>NC_140684.1:0-630000 GCF_054131305.1 Coturnix japonica
TCCTTCTTCTCTTCTCTTCTCTCTCTTCTCTTTCTCCTTCTCTTCTCTTCTCTTTCTCCTCGTCGCCCGCGCGTGAGTAGGCCCGGCCCGGCCTGGACCGCACGGCCTCTGTCACGAAGAAGGGGGTCGCTTGCGTGGCCGGGTGTCCGCGGCGGGGTTGCGGGTATGCGGGTAGACCTGGCTGCCGGCCGGCGCCTGATCTTCCCGGCCCCGCGTCCGTCTTCCAAATTCCGCCCCCCCCCAGTCCACACCGCACGAGCAGGAACCCGACCCGTACCCGACAGCGGCCCGCCTCCGCCTGCCCCCACCCCGGCCCTCGCCCACAACCCGCCCTCTCCCGGACGCATCTCGCCCGACCAGCCCGCGACCGTGTATTTTTTTTTGTTTGTTTGTCTTTGTTTTTGTTTTTTTTTTTTTGTTTGGTCGGTCGGTCGCTCGCTCGGTTATTTGTTTGGAAACCGATTGGCCCGTTTGGTTTTTTCTTTTCTTTCCTTTTTCCGCCGGGGTGCTCCTGACGGGCTCGGCCCAATGGCGGCTCGACTCGGCGACCGGAGCCCGCTAAAACGCCTCGCCACCCCCGAGCCCCACCGCCACCACCGCCACCACCGCCACCACCTCCTCCTCCCGCCGAAAATCCCACGTACCGTTCCACCTCATCTGCCGGCTGGGAGAGAGGCTAGGCGCGAACCCGCGGGGGACGCGGCCGCCTCCTGCCGGCCCACCTCTCGCCGCTGCCGTCTTCCCGCCGCTCTTTCGCCATCCCTCGCCACGCGGCTTGCCCGCAGTCCGGATATCCGGCCCAAACGGACCTTGGTGGGCGGGGCCCGCGCACGCGCCCACGCTCTTCCTGCAGAGCCGGGGAGGCGGGGGGGCGGGGCGGCTTTTTCAAAATCTAAAAAAGGGAAAGTTAAGAAGAACCCACGAGAAAAACAAACAAACAAACAAACAAACAAACAAACGGAAAATAATAAAACAGAGAGGGCGCGTGGGGGCACGGACAAACAATCGAACGGACCAAAGTACGAACAAACGGACGAACAAACAAACACGCAGACAAAAGGGCAAAACCGCGGTGGCTCATACGTGCACCCTGGTCATTCCACGGCTGCGGCCGAGTGGTGTCTCCGTGGTGCCTCCGGTGCTCCGGCACGGTCAACACGGCTCGACCCCTGGCCATCGCGGCTCGAGTGCGCCGGCACGGTCCAGCCTCTCCCGGCGGGCTCCGCTCGGCTCGGACGTTCCGCGGAAGTGGCCAAGTGTCGCTCTCGTGGCAGCTCCTCTGCGCTGGCACTGTCTACCCAGCTCCGAGCGTCTCCGGAGGGTGGGGGGAGGGGGGGGGGGGCACGGCGTAGGCGGCTAGGCGTTGCTTCCCATGCGTCTCGACTAGGTCGGCACGGTCTACCCGGCTCCGAGCGGGCCGTGGTGCTCGGCGGTGGCTGCTAGAGGTCGCTGCCTATGCGGCTCGCCTAGGTCGGCACGGTCTACCCGGCTCCGAGCGGGCCGTGGTGCTCGGCGGCGGCTGCTAGAGGTCGCTGCCCATGCAGCTCGACTAGGTCGGCACGGTCTACCCGGCTCCGAGCGGGCCGTGGTGCTCGGCGGCGGCTGCTAGAGGTCGCTGCCTATGCGGCTCGACTAGGTCGGCACGGTCTACCCGGCTCCGGGCGGGCCGTGGTGATCGGCGGCGGCTCCTAGAGGTCGCTGCCTATGCGGCTCGACTAGGTCGGCACGGTCTACCCGGCTCCGAGCGGGCCGTGGTGCTCGGCGGCGGGTGCTAGAGGTCGCTGCCTATGCGGCTCGACTAGGTCGGAACGGTCTACCCGGCTCCGAGCGGGCCGTGGTGCTCGGCGGCGGCGGCTAGGGGTCGCTGCCCGTGCGGCTTGCGTGTAGCTGCCAGGTCTACCCGCTTTCGGCTAGGCGTTGCCGCCCTGTGAGATGGGGGGGCGCTAAAGCTCCGGAGCTTGCTGGGGGGTCGCTGTAGTTTCTTACCTACCGCTACGTCGACGTAGAGCGCTGCTTACCCTCGGCGCCGCTGCCGGTAGTCGGCGCCGTTCTTTTCCGAAGCCGTTTTTTCTTACGCCTTCCGTTTTCGTCTGCAGGAGCGAGCGCGTGCTCGTCTCCAGAGGCGGCAACGAGCGTGCGCCGGCGAGCGCGGTTGAGCGCCGGGCTGTGGAGTTTTCCGGTTGCGGCTTCCCGCCGCTCTTCCGCCATCCCTCGCCACGCAGCCTGCCCGCAGTCCGGATTTCCGGCTCGAACGGACCCTGCTCAAGTGCGTCGGCACTATCCAACCGCTCCCGGCGGGCACCGCTCGGCTCGGACGTCCCTCGGAATCAGCCAAATGTCTCTCCCGTGGCGTCTCCGTAGGCAAAAACGCATAGCCGGCGCCGCAAAGCTCGCGAGCCGCACCGAGCCGGGGAAACCGTGCCGTGGAGCAGCTGTGGGGCTGATGTGGGTGAGATCTATGGGTTAGGAACTGCTGTGGTTCAGATCTATGGGGCAGGAGCAGCTGTGGGGCACATGTGGGTGAGATCTATGGGTTAGGTGCTGCTTTGGGGAAAATGTGGGTCAGATCTATGGGGCAGGAGCTGCTGTGGGTCAGATTTGAGTCAGATATAAGGGGCAGGAGCTGCTGTGGGTCAGATTTATGAGTCAGGAGCTGCTGTGTGGCTGATGAGGGTCAGATCTATGGGGCAGGAGCGGCTGTGGGGTATATGTGGGTCAGATCTATATGGCAGGAGCTGCTGTGGGGCACATGTGGGTCAGACCTATGGGGCAGAAGCTGCAGAGGGGATGATGTAGGTCAGATCTATGGGGCAGGAGTTGCTGTGGGCAGATGAGGGACATATTTATGGTGCAAAATCTGCTGTTGGACTGATGTGGGTCAGATCTATGAGTTTGGAGCTGCTGTGGGGCACATGTGGGTCAGATCTATGGGCCAGGAGCTGCTGTGGGGCTGATGTGGGTCAGATCTATGGGGCAGGAGATGCTGTGGTTAAGATCTATTTGGCAGGAGCTACTGTGGGGCTGATGGGGGTCAGATCTATGGGGCAGGAGCTGCTGTGTGGCAAATGTGGGTCAGATCTATGGGGCAGGAGCTGCTGTGGGTCAGATCTATGGGGCAGGAACAGATGTGGGCCTGATGTTGGTCAGATTTATGGAGCAGGAGCTGCTGTGTTGCAGATGTGGGTCAGATCTATTGTGCAGGAGCTGCTGTGGGGCAGATGTAGGGCTTATCTATGGGGTAGGAGCTGCTGTGAGGCTGATGTGGGTCAGATCTATGGGGCAGGAGCTGCTGTGTGGCAGATGTGGGTCAGATCTATGGTGTAGGAGCTGCTGTGGGGCTGATGTGGGTCAGATCTATGGGGCAGGAGCTGCTGTGGTTAAGATCAATTTGGCAGGATCTGCAGTGGGGCAGATATGGGTCAGATCTATGGGGCAGGAGCTGCAGTGGAGATGATGTACGTCAGATCTATGGGGCAGGAGCTGCTGTGGGGGCTGCTGTGGGTTAGATCTATGGGGCAGGAGCTGTTGTGGGTCATATCTATTGGGCAGCAGCTGCTTTACATATGATGTGTGTCAGATCTATGGGGCCGGAGCTGCTGTGGGGCTGATGTGGGTTAGATCTATAGGGCAGGAGCTGCTGTGCGACAGATGTGGGTCAGATCTATGGGGCAGAGCTGCTCTTGGGAACATGTGGGTTAGATCTATGGGGCAGGAGCTGCTGTGGGGCTGATGTGGGTCAGATCTATAGGGCAGGAGCTGCTGTGCGACAGATGTGGGTCAGATCTATGGGGCAGGAGCTGCTGTGGGGCTGATGTGGGTCAGATCCTTGGAACTGAAGCTGCTGTGGGTCATATCTATTGGGCAGCAGCTGCTTTACATATGATGTGTGTCAGATCTATGGGGCAGGAGCTGCTGTGGGGCTGATGTGGGTTAGATCTATGGGGCAGGACTGTTGTGGGGCTGATGGGGGTCAGATCTATGGGGCAGGAGCTGCTGTGGGGCTGATGGGGGTCAGATCTATGGGCAGGAGCTACTGTGGGGCTGATGGGGGTCAGATCTATGGGGCAGGAGCTACTGTGGGGCTGATGTTGGTCTGATCTATGGGGCAGGAGCTGCTGTGCGACAGATGTGGGTCAGATCTATGGGGCAGGTGCTGCTGTGCGACATATGTGGGTCAGATCTATGGGGCAGGATCTCCTGTGGGGCTGATGTGGGAAAGATCTATGGGGCAGGAGATGCTTTGGGGCAGATGTGGGTCAGATCTATGGGGCAGGAGTTGCTGTGGGGCTGATGTGGGTCAGATCCTTGGGGCTGAAGCTGCTGTGGGTCATATCTATTGGGCAGCAGCTGCTTTACATATGATGTGTGTCAGATCTATGGGGCAGGAGCTGCTGTGGGGCTGATGTGGGTTAGATCTATAGGGCAGGAGCTGCTGTGCGACAGATGTGGGTCAGATCTATGGGGCAGGAGCTGCTGTGGGGCTGATTTGGGTCAGATCTATGGGGCAGGAGCTGCTGTGGGGCTGATGTGGGTCAGATCTCTGGGGCAGGAGCTGCTGTGCGACAGATGTAGGTCAGATGTATGGGGCAGGTGCTGATGTGCGACAGATGTGGGTCAGATCTATGGGGCAGGATCTGCTGTGGGGCTGATGGGGGTCAGATCTATGGGGCAGGAGCTACTGTGGGGCTGATGGGGGTCAGATCTATGGGGCAGGAGCTACTGTGGGGCTGATGTTTGTCTGATCTATGGGGCAGGAGCTGCTGTGCGACAGATGTGGGTCAGATCTATGGGGCAGAGGTGCTCTTGGGAACATGTGGGTCAGATCTATGGGGCAGGAGCTGCTGTGGCGCTGATGTGGGTCAGATCTATAGGGCAGGAGCTGCTGTGGGGCTGATGTGGGTCAGATCTATGGGGCAGGAGCTGCTGTGCGACAGATGTGGGTCAGATCTATGGGGCAGGAGCTGCTGTGGGTCTGATGTGGGACAGATCCTTGGGGCTGAAGCTGCTGTGGGTCATATCTATTGGGCAGAAGCTGCTTTACATATGATGTGTGTCAGATCTATGGGGCAGGAGCTGCTGTGGGGCTGATGTTGGTCAAATCAATGGGGCAGAGCTGCTCTTGGGAACATGTGGGTCAGATCTATGGGGCAGGAGCTGCTGTGGGCTGATGTGGGTCAGATCTATGGGGCAGGAGCTGTTGTGGGGCTGATGGGGGTCAGAGCTATGGGGCAGGAGCTACTGTGGGGCTGATGTTGGTCTGATCTATGGGGCAGGAGCTGCTGCGGGGCTGATTTGGGTCAGATCTATGGGGCAGGAGCTGCTGTGGGGCTGATGTGGGTTAGATCTATGGGGCAGGAGCTGTTGTGGGGCTGATGGGGGTCAGATCTATGGGGCAGGAGCTACTGTGGGGCTGATGTGGGTCAGATCCTTGGGGCTGAAGCTGCTGTGGGTCATATCTATTGGGCAGCAGCTGCTTTACATATGATGTGTGTCAGATCTATGGGGCAGGAGCTGCTGTGGGGCTGATGAGGGTCAGATCTATGGGGCAGGAGCTGCTGTGGGGCTGATGTGGGTCAAATCAATGGGGCAGAGCTGCTCTTGGGAACATGTGGGTCAGATCTATGTGACAGGAGCTGCTGTGGGGCTGATGTGGGTCAGATCTATAGGGCAGGAGCTGCTGTGGGGCTGATGTGGGTCAGATCTATGGGGCAGGAGCTGCTGTGGGGCTGATGAGGGTCAGATCTATCTGGCAGGAGCTGCTGTGGGGCTGATGTGGGTAAAATCTATGGGGCAGAAGCTGTTGTGGGGCTGAGGGGGTCAGATCTATGGGGCAGGAGCTGCTGTGCGACAGATGTGGGTCAGATCTATGGGGCAGGAGCTGTTGTGGGGCTGATGGGGGTCAGATCTATGGGGCAGGAGCTTCAGTGGAGATGATGTACGTCAGATCTATGGGGCAGGAGCTGCTGTGGGGCTGATGTGGGTTAGATCTGTGGGGCAGGAGCTGTTTTGGGGCTGATGGGGGTCAGATCTATGGGGCAGGAGCTACTGTGGGGCTGATGTGGGTCAAATCAATGGGGCAGAGCTGCTCTTGGGAACATGTGGGTCAGATCTATGGGGCAGGAGCTGCTGTGGGGCTGATGTGGGTTAGATCTATGGGGCAGGAGCTGTTTTGGGTCTGATGGGGGTCTGATCTATGGGGCAGGAGCTGCAGTGGGGCTGATGTGGGTCAGATCTATAGGGCAGGAGCTGCTGTGCGACAGATGTGGGTCAGATCTATGGGGCAGGAGTTGCTGTGGGGCTGATGTGGGTCAGATCCTTGGGGCTGAAGCTGCTGTGGGTCATATCTATTGGGCAGCAGCTGCTTTACATATGATGTGTGTCAGATCTATGGGGCAGGAGCTACTGTGGGGCTGATGTGGGTTAGATCTATGGGGCAGCAGCTGTTGTGGGGCTGATGGGGGTCAGATCTATGGGGCAGGAGCTACTGTGGGGCTGATGGGGGTCAGATCTATGGGGCAGGAGCTACTGTGGGGCTGATGGGGGTCAGATCTATGGGGCAGGAGCTGCTGTGCGACAGATGTGGGTCAGATCTATGGGGCAGGTGCTGCTGTGCGACATATGTGGGTCAGATCTATGGGGCAGGATCTGCTGTGGGGCTGATGTGGGAAAGATCTATGGGGCAGGAGCTGTTTTGGGTCTGATGGGGGTCTGATCTATGGGGCAGGAGCTGCTGTGGGGCTGATGTGGGTCAGATCTATAGGGCAGGAGCTGCTGTGCGACAGATGTGGGTCAGGTCTATGGGGCAGGAGCTGCTGTGGGGCTGATGTGGGTCAGATCCTTGGGGCTGAAGCTGCTGTGGGTCATATCTATTGGGCAGCAGCTGCTTTACATATGATGTGTGTCAGATCTATGGGGCAGGAGCTGCTGTGGGGCTGATGGGGGTCAGATCTATGGGGCAGGAGCTACTGTGGGGCTGATGGGGGTCAGATCTATGGGGCAGGAGCTACTGTGGGGCTGATGTTGGTCTGATCTATGGGGCAGGAGCTGCTGTGCGACAGATGTGGGTCAGATCTATGGGGCAGGATCTGCTGTGGGGCTGATGTCGGAATGATCCTTGGGGCTGAAGCTGCTGTGGGTCAAATCTATTGGGCAGCAGCTGCTTTACATATGATGTGTGTCAGATCTATGGGGCAGGAGATGCTTTGGGGCAGATGTGGGTCAGATCTATGGGGCAGGAGCTGCTGTGGGGCTGATGTGGGTCAGATCTATAGGGCAGGAGCTGCTGTGCGACAGATGTGGGTCAGATCTATGGGGCAGGAGCTGCTGTGGGGCTGATGTGGGTCAGATCCTTGGGGCTGAAGCTGCTGTGGGTCATATCTATTGGGCAGCAGCTGCTTTACATATGATGTGTGTCAGATCTATGGGGCAGGAGCTGCTGTGGGGCTGATGTGGGTTAGATCTATGGGGCAGGAGCTGTTGTGGGGCTGATGGGGGTCAGATCTATTAGGCAGGAGCTGCTGTGGGGCTGATGGGGGTCAGATCTATGGGGCTGAAGCTGCTGTGGGTCATATCTATTGGGCAGCAGCTGCTTTACATATGATGTGTGTCAGATCTATGGGGCAGGAGCAGCTGTGGGGCTGATGAGGGTCAGATCTATGGGGCAGGAGCTGCTGTGGGGCTGATGTGGGTAAAATCTATGGGGCAGCAGCTGTTGTGGAGCTGATGGGGGTCAGATCTATGGGGCAGGAGCTACTGTGGGGCTGATGTGGGTCAAATCAATGGGTCAGAGCTGCTCTTGGGAACATGTGGGTCAGATCTATGTGTCAGGAGCTGCTGTGGGGCTGATGTGGGTCATATCTATAGGGCAGGAGCTGCTGTGGGGCTGATGTGGGTCAGATCTATAGGGCAGGAGCTGCTGTGGGGCTGATGAGGGTCAGATCTATGGGGCAGGAGCTGCTGTGGGGCTGATGTGGGTAAAATCTATGGGGCAGAAGCTGTTGTGGGGCTGATGGGGGTCAGATCTATGGGGCAGGAGCTGCTGTGCGACAGATGTGGGTCAGATCTATGGGGCAGGAGCTGTTGTGGGGCTGATGGGGGTCAGATCTATGGGGCAGGAGCTTCAGTGGAGATGATGTACGTCAGATCTATGGGGCAGGAGCTGCTGTGGGGCTGATGTGGGTTAGATCTATGGGGCAGGAGCTGTTGTGGGGCTTATGGGGGTCAGATCTATGGGGCAGGAGCTACTGTGGGGCTGATGTTGGTCTGATCTATGGGGCAGGTGCTGCTGTGGGGCTGATTTTGGTCAGATCTATGGGGCAGGAGCTGCTGTGGGGCTGATGTGGGTTAGATCTATGGGGCAGGAGCTGTTGTGGGGCTGATGGGGGTCAGATCTATGGGGCAGGAGCTACTGTGGGGCTGATGTGGGTCAAATCAATGGGGCAGAGCTGCTCTTGGGAACATGTGTGTCAGATCTATGGGGCAGGAGCTGCTGTGGGGCTGATGTGGGTCAGATCTATAGGGCAGGAGCTGCTGTGCGACAGATGTGGGTCAGATCTATGGGGCAGGAGCTGTTGTGGGGCTGATGGGGGTCAGATCTATGGGGCAGGAGCTTCAGTGGAGATGATGTACGTCAGATCTATGGGGCAGGAGCTGCTGTGGGGCTGATGTGGGTTAGATCTATGGGGCAGGAGCTGCTGTGGGGCTGATGTGGGTTAGATCTATGGGGCAGGAGCTGTTTTGGGTCTGATGGGGGTCTGATCTATGGGGCAGGAGCTGCTGTGGGGCTGATGTGGGTCAGATCTATAGGGCAGGAGCTGCTGTGCGACAGATGTGGGTCAGATCTATGGGGCAGGAGTTGCTGTGGGGCTGATGTGGGTCAGATCCTTGGGGCTGAAGCTGCTGTGGGTCATATCTATTGGGCAGCAGCTGCTTTACATATGATGTGTGTCAGATCTATGGGGCAGGAGCTGCTGTGGGGCTGATGTGGGTTAGATCTATGGGGCAGCAGCTGTTGTGGGGCTGATGGGGGTCAGATCTATGGGGCAGGAGCTACTGTGGGGCTGATGGGGGTCAGATCTATGGGGCAGGAGCTACTGTGGGGCTGATGTTGGTCTGATCTATGGGGCAGGAGCTGCTGTGCGACAGATGTGGGTCAGATCTATGGGGCAGGTGCTGCTGTGCGACATATGTGGGTCAGATCTATGGGGCAGGATCTGCTGTGGGGCTGATGTGGGAAAGATCTATGGGGCAGGAGCTGTTTTGGGTCTGATGGGGGTCTGATCTATGGGGCAGGAGCTGCTGTGGGGCTGATGTGGGTCAGATCTATAGGGCAGGAGCTTCTGTGCGACAGATGTGGGTCAGGTCTATGGGGCAGGAGCTGCTGTGGGGCTGATGTGGGTCAGATCCTTGGGGCTGAAGCTGCTGTGGGTCATATCTATTGGGCAGCAGCTGCTTTACATTTGATGTGTGTCAGATCTATGGGGCAGGAGCTGCTGTGGGGCTGATAGGGGTCAGATCTATGGGGCAGGAGCTACTGTGGGGCTGATGGGGGTCAGATCTATGGGGCAGGAGCTACTGTGGGGCTGATGTTGGTCTGATCTATGGGGCAGGAGCTGCTGTGCGACAGATGTGGGTCAGATCTATGGGGCAGGATCTGCTGTGGGGCTGATGTCGGAATGATCCTTGGGGCTGAAGCTGCTGTGGGTCAAATCTATTGGGCAGCAGCTGCTTTACATATGATGTGTGTCAGATCTATGGGGCAGGAGCTGCTGTGGGGCTGATGTGGGTTAGATCTATGGGGCAGGAGCTGTTGTGGGGCTGATGGGGGTCAGATCTATGGGGCAGGAGCTGCTGTGGGGCTGATGGGGGTCAGATCTATGGGGCAGGATCTGCTGTGGGGCTGATGTGGGTCAGATCTATAGGGCAGGAGATGCTTTGGGGCAGATGTGGGTCAGATCTATGGGGCAGGAGCTGCTGTGAGGCTGATGGGTGTTAGATCTATGGGGCAGGAGCTGCTGTGGTGCAGATGTGGGTCAGATCTACGGGGCAGGAGCTGCTGTGTGGCAAATGTGGGTCAGATCTATGGGGCAGGAGCTGCTGTGGGTCAGATCTATGGGGCAGGAACAGATGTGGGCCTGATGTTGGTCAGATTTATGGAGCAGGAGCGACTGTGCTGCAGATGTGGGTCAGAGCTATGGGGCAGGAGCTGCTGTGTGGCAGATGTGGGTCAGATCTATGGTGTAGGAGCTGCTGTGGGGCTGATGTGGGTCAGTTCTATGGGGCAGGAGCTGCTGTGGTTAAGATCTATTTGGCAGGATCTGCTGTGGGGCAGATTTGGGTCAGATCTATGGGGCAGGAGCTGCAGTGGGGCTGCTGTGGGTTAGATCTATGGGGCAGGAGCTGTTGTGGGTCATATCTATTGGGCAGCAGCTGCTTTACATATGATGTGTGTCAGATCTATGGGGCCGGAGCTGCTGTGGGGCTGATGTGGTTTAGATCTATGGGGCAGGAGCTGCTGTGCGACAGATGTGGGTCAGATCTATGGCGCAGAGCTGCTCTTGGGAACATGTGGGTCAGATCTATGGGGCTGGAGCTGCTGTGGGGCTGATGTGGGTCAGATCTATAGGGCAGGAGCTGCTGTGCGACAGATGTGGGTCAGATCTATGGGGCAGGAGCTGCTGTGGGGCTGATGTGGGTCAGATCCTTGGGGCTGAAGCTGCTGTGGGTCATATCTATTGGGCAGCAGCTGCTTTACATATGATGTGTGTCAGATCTATGGGGCAGGAGCTGCTGTGGGGCTGATGTGGGTTAGATCTATGGGGCAGGAGCTGTTGTGGGGCTGATGGGGGTCAGATCTATGGGGCAGGAGCTGCTGTGGGGGCTGATGGGGGTCAGATCTATGGGGCAGGAGCTACTGTGGGGCTGATGGGGGTCAGATCTATGGGGCAGGAGCTACTGTGGGGCTGATGTTGGTCTGATCTATGGGGCAGGAGCTGCTGTGCGACAGATGTGGGTCAGATCTATAAGGCAGAGCTGCTCTTGGGAACATGTGGGTCAGATCTATGGGGCAGGAGCTGCTGTGGGGCTGATGTGGGTCAGATCCTTGGGGCTGAAGCTGCTGTGGGTCATATCTATTGGGCAGCAGCTGCTTTACATATGATGTGTGTCAGATCTATGGGGCAGGAGCTGCTGTGGGGCTGATGTGGGTTAGATCTATGGGGCAGGAGCTGTTGTGGGGCTGATGGGGGTCAGATCTATGGGGCAGGATCTGCTGTGGGGCTGATGTGGGAAAGATCTATGGTGTAGGAGCTGCTGTGGGGCTGATGTGGGTCAGATCTATGGGGCAGGAGCTGCTGTGGTTAAGATCTATTTGGCAGGATCTGCTGTGGGGCAGATTTGGGTCAGATCTATGGGGCAGGAGCTGCTGTGGGTCAGATCTATGGGGCAGGAACAGATGTGGGCCTGATGTTGGTCAGATTTATGGAGCAGGAGCTGCTGTGTTGCAGATGTGGGTCAGATCTATGGTGCAGGAGCTGCTGTGGGGCAGATGTAGGGCTTATCTATGGGGCAGGAGCTGCTGTCAGGCTGATGAATGTTAGATCTATGGGGAGGAGCTGCTGTGGTGCAGATGTGGGTCAGAGCTATGGGGCAGGAGCTGCTGTGTGGCAGATGTGGGTCAGATCTATGGTGTAGGAGCTGCTGTGGGGCTGATGTGGGTCAGATCTATGGGGCAGGAGCTGCTGTGGTTGAGATCTATTTGGCAGGATCTCCTGTGGGGCAGATTTGGGTCTGATCTATGGGGCAGGAGCTGCAGTGGAGATGATGTACGTCAGATCTATGGGGCAGGAGCTGCTGTGGGGCTGCTGTGGGTTAGATCTATGGGGCAGGAGCTGTTGTGGGTCATATCTATTGGGCAGCAGCTGCTTTACATATGATGTGTGTCAGATCTATGGGGCCGGAGCTGCTGTGGGGCTGATGTGGGTCAGATCCTTGGGGCTGAAGCTGTTGTGGGTCATATCTATTGGGCAGCAGCTGCTTTACATATGATGTGTGTCAGATCTATGGGGCAGGAGCGGCTGTGGGGCTGATGTGGGTTAGATCTATGGGGCAGGAGCTGTTGTGGGGCTGATGGGGGTCAGATCTATGGGGCAGGAGCTGCTGTGGGGCTGATGGGGGTCAGATCTATGGGGCAGGAGCTACTGTGGGGCTGATGGGGGTCAGATCTATGGGGCAGGATCTACTGTGGGGCTGATGTTGGTCTGATCTATGGGGCAGGAGCTGCTGTGCGACAGATGTGGGTCAGATCTATGGGGCAGGTGCTGCTGTGCGACATATGTGGGTCAGATCTATGGGGCAGGATCTGCTGTGGGGCTGATGTGGGAAAGATCTATGGGGCAGGAGATGCTTTGGGGCAGATGTGGGTCAGATCTATGGGGCAGGAGATGGTGTGTGGCAGATGTGGGTCAGATCTATGGTGTAGGAGCTGCTGTGGGGCTGATGTGGGTCAGATCTATGGTGCAGGAGCTGCTGTGGGGCAGATGTAGGGCTTATCTTTGGGGCAGGAGCTGCTGTGAGGCTGATGGGTGTTAGATCTATGGGGAGGAGCTGCTGTGGTGCAGATGTGGGTCAGAGCTATGGGGCAGGAGCTGCTGTGTGGCAGATGTGGGTCAGATCTATGGTGTAGGAGCTTCTGTGGGGCTGATGTGGGTCAGATCTATGGGGCAGGAGCTGCTGTGGTTAAGATCTATTTGGCAGGATCTGCTGTGGGGCAGATTTGGGTCAGATCTATGGGGCAGGAGCTGCAGTGGAGATGATGTACGTCAGATCTATGGGGCAGGAGCTGCTGTGGGGCTGCTGTGGGTTAGATCTATGGGGCAGGAGCTCTTGTGGGTCATATCTATTGGGCAGCAGCTGCTTTACATATGATGTGTGTCAGATCTATGGGGCCGGAGCTGCTGTGGGGCTAATGTGGGTTAGATCTATAGGGCAGGAGCTGCTGTGCGACAGATGTGGGTCAGATCTATGGGGCAGAGCTGCTCTTGGGAACATGTGGGTCAGATCTATGGGGCAGGAGCTGCTGTGCGACAGATGTGGGTCAGATCTATGGGGCAGGAGCTGCTGTGGGGCTGATGTGGGTCAGATCCTTGGGGCTGAAGCTGCTGTGGGTCATATCTATTGGGCAGCAGCTGCTTTACATATGATGTGTGTCAGATCTATGGGGCAGGAGCTGCTATGGGGCTGATGGGGGTCAGATCTATTGGGCAGCAGCTGCTTTACATATGATGTGTGTCAGATCTATGGGGCAGGAGCTGCTGTGGGGCTGATGTGGGTTAGATCTATGGTGCAGGAGCTGTTGTGGGGCTGATGGGGGTCAGATCTATGGGGCAGGAGCTACTGTGGGGCTGATGGGGGTCAGATCTATGGGGCAGGAGCTGTTTTGGGTCTGATGGGGGTCAGATCTATGGCCAGGAGCTGCTGTGGGGTTGATGGGGGTCAGATCTATGGGGCAGGAGCTACTGTGGGGCTGATGGGGGTCAGATCTATGGGGCAGGAGCTACTGTGGGGCTGATGTTGGTCTGATCTATGGGGCAGGAGCTGCTGTGCGACAGATGTGGGTCAGATCTATGGGGCAGGTGCTGCTGTGCGACATATGTGGGTCAGATCTATGGGGCAGGATCTGCTGTGGGGCTGATGTGGGAAAGATCTATGGGGCAGGAGATGCTTTGGGGCAGATGTGGGTCAGATCTATGGGGCAGGAGTTGCTGTGGGGCTGATGTGGGTCAGATCCTTGGGGCTGAAGCTGCTGTGGGTCATATCTATTGGGCAGCAGCTGCTTTACATATGATGTGT
The DNA here is from genome assembly GCF_054131305.1 of Coturnix japonica. Taxonomy (NCBI): domain Eukaryota; kingdom Metazoa; phylum Chordata; class Aves; order Galliformes; family Phasianidae; genus Coturnix; species Coturnix japonica. The sequence continues at coordinate 13,849 of NC_140684.1, forward strand.
GTCAGATCTATGGGGCAGGAGCTGCTGTGGGGCTGATGTGGGTTAGATCTATGGGGCAGGAGCTGTTGTGGGGCTGATGGGGGTAAGATCTATGGGGCAGGAGCTACTGTGGGGCTGATGTTGGTCTGATCTATGGGGCAGGAGCTGCTGCGGGGCTGATTTGGGTCAGATCTATGCGGCAGGAGCTGCTGTGGGGCTGATGTGGGTTAGATCTATGGGGCAGGAGCTGTTGTGGGGCTGATGGGGGTCAGATCTATGGGGCAGGAGCTACTGTGGGTCTGATGTGGGTCAAATCAATGGGGCAGAGCTGCTCTTGGGAACATGTGGGTCAGATCTATGGGGCAGGAGCTGCTGTGGGGCTGATGTGGGAAAGATCTATGGGGCAGGAGATGCTTTGGGGCAGATGTGGGTCAGATCTACAAGGCAGGAGTTGCTGTGGGCCATATGTCGGTCCGATCTATTGGGCAGGAGCTGCTGTGGGGCGCATGTGAATCAGGTCTATGGGGCAGGAGCTGCTGTGGGTCAGATTGTCATGGTTTAATAATGTTGTAATTTTGCTATCAGTATTCCACATCATAACATAGTCTCATAGTCTCATAGTCTCGTGCGGGTTGGAAGGGACCTTAGAGATCATCGAGTCCAACCCCCGGGATTCGAGCCTCCTGTGTAGCAGAGCAGCACTTCTACCACATGCACCACAGGGGGGATTCGAACCCGGGCCTCCAGTGTTGCAAAGTGGCGTCCTTAACCACTGCGCCACCAGAGGCACATCATATAAAGCTTGAATAATTTTACTGAATCTGCAACTTACAGAAGAAGACTACGTCTCCCAGAGAGCAACACGATGGGTCACGGGACCTGGACTCTATATTAACTCTGTCGCAGAACAGACTGACGTCTTTCGAGTTCTGGCGTTCAGGGCAGTGTGTGGGAGCCTTCAGCCGTTCGCCCAGATTCACAGTAGGCCTCTCGGTTACGGGACTCATTCTCTCTCCTATTTTGCTTGATTCATTAGCTCAATTTTCAATTATATTGTATTCTATTGTGTTATCCTGTATTTCGATATAGTATTTAGTAAATAAGTGTGCCTCCTTACATCGTTGCCGCTGTTTTCTTTTCTTAATTAACTTTTTCTTTTCGGCTGAGGGCCCTTCAGGGGCCCACGGCCCTTGTCACGGACGCAGGTGGATTTTTCGTTCAAACCGTGACAGATTTGGTAGCAGAGGATGGTTCCACTGTTGCAGCCACCCCCATAAGGCATTTGCCACCATCCATGAATCAGTATAAAGATGAAGCATTGGCCACCTCTCCCGTTCAGCCACATCTAAAGCCAGCTGAACAGCCTTTACCTCTGCAAATTGACTTGATTCTCCTTTACCTTCAGTGGCCTCTGCAACTTGTCGTGTGGGGCTCCATACAGCAGCTTTCCATCTGCGATGCTTCCCTACAATACGACATGATCCGTCTGTGAATAGGGCAAATTACTTTTCGTTTTCTGGTAGCTCATTGTATGGTGGTGCCTCTTTAGCACGTGATACCTCTTCTGTAGGTGGTGTTTCAATTTTTTTACTCTCAGGCCAGTCCATGATCACTTCTAGAATTCCAGGACGGCTGAGTTTTCCCATTCCAGCTCGTTGTGTAATTAATGAAATCCACTTGCTCCAAGTGGCATCAGTAGCATGATGGGTGGAGGGAACCTGTCCTTTAAACATCCAGTTTATTACTGGCAAGCGAGGTGCTAGAAGAAGCTGAACCTCTGTCCCAACTACTTCAGAAGCAGCCCGAACCCCCTCATACACAGCTAAGATCTCCTTCTTAGTCGGAGTGTAGCGCTCCTCAGACCCTTTATATGCTTGACTCCAAAATCCTAGCGGTCGGCCTCGGATCCTCACATCCTGCCCCGTCCGTACTGGCCCCAAGGCCACGGCACGGGCTATTTCTTGTTTTCTCTGCTCAAAAGCCTGCTGCTGCTCAGGACCCCATGAGAAATTATTCTTCTTCTGTGTTACCTGATAGAGGGGGCTCACTATGTGGCTGTAGTTTGGGACATGCATTCTCCAAAAGCCCACTACTCCCAGAAAAGATTGGGTCTCTGTCTTGTCGGTGGGCGGAGACATAGCAGTGATTTTGTCAATCACATCTGCTGGGATGTGACGACGTCCATCTTGCCATTTTATACCTAAGAACTGGATTTCCTGGGCAGGCCCCTTCACCTTGCTGCGCTTAATGGCAAAACCAGCTTTCAAAAGAATTTGGATTATCTGTTTCCCTTTCTTGAAAACCTCTGCTGCTGTATGGCCCCACACTACAATATCATCAATATACTGCAAGTGCTCAGGAGCATCACCCTGTTCCAAAACAGCTTGGATCAATCCATGGCAAATTGTTGGGCTGTGCTTCCACCCTTGAGGTAAACGGTTCCAGGTGTACTGAATACCTCTCCAGGTAAAAGCAAACTGTGGCCTACATTTTGCAGCCAATGGGATGGAAAAGAAGGCATTAGCAATGTCAATGGTGGCATACCACCTAGCTTCTTTTGACTCCAGTTCATACTGGAGTTCTAGCATGTCTGGTACAGCAGCACTTAATGGAGGTGTGACTTCATTCAGGCCACGGTAATCCACCGTCAGCCTCCATTCCCCACTGGTTTTACACACTGGCCATATGGGGCTGTTAAAAGGCGAGTGAGTTTTGCTAATCACTCCCTGATTCTCTAATTGGCGAATTAGCTTGTGAATGGGAAGCAATGAGTCCCTATTGGTGCGGTACTGCCGTCTGTGAACCACTCTGGTGACAATTGGTACCTCTTGGTCTTTTACCTGGTGCAACCTCCCAGCACCCGCTGGGAGACCCGGCGCTCGCTGCGTTGCTTCCGTCCTCCGTTCGGGGGGTTCCGTGCGCCGGCGCCGGCGCGTGGAAAGGGGGTGTGCGGCTGATCGCGCGCGGGCGCGTGCCAGGCCCCCTTTCGCCCGGTTTTTCCCCATCCATCCATCCATCCATCCATCCATCCATGCATCCACCTTTCCGCTTCGTGGCGGCGCGGGGTAGACCTGGGCGACCATCCACCCGCTCGATCGGCGGGTGCAGTTTCCCGTCCGTGCCGCCGGTAGACGCGTCGGCCGTAGCGGGGTTGACCAGTCGGCCGGTGCCGTTTCCCGTCCGTGCCGCGGGTAGACGTGTCGGCCGTAGCCGCGCGTCACGCAGCTGTGTCAAGCGGTAAGGGTACGACGAACGGCCAGCCGCCCCCCGACCAGACCCGACCCGACCCGACCCGACCCGACCGCTTCCGCCCTTGACCCACCCCCATCTTTTTATTACTTTTATTTTATTTTATTTTATTTTATTTTACCGCGACATTTTACGATCTATCTGTACTTTTTCACACCTTCTTCTCTTCTACTTTTCTTTGACTTCTGCCTTCCCTTCCCTTCCCTTCCCTTCCCTTCCCTTCCCTTCCCTTCCCTTCCCTTCCCTTCCCTTCCCTTCCCTTCCCTTCCCTTCCCTTCCCTTCCCTTCCCTTCCCTTCCCTTCCCTTCCCTTCCCTTCCCTTCCCTTCCCTTCCCTTCCCTTCCCTTCCCTTCCCTTCCCTTCCCTTCCCTTCCCTTCCCTTCCCTTCCCTTCCCTTCCCTTCCCTTCCCTTCCCTTCCCTTCCCTTCCCTTCCCTTCCCTTCCCTTCCCTTCCCTTCCCTTCCCTTCCCTTCCCTTCCCTTCCCTTCCCTTCCCTTCCCTTCCCTTCCCTTCCCTTCCCTTCCCTTCCCTTCCCTTCCCTTCCCTTCCCTTCCCTTCCCTTCCCTTCCCTTCCCTTCCCTTCCCTTCCCTTCCCTTCCCTTCCCTTCCCTTCCCTTCCCTTCTCTTCCCTTCCCTTCTCTTCTCTTCTCTTCTCTTCTCTCTTCTCTTCTCTTCTCTTCTCTTCTCTTCTCTTCTCTTCTCTTCTCTCTCTTCTCTTCTCTTCTCTTCTCTTCTCTTCTCTTCTCTTCTCTTCTCTTCTCTTCTCTTCTCTTCTCTTCTCTTCTCTTCTCTTCTCTTCTCTTCTCTTCTCTTCTCTTCTCTTCTCTTCTCTTCTCTTCTCTTCTCTTCTCTTCTCTTCTCTTCTCTTCTCTTCTCTTCTCTTCTCTTCTCTTCTCTTCTCTTCTCTTCTCTTCTCTTCTCTTCTCTTCTCTTCTCTTCTCTTCTCTTCTCTTCTCTTCTCTTCTCTTCTCTTTCTCCTCGTCGCCCGTGCGTGAGTAGGCCCGGCCCGGCCTGGACCGGCACGGCCTCTGTCACGAAGAAGGGGGTCGCTTGCGTGGCCGGGGGTCCGCGGCGGGGTTGCGGGTATGCGGGTAGACCTGGCTGCCGGCCGGCGCCTGATCTTCCCGGCCCCGCGTCCGTCTTCCAAATTCCGCCCCCCCCCAGTCCACACCGCACGAGCAGGAACCCGACCCGTACCCGACAGCGGCCCGCCTCCGCCTGCCCCCACCCCGGCCCTCGCCCACAACCCGCCCTCTCCCGGACGCATCTCGCCCGACCGGCCCGCGACCGTGTATTTTTTTTTGTTTGTTTGTCTTTGTTTTTGTTTTTTTTTTTTGTTTGGTCGGTCGGTCGCTCGCTCGGTTATTTGTTTGGAACCGATTGGCCCGTTTGGTTTTTTTCTTTTCTTTCCTTTTTCCGCCGGGGTGCTCCTGACGGCTCGGCCCAATGGCGGCTCGACTCGGCGACCGGAGCCCGCTAAAACGCCTCGCCACCCCCGAGCCCCACCGCCACCACCGCCACCACCGCCACCACCTCCTCCTCCCGCCGAAAATCCCACGTACCGTTCCACCTCATCTGCCGGCTGGGAGAGAGGCTAGGCGCGAACCCCGCGGGGGACGCGGCCGCCTCCTGCCGGCCCACCTCTCGCCGCTGCCGTCTTCCCGCCGCTCTTTCGCCATCCCTCGCCACGCGGCCTGCCCGCAGTCCGGATATCCGGCCCAAACGGACCTTGGTGGGCGGGGCCCGCGCACGCGCCCACGCTCTTCCTGCAGAGCTGGGGAGGCGGGGGGGGCGGGGCGGCTTTTTCAAAATCTAAAAAAGGGGAAAGTTAAGAAGAACCCACGAGAAAAACAAACAAACAAACAAACAAACAAACAAACGGAAAATAATAAAACAGAGAGGGCGCGTGGGGGCACGGACAAACAATCGAACGGACCAAAGTACGAACAAACGGACGAACAAACAAACACGCAGACAAAAGGGCAAAACCGCGGTGGCTCATACGTGCACCCTGGTCATTCCACGGCTGCGGCCGAGTGGTGTCTCCGTGGCGCCTCCGGTGCTCCGGCACGGTCAACAAGGCTCGACCCCTGGCCATCGCGGCTCGAGTGCGCCGGCACGGTCCAGCCTCTCCCGGCGGGCTCCGCTCGGCTCGGACGTTCCGCGGAAGTGGCCAAGTGTCGCTCTCGTGGCAGCTCCTCTGCGCTGGCACTGTCTACCCAGCTCCGAGCGTCTCCGGAGGGTGGGGGGAGGGGGGGGGGGCACGGCGTAGGCGGCTAGGCGTTGCTTCCCATGCGTCTCGACTAGGTCGGCACGGTCTACCCGGCTCCGAGCGGGCCGTGGTGCTCGGCGGCGGCTGCTAGAGGTCGCTGCCTATGCGGCTCGCCTAGGTCGGCACGGTCTACCCGGCTCCGAGCGGGCCGTGGTGCTCGGCGGCGGCTGCTAGAGGTCGCTGCCCATGCAGCTCGACTAGGTCGGCACGGTCTACCCGGCTCCGAGCGGGCCGTGGTGCTCGGCGGCGGCTGCTAGAGGTCGCTGCCCATGCAGCTCGACTAGGTCGGCACGGTCTACCCGGCTCCGAGCGGGCCGTGGTGCTCGGCGGCGGCTGCTAGAGGTCGCTGCCTATGCGGCTCGACTAGGTCGGCACGGTCTACCCGGCTCCGAGCGGGCCGTGGTGCTCGGCGGCGGGTGCTAGAGGTCGCTGCCTATGCGGCTCGACTAGGTCGGAACGGTCTACCCGGCTCCGAGCGGGCCGTGGTGCTCGGCGGCGGCGGCTAGGGGTAGCTGCCCGTGCGGCTTGCGTGTAGCTGCCAGGTATACCCGCTTTCGGCTAGGCGTTGCCGCCCTGTGAGATGGGGGGGCGCTAAAGCTCCGGAGCTTGCTGGGGGGTCGCTGTAGTTTCTTACCTACCGCTACGTCGACGTAGAGCGCTGCTTACCCTCGGCGCCGCTGCCGGTAGTCGGCGCCGTTCTTTTCCGAAGCCGTTTTTTCTTACGCCTTCCGTTTTCGTCTGCAGGAGCGAGCGCGTGCTCGTCTCCAGAGGCGGCAACGAGCGTGCGCCGGCGAGCGCGGTTGAGCGCCGGGCTGTGGAGTTTTCCGGTTGCGGCTTCCCGCCGCTCTTCCGCCATCCCTCGCCACGCAGCCTGCCCGCAGTCCGGATTTCCGGCTCGAACGGACCCCGCTCAAGTGCGTCGGCACTATCCAACCGCTCCCGGCGGGCACCGCTCGGCTCGGACGTCCCTCGGAATCAGCCAAATGTCTCTCCCGTGGCGTCTCCGTAGGCAAAAACGCATAGCCGGCGCCGCAAAGCTCGCGAGCCGCACCGAGCCGGGGAAACCGTGCCGTGGAGCAGCTGTGGGGCTGATGTGGGTGAGATCTATGGGTTAGGAACTGCTGTGGTTCAGATCTATGGGGCAGGAGCAGCTGTGGGGCACATGTGGGTCAGATCTATGGGTTAGGTGCTGCTTTGGGGAAAATGTGGGTCAGATCTATGGGGCAGGAGCTGCTGTGGGTCAGATTTGAGTCAGATATATGGGGCAGGAGCTGCTGTGGGTCAGATTTATGAGTCAGGAGCTGCTGTGTGGCTGATGTGGGTCAGATCTATGGGGCAGGAGCTGCTGTGGGGTATATGTGGGTCAGATCTATATGGCAGGAGCTGCTGTGGGGCACATGTGGGTCAGACCTATGGGGCAGAAGCTGCAGAGGGGATGATGTAGGTCAGATCTATGGGGCAGGAGTTGCTGTGGGGCAGATGAGGGACATATCTATGGTGCAAAATCTGCTGTTGGACTGATGTGGGTCAGATCTATGAGTTTGGAGCTGCTGTGGGGCACATGTGGGTAAGATCTATGGGCCAGGAGCTGCTGTGGGGCTGATGTGGGTCAGATCTATGGGGCAGGAGATGCTGTGGTTAAGATCTATTTGGCAGGAGCTACTGTGGGGCTGATAGGGGTCAGAACTATGGGGCAGGAGCTGCTGTGTGGCAAATGTGGGTCAGATCTATGGGGCAGGAGCTGCTGTGGGTCAGATCTATGGGGCAGGAACAGATGTGGGCCTGATGTTGGTCAGATTTATGGAGCAGGAGCTGCTGTGTTGCAGATGTGGGTCAGATCTATGGTGCAGGAGCTGCTGTGGGGCAGATGTAGGGCTTATCTATGGGGCAGGAGCTGCTGTGAGGCTGATGTGGGTCAGAGCTATGGGGCAGGAGCTGCTGTGTGGCAGATGTGGGTCAGATCTATGGTGTAGGAGCTGCTGTGGGGCTGATGTGGGTCAGATCTATGGGGCAGGAGCTGCTGTGGTTAAGATCAATTTGGCAGGATCTGCAGTGGGGCAGATATGGGTCAGATCTATGGGGCAGGAGCTGCAGTGGAGATGATGTACGTCAGATCTATGGGGCAGGAGCTGCCGTGGGGCTGCTGTGGGTTAGATCTATGGGGCAGGAGCTGTTGTGGGTCATATCTATTGGGCAGCAGCTGCTTTACATATGATGTGTGTCAGATCTATGGGGCCGGAGCTGCTGTGGGGCTGATGTGGGTTAGATCTATAGGGCAGGAGCTGCTGTGCGACAGATGTGGGTCAGATCTATGGGGCAGAGCTGCTCTTGGGAACATGTGGGTCAGATCTATGGGGCAGGAGCTGCTGTGGGGCTGATGTGGGTCAGATCTATAGGGCAGGAGCTGCTGTGCGACAGATGTGGGTCAGATCTATGGGGCAGGAGCTGCTGTGGGGCTGATGTGGGTCAGATCCTTGGGGCTGAAGCTGCTGTGGGTCATATCTATTGGGCAGCAGCTGCTTTACATATGATGTGTGTCAGATCTATGGGGCAGGAGCTGCTGTGGGGCTGATGTGGGTTAGATCTATGGGGCAGGAGCTGTTGTGGGGCTGATGGGGGTCAGATCTATGGGGCAGGAGCTGCTGTGGGGCTGATGGGGGTCAGATCTATAGGGCAGGAGCTGCTGTGGGGCTGATGAGGGTCAGATCTATGGGGCAGGAGCTGCTGTGGGGCTGATGTGGGTAAGATCTATGGGGCAGCAGCTGTTGTGGGGCTGATGTGGGTCAGATCTATGGGGCAGGAGCTACTGTGGGGCTGATGGGGGTCAGATCTATGGGGCAGGAGCTACTGTGGGGCTGATGTTGGTTTGATCTATGGGGCAGGAGCTGCTGTGCGACAGATGTGGGTCAGATCTATGGGGCAGGTGCTGCTGTGCGACATATGTGGGTCAGATCTATGGGGCAGGAGCTGCTGTGAGGCTGATGGGTGTTAGATCTATGGGGAGGAGCTGCTGTGGTGCAGATGTGGGTCAGAGCTATGGGGCAGGAGCTGCTGTGGAGATGATGTGTGTCAAATCAATGGGGCATTGCTGCTCTTGGGAACATGTGGGTCAGATCTATGGGGCAGGAGCTGCTGTGGGGCTGATGTGGGTCAGATCTATAGGGCAGGAGCTGCTGTGGGGTTGATGTGGGTCAGATCTATGGGTCAGGAGCTGCTGTGGGGCTGATGTGGGTCAGATCCTTGGGGCTGAAGCTGCTGTGGGTCATAGCTATTGGGCAGCAGCTGCTTTACATATGATGTGTGTCAGATCTATGGGGCAGGAGCTGCTGTGGGGCTGATGTAGGTAAGATCTATGGGGCAGCAGCTGTTGTGGGGCTGAGGGGAGTCAGATCTATGGGGCAGGAGCTACTGTGGGGCTGATGGGGGTCAGATCTATGGTGCAGGAGCTACTGTGGGGCTGATGTTGGTCTGATCTCTGGGGCAGGAGCTGCTGTGCGAAATATGTGGGTCAGATCTATGGGGCAGGAGCTGCTGTGAGGCTGATGGGTGTTAGATCTATGGGGAGGAGCTGCTGTGGTGCAGATGTGGGTCAGATCTATGGTGTAGGAGCTGCTCTGGGGCTGATGTGGGTCAGATCTATGGGGCAGGAGCTGCTGTGGTTAAGATCTATTTGGCAGGATCTGCTGTGGGGCAGATTTTGGTCAGATCTATGGGGCAGGAGCTGCAGTGGAGATGATGTACGTCAGATCTATGGGGCAGGAGCTGCTGTGGGGCTGATGTGGGTCAAATCTATGGGGCAGGAGCTGCTGTGGGGCTGATGTGGGTCAGATCCTTGGGGCTGAAGCTGCTGTGGGTCATATCTATTGGGCAGCAGCTGCTTTACATATGATGTGTGTCAGATCTATGGGGCTGGAGCTGCTGTGGGGCTGATGTGGGTTAGATCTATGGGGCAGGAGCTGTTGTGGGGCTGATGGGGGTCAGATCTATGGGGCAGGAGCTACTGTGGGGCTGATGGGGGTCAGATCTATGGGGCAGGAGCTACTGTGGGGCTGATGTTGGTCTGATCTATGGGGCAGGATCTGCTGTGGGGCTGATGTGGGAAAGATCTATGGGGCAGGAGATGCTTTGGGGCAGATGTGGGTCAGATCTATGGGGCAGGAGTTGCTGTGGGGCTGATGTGGGTCAGATCCTTGGGGCTGAAGCTGCTGTGGGTCATATCTATTGGGCAGCAGCTGCTTTACATATGATGTGTGTCAGATCTATGGGGCAGGAGCTGCTGTGGGGCTGATGTGGGTATGATCTATGGGGCAGCAGCTGTTGTGGGGCTGATGGGGGTCAGATCTATGGGGCAGGAGCTACTGTGGGGCTGATGTGGGTTAGATCTATGGGGCAGGAGCTGTTGTGGGGCTGATGGGGGTCAGATCTATGGGGCAGGAGCTACTGTTGGGCTGATGTGGGTCAAATCAATGGGGCAGAGCAGCTCTTGGGAACATGTGGGTCAGATCTATGGGGCAGGAGCTGCTGTGGGGCTGATGTGGGTCAGATCTATAGGGCAGGAGCTGCTGTGTGGCTGATGTGGGTCAGATCCTTTGGGCTGAAGCTGCTGTGGGTCATATCTATTGGGCAGCAGCTGCTTTACATATGATGTGTGTCAGATCTATGGGGCAGGAGCTGCTGTGGGGCTGATGTAGGTTAGATCTATAGGGCAGGAGCTGCTGTGTGACAGATGTGGGTCAGATCTATGGGGCAGAGCTGCTCTTGGGAACATGTGTGTCAGATCTATGGGGCAGGAGCTGCTGTGAGGCTGATGTGGGTCAGATCTATGGGGCAGGAGCTGCTGTGCGACAAATGTGGGTCAGATCCTTGGGGCTGAAGCTGCTGTGGGTCATATCTATTGGGCAGCAGCTGCTTTTCATATGATGTGTGTCAGATCTATGGGGCAGGAGCTGCTGTGGGGCTGATGGGGGTCAGATCTATTGGGCAGGAGCTGTTGTGGGGCTGATGGGGGTTAGATCTATGGGGCAGGAGCTGCTGTGCGACAGATGTGGGTCATATCTATTGGGCAGCAGCTGCTTTACATATGATGTGTGTCAGATCTATGGGGCCGGAGCTGCTGTGGGGCTGATGTGGGTTAGATCTATAGGGCAGGAGCTGCTGTGCGACAGATGTGGGTCAGATCTATGGGGCAGAGCTGCTCTTGGTAACATGTGGGTCAGATCTATGGGGCAGGAGCTGCTGTGGGGCTGATGTGGGTCAGATCCTTGGGGCTGAAGCTGCTGTGGGTCATATCTATTGGGCAGCAGCTGCTTTACATATGATGTGTGTCAGATCTATGGGGCAGGAGCTGCTGTGGGGCTGATGTGGGTTAGATCTATGGGGCAGGAGCTGTTGTGGGGCTGATGGGGGTTAGATCTATGGGGCAGGAGCTGCTGTGCGACAGATGTGGGTCAGATCTATGGGGCAGGTGCTGCTGTGCGACATATGTGGGTCAGATCTATGGGGCAGGATCTGCTGTGGGGCTGATGTGGGAAAGATCTATGGGGCAGGAGATGCTTTGGGGCAGATGTGGGTCAGATCTATGGGGCAGGAGTTGCTGTGGGGCTGATGTGGGTCAGATCCTTGGGGCTGAAGCTGCTGTGGGTCATATCTATTGGGCAGCAGCTGCTTTACATATGATGTGTGTCAGATCTATGGGGCAGGAGCTGCTGTGGGGCTGATGTGGGTTAGATCTATGGGGCAGGAGCTGTTGTGGGGCTGATGGGGGTCAGATCTATGGGGCAGGAGCTACTGTGGGGCTGATGTTGGTCTGAACTATGGGGCAGGAGCTGCTGCGGGGCTGATTTGGGTCAGATCTGTGGGGCAGGAGCTGCTGTGGGGCTGATGTGGGTTAGATCTATGGGGCAGGAGCTGTTGTGGGGCTGATGGGGGTCAGATCTATGGGGCAGGAGCTACTGTGGGGCTGATGTGGGTCAAATCAATGGGGCAGAGCTGCTCTTGGGATCATGTGGGTCAGTTCTATGGGGCAGGAGCTGCTGTGGGGCTGATGTGGGTCAGATCTATAGGGCAGCAGCTGCTTTACATATGATGTGTGTCAGATCTATGGGGCAGGAGCTGCTGTGGGGCTGATGTGGGTAAGATCTGTGGGGCAGCAGCTGTTGTGGGGCTGATGGGGGTCAGATCTATGGGGCAGGAGCTACTGTGGGGCTGATGGGGGTCAGATCTATGGGGCATGAGCTACTGTGGGGCTGATGTTGGTCTGATCTATGGGGCAGGAGCTGCTGTGCGACAGATGTGGGTCAGATCTATGGGGGAGGTGCTGCTGTGCGACATATGTGGGTCAGATCTATGGGGCAGGATCTGCTGTGGGGCTGATGTGGGAAAGATCTATGGGGCAGGAGATGCTTTGGGGCAGATGTGGGTCAGATCTATGGGGCAGGAGATGGTGTGGGTCAGATATATGGGGCAGGAACAGATGTGGGCCTGATCTTGGTCAGATTTATGGAGCAGGAGCTGCTGTGTTGCAGATGTTGGTCAGATCTATGGTGCAGGAGCTGCTGTGGGGCAGATGTAGGGCTTATCTTTGGGGCAGGAGCTGCTGTGAGGCTGATGGGTGTTAGATCTATGGGGAGGAGCTGCTGTGGTGCAGATGTGGGTCAGAGCTATGGGGCAGGAGCTGCTGTGTGGCAGATGTGGGTTAGATCTATGGGGCAGGAGCTGCTGTGGGGCTGATGTGGGTCAGATCTATGGGGCAGGAGCTGCTGTGGTTAAGATCTATTTGGCAGGATCTGCTGTGGGGCAGATTTGGGTCAGATCTATGGGGCAGGAGCTGCAGTGGAGATGATGTACGTCAGATCGATGGGGCAGGAGCTGCTGTGGGGCTGATGTGGATTAGATCTATAGGGCAGGAGCTGCTGTGCGACAGATGTGGGTCAGATCTATGGGGCAGGAGCTGCTGTGGGGCTGATGTGGGTCAGATCCTTGGGGCTGAAGCTGCTGTGGGTCATATCTATTGGGCAGCAGCTGCTTTACATATGATGTGTGTCAGATCTATGGGGCAGGAGCTGCTGTAGTGCTGATGTGGGTTAGATCTATGGGGCAGGAGCTGTTGTGGGGCTGATGGGGGTCAGATCTATGGGGCAGGAGCTGCTGTGGGGCTGATGGGGGTCAGATCTATGGGGCAGGAGTTGCTGTGGGGCTGACGTGGGTCAGATCCTTGGGGCTGAAGCTGCTGTGGGTCATATCTATTGGGCAGCAGCTGCTTTACATAAGATGTGTGTCAGATCTATGGGGCAGGAGCTGCTGTGGGGCTGATGTGGGTTAGATCTATGGGGCAGGAGCTGTTGTGGGGCTGATGGGGGTCAGATCTATGGGGCAGGAGCTACTGTGGGGCTGATGTTGGTCTGATCTATGGGGCAGGAGCTGCTGCGGGGCTGATTTGGGTCAGATCTATGGGGCAGGAGCTGCTGTGCGACAGATGTGGGTTAGATCTATGGGGCAGGAGCTGTTGTGGGGCTGATGGGGGTCAGATCTATGGAGCAGGAGCTACTGTGGGGCTGATGGGGGTCAGATCTATGGGGCAGGAGCTACTGTGGGGCTGATGGGGGTCAGATCTATGGGGCAGGAGCTACTGTGGGGCTGATGTTGGTCTGATCTCTGGGGCAGGAGCTGCTGTGCGACAGATGTGGGTCAGATCTATGGGGCAGGTGCTGCTGTGCGACAGATGTGGGTCAGATCTATGGGGCAGAGCTGCTCTTGGGAACATGTGGGTCAGATCTATGGGGCAGGAGCTGCTGTGAGGCTGATGTGGGTCAGATCTATTTGGCAGGAGCTGCTGTGGGGCTGATGTGGGTCAGATCCTTGGGGCTGAAGCTGCTGTGGGTCATATCTATTGGGCAGCAGCTGCTTTACATATGATGTGTGTCAGATCTATGGGGCAGGAGCTGCTGTGGGGCTGATGTGGGTTAGATCTATGGGGCAGGAGCTGCTGTGTGGCAAATGTGGGTCAGATCTATGGGGCAGGAGCTACTGTGGGGCTGATGGGGGTCTGATATATGGGGCAGGAGCTACTGTGGGGCTGATGTTGGTCTGATCTATGGGGCAGGAGCTGCTGTGCGACAGATGTGGGTCAGATCTATGGGGCAGGTGCTGCTGTGCGACATATGTGGGTAAGATCTATGGGGCAGGATCTGCTGTGGGGCTGATGTGGGAAAGATCTATGGGGCAGGAGATGCTTTGGGGCAGATGTGGGTCAGATCTATGGGGCAGGAGTTGCTGTGGGGCTGATGTGGGTCAGAGCTATGGGGCAGGAGCTGCTGTGGGGCTGATGTGGGTTAGATCTATGGGGCAGGAGCTGTTGTGGGGCTGATGGGGGTCAGTACTATGGGGCAGGAGCTACTGTGGGGCTGATGTTGGTTTGATCTATGGGGCAGGAGCTGCTGCGGTGCTGATTTGGGTCAGATCTATGGGGCAGGAGCTGCTGTGGGGCTGAAGTGGGTTAGATCTATGGGGCAGGAGCTGTTGTGGGGCTGATGGGGGTCAGATCTATGGGGCAAGAGCTACTGGGGGGCTGATGTGGGTCAAATCAATGGGGCAGAGCTGCTCTTGGGAACATGTGGGTCAGATCTATGGGTCAGGAGCTGCTGTGGGGCTGATGGGGGTCAGATCTATGGGGCAGGAGCTGCTGTGGGGCTGATGAGGGTCAGATCTATGGGGCAGGAGCTGCTGTGGGGCTGATGTGGGTTAGATCTATGGGGCAGGAGCTCTTGTGGGGCTGATGTGGGTCAGATCTATAGGTCAGGAGCTGCTGTGGGGCTGATGTGGGTCAGATCTATGGGGCAGGAGCTGCTGTGCGACAGATGTGGGTCAGATCTATGGGGCAGGAGCTGCTGTGGGGCTGATGTGGGTCTGATCCTTGGGGCTGAAGCTGCTGTGGGTCATATCTATTGGGCAGCAGCTGCTTTACATATGATGTGTGTCAGATCTATGGGGCAGGAGCTGCTGTGTGGCTGATGTGGGTTAGATCTATGGGGCAGGAGCTGTTGTGGGGCTGATGGGGGTCAGATCTATGGGGCAGGAGCTGCTCTGGGGCTGATGTTGGTCTGATCTATGGGGCAGGAGTTGCTGTGGGGCTGATGTTGGTCTGATCTATGGGGCCGGAGCTGCTGTGCGACAGATGTGGGTCAGATCTATGAGGCAGAGCTGCTCTTGGGAACATGTGGGTCAGATCTATGGGGCAGGAGCTGCTGTGGTGCTGATGTGGGTCAGATCTATAGGGCAGGAGCTGCTGTGCGACAGATGTGGGTCAGATCTATGGGGCAGGAGCTGCTGTGGGGCTGATGTCGGTCAGATCCTTGGGGCTGAAGCTGCTGTGGGTCATATCTATTGGGCAGCAGCTGCTTTACATATGATGTGTGTCAGATCTATGGGGCAGGAGCTGCTGTGGGGCTGATGTGGGTTAGATCTATGGGGCAGGAGCTGTTGTGGGGCTGATGGGGGTCAGATCTATGGGGCAGGAGCTACTGTGGGGCTGATGTTGGTTTGATCTATGGGGCAGGAGCTGCTGCGGTGCTGATTTGGGTCAGATCTATGGGGCAGGAGCTGCTGTGGGGCTGAAGTGGGTTAGATCTATGGGGCAGGAGCTGTTGTGGGGCTGATGGGGGTCAGATCTATGGGGCAAGAGCTACTGTGGGGCTGATGTGGGTCAAATCAATGGGGCAGAGCTGCTCTTGGGAACATGTGGGTCAGATCTATGGGGCAGGAGCTCCTGTGGGGCTGATGTGGGTCAGATCTATAGGGCAGGAGCTGCTGTGGGGCTGATGAGGGTCTGATCTATGGGGCAGGAGCTGCTGTGGGGCTGATGTGGGTTAGATCTATGGGGCAGGAGCTGTTGTGGGGCTGATGTGGGTCAGATCTATAGGTCAGGAGCTGCTGTGGGGCTGGTGTGGGTCAGATCTATGGGGCAGGAGCTGCTGTGCGACAGATGTGGGTCAGATCTATGGGGCAGGAGCTGCTGTGGGGCTGATGTGGGTCAGATCCTTGGGGCTGAAGCTGCTGTGGGTCATATCTATTGGGCAGCAGCTGCTTTACATATGATGTGTGTCAGATCTATGGGGCAGGAGCTGCTGTGTGGCTGATGTGGGTTAGATCTATGGGGCAGGAGCTGCTGTGTGGCTGATGGGGGTCAGATCTATGGGGCAGGAGCTACTCTGGGGCTGATGGGGGTCAGATCTATGGGGCAGAGCTGCTCTTGGGAACATGTGGGTCAAATCTATGGGGCAGGAGCTGCTGTGGGGCTGATGTGGGTTAGATCTATGGGGCAGGAGCTGTTGTGGGGCTGATGGGGGTCAGATCAATGGGGCAGGAGCTGCTGCGGGGCTGATTTGGGTCAGATCTATGGGGCAGGAGCTGCTGTGGGGCTGATGTGGCTTAGATCTATGGGGCAGGAGCTGTTGTGGGGCTGATGGGGGTCAGATCTATGGGGCAGGAGCTACTGTGGGGCTGATGTGGGTCAAATCAATGGGGCAGAGCTGCTCTTGGGAACATGTGGGTCAGATCTATGGGGCAGGAGCTGTTGTGGGGCTGATGTGGGTCAGATCTATAGGGCAGGAGCTGCTGTGGGGCTGATGTGGGTCAGATCCTTGGGGCTGAAGCTGCTGTGGGTCATATCTATTGGGCAGCAGCTGCTTTACATATGATGTGTGTCAGATCTATGGGGCAGGAGCTGCTGTGGGGCTGATGTGGGTATGATCTATGGGGCAGCAGCTGTTGTGGGGCTGATGGGGGTCAGATCTATGGGGCAGGAGCTACTGTGGGGCTGATGGGGGTCAGATCTAAGGGGCAGGAGCTACTGTGGGGCTGATGTTGGTCTGATCTATGGGGCAGGAGCTGCTGTGCGACAGATGTGGGTCAGATCTATGGGGCAGAGCTGCTCTTGGGAACATGTGGGTTAGATCTATGGGGCAGGAGCTGTTGTGGGTCATATCTATTGGGCAGCAGCTGCTTTACATATGATGTGTTTCAGATCTATGGGGCCGGAGCTGCTGTGGGGCTGATGGGGGTCAGATCTATAGGGCAGGAGCTGCTGTGGGTCAGATCTATGGGCAGGAGCTGCTGTGGGGCACATGTGAGTTAGATCTATGGGGCAGGAGATGGTGTGGGGCAGATGTGGGTCAGATCTATGGGGCAGGAGCTTCTGTGGGGTTGATGTGGGTCAGATCTATGGGTCAGGAGCTGCTGTGGGGCAGATGTGGGTCAGATCTATGGGGCAGGAGCTGCTCTGGGGCACATGTGAGTTAGATCTATGGGGCAGGAGCTGCTGTGGGGCTGACGTGGGTCAGATCTATGAGGCAAGAGCTGCTGTGGGGCAGAGTTGGGTCAGATCTATAGGGCAGGATCTCCTGTGGGGCTGATGTGGGTCAAATCAATGGGGCAGTGCTGCTCTGGGTCACATGTGGGTCAGATCTATGGAGCAGGAGCTGCTGTGGGGCAGATTTGAATCAGATCTATAGGGCAGGAGCTGCTGTGGGTCAGATCTATGGAGCAGGAGCTGCTGTGGGGCACATGTGAGTTAGATCTATGGGGCAGGAGATGGTGTGGGGCAGATGTGGGTCAGATCTATGGGGCAGAGCTGCTCTGGGGCTGATGTGGGTCAGATCTATGGAGCAGGAGCTGCTGTGGGGCAGATTTGAATCAGATCTATGGGCAGGAGCTGCTGTGGGGCACATGTGAATTAGATCTATGTGGCAGGAGATGGTGTGGGGCAGATGTGGGTCAGATCTATGGGGCAGGAGCTGCTGTGTGGCTGAAGAGGGTCAGATCTATGGGGCATGGGCTGCTGTGGGTCAGATCTACGGGACTGGAGAGGCAGTGGAGCACATGTGGGTCAGATCTATGTGGTAGAAGCTGCTGTGGGGCTGATGGGGGTCATATCTATAAGGCAGGAGCTGCTGTGGGGCTGACGTGGGTCAGATCTATGAGGCAGGAGCTGCTGTGGGGCAGATTTGGGTCAGATCTATGGGGCAGGAGCTGCTGTGGGTCTGATGTGGGACAGATCTATGGGGCAGAGCTGCTCTGGGGCTGATGTGGGTTAGATCTATGGGGCAGGAGCTGTTGTGGGGCTGATGGGGGTCAGATCCTTAGGGCAGGAGCTACTGTGGGGCTGATGTTGGTCTGATCTATGGGGCAGGAGCTGCTGTGGGGCACATGTGAGTTAGATCTATGGGGCAGGAGATGGTGTGGGGCAGATTTGGGTCAGATGTATGGGTCAGGAGCTGCTGTGTGGCTGATGAGGGTCAGATCTATGGGGCATGGGCTGCTGTGGGTCAGATCTACGGGACTGGAGCTGTAGTGGAGCACATGTGGGTCAGATCTATGGGGTAGAAGCTGCTGTGGGGCTGATGGGGGTCATATCTATAAGGCAGGAGCTGCTGTGGGGCTGACGTGGGTCAGATGTATGAGGCAGGAGCTGCTGTGCGACAGATGTGGGTCAGATCTATGGGGCAGGAGCTGCTGTGGGGCATATGTGGGTCAGATCTATGGGGCAGGAGCTGCTGTGGGGCTGATGTGGCTCAGATCCTTGGGGCTGAAGCTGCTGTGGGTCATATCTATTGGGCAGCAGCTGCTTTACATATGATGTGTGTCAGATCTATGGGGCAGGAGCTGCTGTGGGGCTGCTGTGGGTCAGATCTATGGGGCAGGAGCTGTTGTGGGGCTGATGGGGGTCAGATCTATGGGGCAGGAGCTACTGTGGGGCTGATGTTGGTCTGATCTATGGGGCAGGAGCTGCTGTGCGACAGATGTGGGTCAGATCTATGGGGCAGGAGCTGCTGTGCGACATATGTTGGTCAGATCTATGGGGCAGGATCTGCTGTGGGGCTGATGTGGGAAAGATCTATGGGGCAGGAGATGCTGTGGGCCATATGTCGGTCCGATCTATTGGGCAGGAGCTGCTGTGGGGCGCATGTGAATCAGGTCTATGGGGCAGGAGCTGCTGTGGGTCAGATTGTCATGGTTTAATAATGTTGTAATTTTGCTATCAGTATTACACATCATAACATCATATAAAGCATGGATAATTTTACTGAATCTGCAACTTACAGAAGAAGACTACATCTCCCAGAGAGCAACACGATGGGTCACGGGACCTGGACTCTATATTAACTCTGTCGCAGAACAGACTGACGTCTTTCGAGTTCTGGCGTTCAGGGCAGTGTGTGGGAGCCTTCAGCCGTTCGCCCAGATTCACAGTAGGCCTCTCGGTTACGGGACTCACTCTCTCTCCTATTTTGCTTGATTCATTAGCTCAATTTTCAATTATATTGTATTCTATTGTGTTATCCTGTATTTCGATATAGTATTTAGTAAATAAGTGTGCCTCCTTACATCGTTGCCGCTGTTTTCTTTTCTTAATTAACTTTTTCTTTTCGGCTGAGGGCCCTTCAGGGGCCCACGGCCCTTGTCACGGACGCAGGTGGATTTTTCGTTCAAACCGTGACAGATTTGGTAGCAGAGGATGGTTCCACTGTTGCAGCCACCCCCATAAGGCATTTGCCACCATCCATGAATCAGTATAAAGATGAAGCATTGGCCACCTCTCCCGTTCAGCCACATCTAAAGCCAGCTGAACAGCCTTTACCTCTGCAAATTTGACTTGATTCTCCTTTACCTTCAGTGGCCTCTGCAACTTGTTGTGTGGGGCTCCATACAGCAGCTTTCCATCTGCGATGCTTCCCTACAATACGACATGATCCGTCTGTGAATAGGGCAAATTACTTTTCGTTTTCTGGTAGCTCATTGTATGGTGGTGCCTCTTTAGCACGTGATACCTCTTCTGTAGGTGGTGTTTCAATTTTTTTACTCTCAGGCCAGTCCATGATCACTTCTAGAATTCCAGGACGGCTGAGTTTTCCCATTCCAGCTCGTTGAGTAATTAATGAAATCCACTTACTCCAAGTGGCATCAGTAGCATGATGGGTGGAGGGAACCTGTCCTTTAAACATCCAATTTATTACTGGCAAGCGAGGTGCTAGAAGAAGCTGAACCTCTGTCCCAACTACTTCAGAAGCAGCCCGAACCCCCTCATACACGGCTAAGATCTCCTTCTTAGTCGGAGTGTAGCGCTCCTCAGACCCTTTATATGCTTGACTCCAAAATCCTAGGGGTCGGCCTCGGATCCTCACATCCTGCCCCGTCCGTACTGGCCCCAAGGCCACGGCACGGGCTATTTCTTGTTTTCTCTGCTCAAAAGCCTGCTGCTGCTCAGGACCCCATGAGAAATTCTTCTTCTTCTGTGTTACCTGATAGAGGGGGCTCACTATGTGACATGCATTCTCCAAAAGCCCACTACTCCCAGAAAAGATTGGGTCTCTGTCTTGTCGGTGGGCGGAGACATAGCAGTGATTTTGTCAATCACATCTGCTGGGATGTGACGACGTCCATCTTGCCATTTTATACCTAAGAACTGGATTTCCTGGGCAGGCCCCTTCACCTTGCTGCGCTTAATGGCAAAACCAGCTTTCAAAAGAATTTGGATTATCTGTTTCCCTTTCTTGAAAACCTCTGCTGCTGTATGGCCCCACACTACAATATCATCAATATACTGCAAGTGCTCAGGAGCATCACCCTGTTCCAAAACAGCTTGGATCAATCCATGGCAAATTGTTGGGCTGTGCTTCCACCCCTGAGGTAAACGGTTCCAGGTGTACTGAATACCTCTCCAGGTAAAAGCAAACTGGGGCCTACATTTTGCAGCCAATGGGATGGAAAAGAAGGCATTAGCAATGTCAATGGTGGCATACCACCTAGCTTCTTTTGACTCCAGTTCATACTGGAGTTCTAGCATGTCTGGTACAGCAGCACTTAATGGAGGTGTGACTTCATTCAGGCCACGGTAATCCACCGTCAGCCTCCATTCCCCACTGGTTTTACACACTGGCCATATGGGGCTGTTAAAAGGCGAGTGAGTTTTGCTAATCACTCCCTGATTCTCTAATTGGCGAATTAGCTTGTGAATGGGGAGCAATGAGTCCCTATTGGTGCGGTACTGCCGTCTGTGAACCACTCTGGTGACAATTGGTACCTCTTGGTCTTTTACCTGGTGCAACCTCCCAGCACCCGCTGGGAGACCCGGCGCTCGCTGCGTTGCTTCCGTCCTCCGTTCGGGGGGTTCCGTGCGCCGGCGCCGGCGCGTGGAAAAGGGGGTGTGGGGCTGGTCGCGCGCGGGCGCGTGCCAGGCCCCCTTTCGCCCGGTTTATCCCCATCCATCCATCCATCCATGCATCCACCTTCCCGCTTCGTGGCGGCGCGGGGTAGACCTGGGCGACCATCCACCCGCTCGATCGGCGGGTGCAGTTTCCCGTCCGTGCCGCCGGTAGACGTGTCGGCCTTAGCGGGGTTGACCTGTCGGCCGGTGCCGAATCCCGTCCGTGCCGCGGGTAGACGTGTCGGCCGTAGCCGCGCGTCTCGCAGCTGTGTCAAGCGGTAAGGGTACGACGAACGGCCAGCCGCCCCCCGACCCGACCCAACCCGACCCGACCCGACCGCTTCCGCCCTTGACTCACTCCCATCTTTTTATTACTTTTATTTTATTTTATTTTATTTTACCGCGACATTTTACGATCTATCTGTACTTTTTCACACCTTCTTCTCTTCTACTTTTCTTTGACTTCTGCCTTCCCTTCCCTTCCCTTCCCTTCCCTTCCCTTCCCTTCCCTTCCCTTCCCTTCCCTTCCCTTCCCTTCCCTTCCCTTCCCTTCCCTTCCCTTCCCTTCCCTTCCCTTCCCTTCCCTTCCCTTCCCTTCCCTTCCCTTCCCTTCCCTTCCCTTCCCTTCCCTTCCCTTCCCTTCCCTTCCCTTCCCTTCCCTTCCCTTCTTCTCTTTCTCCTTGTCGCCCGCGCATGAGTAGGCCCGGCCCGACCTGGACCGGCACGGCCTCTGTCACGAAGAAGGGGGTCGCTTGCGTGGCCGGGGGTCCACGGTGGGGTTGCGGGTATGCGGGTAGACCTGGCTGCCGGCGCCTGATCTTCCCGGCCCCGCGTCCGTCTTCCACCTTCCCCCACCCCCAGTCCACACCGCACGAGCGGGAACCCGACCCGTACCTGACGGCGGCCTGCCTCCGCCTGCCCCCACCCCGGCCCTCGCCCACAACCCGCCCTCTCCTGGACGCATCTCGCCCGACCGGCCCGCGACCGTGTTTTTTTATTTGTTTGTTTGTCTTTGTTTTTGTTTTTTTTTTTTTTTGTTTGGTCGGTCGGTCGCTCGCTCGGTTATTTGTTTGGAACCGATTGGCCCGTTTGGTTTTTTTCTTTTCTTTCCTTTTTCCGCCGGGGTGCTCCTGACGGCTCGGCCCAATGGCGGCTCGACTCGGCGACCGGAGCCCACCAAAACGCTTCGCCACCCCCGAGCCCCACCGCCACCACCGCCACCACCTCCTCCTCCCGCCGAAAATCCCACGTACCGTTCCACCTCATCTGCCGGCTGGGAGAGAGGCTAGGCGTGAACCCCGCGGGGGACGCGGCCGCCTCCCGCCGGCCCACCTCTCGCCGCTGCCGTCTTCCCACCGCTCTTTCGCCATCCCTCGCCACGCGGCCTGCCCGCAGTCCGGATATCCGGCCCGAACGGACCTTGGTGGGCGGGGCCCGCGCACGCGCCCACGCTCTTCCTGCAGAGCCGGGGAGGCGGGGGGGGCGGGGCGGCTTTTTCAAAATCTAAAAAAGGGGAAAGTAAAGAAGAACCCACGAGAAAAACAAACAAACAAACAAACAAACAAACGGAAAATAATAAAACCGAGAGGGCGCGTGGGGGCACGGACAAACAATCGAACGGACCAATGTACGAACGAACAGACGAACAAACAAACACGCAGACAAAAGGGCAAAACCGCGGTGGCGGTGGCAGGACGGCCAGCTTCAAGCAAGGCCGAACCGAGAAGCCCGGGTGCGCCCCGACCCGGCGAACAGCGGCCGGCTCATACGTGCACCCTGGTCGTTCCGCGGCTGCGGCCGAGTGGCGTCTCCGTGGCGCCTCCGGTGCTCCGGCACGGTCAACACGGCTCGACCCCTGGCCATCGCGGCTCGAGTGCGCCGGCACGGTCCAGCCTCTCCCGGCGGGCTCCGCTCGTCTCGGACGTTCCGCGGAAGTGGCCAAGTGTCGCTCTCGTGGCGGCTCCTCTGCGCTGGCATTGTCTACCCAGCTCCAAGCGTCTCCGGAGGGTGGGGGAAGGGGGGGGGGCACAGCGTCGGCGGCTAGGCGTCGCTTCCCATGCGTCTCGACTAGGTCGGCACGGTCTACCTGGCTCCGAGCGGGCCGTGGTGCTCGGCGGCGGCTGCTAGAGGTCGCTGCCTATGCGGCTCACCTAGGTTGGCACGGTCTACCCGGCTCCGAGCGGGCCGTGGTGCTCGGCGGCGGATGCTAGAGGTCGCTGCCCATGCAGCTCGACTAGGTCGGCACGGTCTACCCGGCTCCGAGCGGGCCGTGGTGCTCGGCGGCGGCTGCTAGAGGTCGCTGCCTATGCGTCTCGACTAGGTCGGCACGGTCTACTTGGCTCCGAGCGGGCCGTGGTGCTCGGCGGCGGCTGCTAGAGGTCGCTGCCTATGCGTCTCGACTAGGTCGGCACGGTCTACCCTGCTCTATGCGTGCGCGAGGGCTCGGCGGCGGTCGCTAGGTGTTGCTGCACGTCTGCCAGCCCGTCCGTCAGCGACCTCTAGCGTCCGCGGTGGAGCAGGGTAGACCGTGCCGACATGAGCCGGCCGCCGCTCAGCGACCCCTGGCCGTGGCCGCATGATCTTCGGTCCGCTCGGAGCCGGGTAGACTGTGCCGACCAACTCGAGCCGGACGTGCAGCGACCGCTGGCCAGCGCGGAGGCTCGTGTGCGCCGGCACAGTCCAGCCTCTCCCAGCGGGCTCCGTTCGGTTCGGACGTTCCTCGATGGTGTCCGGGGGGTCTCAGCCGCGGCGGCTCGAGTGCGCCGGCATGGTCCAACCGCTCCCGGCGGGTTCCGCTCGGCCTGGACGCTCCTGGGCGGAGTCGGGCGATCTGAGCCGCGGCGGCTCGAGTGCGCCAGCACAGTGCAACCGCTCTCGACGGGCTCGGCTCGGCTCGGACGTTACGCGGCGGCGTCCGGGGGGTCTCAGCCGCGGAGGCTCGGGTGCGCCGGCACGGTCCAGTCTCTCCCGGCGGGCTCCGCTCGGCTTCGACGTTCCTCGGCGGCGTCCGGCAATCTGAGCCGCGGCGGCTCGAGTGCGCCGGCACGGTGCAACCGCTCCCGGTGGGTTCCGCTCGGCTCGGACGCTCCTCGGCGGAGTCGGGCGATCTGAGCCGCGGCGGCACGGTCCAGCCTCTCCAGGCGGACTCAGCTCGGCTCGGACGTTCCGCGGAAGTGGCCAAGTGCCGCTCTTGTGGGGGGGGGGGAAGAGGGGGGTGGTGGAGGGGAGTAATGGGGGGGGGGCACGGCGTCGGCGGCTAGGCGTCGCTGCCCATGCGGCTCGACTAGGTCGGCACGGTCTACCCGGCTCCGAGCGGGCCGTGGTGCTCGGCGGCGGCTGCTAGAGGTCGCTGCCTATGCGGCTCAACTAGGTCGGCACGGTCTACCCGGCTCCGAGCGGGCCGTGGTGCTCGGCGGCGGTTGCTAGAGGTCGCTGCCTATGCGGCTCGACTAGGTCGGCACGGTCTACCCGGCTCTGAGCGGGCCATGGTGCACGGCGGCGGCTGCTAGAGGTCGCTGCCCATGCGGCTCGACTAGGTCGGCACGGTCTACCCTGCTCCGTGCGTGCGCGAGGGCTCGGCGGCGGTCACTAGGTGTCGCTGCATGTCTGCCAGCCCGTCCGTCAGCGACCTCTAGCGTCCGCGGCGGAGCAGGGTAGACCGTGCCGACGTGAGCCGGCCGCCGCTCAGCGACCCCTGGCCGCTGCCGCATGAGCTTCGGTCCGCTCGGAGCCGGGTAGACCGTGCCGACCAACTCGAGCCGGACGTGCAGCGACCGCTGGCCAGCGAGGAGGCTCGTATGCGCCGGCACGGTCCAGCCTCTCCCGGCGGGCTCCGTTCCGTTCGGATGTTCCTCGGTGGTGTCCGGGGGGTCTGAGCCGCGGCGGCTCGAGTGCGCCGGCACTGCACAGCCCCTCCCTGCGGGCTCCGCTCGGCACAGACATTCCTCGTCAACGTCCGGCAATCTGAGCCGCGGCGGCTCGAGTGCGCTGGCACGGTCCAACTGCTCCCGGCGGGTTCCGCTCGGCTCGGACGCTCCTGGGCGGAGTCGGGCGATCTGAGCCGCGGCGGCTCGAGTTCGCCGGCACGGTCCAACCGCTCTCGGCGGGCTAGGCTCTGCTCGGACGTTCCGCGGTTGCGTCGGGGGGGTCTCAGCCGCGGAGGCTCGGGTGCGCCAGCACGGTCCAGCCTCTCCCGGCGGGCTCCGCTCGGCTCGGACGATCCTCGGCGGCGTCCGGCGATCTGAGCCGTGGCGGCTCGAGTGCGCCGGCACGGTCTAGTCTCTCCCGGCGGGCTCCGCTCGGCTTCGACGTTCCTCGGCGGCGTCCGGCAATCTGAGCCGCGGCGGCTCGAGAGCGCCGGCACGGTCCAACCGCTCCCGGCGGGTTCTGCTCGGCTCGGACGCTCCTCGGCGGAGTCGGGCGATCTGAGCCACGGCGGCACGGTCCAGCCTCTCCAGGCGGACTCAGCTCGGCTCGGACGTTCCGCGGAAGTGGCCAAGTGCCGCTCTTGTGGGGGGGGGGGGAAGAGGGGGGTGGTGGTGAGGAGTAAGGGGGGGGGGGGGACACGGCGTCGGCGGCTAGGCGTCGCTGCCCATGCAGCTCGACTAGGTCGGCACGGTCTACCCGGCTCCGAGCGGGCCGTGGTGCTCGGCGGCGGCTGCTAGAGGTCGCTGCCTATGCGGCTCGACTAGGTCGGCACGGTCTTCCCGGCTCCGAGCGGGCCGTGGTGCTCGGCGGCGGCTGCTAGAGGTCGCTGCCTATGCGGCTCGACTAGGTCGGCACGGTCTACCGGGCTCAGGGCGTGCCGTGGTGCTCGGCGGCGGCTGCTAGAGGTCGCTTCCTATGCGGCTCGACTAGGTCGGCACGGTCTACCCTGCTCCGTGCGTGCGCGAGGGCTCGGCGGCGGTCACTAGGTGTCGCTGCACGTCTGCCAGCCCGTCCGTCAGCGACCTCTAGCATCCGCGGCGGAGCAGGGTAGACCGTGCCGATGTGAGCCGGCCGCCGCTCAGCGACCCCTGGCCGCCGCCGCATGAGCTTCGGTCCGCTCGGAGCCGGGTAGACCTTGCCGACCAACTCGAGCCGGACGTGCAGCGACCGCTGGCCAGCGCGGAGGCTCGTGTGCGCCGGCACGGTCCAGCCCCTCCCTGCGGGCTCCGCTCGGCACAGATTTTCCTCGTCGGCGTCCGGCGATCTGAGCCGCGGCGGCTCGAGTGCGCCGGCACGGTCCAACCGCTCTTGGCGGGTTCCGCTCGGCTCGGACGCTCCTGGGCGGAGTCGGGCGATCTGAGCCGCGGCAGCTCGAGTGCATAGGCACGGTCCAACCGCTCTCGGCGGGCTAGTCTTTGCTCGGACGCTCCGCGGTGGCGTCCGGTGGGTCTCAGCCGCGGAGGCTCGGGTGCGCCGGCACGGTCCAGCCTCTCCCGGCGGGCTCCGCTCGGCTCAGACGTTCCTCGGCGGCGTCCGGCGATCTGAGCCGCGTCGGCTCGATTGCGCCGGCACGGTCCAACCGCTCCCGGCGGGTTCCGCTCGGCTCGGACGCTACTCGGCGGAGTCGGGCGATCTGAGCCGCGGCGTCACGGTCCAGCCTCTCCAGGCGGACTCAGCTCGGCTCGGACGTTCCGCGGAAGTGGCCAAGTGCCGCTCTTGTGGGGGGGGGGGAACAGGGGAGTAGTGAAGGGGGGAGTAAGGAGTGTGGGGGGGGGGGGCACGGCGTCGGCGGCTAGGCGTCGCTGCCCATGCGGCTCGACTAGGTCGGCACGGTCTACCCGGCTCCGAGTGGGCTGTGGTGCTCGGCGGCGGCTGCTAGAGGTCGCTGCCTATGCAGCTCAACTAGGTCGGCACGGTCTACCCTGCTCCGAGCGGGCCGTGGTGCTCGGCGGCGGCTGCTAGAGGTCGCTGCCTATGCGGCTCGACTAGGTCGGCACGGTCTTCCCGGCTCAGGGCGTGCCGTGGTGCTCGGCGGCGTCTGCTAGAGGTCGCTGCCTATGCGGCTCGACTAGGTCGGCACAGTCTACCCGTCTCTGAGCGGGCCGTGGTGCACGGCGGCGGCTGCTAGAGGTAGCTGCCCATGCGGCTCGACTAGGTCGGCACGGTCTACCCTGCTCCGTGCGTGCGCGAGGGCTCGGCGGCGGTCACTAGGTGTCGCTGCACGTCTGCCAGCCCGTCCGTCAGCGACCTCTAGCGTCCGCGGCGGAGCATGGTAGACCGTGCCGACGTGAGCCGGCCGCCGCTCAGCGACCCCTGGCCGCCGCCGCATGAGCTTCGGTCCGCACGGAGCCGTGTAGACCGTGCCGACCAACTCGAGCCAGACATGCAGCGACCGCTGGCCAGCGCGGAGGCTCGTGTGCGCCGGCACGGTCCAGCCTCTCCCGGCGGGCTCCGTTCCGTTCGGACGTTCCTCGGTGGTGTCCGGGGGGTCTGAGCCGCGGCGGCTCGAGTGCGCCGGCACTGCACAGCCCCTCCCTGCGGGCTCCGCTCGGCACAGACTTTCCTCGTCGGCGTCCGGCGATCTGAGCCGCGGCAGCTCGAGTGCGCCGGCACGGTCCAACCGCTCCCGGCGGGTTCCGCTCGGCTCGGACGCTCCTCGGCGGAGTCGGGCGATCTGAGCCGCGGCGGCACGGTCCAGCCTCTCCATGCGGACTCAGCTCGGCTCGGACGTTCCGCGGAAGTGGCCAAGTGCCGCTCTTGTGGGAAGGGGGGGAAGAGGGGGGGGGTGGAAGGGGGAATAAAGGGGGGGGGGGGGCTCAGCGTCGGCGGCTAGGCGTCGCTGCCCATGCGGCTCGACTAGGTCGGCACGGTCTACCCAGCTCCGAGCGGGCCGTGGTGCTCGGCGGCGGCGGCTAGGCGTCGCTGCCTATGCGTCTCGACTAGGTCAGCACGGTCTACCCGGCTCCGAGCGGGCCGTGGTGCTCGGCGGCGGCTGCTAGAGGTCGCTGCCTATGCGGCTCGACTAGGTCGGCACGGTCTACCTGGCTCCGAGCGGGCCGTGGTGCTCGGCGGCGGCTGCTAGAGGTCGCTGCCTATGCGGCTCGACTAGGTTGGCACGGTCTACCCGGCTCAGGGCGTGCCGTGGTGCTCGGCGGCGGCTGCTAGAGGTCGCTGCCTATGCGTCTCGACTAGGTCGGCACGGTCTACCCGGCTCCGAGCGGGCCGTGGTGCTCGGCGGCGGCTGCTAGAGGTCGCTGCCTATGCGGCTCGACTAGGTCGGCACGGTCTACCTGGCTCCGAGTGGGCCGTGGTGCTCGGCGGCGGCTGCTAGAGGTCGCTGCCTATGCGGCTCGACTAGGTCGGCACGGTCTACCCGGCTCAGGGCGTGCCGTGGTGCTCGGCGGCGGCTGCTAGAGGTCGCTGCCTATGCGTCTCGACTAGGTCGGCATGGTCTACCCGGCTCTGAGCGGGCCGTGGTGCTCGACGGCGTCTGCTAGAGGTCGCTGCCTATGCGGCTCGACTAGGTCGGCACGGTCTACCCGGTTTCGAGCGGGCCATGGTGCTCGGCGGCGGATGCTAGAGGTCGCTGCCTATGCGGCTCGACTAGGTCGGCACGGCCTACACGGCTCTAAGCGGGCCGTGGTGCTCGGCGGCGGCTGCTAGACGTCGCTGCCTATGCGGCTCGACTAGGTCGGCACGGCATACCCGGCTCAGGGCGGGCCGTGGTGCTCGGCGGCGTCGGCTAGAGGTCGCTGCCTATGTGTCTCGACTAGGTCGGCACGGTCTACCCTGCTCCATGCGTGCGCGAGGGCTCGGCGGCGGTCGCTAGGTGTCGCTTCACGTCTGCCATCCTGTCCGTCAGCGACCTCTAGCGTCCGCGGCGGAGCAGGGAGGACCGTGCCGACGTGAGCCGGCAGCCGCTCAGCGACCCCTGGCCGCGGCCACATGAGCTTCGGTCCGCTCGGAGCCTGGTAGACCGTGCCGACCAACTCGAGCCGGACGTGCAGCGACCGCTGGCCAGCGCGGAGGCTCGTGTGCGCCGGCACGGTCCATCCTCTCCCGGCGGGCTCCGTTCGGTTCGGACGTTCCTCGGTGGTGTCCGGGGGGTCTCAGCCGCGGCGGCTCGAGTGCGCCGGCACTGCACAGCCCCTCCCTGCGGGCTCCGCTCGGCACGGACGTTCCTCGTCGGCGTCCAGCGATCTGAGCCGCGGCGGCTCGAGTGCGCTGGCACGGTCAAACCGCTCTTGGCGGGTTCCGCTCAACTCGGATGCTCCTGGGCGGAGTCGGGCGATCTGAGCCGCGGCGGCCCGAGTGCGCCGGCACGGTCCAACCGCTCCTGGCGGGTTCCGCTCGGCTCGGACGCTCCTGGGCGGAGTCGGGCGATCTGAGCCGCGGCGGCACGGTCCAGCCTCTCCAGGCGGACTCAGCTCGGCTCGGACGTTCCGCGGAAGTGGCCAAGTGCCGCTCTTGTGGGGGGGGGGGAAGAGGGGGGGGGTGAAGGGGAGAGTAAGGGGAGGGGGGGGGGGGGCACGGCGTCGGCGGCTAGGCGTCGCTGCCCATGCGGCTCGACTAGGTCGGCACGGTCTACCCAGCTCCGAGCGGGCCGTGGTGCTCGGCGGCGGCGGCTAGGCGTCGCTGCCTATGCGTCTCGACTAGGTCAGCACGGTCTACCCGGCTCCGAGCGGGCCGTGGTGCTCGGCGGCGGCTGCTAGAGGTCGCTGCCTATGCGGCTCGACTAGGTTGGCACGGTCTACCCGGCTCAGGGCGTGCCGTGGTGCTCGGCGGCGGCTGCTAGAGGTCGCTGCCTATGCGTCTCGACTAGGTCGGCACGGTCTACCCGGCTCCGAGCGGGCCGTGGTGCTCGGCGGCGGCTGCTAGAGGTCGCTGCCTATGCGGCTCGACTAGGTCGGCACGGTCTACCTGGCTCCGAGTGGGCCGTGGTGCTCGGCGGCGGCTGCTAGAGGTCGCTGCCTATGCGGCTCGACTAGGTCGGCACGGTCTACCCGGCTCAGGGCGTGCCGTGGTGCTCGGCGGCGGCTGCTAGAGGTCGCTGCCTATGCGTCTCGACTAGGTCGGCATGGTCTACCCGGCTCTGAGCGGGCCGTGGTGCTCGACGGCGTCTGCTAGAGGTCGCTGCCTATGCGGCTCGACTAGGTCGGCACGGTCTACCCGGTTTCGAGCGGGCCATGGTGCTCGGCGGCGGATGCTAGAGGTCGCTGCCTATGCGGCTCGACTAGGTCGGCACGGCCTACACGGCTCTAAGCGGGCCGTGGTGCTCGGCGGCGGCTGCTAGACGTCGCTGCCTATGCGGCTCGACTAGGTCGGCACGGCATACCCGGCTCAGGGCGGGCCGTGGTGCTCGGCGGCGTCGGCTAGAGGTCGCTGCCTATGTGTCTCGACTAGGTCGGCACGGTCTACCCTGCTCCATGCGTGCGCGAGGGCTCGGCGGCGGTCGCTAGGTGTCGCTTCACGTCTGCCATCCTGTCCGTCAGCGACCTCTAGCGTCCGCGGCGGAGCAGGGAGGACCGTGCCGACGTGAGCCGGCAGCCGCTCAGCGACCCCTGGCCGCGGCCACATGAGCTTCGGTCCGCTCGGAGCCTGGTAGACCGTGCCGACCAACTCGAGCCGGACGTGCAGCGACCGCTGGCCAGCGCGGAGGCTCGTGTGCGCCGGCACGGTCCATCCTCTCCCGGCGGGCTCCGTTCGGTTCGGACGTTCCTCGGTGGTGTCCGGGGGGTCTCAGCCGCGGCGGCTCGAGTGCGCCGGCACTGCACAGCCCCTCCCTGCGGGCTCCGCTCGGCACGGACGTTCCTCGTCGGCGTCCAGCGATCTGAGCCGCGGCGGCTCGAGTGCGCTGGCACGGTCAAACCGCTCTTGGCGGGTTCCGCTCAACTCGGATGCTCCTGGGCGGAGTCGGGCGATCTGAGCCGCGGCGGCCCGAGTGCGCCGGCACGGTCCAACCGCTCCTGGCGGGTTCCGCTCGGCTCGGACGCTCCTGGGCGGAGTCGGGCGATCTGAGCCGCGGCGGCACGGTCCAGCCTCTCCAGGCGGACTCAGCTCGGCTCGGACGTTCCGCGGAAGTGGCCAAGTGCCGCTCTTGTGGGGGGGGGGGAAGAGGGGGGGGGTGAAGGGGAGAGTAAGGGGAGGGGGGGGGGGGGCACGGCGTCGGCGGCTAGGCGTCGCTGCCCATGCGGCTCGACTAGGTCGGCACGGTCTACCCGGCTCCGAGCGGGCCGTGGTGCTCGGCGGCGGCTGCTAGAGGTCGCTGCCTATGCGGCTCGACTAGGTCGGCACGGTCTACCCGGCTCCGAGCGGGCCGTGGTGCTCGGCGGCGGCTGCTAGAGGTCGCTGCCTATGCGGCTCGACTAGGTCGGCACGGTCTACCCGGCTCCGAGCGGGCCGTGGTGCTCGGCGGCGGCTGCTAGAGGTCGCTGCCTATGCGGCTCGACTAGGTCGGCACGGTCTACCCGGCTCCGAGCGGGCCGTGGTGCTCGGCGGCGGCTGCTAGAGGTCGCTTCCTATGCGGCTCGGCTAGATCGGCACGGTCTACCCGACTCAGGGCGGGCCGTGGTGCTCGGCGGCGGCGACTAGGGGTCGCTGCCCGTGCGGCTTGCGTGTAGCTGCCAGGTCTACCCGCTTTCGGCTAGGCTTTTCCGCCCTGTGAGATGGGGGGGCGCTAAAGCTCCGGAGCTTGCTGAGGGGTCGCTGTAGTTTCTTACCTACCGCTACGTCGACGTAGAGCGCCGCTTACCCTCGGCGCCGCTGCCGGTAGTCGGCGCCGTTCTTTTCCGAAGCCGTTTTTTCTTACGCCTTCCCTTTTCGTCTGCAGGAGCGAGCGCGTGCTCGTCTCCAGAGGCGGCAACGAGCGTGCGCCGGCGAGCGCGGTTGAGCGCCGGGCTGTGGAGTTTTCCGGTTGCGGCTTCCCGCCGCTCTTCCGCCATCCCTCGCCACGCAGCCTGCCCGCAGTCCGGATTTCCGGCTCGAACGGACCCCGCTCAAGTGCGTCGGCACTATCCAACCGCTCCCGGCGGGCACCGCTCGGCTCGGACGTCCCTCGGAATCAGCCAAATGTCTCTCCCGTGGCGTCTCCGTAGGCAAAAACGCATAGCCGGCGCCGCAAAGCTCGCGAGCCGCACCGAGCCGGGGAAACCGTGCCGTGGAGCAGCTGTGGGGCTGATGTGGGTGAGATCTATGGGTTAGGAACTGCTGTGGTTCAGATCTATGGGGCAGGAGCAGCTGTGGGGCACATGTGGGTCAGATCTATGGGTTAGGTGCTGCTTTGGGGAAAATGTGGGTCAGATCTATGGGGCAGGAGCTGCTGTGGGTCAGATTTGAGTCAGATATATGGGGCAGGAGCTGCTGTGGGTCAGATTTATGAGTCAGGAGCTGCTGTGTGGCTGATGTGGGTCAGATCTATGGGGCAGGAGCTGCTGTGGGGTATATGTGGGTCAGATCTATATGGCAGGAGCTGCTGTGGGGCACATGTGGGTCAGACCTATGGGGCAGAAGCTGCAGAGGGGATGATGTAGGTCAGATCTATGGGGCAGGAGTTGCTGTGGGGCAGATGAGGGACATATCTATGGTGCAAAATCTGCTGTTGGACTGATGTGGGTCAGATCTATGAGTTTGGAGCTGCTGTGGGGCACATGTGGGTCAGATCTATGGGCCAGGAGCTGCTGTGGGGCTGATGTGGGTCAGATCTATGGGGCAGGAGATGCTGTGGTTAAGATCTATTTGGCAGGAGCTACTGTGGGGCTGATGGGGGTCAGATCTATGGGGCAGGAGCTGCTGTGTGGCAAATGTGGGTCAGATCTATGGGGCAGGAGCTGCTGTGGGTCAGATCTATGGGGCAGGAACAGATGTGGGCCTGATGTTGGTCAGATTTATGGAGCAGGAGCTGCTGTGTTGCAGATGTGGGTCAGATCTATGGTGCAGGAGCTGCTGTGGGGCAGATGTAGGGCTTATCTATGGGGCAGGAGCTGCTGTGAGGCTGATGTGGGTCAGAGCTATGGGGCAGGAGCTGCTGTGTGGCAGATGTGGGTCAGATCTATGGTGTAGGAGCTGCTGTGGGGCTGATGTGGGTCAGATCTATGGGGCAGGAGCTGCTGTGGGTCAGATTTGAGTCAGATATATGGGGCAGGAGCTGCTGTGGGTCAGATTTATGAGTCAGGAGCTGCTGTGTGGCTGATGTGGGTCAGATCTATGGGGCAGGAGCTGCTGTGGGGTATATGTGGGTCAGATCTATATGGCAGGAGCTGCTGTGGGGCACATGTGGGTCAGACCTATGGGGCAGAAGCTGCAGAGGGGATGATGTAGGTCAGATCTATGGGGCAGGAGTTGCTGTGGGGCAGATGAGGGACATATCTATGGTGCAAAATCTGCTGTTGGACTGATGTGGGTCAGATCTATGAGTTTGGAGCTGCTGTGGGGCACATGTGGGTCAGATCTATGGGCCAGGAGCTGCTGTGGGGCTGATGTGGGTCAGATCTATGGGGCAGGAGATGCTGTGGTTAAGATCTATTTGGCAGGAGCTACTGTGGGGCTGATGGGGGTCAGATCTATGGGGCAGGAGCTGCTGTGTGGCAAATGTGGGTCAGATCTATGGGGCAGGAGCTGCTGTGGGTCAGATCTATGGGGCAGGAACAGATGTGGGCCTGATGTTGGTCAGATTTATGGAGCAGGAGCTGCTGTGTTGCAGATGTGGGTCAGATCTATGGTGCAGGAGCTGCTGTGGGGCAGATGTAGGGCTTATCTATGGGGCAGGAGCTGCTGTGAGGCTTATGTGGGTCAGAGCTATGGGGCAGGAGCTGCTGTGTGGCAGATGTGGGTCAGATCTATGGTGTAGGAGCTGCTGTGGGGCTGATGTGGGTCAGATCAATGGGGCAGGAGCTGCTGTGGTTAAGATCAATTTGGCAGGATCTGCAGTGGGGCAGATATGGGTCAGATCTATGGGGCAGGAGCTGCAGTGGAGATGATGTACGTCAGATCTATGGGGCAGGAGCTGCTGTGGGGCTGCTGTGGGTTAGATCTATGGGGCAGGAGCTGTTGTGGGTCATATCTATTGGGCAGCAGCTGCTTTACATATGATGTGTGTCAGATCTATGGGGCCGGAGCTGCTGTGGGGCTGATGTGGGTTAGATCTATAGGGCAGGAGCTGCTGTGCGACAGATGTGGGTCAGATCTATGGGGCAGAGCTGCTCTTGGGAACATGTGGGTCAGATCTATGGGGCAGGAGCTGCTGTGGGGCTGATGTGGGTCAGATCTATAGGGCAGGAGCTGCTGTGCGACAGATGTGGGTCAGATCTATGGGGCAGGAGCTGCTGTGGGGCTGATGTGGGTCAGATCCTTGGGGCTGAAGCTGCTGTGGGTCATATCTATTGGGCAGCAGCTGCTTTACATATGATGTGTGTCAGATCTATGGGGCAGGAGCTGCTGTGGGGCTGATGTGGGTTAGATCTATGGGGCAGGAGCTGTTGTGGGGCTGATGGGGGTCAGATCTATGGGGCAGGAGCTGCTGTGGGGCTGATGGGGGTCAGATCTATGGGGCAGGAGCTACTGTGGGGCTGATGGGGGTCAGATCTATGGGGCAGGAGCTACTGTGGGGCTGATGTTGGTCTGATCTATGGGGAAGGAGCTGCTGTGCGACAGATGTGGGTCAGATCTATGGGGCAGGTGCTGCTGTGCGACATATGTGGGTCAGATCTATGGGGCAGGATCTGCTGTGGGGCTGATGTGGGAAAGATCTATGGGCAGGAGATGCTTTGGGGCAGATGTTGGTCAGATCTATGGGGCAGGAGTTGCTGTGGGGCTGATGTGGGTCAGATCCTTGGGGCTGAAGCTGCTGTGGGTCATATCTATTGGGCAGCAGCTGCTTTACATATGATGTGTGTCAGATCTATGGGGCAGGAGCTGCTGTGTGGCTGATGTGGGTTAGATCTATAGGGCAGGAGCTGCTGTGCGACAGATGTGGGTCAGATCTATGGGGCAGGAGCTGCGGTGGGGCTGATGTGGGTCAGATCCTTGGGGCTGAAGCTGCTGTGGGTCATATCTATTGGGCAGCAGCTGCTTTACATATGATGTGTGTCAGATCTATGGGGCAGGAGCTGCTGTGGGGCTGATTTGGGTCAGATCTATGGGGCAGGAGCTTCTGTGGGGCTGATGTGGGTCAGATCTCTGGGGCAGGAGCTGCTGTGCGACAGATGTAGGTCAGATGTATGGGGCAGGTGCTGATGTGCGACAGATGTGGGTCAGATCTATGGGGCAGGATCTGCTGTGGGGCTGATGGGGGTCAGATCTATGGGGCAGGAGCTACTGTGGGGCTGATGGGGGTCAGATCTATGGGGCAGGAGCTACTGTGGGGCTGATGTTTGTCTGATCTATGGGGCAGGAGCTGCTGTGCGACAGATGTGGGTCAGATCTATGGGGCAGAGCTGCTCTTGGGAACATGTGGGTCAGATCTATGGGGCAGGAGCTGCTGTGGGGCTGATGTGGGTCAGATCTATAGGGCAGGAGCTGCTGTGGGGCTGATGTGGGTCAGATCTATGGGGCAGGAGCTGCTGTGCGACAGATGTGGGTCAGATCTATGGGGCAGGAGCTGCTGTGGGTCTGATGTGGGACAGATCCTTGGGGCTGAAGCTGCTGTGGGTCATATCTATTGGGCAGAAGCTGCTTTACATATGATGTGTGTCAGATCTATGGGGCAGGAGCTGCTGTGGGGCTGATGTGGGTTAGATCTATGGGGCAGGAGCTGTTGAGGGGCTGATGGGGGTCAGATCTATGGGGCAGGAGCTACTGTGGGGCTGATGGGGGTCAGATCTATGGGGCAGGAGCTACTGTGGGGCTGATGTTGGTCTGATCTATGGGGCAGGAGCTGCTGTGCGACAGATGTGGGTCAGATCTATGGGGCAGGTGCTGCTGTGCGACATATGTGGGTCAGATCTATGGGGCAGGAGCTGCTGTGGGGCTGATGTGGGTCAGATCCTTGGGGCTGAAGCTGCTGTGGGTCATATCTATTGGGCAGCAGCTGCTTTACATATGGTGTGTGTCAGATCTATGGGGCAGGAGCTGCTGTGGGGCTGATGTGGGTCAGATCTATAGGGCAGGAGCTGCTGTGCGACAGATGTGGGTCAGATCTATGAAGCAGGAGCTGCTGTGGGGCTGATGGGGGTCAGATCTATGGGGCAGGAGCTACTGTGGGGCTGATGGGGGTCAGATCTATGGGGCAGGAGCTACTGTGGGGCTGATGTTGGTCTGATCTATGGGGCAGGAGCTGCTGTGCGACAGATGTGGGTCAGATCTATGGGGCAGGTGCTGCTGTGCGACATATGTGGGTCAGATCTATGGGGCAGGATCTGCTGTGGGGCTGATGTGGGAAAGATCTATGGGCAGGAGATTCTTTGGGGCAGATGTGGGTCAGATCTATGGGGCAGGAGTTGCTGTGGGGCTGATGTGGGTCAGATCCTTGGGGCTGAAGCAGCTGTGGGTCATATCTATTGGGCAGCAGCTGCTTTACATATGATGTGTGTCAGATCTATGGGGCAGGAGCTGCTGTGGGGCTGATGTGGGTTAGATCTATAGGGCAGGAGCTGCTGTGCGACAGATGTGGGTCAGATCTATGGGGCAGGAGCTGTGGTAAGGCTGATGTCGGTCAGATCCTTGGGGCTGAAGCTGCTGTGGGTCATATCTATTGGGCAGCAGCTGCTTTACATATGATGTGTGTCAGATCTATGGGGCAGGAGCTGCTGTGGGGCTGATTTGGGTCAGATCTATGGGGCAGGAGCTGCTGTGGGGCTGATGTGGGTCAGATCTCTGGGGCAGGAGCTACTGTGCGACAGATGTGGGTCAGATGTATGGGGAAGGTTCTGATGTGCGACATATGTGGGTCAGATCTATGGGGCAGGATCTGCTGTGGGGCTGATAGGGGTCAGATCTATGGGGCAGGAGCTACTGTGGGGCTGATGGGGGTCAGATATATGGGGCAGGAGCTACTCTGGGGCTGATGTTGATCTGATCTATGGGGCAGGAGCTGCTGTGCGACAGATGTGGGTCAGATCTATGGGGCAGAGCTGCTCTTGGGAACATGTGGGTCAGATCTATGGGGCAGGAGCTGCTGTGGGGCTGATGTGGGTCAGATCTATAGGGCAGGAGCTGCTGTGCGACAGATGTGGGTCAGATCTATGGGGCAGGAGCTGCTGTGGGGCTGATGTGGGTCAGATCCGTGGGGCTGAAGCTACTGTGGGTCATATCTATTGGGCAGCAGCTGCTTTACATATGATGTGTGTCAGATCTATGGGGCAGGAGCTGCTGTGGGGCTGATGTGGGTTAGATCTATGGGGCAGGAGCTGTTGTGGGGCTGATGGGGGTCAGATCTATGGGGCAGGAGCTGTTGTGGTGCTGATGGGGGTCAGATCTATGGGGCAGGAGCTACTGTGGGGCTGATGTGGGTCAGATCTATAGGGCAGGAGCTGCTGTGCGACATATGTGGGTCAGATCTATGGGGCAGGATCTGTTGTGGGGCTGATGTGGGAAATATCTATGGGGCAGGAGCTGCTGTGGAGCTGATGTGGGTCAGATCTATAGGGCAGGAGCTGCTGTGCGACAGATGTGGGTCAGATCTATGGGGCAGGAGCTGCTGTGGGTCATATCTATTGGGCAGCAGCTGCTTTACATATGATGTGTGTCAGATCTATGGGGCAGGAGCTGCTGTGGGGCTGATGTGGGTTAGATCTATGGGGCAAGAGCTGTTGTGGGGCAGATGGGGGTCAGATCTATGGGGCAGGAGCTGCTGTGGTGCTGATGGGGGTCAGATCTATGGGGCAGGAGCTGCTGTGGGGCTGATGGGGGTCAGATCTATGGTGTAGGAGCTGCTGTGGGGCTGATGTGGGTCAGATCTATAAGGCAGGAGCTGCTGTGGTTAAGATCTATTTGGCAGGATCAGATGTGGGGCAGATTTGGGTCAGATCTATGGGGCAGGAGCTGCAGTGGAGATGATGTACGTCAGATCTATGGGGCAGGAGCTGCTGTGGGGCTGCTGTGGGTTAGATCTGTGGGGCAGGAGCTGTTGTGGGGCTGTTGGGGGTCAGATCTATGGGGCAGGAGCTACTGTGGGGCTGATGTGGGTCAAATCAATGGGGCAGAGCTGCTCTTGGGAACATGTGGGTCAGATCTATGTGGCAGGAGCTGCTGTGGGGCTGATGTGGGTCAGATCTATAGGGCAGGAGCTGCTGTGCGACAGATGTGGGACAGATCTATGGGGCAGGAGCTGCTGTGGGGCTGATGGGGGTCAGATCTATGGGGCAGGAGCTGCTGTGGGTCATATCTATTGGGCAGCAGCTGCTTTACATATGATGTGTGTCAGATCTATGGGGCAGGAGCTGCTGTGGGGCTGATGTGGGTTAGATCTATAGGGCAGGAGCTGTTGTGGGGCTGATGTGGGTCATATCCTTGGGGCTGAAGCTGATGTGGGTCATATCTATTGGGCAGCAGCTGCATTACATATGATGTGTGTCAGATCTATGGGGCAGGAGCTGCTGTGGGGCTGATGTGGGTAAGATCTATGGGGCAGCAGCTGTTGTGGGGCTGATGGGGGTCAGATCTATGGGGCAGGAGCTACTGTGGGGCTGATGGGGGTCAGATCTATGGGGCAGGAGCTACTGTTGGGCTGATGTTGGTCTGATCTATGGGGCAGGAGCTGCTGTGCGACAGATGTGGGTCAGATCTATGGGCAGGTGCTGCTGTGCGACAGATGTGGGTCAGATCTATGGTGCAGGAGCTTCTGTGGGGCTGATGTAGGGCTTATCTATGGGGCAGGAGCTGCTGTGAGTCTGATGGGTGTTAGATCTATGGGGAGGAGCTGCTGTGGTGCAGATGTGTGTCAGAGCTATGGGGCAGGAGCTGCTGTGTGGCAGATGTGGGTCAGATCTATGGTGTAGGAGCTGCTGTGGGGCTGATGTGGGTCAGATCTATGGGGCAGGAGCTGCTGTGGTTAAGATCTATTTGGCAGGATCTGTTGTGGGGAAGATTTGGGTCAGATCTATGGTGCAGGAGCTGCAGTGGAGATGATGTACGTCAGATCTATGGGGCAGGAGCTGCTGTGGGGCTGATGGGGGTCAGATCTATGGGGCAGGAGCTACTGTGGGGCTGATGTTGGTCAAATCAATGGGGCAGAGCTGCTCTTGGGAACATGTGGGTCAGATCTATGGGGCAGGAGCTGCTGTGGGGCTGATGTGGGTCAGATCTATAGGGCAGGAGCTGCTGTGCGACAGATGTGGGTCAGATCTATGGGGCAGGAGCTGTTGTGGGGCTGATGGGGGTCAGAGCTATGGGGCAGGAGCTACTGTGGGGCTGATGTGGGTCTGATCTATGGGGCAGGAGCTGCTGCGGGGCTGATTTGGGTCAGATCTATGGGGCAGGAGCTGCTGTGGGGCTGATGTGGGTTAGATCTATGGGGCAGGAGCTGTTGTGGGGCTGATGGGGGTCAGATCTATGGGGCAGGAGCTACTGTGGGGCTGATGTGGGTCAGATCCTT
Organism: Coturnix japonica; assembly: GCF_054131305.1. Lineage (NCBI taxonomy): Eukaryota > Metazoa > Chordata > Aves > Galliformes > Phasianidae > Coturnix > Coturnix japonica. The sequence goes on from NC_140684.1 coordinate 53,002, forward strand.
GGGGCTGAAGCTGCTGTGGGTCATATCTATTGGGCAGCAGCTGCTTTACATATGATGTGTGTCAGATCTATGGGGCAGGAGCTGCTGTGGGGCTGATGAGGGTCAGATCTATGGGGCAGGAGCTGCTGTGGGGCTGATGTGGGTAAAATCTATGGGGCAGAAGCTGTTGTGGGGCTGATGGGGTTCAGATCTATGGGGCAGGAGCTGCTGTGCGACAGATGTGGGTCAGATCTATGGGGCAGGAGCTGTTGTGGGGCTGATGGGGGTCAGATCTATGGGGCAGGAGCTTCAGTGGAGATGATGTACGTCAGATCTATGGGGCAGGAGCTGCTGTGGGGCTGATGTGGGTTAGATCTGTGGGGCAGGAGCTGTTTTGGGGCTGATGGGGGTCAGATCTATGGGGCAGGAGCTACTGTGGGGCTGATGTGGGTCAAATCAATGGGGCAGAGCTGCTCTTGGGAACATGTGGGTCAGATCTATGGGGCAGGAGCTGCTGTGGGGCTGATGTGGGTTAGATCTATGGGGCAGGAGCTGTTTTGGGTCTGATGGGGGTCTGATCTATGGGGCAGGAGCTGCTGTGGGGCTGATGTGGGTCAGATCTATAGGGCAGGAGCTGCTGTGCGACAGATGTGGGTCAGATCTATGGGGCAGGAGTTGCTGTGGGGCTGATGTGGGTCAGATCCTTGGGGCTGAAGCTGCTGTGGGTCATATCTATTGGGCAGCAGCTGCTTTACATATGATGTGTGTCAGATCTATGGGGCAGGAGCTGCTGTGGGGCTGATGTGGGTTAGATCTATGGGGCAGCAGCTGTTTTGGGGCTGATGGGGGTCAGATCTATGGGGCAGGAGCTACTGTGGGGCTGATGGGGGTCAGATCTATGGGGCAGGAGCTACTGTGGGGCTGATGTTGGTCTGATCTATGGGGCAGGAGCTGCTGTTCGACAGATGTGGGTCAGATCTATGGGGCAGGTGCTGCTGTGCGACATATGTGGGTCAGATCTATGGGGCAGGATCTGCTGTAGGGCTGATGTGGGAAAGATCTATGGGGCAGGAGCTGTTTTGGGTCTGATGGGGGTCTGATCTATGGGGCAGGAGCTGCTGTGGGGCTGATGTGGGTCAGATCTATAGGGCAGGAGCTGCTGTGCGACAGATGTGGGTCAGGTCTATGGGGCAGGAGCTGCTGTGGGGCTGATGTGGGTCAGATCCTTGGGGCTGAAGCTGCTGTGGGTCATATCTATTGGGCAGCAGCTGCTTTACATATGATGTGTGTCAGATCTATGGGGCAGGAGCTGCTGTGGGGCTGATGGGGGTCAGATCTATGGGGCAGGAGCTACTGTGGGGCTGATGGGGGTCAGATCTATGGGGCAGGAGCTACTGTGGGGCTGATGTTGGTCTGATCTATGGGGCAGGAGCTGCTGTGCGACAGATGTGGGTCAGATCTATGGGGCAGGATCTGCTGTGGGGCTGATGTCGGAATGATCCTTGGGGCTGAAGCTGCTGTGGGTCAAATCTATTGGGCAGCAGCTGCTTCACATATGATGTGTGTCAGATCTATGGGGCAGGAGATGCTTTGGGGCAGATGTGGGTCAGATCTATGGGGCAGGAGCTGCTGTGGGGCTGATGTGGGTCAGATCTATAGGGCAGGAGCTGCTGTGCGACAGATGTGGGTCAGATCTATGGGGCAGGAGCAGCTGTGGGGATGATGTGGGTCAGATCCTTGGGGCTGAAGCTGCTGTGGGTCATATCTATTGGGCAGCAGCTGCTTTACATATGATGTGTGTCAGATCTATGGGGCAGGAGCTGCTGTGGGGCTGATGTGGGTTAGATCTATGGGGCAGGAGCTGTTGTGGGGCTGATGGGGGTCAGATCTATGGGGCAGGAGCTGCTGTGGGGCTGATGGGGGTCAGATCTATGGGGCAGGATCTGCTGTGGGGCTGATGTGGGTCAGATCTATAGGGCAGGAGATGCTTTGGGGCAGATGTGGGTCAGATCTATGGGGCAGGAGCTGCTGTGAGGCTGATGGGTGTTAGATCTATGGGGAGGAGCTGCTGTGGTGCAGATGTGGGTCAGATCTACGGGGCAGGAGCTGCTGTGTGGCAAATGTGGGTCAGATCTATGGGGCAGGAGCTGCTGTGGGTCAGATCTATGGGGCAGGAACAGATGTGGGCCTGATGTTGGTCAGATTTATGGAGCAGGAGCGACTGTGCTGCAGATGTGGGTCAGATCTATGGTGCAGGAGCTGCTGTGGGGCAGATGTAGGGCTTATCTATGGGGCAGGAGATGCTGTGAGGCTGATGGGTTTTAGATCTATGGGGAGGAGCTGCTGTGGTGCAGATGTGGGTCAGAGCAATGGGGCAGGAGCTGCTGTGTGGCAGATGTGGGTCAGATCTATGGGGCAGGAGCTGCTGTGGTTAAGATCTATTTGGCAGGATCTGCTGTGGGGCAGATTTGGGTCAGATCTATGGGGCAGGAGCTGCAGTGGGGCTGCTGTGGGTTAGATCTATGGGGCAGGAGCTGTTGTGGGTCATATCTATTGGGCAGCAGCTGCTTTACATATGATGTGTGTCAGATCTATGGGGTGGAGCTGCTGTGGGGCTGATGTGGTTTAGATCTATGGGGCAGGAGCTGCTGTGCGACAGATGTGGGTCAGATCTATGGCGCAGAGCTGCTCTTGGGAACATGTGGGTCAGATCTATGGGGCAGGAGCTGCTGTGGGGCTGATGTGGGTCAGATCCTTGGGGCTGAAGCTGCTGTGGGTCATATCTATTGGGCAGCAGCTGCTTTACATATGATGTGTGTCAGATCTATGGGGCAGGAGCTGCTGTGGGGCTGATGTGGGTTAGATCTATGGGGCAGGAGCTGTTGTGGGGCTGATGGGGGTCAGATCTATGGGGCAGGAGCTACTGTGGGGCTGATGGGGGTCAGATCTATGGGTCAGGAGCTACTGTGGGGCTGAAGTTGGTGTGATCTATGGGGCAGGAGCTGCTGTGCGACAGATGTGGGTCAGATCTATGGGGCAGGTGCTGCTGTGCAACATATGTGGGTCAGATCTATGGGGCAGGATCTGCTGTGGGGCTGATGTGGGAAAGATCTATGGTGTAGGAGCTGCTGTGGGGCAGATTTGGGTCAGATCTATGGGGCAGGAGCTGCTGTGGGTCAGATCTATGGGGCAGGAACAGATGTGGGCCTGATGTTGGTCAGATTTATGGAGCAGGAGCTTCTGTGTTTCAGATGTGGGTCAGATCTATGGTGCAGGAACTGCTGTGGGGCAGATGTAGGGCTTATCTATGGGGCAGGAGCTGCTGTCAGGCTGATGAATGTTAGATCTATGGGGAGGAGCTGCTGTGGTGCAGATGTGGGTCAGAGCTATGGGGCAGGAGCTGCTGTGTGGCAGATGTGGGTCAGATCTATGGTGTAGGAGCTGCTGTGGGGCTGATGTGGGTCAGATCTATGGGGCAGGAGCTGCTGTGGTTAAGATCTATTTGGCAGGATCTGCTGTGGGGCAGATTTGGGTCAGATCTATGGGGCAGGAGCTGCAGTGGAGATGATGTACGTCAGATCTATGGGGCAGGAGCTGCTGTGGGGCTGCTGTGGGTTAGATCTATGGGGCAGGAGCTGTTGTGGGTCATATCTATTGGGCAGCAGCTGCTTTACATATGATGTGTGTCAGATCTATGGGGCCGGAGCTGCTGTGGGGCTGATGTGGGTCAGATCCTTGGGGCTGAAGCTGTTGTGGGTCATATCTATTGGGCAGCAGCTGCTTTACATATGATGTGTGTCAGATCCATGGGGCAGGAGCTGCTGTGGGGCTGATGTGGGTTAGATCTATGGGGCAGGAGCTGTTGTGGGGCTGATGGGGGTCAGATCTATGGGGCAGGAGCTGCTGTGGGGCTGATGGGGGTCAGATCTATGGGGCAGGAGCTACTGTGGGGCTGATGGGGGTCAGATCTATGGGGCAGGATCTACTGTGGGGCTGATGTTGGTCTGATCTATGGGGCAGGAGCTGCTGTGCGACAGATGTGGGTCAGATCTATGGGGCAGGTGCTGCTGTGCGACATATGTGGGTCAGATCTATGGGGCAGGATCTGCTGTGGGGCTGATGTGGGAAAGATCTATGGGGCAGGAGATGCTTTGGGGCAGATGTGGGTCAGATCTATGGGGCAGGAGATGGTGTGTGGCAGATGTGGGTCAGATCTATGGTGTAGGAGCTGCTGTGGGGCTGATGTGGGTCAGATCTATGGGGCAGGAGCTGCTGTGGGTCAGATCTATGAAGCAGGAACAGATGTGGGCCTGATGTTGGTCAGATTTATGGAGCAGGAGCTGCTGTGTTGTAGGTGTGGGTCAGATCTATGGTGCAGGAGCTGCTGTGGGGCAGATGTAGGGCTTATCTATGGGGCAGGAGCTGCTGTGAGGCTGATGGGTGTTAGATCTATGGGGAGGAGCTGCTGTGGTACAGATGTGGGTCAGAGCTATGGGGCAGGAGCTGCTGTATGGCAGATGTGGGTCAGATCTATGGTGTAGGAGCTTCTGTGGGGCTGATGTGGGTCAGATCTATGGGGCAGGAGCTGCTGTGGTTAAGATCTATTTGGCAGGATCTGCTGTGGGGCAGATTTGGGTCAGATCTATGGGGCAGGAGCTGCAGTGGAGATGATGTACGTCAGATCTATGGGGCAGGAGCTGCTGTGGGGCTGCTGTGGGTTAGATCTATGGGGCAGGAGCTGTTGTGGGTCATATCTATTGGGCAGCAGCTGCTTTACATATGATGTGTGTCAGATCTATGGGGCCGGAGCTGCTGTGGGGCTGATGTGGGTTAGATCTATAGGGCAGGAGCTGCTGTGCGACAGATGTGGGTCAGATCTATGGGGCAGAGCTGCTCTTGGGAACATGTGGGTCAGATCTATGGGGCAGGAGCTGCTGTGGGGCTGATGTGGGTCAGATCTATAGGGCAGGAGCTGCTGTGCGACAGATGTGGGTCAGATCTATGGGGCAGGAGCTGCTGTGGGGCTGATGTGGGTCAGATCCTTGGGGCTGAAGCTGCTGTGGGTCATATCTATTGGGCAGCAGCTGCTTTACATATGATGTGTGTCAGATCTATGGGGCAGGAGCTGCTATGGGGCTGATGGGGGTCAGATCTATTGGGCAGCAGCTGCTTTACATATGATGTGTGTCAGATCTATGGGGCAGGAGCTGCTGTGGGGCTGATGTGGGTTAGATCTATGGTGCAGGAGCTGTTGTGGGGCTGATGGGGGTCAGATCTATGGGGCAGGAGCTACTGTGGGGCTGATGGGGGTCAGATCTATGGGGCAGGAGCTGTTTTGGGTCTGATGGGGGTCAGATCTATGGCCAGGAGCTGCTGTGGGGTTGATGGGGGTCAGATCTATGGGGCAGGAGCTACTGTGGGGCTGATGGGGGTCAGATCTATGGGGCAGGAGCTACTGTGGGGCTGATGTTGGTCTGATCTATGGGGCAGGAGCTGCTGTGCGACAGATGTGGGTCAGATCTATGGGGCAGGTGCTGCTGTGCGACATATGTGGGTCAGATCTATGGGGCAGGATCTGCTGTGGGGCTGATGTGGGGAAGATCTATGGGGCAGGAGATGCTTTGGGGCAGATGTGGGTCAGATCTATGGGGCAGGAGTTGCTGTGGGGCTGATGTGGGTCAGATCCTTGGGGCTGAAGCTGCTGTGGGTCATATCTATTGGGCAGCAGCTGCTTTACATATGATGTGTGTCAGATCTATGGGGCAGGAGCTGCTGTGGGGCTGATGTGGGTTAGATCTATGGGGCAGGAGCTGTTGTGGGGCTGATGGGGGTAAGATCTATGGGGCAGGAGCTACTGTGGGGCTGATGTTGGTCTGATCTATGGGGCAGGAGCTGCTGCGGGGCTGATTTGGGTCAGATCTATGGGGCAGGAGCTGCTGTGGGGCTGATGTGGGTTAGATCTATGGGGCAGGAGCTGTTGTGGGGCTGATGGGGGTCAGATCTATGGGGCAGGAGCTACTGTGGGTCTGATGTGGGTCAAATCAATGGGGCAGAGCTGCTCTTGGGAACATGTGGGTCAGATCTATGGGGCAGGAGCTGCTGTGGGGCTGATGTGGGAAAGATCTATGGGGCAGGAGATGCTTTGGGGCAGATGTGGGTCAGATCTACAAGGCAGGAGTTGCTGTGGGCCATATGTCGGTCCGATCTATTGGGCAGGAGCTGCTGTGGGGCGCATGTGAATCAGGTCTATGGGGCAGGAGCTGCTGTGGGTCAGATTGTCATGGTTTAATAATGTTGTAATTTTGCTATCAGTATTCCACATCATAACATAGTCTCATAGTCTCATAGTCTCGTGCTGGTTGGAAGGGACCTTAGAGATCATCGAGTCCAACCCCCGGGATTCGAGCCTCCTGTGTAGCAGAGCAGCACTTCTACCACATGCACCACAGGGGGGATTCGAACCCGGGCCTCCAGTGTTGCAAAGTGGCGTCCTTAACCACTGCGCCACCAGAGGCACATCATATAAAGCTTGAATAATTTTACTGAATCTGCAACTTACAGAAGAAGACTACGTCTCCCAGAGAGCAACACGATGGGTCACGGGACCTGGACTCTATATTAACTCTGTCGCAGAACAGACTGACGTCTTTCGAGTTCTGGCGTTCAGGGCAGTGTGTGGGAGCCTTCAGCCATTCGCCCAGATTCACAGTAGGCCTCTCGGTTACGGGACTCATTCTCTCTCCTATTTTGCTTGATTCATTAGCTCAATTTTCAATTATATTGTATTCTATTGTGTTATCCTGTATTTCGATATAGTATTTAGTAAATAAGTGTGCCTCCTTACATCGTTGCCGCTGTTTTCTTTTCTTAATTAACTTTTTCTTTTCGGCTGAGGGCCCTTCAGGGGCCCACGGCCCTTGTCACGGACGCAGGTGGATTTTTCGTTCAAACCGTGACAGATTTGGTAGCAGAGGATGGTTCCACTGTTGCAGCCACCCCCATAAGGCATTTGCCACCATCCATGAATCAGTATAAAGATGAAGCATTGGCCACCTCTCCCGTTCAGCCACATCTAAAGCCAGCTGAACAGCCTTTACCTCTGCAAATTGACTTGATTCTCCTTTACCTTCAGTGGCCTCTGCAACTTGTCGTGTGGGGCTCCATACAGCAGCTTTCCATCTGCGATGCTTCCCTACAATACGACATGATCCGTCTGTGAATAGGGCAAATTACTTTTCGTTTTCTGGTAGCTCATTGTATGGTGGTGCCTCTTTAGCACGTGATACCTCTTCTGTAGGTGGTGTTTCAATTTTTTTACTCTCAGGCCAGTCCATGATCACTTCTAGAATTCCAGGACGGCTGAGTTTTCCCATTCAAGCTCGTTGTGTAATTAATGAAATCCACTTGCTCCAAGTGGCATCAGTAGCATGATGGGTGGAGGGAACCTGTCCTTTAAACATCCAGTTTATTACTGGCAAGCGAGGTGCTAGAAGAAGCTGAACCTCTGTCCCAACTACTTCAGAAGCAGCCCGAACCCCCTCATACACAGCTAAGATCTCCTTCTTAGTCGGAGTGTAGCGCTCCTCAGACCCTTTATATGCTTGACTCCAAAATCCTAGGGGTCGGCCTCGGATCCTCACATCCTGCCCCGTCCGTACTGGCCCCAAGGCCACGGCACGGGCTATTTCTTGTTTTCTCTGCTCAAAAGCCTGCTGCTGCTCAGGACCCCATGAGAAATTCTTCTTCTTCTGTGTTACCTGATAGAGGGGGCTCACTATGTGGCTGTAGTTTGGGACATGCATTCTCCAAAAGCCCACTACTCCCAGAAAAGATTGGGTCTCTGTCTTGTCGGTGGGCGGAGACATAGCAGTGATTTTGTCAATCACATCTGCTGGGATGTGACGACGTCCATCTTGCCATTTTATACCTAAGAACTGGATTTCCTGGGCAGGCCCCTTCACCTTGCTGCGCTTAATGGCAAAACCAGCTTTCAAAAGAATTTGGATTATCTGTTTCCCTTTCTTGAAAACCTCTGCTGCTGTATGGCCCCACACTACAATATCATCAATATACTGCAAGTGCTCAGGAGCATCACCCTGTTCCAAAACAGCTTGGATCAATCCATGGCAAATTGTTGGGCTGTGCTTCCACCCTTGAGGTAAACGGTTCCAGGTGTACTGAATACCTCTCCAGGTAAAAGCAAACTGTGGCCTACATTTTGCAGCCAATGGGATGGAAAAGAAGGCATTAGCAATGTCAATGGTGGCATACCACCTAGCTTCTTTTGACTCCAGTTCATACTGGAGTTCTAGCATGTCTGGTACAGCAGCACTTAATGGAGGTGTGACTTCATTCAGGCCACGGTAATCCACCGTCAGCCTCCATTCCCCACTGGTTTTACACACTGGCCATATGGGGCTGTTAAAAGGCGAGTGAGTTTTGCTAATCACTCCCTGATTCTCTAATTGGCGAATTAGCTTGTGAATGGGGAGCAATGAGTCCCTATTGGTGCGGTACTGCCGTCTGTGAACCACTCTGGTGACAATTGGTACCTCTTGGTCTTTTACCTGGTGCAACCTCCCAGCACCCGCTGGGAGACCCGGCGCTCGCTGCGTTGCTTCCGTCCTCCGTTCGGGGGGTTCCGTGCGCCGGCGCCGGCGCGTGGAAAAGGGGGTGTGCGGCTGATCGCGCGCGGGCGCGTGCCAGGCCCCCTTTCGCCCGGTTTTTCCCCATCCATCCATCCATCCATCCATCCATGCATCCACCTTTCCGCTTCGTGGCGGCGCGGGGTAGACCTGGGCGACCATCCACCCGCTCGATCGGCGGGTGCAGTTTCCCGTCCGTGCCGCCGGTAGACGCGTCGGCCGTAGCGGGGTTGACCAGTCGGCCGGTGCCGTTTCCCGTCCGTGCCGCGGGTAGACGTGTCGGCCGTAGCCGCGCGTCACGCAGCTGTGTCAAGCGGTAAGGGTACGACGAACGGCCAGCCGCCCCCCGACCAGACCCGACCCGACCCGACCCGACCCGACCGCTTCCGCCCTTGACCCACCCCCATCTTTTTATTACTTTTATTTTATTTTATTTTATTTTATTTTACCGCGACATTTTACGATCTATCTGTACTTTTTCACACCTTCTTCTCTTCTACTTTTCTTTGACTTCTGCCTTCCCTTCCCTTCCCTTCCCTTCCCTTCCCTTCCCTTCCCTTCCCTTCCCTTCCCTTCCCTTCCCTTCCCTTCCCTTCCCTTCCCTTCCCTTCCCTTCCCTTCCCTTCCCTTTTCTCTTCTCTTCTCTTTCTTCTCGTCACCCGCGCGTGAGTAGGCCCGGCACGGCCTCTGTCACGAAGAAGGGGGTCGCTTGCGTGGCCGGGGAGGGATGGAGGGGTCCGCGACGGGGTTGCGGGTATGCGGGTAGACCTGGCTGCCGGCTGGCGCCTGATCTTCCCGGCCACGCGTCCGTCTTCCACCTTCCCCACCCCCAGTCCACACCGCACGAGTGGGAACCCGACCCGTACCCGACGGCGGCCTGCCTCCGCCTGCCCCCACCCTGGCCCTCACCCACAACCCGCCCTCTCCCGGACGCATCTCGCCCGACCGGCCCGCGACCGTGTTTTTTTATTTGTTTGTTTGTCTTTGTTTTTGTTTTTTTTTTTTTGTTTGGTCGGTCGGTCACTCGCTTGGTTATTTGTTTGGACCCGATTGGCCCGTTTGGTTTTTTTCTTTTCTTTCCTTTTTCCGCCGGGGTGCTCCTGACGGCTCAGCCCAATGGCGGCTCGACTCGGCGACCGGAGCCCGCCAAAACGCCTCGCCACCCCCCAGCCCCACCGCCACCACCGCCACCACCTCCTCCTTCCGCTGAAAATCCCACGTACCGTTCCACCTCATCTGCCGGCTGGGAGAGAGGCTAGGCGCGAACCCCGCGGGGGACGCGGCCGCCTCCCGCCGGCCCACCTCTCGCCGCTGCCGTCTTCCCGCCGCTCTTTCGCCATCCCTCGCCACGCGGCCTGCCCGCAGTCCGGATATCCGGCCCGAACGGACCCCTGGTGGGCGGGGACCGCGCACATTCCTGCAGAGCCGGGGAGGCGGGCGGGAGGCGGGGCGGCTTTTTCAAAAACTAAAAAAGGGGAAAGTAAAGAAGAACCCACGAGAAAAACAAACAAACAAACAAACAAACAAACAAACGGAAAATAATAAAACCGAGAGGGCGCGTGGGGGCACGGACAAACAATCGAACGGACCAAAGTACGAACGAACCGACGAACAAACAAGCACGCAGACAAAAGGGCAAATCCGCGATGGCGGTGGCGGGACGGCCAGCTTCAAGCAAGGCCGAACCGAGAAGCCCGGGTCCGCCCCGACCCGGCGTCTCCGTGGCGCCTCCGGTGCTCCGGCACGGTCAACACAGCTCGACCCCTGGCCATCGCGGCTCGAGTGCACCGGCACGGTCCAGCCTCTCCTGGTGGGCTCCGCTCGGCTCGGACGTTCCGCGGAAGTGGCCAAGTGTCGCTCTCGTGGCGGCTCCTCTGCGCTGGCACTGTCTACCCGGCTCCGAGCGTCTCCGTAAAGTGGAGGGGGGGGGGGGGGGCACGGCGTCGGCGGCTAGGCGTCGCTTCCCATGCGTCTCGACTAGGTCAGCACGGTCTACCCGGCTCCGAGCGGGCCGTGGTGCTCGGCGGGCCCTGCTAGAGGTCGCTGCCTATGCGGCTCGACTAGGTCGGCACGGTCTACCCTGCTCCGTGCGTGCGCGAGGGCTCGGCGGCGGTCGCTAGGTGTCGCTGCACGTCTGCCAGCCCGTCCGTCAGCGACCTCTAGCGTCCGTGGAGGAGCAGGGTAGACCGTGCCGACGTGTGGGTCAGATCTATGGGGCAGGAGCTGCTGTGGGGCTGATGTGGGTTAGATCTATGGGGCAGGAGCTGCTGTGGGGCTGATGTGGGTCAGATCTATGGGGCAGGAGCTGCTGTGGGGCTGATGTGGGTCAGATCTATGGGGCAGGAGCTGCTGTGGGTCAGATCTATGGGGCAGGAACAGATGTGGGCCTGATGTTGGTCAGATTTATGGAGCAGGAGCTGCTGTGTTGCAGATGTGGGTCAGATCTATGGTGCAGGAGCTGCTGTGGGGCAGATGTAGGGCATATCTATGGGGCAGGAGCTGCTGTGAGGCTGATGGGTGTTAGATCTATGGGAGGAGCTGCTGTGGTGCAGATGTGGGTCAGATCTATGGGGCAGGTGCTGCTGTGCGACATATGTGGGTCAGATCTATGGGGCAGGATCTGCTGTGGGGCTGATGTGGGAAAGATCTATGGGGCAGGGGATGCTTTGGGGCAGATGTGGGTCAGATCTATGGGGCAGGAGTTGCTGTGGGGCAGATGTAGGGCTTATCTATGGGGCAGGAGCTGCTGTGAGGCTGACGGGTGTTAGATCTATGGGGAGGAGCTGCTGTCGTGCAAATGTGGGTCAGAGCTATGGGGCAGGAGCTGCTGTGGGGCAGATGTGGGTCAGATCTATGGTGTAGGAGCAGCTGTGGGGCTGATGTGGGAAAGGTCTATGGGGCAGGAGATGCTTTGGGACAGATGTGGGTCAAATCTATGGGGCAGGAGTTGCTGTGGGGCTGATGTGGGTCAGATCTCTTGGGCAGCAGCTGCTTTACATATGATGTGTGTCAGATCTATGGGGCAGGAGCTACTGTGGGTCTGATGTTGGTCTGATCTATGGGGCAGGAGCTGCTGCGGGGCTGATTTGGGTCAGATCTATGGGGCAGGAGCTGCTGTGGGGCTGATGTGGGTTAGATCTATGGGGCAGGAGCTGTTGTGGGGCTGATGGGGGTCAGATCTATGGGGCAGGAGATGCTGTGGGTCAGATCTATGGGGCAGGAGATGCTTTGGGGCAGATGTGGGTCAAATCTATGGGGCAGGAGTTGCTGTGGGGCTGATGTGGGTCAGATCTATTGGGCAGCAGCTGCTTTACATATGATGTGTGTCAGATCTATGGGGCAGGAGCTACTGTGGGTCTGATGTTGGTCTGATCTATGGGGCAGGAGCTGCTGCGGGGCTGATTTGGGTCAGATCTATGGGGCAGGTGCTGCTGTGCGACATATGTGGGTCAGATCTATGGGGCAGGATCTGCTGTGGGGCTGATGTGGGAAAGATCTATGGGGCAGGAGATGCTGTGGGGCTGATGTGGGTCAGATCTATTGGGCAGCAGCTGCTTTACATATGATGTGTGTCAGATGTATGGGACAGGAGCTACTGTGGGGCTGATGTTGGTCTGATCTATGGGGCAGGAGCTGCTGCGGGGCTGATTTGGGTCAGATCTATGGGGCAGGAGCTGCTGTGGGGCTGATGTGGGTTAGATCTATGGGGCAGGAGCTGTTGTGGGGCTGATGGGGGGCAGATCTATGGGGCAGGAGATGCTGTGGGTCAGATCTATGGGGCAGGAGCTGCTGTGGGGAACATGTGTGTCAGGTCTATGGGGCAGGATCTGCTGTGGGGCAGATGTGGGTCAGATCTATGGGTCAGCAGCTGCTGTGGGTCTGATGTGGGTCAGATCTATGGGTCAGCAGCTGCTGTGGGTCTGATGTGGGTCAGATCTATGGGGCAGGAGCTGCTGTGAGGCTGATGGGTGTTAGATCTATGGGGAGGAGCTGCTGTGGTGCAGATGTGGGTCAGAGCTATGGGGCAGGAGCTGCTGTGGAGCTGATGTGGGTCAGATCTATGGGGCAGGAGCTGCTGTAGTTAAGATCTATTTGGCAGGATCTGCTGTGGGGCAGAATTGGGTCAGATCTATGGGGCAGGAGCTGCAGTGGAGATGATGTACCTCAGATCTATGGGTCAGGAGCTGCTGTGGGGCTGCTGTGGGTTAGATCTATGGGGCAGGAGCTGTTGTGGGTCATATCTATTGGGCAGCAGCTGCTTTACATATGATGTGTGTCAGATCTATGGGGCCGGAGCTGCTGTGGGGCTGATGGGGGTCAGATCTATGGGGCAGGAGCTACTGTGGGGCTGATGTGGGTCAAATCAATGGGGCAGAGCTGCTCCTGGGAACATGTGGGTCAGATCTATGGGGCAGGAGCTGCTGTGGGGCTGATGTGGGTCAGATCTATGGGGCAGGATCTGCTGTGGGGCTGATGTTGGTCTGATCTATGGGGCAGGAGCTGCTGTGCGACAGATGTGGGTCAGATCTATGGGGCAGGTGCTGCTGTGCGACATATGTGGGTCAGATCTATGGGGCAGGATCTGCTGTGGGGCTGATGTGGGAAAGATCTATGGGGCAGGAGATGCTTTGGGGCAGATGTGGGTCAGATCTATGGGGCAGGAGGTTCTGTGGGGCTGATGTGGGTCAGATCCTTGGGGCTGAAGCTGCTGTGGGTCATATCTATTGGGCAGCAGCTGCTTTACATATGATGTGTGTCAGATCTATGGGGCAGGAGCTGCTGTGGGGCTGATGTGGGTTAGATCTATGGGGCAGGAGCTGTTGTGGGGCTGATGGGGGTCAGATCCTTAGGGCAGGAGCTACTGTGGGGCTGATGTTGGTCTGATCTATGGGGCAGGAGCTGCTGCGGGGCTGATTTGGGTCAGATCTATGGGGCAGGAGCTGCTGTGGGGCTGATGTGGGTTAGATCTATGGGGCAGGAGCTGTTGTGGGGCTGATGGGGGTCAGATCTATGGGGCAGGAGATGCTGTGGTTCAGATCTATGGGGCAGGAGCTGCTTTGGGGAACATGTGTGTCAAAACTATGGGGCAGGAGCTGCTGTGGGGCAGATGTGGGTCAGATCTATGGGTCAGCAGCTGCTGTGGGTCTGATGTGGGTCAGATCTATGGGTCAGCAGCTGCTGTAGGTCTGATGTGTGTCAGATCTATGGGGCAGGAGCTGCTGTGGGTCAGATCTATGGGGCAGGAACAGATGTGGGCCTGATGTTGGTCAGATTTATGGAGCAGGAGCTGCTGTGTTGCAGATGTGAGTCAGATCTATGGTGCAGGTGCTGCTGTGGGGCAGATGTAGGGCTTATCTATGGGGCAGGAGCTGCTGTGAGGCTGATGGGTGTTAGATCTATGGGGAGGAGCTGCTGTGGTGCAGATGTGGGTCAGAGCTATGGGGCAGGAGCTGCTGTGTGGCAGATGTGGGTCAGATCTATGGTGTAGGAGCTGCTGTGGGGCTGATGTGGGTCAGATCTATGGGGCAGGAGCTGCTGTGGTTAAGATCTATTCGGCAGGATCAGCTGTGGTGCAGATTTGGGTCAGATCTATGGGGCAGGAGCTGCAGTGGAGATGATGTACGTCAGATCTATGGGGCAGGAGCTGCTGTGGGGCTGATGTGGGTTATATCTATGGGGCAGGAGCTGTTGTGGGGCTGATGGGGTCAGATCTATGGGCAGCAGCTACTGTGGGGCTGATGTTTGTCTGATCTATGGGGCAGGAGCTGCTGCGGGGCTGATTTGGGTCAGATCTATGGGGCAGGAACTGCTGTGGGGCTGATGTGGGTTAGATCTATGGGGCAGGAGCTCTTGTGGGGCAGATGGGTGTCAGATCTATGGGGCAGGAGATGCATTGGGTCAGATTTACGGAGCAGGAGCTGCTGTGTTGCAGATGTGGGTCAGATCTATGGTGTAGGAGCTGCTGTGGGGCAGATGTGGGTCAGAGCTATGGGGCAGGAGCTGCTGTGGGGCTGATGTGGGTCAGATCTATGGGGCAGGAGCTGCTGTGGTTAAGATCTATTTGGCAGGATCTGCTGTGGGGCAGATTTGGGTCAGATCTATGGGGCAGGAGCTGCAGTGGAGATGATGTACGTCAGATCTATGGGTCAGGAGCTGCTGTGGGGCTGCTGAGGGTTAGATCTATGGGGCAGGAGCTGTTGTGGGTCATATCTATTGGGCAGCAGCTGCTTTACATATGATGTACGTCAGATCTATGGGGCAGGAGCTGTTGTGGGGCTGATGGGGGTCAGATCTATGGGGCAGGAGATGCTGTGGGTCAGATCTATGGGGCAGGAGCTGCTGTGGGGAACATTTGGGTCAGTTCTATGGGGCAGGAGCTGCTGTGGGGCAGATGTGGGTCAGATCTATGGGTCAGCAGCTGCTGTGGGTCTGATGTGGGTCAGATCTATGGGTCAGCAACTGCTGTGGGTCTGATGTGTGTCAGATCTATGGGGCAGGAGCTGCTGTGGGTCAGATCTATGGGGCAGGAACAGATGTGGGCCTGATGTTGGTCAGATTTATGGAGCAGGAGCTGCTGTGTTGCAGATGTGGGTCAGATCTATGGTGCAGGAGCTGCTGTGGGGCAGACGTAGGGCATATCTATGGGGCAGGAGCTGCTGTGAGGCTGATGGGTGTTAGATCTATGGGGAGGAGCTGCTGTGGTGCAGATGTGGGTCAGATCTATGGGGCAGGAGCTGCTGTGGGGCTGATGTGGGTCAGATCTATGGGGCAGGAGCTGCTGTGGGGCAGAAATGGGTAAGTACTATGGGGTAGGAGCTGCTGTGCTTAAGATCTATTTGGCAGGATCTGCTGTGGGGCAGATTTGGGTCAGATCTATGGGGCAGGAGCTGCTGTGTGGCAAATGTGGGTCAGATCTATGGGGCAGGAGCTGCTGTGGGTCAGATCTATGGGGCAGGAACAGATGTGGGCCTGATGTTGGTCAGATTTATGGAGCAGGAGCTGCTGTGTTGCAGATGTGAGTCAGATCTATGGTGCAGGTGCTGCTGTGGGGCAGATGTAGGGCTTATCTATGGGGCAGGAGCTGCTGTGAGGCTGATGGGTGTTAGATCTATGGGGAGGAGCTGCTGTGGTGCAGATGTGGGTCAGATCTATGGGGCAGGAGCTGCTGTGGGGCTGCTGAGGGTTAGATCTATGGGGCAGGAGCTGTTGTGGGTCATATCTATTGGGCAGCAGCTGCTTTACATATGATGTGTGTCAGATCTATGGGGCCGGAGCTGCAGTGGTGCTGATGGGGGTCAGATCTATGGGGAGGGAGCTACTGTGGGGCTGATGTGGGTCAAATCAATTTGGCAGAGCTGCTCTTGGGAACATGTGGGTCAGATCTACGGGGCAGGAGCTGCTGTGGGGCTGATGTGGGTCAGATCCTTGGGGCTGAAGCTGCTGTGGGTCATATCTATTGGGCAGCAGCTGTTTACATATGATGTGTGTCAGATCTATGGGGCAGGAGCTGCTGTGGGGAACATGTGGGTCAGGTCTATGGGGCAGGAGCTGCTGTGGGGCAGATGTGGGTCAGATCTATGGGTGAGCAGCTGCTGTGGGTCTGATGTGGGTCAGATCTATGGGGCAGGAACTGCTGTGGGGCTGATGTGGGTCTGATCTATGGGGCAGGAGCTACTGTGTGTCAGATCTATGGGGCAGGAGCTGCTGTGGGGAACATGTGGGTCAGGTCTATGAGGCAGGAGCTGCTGTGGGGCAGATGTGGGTCAGATCTATGGTGTAGGAGCTGCTGTGGGGCTGATGTGGGTGAGATCTATGGGGCAGGAGCTGCTGCGGTTAAGATCTATTTGGCAGGATCTGCTGTGGGGCAGATTTGGGTCAGATCTATGGGGCAGGAGCTGCTGTGTGGCAAATGTGGGTCAGATCTATGGGGCAGGAGCTGCTATGGGTCAGATCTATGGGGCAGGAACAGATGTGGGCCTGATGTTTGTCAGATTTATGGAGCAGGAGCTGCTGTGTGGCAGATGTGGGTCAGATCTATGGTGTAGGAGCTACTGTGGGGCAGATGTAAGGCTTATCTATGGGGCAGGAGCTGCTGTGAGGCTGATGGGTGTTAGATCTATGGGGAGGCCCTGCTGTGGTGCAGATGTGGGTCAGAGCTATCGGGCAGGAGCTGCTGTGTGGCAGATGTGGGTCAGATCTATGGTGTAGGAGCTGCTGTGGGGCTGATGTGGGTCAGATCTATGGGGCAGGAGCTGCAGTGGAGATGATGTACGTCAGATCTATGGGGCAGGAGCTACTGTGGGGCTGATGTTGGTCTGATCTATGGGGCAGGAGCTGCTGTGCGACAGATGTGGGTCAGATCTATGGGTCAGGTGCTGCTGTGCGACATATGTGGGTCAGATCTATGGGGCAGGATCTGCTGTGGGGCTGATGTGGGAAAGATCTATGGGGCAGGAGATGCTTTGGGGCAGATGTGGGTCAGATCAATGGGGCAGGAGCTGTTGTGGGTCATATCTATTGGGCAGCAGCTGCTTTACATATGATGTGTGTCAGATCTATGGGGCCAGAGCTGCAGTGGGGCTGATGGGGGTCAGATCTATGGGGCAGGAGCTGTTGTGGGGAACATGTGGGTCAGGTCTATGGGGCAGGAGCTGCTGTGGGGAACATGTGGGTCAGGTCTATGGGGCAGGAGCTGCTGTGGGTCTGATGTGGGTCAGATCTATGGGGCAGGAGCTGCTGTGGGGCTGATGTGGGTCAGATCTATGGGGCAGGAGCTGCTGTGGGTCAGATCTATGGGGCAGGAACAGATGTGGGCCTGATGTTGGTCAGATTTATGGAGCAGGAGCTGCTGTGTTGCAGATGTGGGTCAGATCTATGGTGCAGGAGCAGCTGTGGTGCAGATGTAGGGCATATCTATGGGGCAGGAGCTGCTGTGAGGCTGATGGGTGTTAGATCTATGGGGAGGAGCTGCTGTGGTGCAGATGTGGGTCAGAGCTATGGGGCAGGTGCTGCTGTGGGGCAGAAGTGGGTAAGATCTATGGGGTAGGAGCTGTTGTGGGTCAGATGTGGGTCAGATCTATAGGTCAGGAGCTGCTGTGGCTGCTGTGGGTCAGTTCTATGGGGCAGGAGCTGCTGTGGGGCTGATGTGGGTCAAATCAATGGGGCAGAGCTGCTCTTGGGCAAATGTGGGTCAGATCTATGGAGCAGGAGCTGCTGTGGGGCAGATTTGAATCAGATCTATAGGGCAGGAGCTGCTGTGGGTCAGATCTATGGAGCAGAAGCTGCTGTGGGGCACATGTGATTTAGATCTATGGGGCAGGAGATGGTGTGGGGCAGATTTGGGTCAGATGTATGGGGCAGGAGCTGATGTGGGGCTGATGTTGGTCAGATCTATAGGGCAGGAGCTGCAGTGGGGCTGATGTGGGTCAGATCTATAGGTCAGGAGCTGCAGTGGGGCTGATGTGGGTCAAATCAATGGAGCAGAGCTGCTCTGGGGCACATGTGGGTCAGATCTATGGAGCAGGAGCTGCTGTGGGGCAGATGTGGGTCAGATCTATGGGGCAGGGGCTGCTGTGGGTCAGATCTATGGAGCAGGAGCTGCTGTGGGGCACATGTGAGTTAGATCTAGGGGGCAGGAGATGGTGTGGGGCAGATGTGGGTCAGATCTATGGGGCAGGATCTCCTGGGGTCTGATGTGGGTCAGATCTGTGGGGTAAAATCTGCTGTGGGTCAGATGTGGTTCAGATCTATGGGGCAGGAGCTTCTGTGGGGTTGATGTGGGTCAGATCTATGGGTCAGGAGCTGCTGTGGAGCAGATGTGGGTCAGTTCTATGGGGCAGGAGCTGCTGTGGGGCAGATGTGGGGCAGATCTATGCTGCAGGGGCTGCTGTGGGGCAGATGTGGGTCAGATCTATGGGGCAGGAGCTGCTGTGGGTCAGATGTGGGTCAGATCTATAGGTCAGGAGCTGCTGTGGCTGCTGTGGTTCAGTTCTATGGGGCAGGAGATGCTGTGGGGCTGATGTGGGTCAAATCAATGGGGCAGAGCTGCACTTGGGAACATGTGGGTCAGATCTATGGGGCAGGAGCTGCTGTGCGACAGATGTGGGTCAGATCTATGGGGCAGGAGCTGCTGTGGGGCTGATGTGGGTCAGATCCCTGGGGCTGAAGCTGCTGTGGTTCATATCTACTGGGCAGCAGCTGCTTTACATATGATGTGTTTCAGATCTATGGGGCAGGAGCTGCTGTGGGGCTGCTGTGGGTTAGATCTATGGGGCAGGAGCTGTTGTGGGGCTGATGGGGGTCAGATCTATGGGGCAGGAGCTTCTGTGGGGCTGATGGGGGTCAGATCTATGGGGCAGGAGCTACTGTGGGGCTGATGTGGTTCAAATCAATGGGGCAGAGCTGCTCTTGGGAACATGTGGGTCAGATCTATGGGGCAGGAGCTGCTGTGGGGCTGATGTGGGTCAGATCCTTGGGGCTGAAGCTGCTGTGGGTCATATCTACTGGGCAGCAGCTGCTTTACATATGATGTGTGTCAGATCTATGGGGCAGGAGCTGCTGTGGGGCCGATGTGGGTTTGATCTATGGGGCAGGAGCTGTTGTGGGGCTGATGGGGGTCACATCTACGGGGCAGGATCTACTGTGGGGCTGATGTTGGTCTGATCTATGGGGCAGGAGCTGCTGTGCGACAGATGTGGGTCAGATCTATGGGGCAGGTGCTGCTGTGCGACATATGTGGGTCAGATCTATGGGGCAGGATCTGCTGTGGGGTTGATGTGGGAAAGATCTATGAGGCAGGAGATGCTTTGGGGCAGATGTGGGTCAGATCTATGGGGCAGGAGCTGTTGTGGGGCTGATGGGGGTCAGATCTATGGGGCAGGAGATGCTGTGGGTCAGATCTATGGGGCAGGAGCTGCTGTGGGGTACATGTGGGTCAGGTCTATGGGGCATTAGCTGCTGTGGGGCAGATGTGGGTCAGATCTATGGGTCAGCTGCTGCTGTGGGTCTGATGTGGGTCAGATCTATGGGGCAGGAGCTGCTGTGGGGCTGATGTGGGTCAGATCTATGGGGCAGGAGCTGCTGTGGGGCAGAAATTGGTAAGATCTATGGGGTAGGAGCTGCTGTGGTTAAGATCTATTTGGCAGGATCTGCTGTGGGGCAGATTTGGGTCAGATCTATGGGGCAGGAGCTGCTGTGGGTCAGATCTATGGGGCAGGAACAGATGTGGGCCTGATGTTGGTCAGATTTATGGAGCAGGAGCTGCTGTGTTGCAGATGTGGGTCAGATCTATGGTGCAGGAGCTGCTGTGGAGCAGATGTAGGGCTTCTCTATGGGGCAGGAGCTACTGTGAGGCTGATGGGTGTTAGATCTATGGGGAGGAGCTGCTGTGGTGCAGATGTGGGTCAAATCAATGGGGCAGAGCTGCTCTTGGGAACATGTGGGTCAGATCTATGGAGCAGGAGCTGCTGTGGGGCAGATGTGGGTCAGATCTATGGGGCAGGGGCTGCTGTGGGTCAGATCTATGGAGCAGGAGCTGCTGTGGGGCACATGTGAGTTAGATCTAGGGGGCAAGAGATGGTGTGGGGCAGATGTGGGTCAGATCTATGGGGCAGGATCTCCTGGGGTCTGATGTGGGTCAGATCTGTGGGGTAAAATCTGCTGTGGGGCAGATGTGGTTCAGATCTATGGGGCAGGAGCTTCTGTGGGGTTGATGTGGGTCAGATCTATGGGTCAGGAGCTGCTGTGGAGCAGATGTGGGTCAGTTCTATGGGGCAGGAGCTGCTGTGGGGCAGATGTGGGGCAGATCTATGCTGCAGGGGCTGCTGTGGGGCAGATGTGGGTCAGATCTATGGGGCAGGAGCTGCTGTGGGTCAGATGTGGGTCAGATCTATAGGTCAGGAGCTGCTGTGGCTGCTGTGGGTCAGTTCTATGGGGCAGGAGATGCTGTGGTGCTGATGGGGGTCAGATCTTTGGGGCAGGAGCTACTGTGGGGCTGATGTGGGTCAAATCAATGGGGCAGAGCTGCACTTGGGAACATGTGGGTCAGATCTATGGGGCAGGAGCTGCTGTGCGACAGATGTGGGTCAGATCTATGGGGCAGGAGCTGCTGTGGGGCTGATGTGGGTCAGATCCTTGGGGCTGAAGCTGCTGTGGTTCATATCTACTGGGCAGCAGCTGCTTTACATATGATGTGTTTCTGATCTATGGGGCAGGAGCTGCTGTGGGGCCGATGTGGGTTAGATCTATGGGGCAGGAGCTGTTGTGGGGCTGATGGGGGTCAGATCTATGGGGCAGGAGCTTCTGTGGGGCTGATGGGGGTCAGATCTATGGGGCAGGAGCTACTGTGGGGCTGATGTGGGTCAAATCAATGGGGCAGAGCTGCTCTTGGGAACATGTGGGTCAGATCTATGGGGCAGGAGCTGCTGTGGGGCTGATGTGGGTCAGATCCTTGGGGCTGAAGCTGCTGTGGGTCATATCTACTGGGCAGCAGCTGCTTTACATATGATGTGTGTCAGATCTATGGGGCAGGAGCTGCTGTGGGGCTGATGGGGGTCAGATCTATGGGGCAGGAGCTTCTGTGGGGCTGATGGGGGTCACATCTATGGTGCAGGATCTACTGTGGGGCTGATGTTGGTCTGATCTATGGGGCAGGTGCTGCTGTGCGACATATGTGGGTCAGATCTATGGGGCAGGATCTGCTGTGGGGAAGATGTGGGTCAGATCTATGGGTCAGCTGCTGCTGTGGGTCTGATGTGGGTCAGATCTATGGGGCAGGAGCTGCTGTGGGGCTGATGTGGGTCAGATCTATGGGGCAGGAGCTGCTGTGGGGCAGAAATGGGTAAGATCTATGGGGTAGGAGCTGCTGTGGTTAAGATCTATTTGGCAGGATCTGCTGTGGGGCAGATTTGGGTCAGATCTATGGGGCAGGAGCTGCTGTATGGCAAATGTGGGTCAGATCTATGGGGCAGGAGCTGCTGTGGGTCCGATCTATGGGGCAGGAACAGATGTGGGCCTGATGTTGGTCAGATTTATGGAGCAGGAGCTGCTGTGTTGCAGATGTGGGTCAGATCTATGGTGCAGGAGCTGCTGTGGGGCAGATGTAGGGCTTATCAATGGGGCAGGAGCTACTGTGAGGCTGATGGGTGTTAGATCTATGGGGAGGAGCTGCTGTGGTGCAGATGTGGGTCAAATCAATGGGGCAGAGCTGCTCTTGGGAACATGTGGGTCAGATCTATGGTGTAGGAGCTGCTGTGGGGCTGATGTGGGTCAGATCTATAGGGCAGGAGCTGCTGTGCGACAGATGTGGGTCAGATCTATGGGGCAGGAGTTGCTGTGGGGCTGATGTGGGTCAGATCCTTGGGGATGAAGCTGCTGTGGGTCATATCTATTGGGCAGCAGCTGCTTTACATATGATGTGTGTCAGATCTATGGGGCAGGAGCTACTGTGGGGCTGATTTGGGTCAGATATATGGGTCTGCAGCTGCTGTGGGTCTGATGTGTGTTAGGTCTATGGGGCAGGAGCTGCTGTGGGGCAGATGTGGGTCAGATCTATGGTGTAGGAGCTTCTGTGGGGCTGATGTGGGTCAGATCTATGGGGCAGGAGCTGCTGTGGTTAAGATCTATTTGGCAGGATCTGCTGTGGGGCAGATTTGGGTCAGATCTATGGGGCAGGAGCTGCAGTGGAGATGATGTACGTCAGATCTATGGGGCAGGAGCTACTGTGGGGCTGATGTTGGTCTGATCTATGGGGAAGGAGCTGCTGTGCGACAGATGTGGGTCAGATCTATGGGGCAGGTGCTGCTGTGCGACATATGTGGGTCAGATCTATGGGGCAGGAGCTGCTGTGGGGCTGATGTGGGAAAGATCTATGGGGCAGGAGATGCTTTGGGGCAGATGTGCTTCAGATCTATGGGGCAGGAGTTGCTGTGGGGCTGATGTGGGTCAGATCCTTGGGGCTGAAGCTGCTGTGGGTCATATCTATTGGGCAGCAGCTGTTTACATATGATGTGTGTCAGATCTATGGGGCAGAAGCTGCTGTGGGGCTGATGTGGGTTAGATCTATTGGGCAGGAGCTGTTGTGGGGCTGATGGGGTCAGATCTATGGGGCAGGAGCTACTGTGGGGCTGATGTTGGTCTGATCTATGGGGCAGGAGCTGCTGCGGGGCTGATTTGGGTCAGATCTATGGGGCAGGAGCTGCTGTGGGGCTGATGTGGGTTAGATCTATGGGGCAGGAGCTGTTGTGGGGCTGATGTGGGTCAAATCTATGGGGCAGGAGCTGTTGTGGGGCTGATGGGGGTTAGATCTATGGGGCAGGAGATGCTGTGGGTCAGATCTATGGGGCAGGAACAGATGTGGGCCTGATGTTGGTCAGAACTATGGAGCAGGAGCTGCTGTGGGGCAGATTTGAATCTGATCTATAGGGCAGGAGCTGCTGTGGGTCAGATCTAGGGGCAGGAGCTGCTGTGGGGCACATGTGAGTTAGATCTATGGGGCAGGAGATGGTGTGGGGCAGATGTGGGTCAGATCTATGGGGCAGGATCTCCTGGGGGCTGATGTGGTTCAGATCTGTGGGGTAAAATCTGCTGTGGGGCAGATGTGGTTCAGATCTATGGGGCAGGAGATGCTGTGGGTCAGATCTATGGGGCAGGAGCTGCTGTGGGGCAGATGTGGGTCAGATCTATGGGTCAGCAGCAGTTGTGGGTCTGATGTGGGTCAGATCTATGGGTCAGGAGCTGCTGTGGGGCAGATGTGGGTCAGTTCTATGGGGCAAGAGCTGCTGTGGTGCAGATGTGGGTCAGATCTATGGGGCAGGAGCTGCTGTGGGGCTGATACGGTTAAGATCTATGTAGCGGGAGATGCTGTGGGGCTGATGAGGGTCAGATCTATGGGGCAGGAGCTGATGTGGGGCTGTTGTTGGTCAGATCTATAGGGCAGGAGCTGCTCTGGGGCATATGTGGGTCAGATCTATGGGGCAGGATCTCCTGTGGGGCTGCTGTGGGTCAGATCCTTGGGGCTGAAGCTGCTGTGGGTCATATCTATTGGGCAGCAGCTGCTTTACATATGATGTGTGTCAGATCTATGGGGCAGGAGCTGCTGTGGGGAAGATGTGGGTCAGATCTATGGGGCAGGGGCTGCTGTGGGGCAGATGTGGGTCAGATCTATGGGGCAGGAGCTGCTGTGGGTCAGATGTGGGTCAGATCTATAGGTCAGGAGCTGCTGTGGCTGCTGTGGGTCAGTTCTATGGGGCAGGAGCTGCTGTGGGGCTGATGTGGGTCAAATCAATGGGGCAGAGCTGCTCTGGGGCACATGTGGGTTAGATCTATGGAGCAGGAGCTGCTGTGGGGCACATTTGAATCAGATCTATAGGGCAGGAGCTGCAGTGGGGCTGATGTGGTCAGATCTATGGGTCAGGAGCTGCAGTGGAGATGATGTACGTCAGATCTATGGGGCAGGGGCTGCTGTGGGGCTGCTGTGGGTCAGATCAGTGGGGCAGGAGCTGTTGTGGGGCAGATTTGAATCAGATCTATAGGGCAGGAGCTGCTGTGGGTCAGATCTATGGATCAGGAGCTGCTGTGGGGCACATGTGAGTTAGATCTATGGGGAAGGAGATGGTGTGGGGCGGATTTGGGTCAGATGTATGGGGCAGGAGCTGATGTGGGGCTGATGTTGGTCAGATCTATAGGGCAGGAGCTGCAGTGGGGCTGATGTGTGTCAGATCTATAGGGCAGGAGCTGCAGTGGGGCTGATGTGGGTCAAATCATTGGGGCAGAGCTGCTCTGGGGCATATGTGGGTCAGATCTATGGAGCAGGAGCTGCTGTGGGGCACATGTGAGTTAGATCTATGGGGCAGGAGATGGTGTGGGGCAGATTTGGGTCAGATCTATGGGGCAGGATTTCCTGGGGCTGATGTGGGTCAGATCTGTGGGGTAAAATCTGCTGTGGGGCAGATGTGGTTCAGATCTATGGGGCAGGAGCTTCTGTAGGGTTGATGTGGGTCAGATCTATGGGTCAGGAGCTGCTGTGGAGCAGATGTGGGTCAGTTCTATGGGGCAGGAGCTGCTGTGGGGCATATGTGGGTCAGATCTATGGGGCAGGAGCAGCAGTGGAGCAGATGTGGTCAGATCTATGGGTCAGGAGCTGCAGTGGAGATGATGTACGTCAGATCTATGGGGCAGGAGCTGCTGTGGGGCTGCTGTGGGTCAGATCCTTGGGGCTGAAGCTGCTGTGGGTCATATCTCTTGGGCAGCAGCTGCTTTACATATGATGTGTGTCAGATCTATGGGGCAGGAGCTGCTGTGGGGCTGATACGGTTAAGATCTATGTAGCGGGAGATGCTGTGGGGCTGATGAGGGTCAGATCTATGGGGCAGGAGCTGATGTGGGGCTGATGTTGGTCAGATCTATAGGGCAGGAGCTGCAGTGGGGCTGATGTGGGTCAGATCTATGGGGCAGGATATCCTGTGGGGCTGATGTGGGTCAAATCAATGGGGAAGAGCTGCTCTGGGGCACATGTGGGTCAGATCTATGGAGCAGGAGCTGCTGTGGGGCAGATTTGAATCAGATCTATAGGGCAGGAGCTGCTGTGGGTCAGATCTATGGAGCAGGAGCTGCTGTGGGGCAGATTTGAATCAGATCTATAGGGCAGGAGCTGCTGTGGGTCAGATCTATGGAGCAGGAGCTGCTGTGGGGCACATGTGAGTAAGATCTATGGGGCAGGAGATGGTGTGGGGCAGATGTGGGTCAGATCTATGGGGCAGGAGCTGCTGTATGGCTGATGAGGGTCAGATCTATGGGGCATGGGCTGCTGTGGGTCAGATCTACGGGACTGGAGCTGCAGTGGAGCACATGTGGGTCAGATCTATGGGGTAGAAGCTGCTGTGGGGCTGATGGGGGTCATATCTATAAGGCAGGAGCTGCTGTGGGGCTGACGTGGGTCAGATCTATGCGGCAAGAGCTGCTGTGGGGCAGAAGTGGGTAAGATCTATGGGGTAGGAGATGGTGTGTGGCAGATGTGGGTCAGATCTATGGTGTAGGAGCTGCTGTGGGGCTGATGTGGGTCAGATCTATGGGGCAGGAGCAGCAGTGGGGCAGATGTGGTCAGAACTATGGGTCAGGAGCTGCAGTGGAGATGATGTACGTCAGATCTATGGGGCAGGAGCTGCTGTGGGGCTGCTGTGGGTCAGATCCTTGGGGCTGAAGCTGCTGTGGGTCATATCTATTGGGCAGCAGCTGCTTTACATATGATGTGTGTCAGATCTATGGGGCAGGAGCTGCTGTGGGGCAGATGTGGGTCAGATCTATGGGGCAGGGGCTGCTGTGGGGCAGATGTGGGTCAGATCTATGTGGCAGGAGCTGCTGTGGGTCAGATGTGGGTCAGATCTATAGGTCAGGAGCTGCTGTGGCTGCTGTGGGTCAGTTCTATGGGGCAGGAGCTGCTGTGGGGCTGATGTGGGTCATATCAATGGGGCAGAGCTGCTCTGGGGCACATGTGGGTCAGATCTATGGAGCAGGAGCTGCTGTGGGGCAGATTTGAATCAGATCTATAGGGCAGGAGCTGCAGTGGGGCTGATGTGGTCAGATCTATGGGTCAGGAGCTGCAGTGGAGATGATGTACGTCAGATCTATGGGGCAGGGGCTGCTGTGGGGCTGCTGTGGGTCAGATCAATGGGGCAGGAGCTGCTGTGGGTCAGATGTGGATCAGATCTATAGGTCAGGAGCTGCTGTGGCTTCTGTGGTTCAGTTCTATGGGGCAGGAGCTGCTGTGGGGCAGATTTGAATCAGATCTATAGGGCAGGAGCTGCTGTGGGTCAGATCTATGGATCAGGAGCTGCTGTGGGGCACATGTGAGTTAGATCTATGGGGCAGGAGATGGTGTGGGGCTGATGTGGGTCAGATCTATGGGGCAGGAGCAGCAGTGGGGCAGATGTGGTCAGATCTATGGGTCAGGAGCTGCAGTGGAGATGATGTACGTCAGATCTATGGAGCAGGAGCTGCTGTGGGGCTGCTGTGGGTCAGATCTATGGGGCAGGAGCTGCTGTGGGGCTGATGTGGGTCAGATCCTTGGGGCTGAAGCTGCTGTGGGTCATATCTATTGGGCAGCAGCTGCTTTACATATGATGTGTGTCAGATCTATGGGGCAGGAGCTGCTGTGGGGCAGATGTGGGTCAGATCTATGGGGCAGGGGCTGCTGTGGGGCAGATGTGGGTCAGATCTATGGGGCAGGAGCTGCTGTGGGGCAGATGTGGGTCAGATCTATGGGGCAGGAGCTGCTGTGGGTCAGAAGTGGGTCAGATCTATAGGTCAGGAGCTGCTGTGACTGCTGTGGGTCAGTTCTATGGGGCAGGAGCTGCTGTGGGGCTGATGTGGGTCAAATCAATGGGGCAGAGCTGTTCTGGGGCACATGTGGGTTAGATCTATGGAGCAGGAGCTGCTGTGGGGCACATTTGAATCAGATCTAAAGGGCAGGAGCTGCAGTGGGTCTGATGTGGTCAGATTTATGGGTCAGGAGCTGCAGTGGAGATGATGTACGTCAGATCTATGGGGCAGGGGCTGCTGTGGGGCTGCTGTGGGTCAGATCAATGGGGCAGGAGCTGCTGTGGGTCAGATGTGGGTCTGATCTATAGGTCAGGAGCTGCTGTGGCTGCTGTGGGTCAGATCTATGGAGCAGGAGCTGCTGTGGGGCACATGTGAGTTAGATCTATGGGGCAGGAGATGGTGTGGGGCAGATTTGGGTCAGATGTATGGGGCAGGAGCTGATGTGGGGCTGATGTTGGTCAGATCTATAGGGCAGGAGCTGCAGTGGGGCTGATGTTGGTCAAATCATTGGGGCAGAGCTGCTCTGGGGCATATGTGTGTCAGATCTATGGAGCAGGAGCTGCTGTGTGGCACATGTGAGTTAGATCTATGGGGCAGGAGATGGTGTGGGGCAGATTTGGGTCAGATCTATGGGGCAGGATCTCCTGGGGGCTGATGTGGGTCAGATCTATGGGGCAGGGGCTGCTGTGGGGCAGATGTGGGTCAGATCTATGTGGCAGGAGCTGCTGTGGGTCAGATGTGGGTCAGATCTATAGGTCAGGAGCTGCTGTGGCTGCTGTGGGTCAGTTCTATGGGGCAGGAGCTGCTGTGGGGCTGATGTGGGTCATATCAATGGGGCAGAGCTGCTCTGGGGCACATGTGGGTCAGATCTATGGAGCAGGAGCTGCTGTGGGGCAGATTTGAATCAGATCTATAGGGCAGGAGCTGCAGTGGGGCTGATGTGGTCAGATCTATGGGTCAGGAGCTGCAGTGGAGATGATGTACGTCAGATCTATGGGGCAGGGGCTGCTGTGGGGCTGCTGTGGGTCAGATCAATGGGGCAGGAGCTGCTGTGGGTCAGATGTGGGTCTGATCTATAGGTCAGGAGCTGCTGTGGCTGCTGTGGGTCAGATCTATGGAGCAGGAGCTGCTGTGGGGCACATGTGAGTTAGATCTATGGGGCAGGAGATGGTGTGGGGCAGATTTGGGTCAGATGTATGGGGCAGGAGCTGCAGTGGGGCTGATGTGGGTCAGATCTATAGGGCAGGAGCTGCTGTGGGGCACATGTGAGTTAGATCTATGGGGCAGGAGATGGTGTGGGGCAGATGTGGGTCAGATCTATGGGGCAGGATCTCCTGGGGGCTGATGTGGGTCATATCTGTGGGGTAAAATCTGCTGTGGGGCAGATGTGGGTCAGATCTATAGGGCAGGAGCTGCAGTGGGGCTGATGTGGGTCAAATCAATGGGGCAGAGCTGCTCTGGGGCACATGTGGGTCAGATCTATGGAGCAGGAGCTGCTGTGGGGCAGATTTGAATCAGCTCTATAGGGCAGGAGCTGCTGTGGGTCAGATCTATGGAGCAGGAGCTGCTGTGGGGCACATGTGAGTTAGATCTATGGGGCAGGAGATGGTGTGGGGCTGATTTGGGTCAGATCTATGGGGCAGGATCTCCTGGGGGCTGATGTGTGTCAGATCTGTGGGTTAAAATCTGCTGTGGGGCAGATGTGGTTCAGATCTATAGGGCAGGAGCTGCTGTGGGTCAGATCTATGGAGCAGGAGCTGCTGTGGGGCACATGTGAGTTAGATCTAGGGGGCAGGAGATGGTGTGGGGCAGATTTGGGTCAGATCTATGGGGCAGGATCTCCTGGGGGCTGATGTGGGTCAGATCTGTGAGGTCAAATCTGCTGTAGGGCAGATGTGGTTCAGATCTATGGGGCAGGAGCTTCTGTGGGGTTGATGTGGGTCAGATCTATGGGTCAGGAGCTGCTGTGGGGCAGATGTGGGTCAGTTCTATGGGGCAGGAGCTGCTGTGGGGCAGATGTGGGTCAGATCGATGGGGCAGGGGCTGCTGTGGGGCAGATGTGGGTCAGATCTATGGGACAGGAGCTGCTGTGGGTCAGATGTGGGTCAGATCTATAGGTCAGGAGCTGCTGTGGCTGCTGTGGGTCAGTTCTATGGGGCAGGAGATGCTGTGGGGCTGATGTGGGTCAAATCAATGGGGCAGAGCTACTCTGGGGCACATGTGGGTCAGATCTATGGGGCAGGAGCTGCAGTGGGGCAGATTTGAATCAGATCTATAGGGCAGGAGCTGCTGTGGGTCAGATCTATGGAGCAGGAGCTGCTGTGAGGCACATGTGAGTTAGATCTAGGGGGCAGGAGATGGTGTGGGGCAGATGTGGGTCAGATCTATGGGGCAGGATCTCTTGGGGGCTGATGTGGGTCAGATCTGTGGGGTAAAATCTTCTGTGGGGCAGATGTGGTTCAGATCTATGGGGCAGGAGCTTCTGTGGGGTTGATGTGGGTCAGATCTATGGGTCAGGAGCTGCTGATGCAGATGTGGGTCAGTTCTATGGGGCAGGAGCTGCTGTGGGGCAGATGTGGGTCAGATCTATGGGGCAGGAGCTGCTGTGGGGCTGATGTGGTCAGATCTATGGGTCAGGATCTGCAGTGGAGATGATATACGTCAGATCTATGGGGCAGGGGCTGCTGTGGGGCTGCTGTGGGTCAGATCAATGGGGCAAAAGCTGCTGTGGGTCAGATGTGGGTCAGATCTATAGGTCAGGAGCTGCTGTGGCTGCTGTGGGTCAGTTCTATGGGGCAGGAGATGCTGTGGGGCTGATGTGGGTCAAATCAATGGGGCAGAGCTGCTCTGGGGCACATGTGGGTCAGATCTATGGAGCAGGAGCTGCTGTGGGGCAGATTTGAATCAGATCTATAGGGCAGGAGCTGCTGTGGGTCAGATCTATGGAGCAGGAGCTGCTGTGGGTCAGATGTGGGTCAGATCTATAGGTCAGGAGCTGCTGTGGCTGCTGTGGGTCAGTTCTATGGGGCAGGAGATGCTGTGGGGCTGATGTAGGTCAAATCAATGGGGCAGAGCTGCTCTGGGGCACATGTGGGTCAGATCTATGGAGCAGGTGCTTCTGTGGGGCAGATTTGAATCAGATCTATAGGGCAGGAACTGCTGTGGGTCAGATCTATGAGTCAGGAGCTGCTGTGTGGCTGATGTGGGTCAGATCTATGGGGCAGGAGCTGCTGTGGGGCATATGTGGGTCAGATCTATATGGCAGGAGCTGCTGTGGGGCACATGTGGGTCAGACCTATGGGGCAGGAGCTGCACAGGGGATGATGTAGGTCAGATCTAGGGGGCAGGAGTTGCTGTGGGGCAGATGAGGGACATATCTATGGTGCAAAATTTGCTGTTGGACTGATGTGGGTCTGATCTATGAGTTTGGAGCGGCTGTGGGGCACATGTGGGTCAGATCTAAGGGCCAGGAGCTGCTGTGGCTGCTGTGGGTCAGTTCTATGGGGCAGGAGATGCTGTGGGGCTGATGTGGGTCAAATCAATGGGGCAGAGCTGCTCTGGGGCACATGTGGGTCAGATCTATGGAGCAGGAGCTGCTGTGGGGCAGATTTGAATCAGATCTATAGGGCAGGAGCTGCTGTGGGTCAGATCTATGGAGCAGGAGCTTCTGTGGGGTTGATGTGAGTCAGATCTATGGGTCAGGAGCTGCTGTGGGGCAGATGTGGGTCAGTTCTATGGGGCAGGAGCTGCTGTGGGGCAGATGTGGGTCAGATCTATGGGGCAGGGGCTGCTGTGGGGCAGATGTGGGTCAGATCTATGGGGCAGGAGCTGCTGTGGGTCAGATGTGGGTCAGATCTATAGGTCAGGAGCTGCTGTGGCTGCTGTGGGTCAGTTCTATGGGGCAGGAGATGCTGTGGGGCTGATGTGGGTCAAATCAATGGGGCAGAGCTGCTCTGGGGCACATATGGGTCAGATCTATGGAGCAGGAGCTGCTGTGGGGCAGATTTGAATCAGATCTATAGGGCAGGAGCTGCTGTGGGGCTGATGTGGTCAGATCTATGGGTCAGGAGCTGCAGTGGAGATGATGTACGTCAGATCTATGGGGCAGGGGCTGCTGTGGGGCTGCTGTGGGTCAGATCAATGGGGCAGGAGCTGCTGTGGGTCAGATGTGGGTCAGATCTATAGGTCAGGAGCTGCTGTGGCTGCTATGGTTCAGTTCTAAGGGGCAGGAGCTGCAGTGGCGCAGATTTGAATCATATCTATAGGGCAGGAGCTGCTGTGGGTCAGATCTATGGAGCAGGAGCTGCTGTGGGGCAGATTTGAATCTGATCTATAGGGCAGGAGCTGCTGTGGGTCAGATCTATGGAGCAGGAGCTGCTGTGGGGCACATGTGAGTTAGATCTATGGAGCAGGAGATGGTGTGGGGCAGATGTGGGTCAGATCTATGGGGCAGGATCTCCTGGGGGCTAATGTGGGTCAGATCTGTGGGGTAAAATCTGCTGTGGGGCAGATGTGGTTCAGATCTATAGGGCAGGAGCTGCTGTGGGTCAGATCTATGGAGCAGGAGCTGCTGTGGGGCACATGTGAGTTAGATCTAGGGGGCAGGAGCTGCTGTGGGGTTGATGTGGGTCAGATCTATGGGTCAGGAGCTTCTGTGGGGTTGATGTGGGTCAGATCTATGGGTCAGGAGCTGCTGTGGGGCAGATGTGGGTCAGTTCTATGGGGCAGGAGCTGCTGTGGGGCAGATGTGGGTCAGATCTATGGGGCAGGGGCTGCTGTGGGGCAGATGTGGGTCAGATGTGGGTCAGATCTATATGGCAGGAGCTGCTGTGGGTCAGATCTATGGAGCAGGAGCTGCTGTGGGGCACATGTGAGTTAGATCTAGGTGGCAGGAGATGGTGTGGGGCAGATGTGGGTCAGATCTATGGGGCAGGATCTCCTGGGGGCTGATGTGCGTCAGATCTGTAGGGTAAAATCTGCTGTGGGGCAGATGTGGTTCAGATCTATGAGGCAGGAGCTTCTGTGGGGTTGATGTGGGTCAGATCTATGGGTCAGGAGCTGCTGTGAGGCAGATGTAGGTCAGTTCTATCGGGCAGGAGCTGCTGTGGGGCAGATGTGGGTCAGATCTATGGGGCAGGAGCTGCTGTGGGTCAGATGTGGGTCAGATCTATAGGTCAGGAGCTGCTGTGGCTGCTGTGGGTCAGTTCTATGGGGCAGGAGATGCTGTGGGGCTGCTGTGGGTCAAATCAATGGGGCAGAGCTGCTCTGGCTCACATGTGGGTCAGATCTATGGAGCAGGAGCTTCTGTGGGGCAGATTTGAATCAGATCTATAGGGCAGGAGCTGCTGTGGGTCAGATCTATGGAGCAGGAGCTGCTGTGGGGCACATGTGAGTTAGATCTATGGGGCAGGAGATGGTGTGGGGCAGATGTGGGTCAGATCTATGGGGCAGGATCTCCTGGGGGCTGATGTGGGTCAGATCTGTGGGGTAAAATCTGCTGTGGGGCAGATGTGGTTCAGATCTATGGGGCAGGAGCTTCTGTGGGGTTGATGTGGGTCAGATCTATGGGGCAGGAGCTTCTGTGGGGCAGATGTGGGTCAGTTCTATGGGGCAGGAGCTTCTGTGGGGCAGATGTGGGTCAGATCTATGGGGCAGGGGCTGCTGTGGGGCAGATGTGGGTCAGATCTATGGGGCAGGAGCTGCTGTGGGTCAGATGTGGGTCAGATCTATGGGGCAGGAGCTGCTGTGGCTGCCGTGAATCAGTTCTATGGGGCAGGAGATGCTGTGGGGCTGATGTGGGTCAAATCAATGGGGCAGAGCTGCTCTGGGGCACATGTGGGTCAGATCTATAGAGCAGGAGCTGCTGTGGGGCAGATTTGAATCAGATCTATAGGGCAGGAGCTGCTGTGGGTCAGATCTATGGAGCAGGAGCTGCTGTGGGGCACATGAGAGTTAGATCTATGGGGCAGGAGATGCTGTGGGGCTGATGTGGGTCAAATCAATGGGGCAGGGGCTGCTGTGGGGCAGATGTGGGTCAGATGTGGGTCAGATCTATGGGGCAGGGGCTGCTGTGGGGCAGATGTGGGTCAGATGTGGGTCAGATCTATGGGGCAGGAGCTGCTGAGGGTCAGATCTATGGAGCAGGAGCAGCTGTGGGGCACATGTGAGTTAGATCTATGGGGCAGGAGATGGTGTGGCGCAGATGTGAGTCAGATCTATGGGGCAGGATCTCCTGGGGGCTGATGTGGGTCAGATCTGTGGGGTAAAATCTGCTGTGGGGCAGATGTGGTTCAGATCTATGGGGCAGGAGCTTCTGTGGGGTTGATGTGGGTCAGATCTATGGGTCAGGAGCTGCTGTGAGGCAGATGTGGGTCAGTTCTATCGGGCAGGAGCTGCTGTGGGGCAGATGTGGGTCAGATCTATGGGGCAGGGGCTGCTGTGGGGCAGATGTGGGTCAGATGTGGGTCAGATCTATGGGGCAGGAGCTGCTGTGGGTCAGATGTGGGTCAGTTCTATGGGGCAGGAGCTGCTGTGGCTGCTGTGGGTCAGTTCTATGGGGCAGGAGATGCTGTGGGGCTGATGTGGGTCAAATCAATGGGGCAGAGCTGCTCTGGGGCACATGTGGGTCAGATCTATGGTGTAGGAGCTGCTGTGGAGCACATGTGAGTTAGATCTTTGGGGCAGGAGCTGCTGTGGGTCAGATGTGGGTCAGATCTATAGGTCAGGAGCTGCTGTGGCTGCTGTGGGTCAGTTCTATAAGGCAGGAGCTGCTGTGGGGCTGACGTGAGTCATATCTATGAGGCAAGAGCTGCTGTGGGGCAGATTTGGGTCAGATCTATGGGGCAGGAGCTGCTGTGGGGATGATGTGGGTCAGATCTATGGGGCAGGAGCTGCTGTGGGGCTGATGTGGGTCAGATCTATGGGGCAGAAGATGCTGTGGGTCAGATCTATGGGGCAGGAGCTGCTGTGGGGCTGATGTGGGTCAGGTCTATGGGGCAGGAGCTGCTGTGGGGCAGATGTAGGGCATATCTATGGGGCAGAAGCTGCTGTGGGGCAGATGTGGGTCAGTTCTATGGTGCAGGAGCTGCTGTGGGGCCGATGTGGGTCAGATCTATGGGGCAGGGGCTGCTGTGGGGCAGATGTGGGTCAGATCTATGGGGCAGGAGCTGCTGTGGGTCTGATGTGGGTCAGATCTATAGGTCAGGAGCTGCTGTGGCTGCTGTGGGTCAGTTCTATGGGGCAGGAGATACTTTGGGCTTATGTGGGTCAAATCAATGGGGCAGTGCTGCTCTGGGGCACATGTGGGTCAGATCTATGGAGCAGGAGCTGCTGTGGGGCAGATTTGAATCAGATCTATGTGGCAGGAGCTGCTGTGGGGAACATGTTGGTCAGATCTATGGGGAAGAGCTGCTGTTGGTCTGATCAATGGGGCAGGAGCAGCAGTGGGGCAGATTTGGGTAAGATCTATAAGGCAGGAGCGGCTGTGGGGCTGATGTGTGTCAGATCTATGAGGTAGTAGCTGCTGTGGGCACATGTGGGTCAGATCTATTGGGCGAAGGCTGCTGTGGGGCGCAAGTGAGGCAGATGTACGGGGCAGGAGCTGCTGTGTGGCAAATGTGATTCAGATCTATGGGGCAGGAGCTGCTGTGGGTCAGATCTATTGGGCAGGAACAGATGTGGGCCTGATGTTGGTCAGATTTATGGAGCAGGAGCTGCTGTGTTGCAGATGTGGGTCAAATCTATGGTGCAGGAGCTGCTGTGGGGCAGATGTAGGGCATATCTATGGGGCAGGAGCTGCTGTGAGGCTGATGGGTGTTAGATCTATGGGGAGGAGCTGCTGTGGTGCAGATGTGGGTCAGAGCTATGGGGCAGGAGCTGCTGTGGGGCAGAAGTGGGTAAGATCTATGGGGTAGGAGATGGTGTGTTGCAGATGTGGGTCAGATCTATGGTGTAGGAGCTGCTGTGATGCTGATGTGGGTCAGATCTATGGGGCAGGAGCTGCTGTGGTTAAGATCTATTTGGCAGGATCTGCTGTGGGGCAGATTTGGGTCAGATATATCGGGCAGGAGCAGCAGTGGGGCAGATGTGGTCAGATCTATGGGTCAGGAGCTGCAGTGGAGATGATGTACGTAAGATCTATGGGGCAGGAGCTGCTGTGGGGCTGCTGTGGGTCAGATCAATGGGGCTGAAGCTGCTGTGGGTCATATCTATTGGGCAGCAGCTGCTTTACATATGATGTGTGTCAGATCTATGGGGCAGGAGCTGCTGTGGGGCTGATATGGGTCAGATCTATGGGCAGGAGCTGCTGTTGGGCACATGTGAGTTAGATCTATGGGGCAGGAGATGGTGTGGGGCAGATTTGGGTCAGATGTATGGGTCAGGAGCTGCTGTGTGGCTGATGAGGGTCAGATCTATGGGGCATGGGCTGCTGTGGGTCAGATCTACGGGACTGGAGCTGCAGTGGAGCACATGTGGGTCAGATCTATGGGGTAGAAGCTGCTGTGGGGCTGATGGGGGTCATATCTATAAGGCAGGAGCTGCTGTGGGGCTGACGTGGGTCAGATGTATGGGGCAGGAGCTGCTGTGCGACAGATGTGGGTCAGATCTATGGGGCAGGAGCTGCTGTGGGGCATATGTGGGTCAGATCTATGGGGCAGGAGCTGCTGTGGGGCTGATGTGGGTCAGATCCTTGGGGCTGAAGCTGCTGTGGGTCATATCTATTTGGCAGCAGCTGCTTTACATATGATGTGTGTCAGATCTATGGGGCAGGAGCTGCTGTGGGGCTGATGTGGGTCAAATCTATGGGGCAGGAGCTGTTGTGGGGCTGATGGGGGTCAGATCTATGGGGCAGGAGCTACTGTGGGGCTGATGTTGGTCTGATCTATGGGGCAGGAGCTTCTGTGCGACAGATGTGGGTCAGATCTATGGGGCAGGAGCTGCTGTGCGACATATGTGGGTCAGATCTATGGGGCAGGATCTGCTGTGGGGCTGATGTGGGAAAGATCTATGGGGCAGGAGATACTGTGGGCCATATGTCGGTCCGATCTATTGGGCAGGAGCTGCTGTGGGGCGCATGTGAATCAGGTCTATGGGGCAGGAGCTGCTGTGGGTCAGATTGTCATGGTTTAATAATGTTGTAATTTTGCTATCAGTATTCCACATCATAACATCATATAAAGCATGAATAATTTTACTGAATCTGCAACTTACAGAAGAAGACTACATCTCCCAGAGAGCAACACGATGGGTCACGGGACCTGGACTCTATATTAACTCTGTCGCAGAACAGACAGACGTCTTTCGAGTTCTGGCGTTCAGGGCAGTGTGTGGGAGCCTTCAGCCGTTCGCCCAGATTCACAGTAGGCCTCGGTTACGGGACTCATTCTCTCTCCTATTTTGCTTGATTCATTAGCTCAATTTTCAATTATATTGTATTCTATTGTGTTATCCTGTATTTCGATATAGTATTTAGTAAATAAGTGTGCCTCCTTACATCGTTGCCGCTGTTTTCTTTTCTTAATTAACTTTTTCTTTTCGGCTGAGGGCCCTTCAGGGGCCCACGGCCCTTGTCACGGACGCAGGTGGATTTTTCGTTCAAACCGTGACAGATTTGGTAGCAGAGGATGGTTCCACTGTTGCAGCCACCCCCA
Organism: Coturnix japonica; assembly: GCF_054131305.1. NCBI lineage: Eukaryota > Metazoa > Chordata > Aves > Galliformes > Phasianidae > Coturnix > Coturnix japonica. The sequence continues at coordinate 89,591 of NC_140684.1, forward strand.
TAAGGCATTTGCCACCATCCATGAATCAGTATAAAGATGAAGCATTGGCCACCTCTCCCGTTCAGCCACATCTAAAGCCAGCTGAACAGCCTTTACCTCTGCAAATTTGACTTGATTCTCCTTTACCTTCAGTGGCCTCTGCAACTTGTCGTGTGGGGCTCCATACAGCAGCTTTCCATCTGCGATGCTTCCCTACAATACGACATGATCCGTCTGTGAATAGGGCAAATTACTTTTCGTTTTCTGGTAGCTCATTGTATGGTGGTGCCTCTTTAGCACGTGATACCTCTTCTGTAGGTGGTGTTTCAATTTTTTTACTCTCAGGCCAGTCCATGATCACTTCTAGAATTCCAGGACGGCTGAGTTTTCCCATTCCAGCTCGTTGAGTAATTAATGAAATCCACTTACTCCAAGTGGCATCAGTAGCATGATGGGTGGAGGGAACCTGTCCTTTAAACATCCAATTTATTACTGGCAAGCGAGGTGCTAGAAGAAGCTGAACCTCTGTCCCAACTACTTCAGAAGCAGCCCGAACCCCCTCATACACGGCTAAGATCTCCTTCTTAGTCGGAGTGTAGCGCTCCTCAGACCCTTTATATGCTTGACTCCAAAATCCTAGGGGTCGGCCTCGGATCCTCACATCCTGCCCCGTCCGTACTGGCCCCAAGGCCACGGCACGGGCTATTTCTTGTTTTCTCTGCTCAAAAGCCTGCTGCTGCTCAGGACCCCATGAGAAATTCTTCTTCTTCTGTGTTACCTGATAGAGGGGGCTCACTATGTGGCTGTAGTTTGGGACATGCATTCTCCAAAAGCCCACTACTCCCAGAAAAGATTGGGTCTCTGTCTTGTCGGTGGGCGGAGACATAGCAGTGATTTTGTCAATCACATCTGCTGGGATGTGACGACGTCCATCTTGCCATTTTATACCTAAGAACTGGATTTCCTGGGCAGGCCCCTTCACCTTGCTGCGCTTAATGGCAAAACCAGCTTTCAAAAGAATTTGGATTATCTGTTTCCCTTTCTTGAAAACCTCTGCTGCTGTATGGCCCCACACTACAATATCATCAATATACTGCAAGTGCTCAGGAGCATCACCCTGTTCCAAAACAGCTTGGATCAATCCATGGCAAATTGTTGGGCTGTGCTTCCACCCCTGAGGTAAACGGTTCCAGGTGTACTGAATACCTCTCCAGGTAAAAGCAAACTGTGGCCTACATTTTGCAGCCAATGGGATGGAAAAGAAGGCATTAGCAATGTCAATGGTGGCATACCACCTAGCTTCTTTTGACTCCAGTTCATACTGGAGTTCTAGCATGTCTGGTACAGCAGCACTTAATGGAGGTGTGACTTCATTCAGGCCACGGTAATCCACCGTCAGCCTCCATTCCCCACTGGTTTTACACACTGGCCATATGGGGCTGTTAAAAGGCGAGTGAGTTTTGCTAATCACTCCCTGATTCTCTAATTGGCGAATTAGCTTGTGAATGGGGAGCAATGAGTCCCTATTGGTGCGGTACTGCCGTCTGTGAACCACTCTGGTGACAATTGGTACCTCTTGGTCTTTTACCTGGTGCAACCTCCCAGCACCCGCTGGGAGACCCGGTGCTCGCTGCGTTGCTTCCGTCCTCCGTTCGGGGGGTTCCGTGCGCCGGCGCTGGCGCGTGGAAAGGGGGTGTGCGGCTGGTCGCGCGCGGGCGCGTGCCAGGCCCCCTTTCGCCCGGTTTTTCCCTATCCATCCATCCATCCATGCATCCACCTTCCCGCTTCGTGGCGGCGCGGGGTAGACCTGGGCGACCATCCACCCGCTCGATCGGCGGGTGCAGTTTCCCGTCCATGCCGCGGGTAGACGTGTCGTCCGTAGCGGGGTCTCCGCCGTTCGTCCTCCCTCGGGCACGCTTGCTTCCTCCATTATTGTTGTGTGTTTTTTTTGTTTTTTGTTTTTTTTAAAATATTTTTGTTTCTTTTAAATTCTTTTTCCTTTTTTTCTCCTTTTTTCCCCATTTTTTCTTTTTTTCCCTTTTTTCCCCTTTTTAAATATTTTTTTCTTTCTTTTTTTTTAAAATTTTCTTTTCCCCATATTTCCTTATTATTTATTTAGTTATTCATGCAATTATTAATATCGCTCTTCCGCTTTCCCATCTTTTTATTACTTTTATTTTATTTTATTTTATTTTATTTTATTGTTTTATTTTACCGCGACATTTTACGATCTATCTGTACTTTTTCACACCTTCTTCCTTTCTACTTTTCTTTGACTTCTGGCTTCCCTTCCCTTCCCTTCCCTTCCCTTCCCTTCCCTTCCCTTCCCTTCCCTTCCCTTCCCTTCCCTTCCCTTCCCTTCCCTTCCCTTCCCTTCCCTTCCCTTCCCTTCCCTTCCCTTCCCTTCCCTTCCCTTCCCTTCCCTTCCCTTCCCTTCCCTTCCCTTCCCTTCTCTTCTCTTTCTTCTCGTCACCCGCGCGTGAGTAGGCCCGGCACGGCCTCTGTCACGAAGAAGGGGGTCGCTTGCGTGGCCGGGGAGGGATGGAGGGGTCCGCGACGGGGTTGCGGGTATGCGGGTAGACCTGGCTGCCGGCTGGCGCCTGATCTTCCCGGCCACGCGTCCGTCTTCCACCTTCCCCCCCCCCAGTCCACACCGCACGAGTGGGAACCCGACCCGTACCCGACGGCGGCCTGCCTCCGCCTGCCCCCACCCTGGCCCTCACCCACAACCCGCCCTCTCCCGGACGCATCTCGCCCGACCGGCCCGCGACCGTGTTTTTTTATTTGTTTGTTTGTCTTTGTTTTTGTTTTTTTTTTTTTGTTTGGTCGGTCGGTCACTCGCTTGGTTATTTGTTTGGACCCGATTGGCCCGTTTGGTTTTTTTCTTTTCTTTCCTTTTTCCGCCGGGGTGCTCCTGACGGCTCAGCCCAATGGCGGCTCGACTCGGCGACCGGAGCCCGCCAAAACGCCTCGCCACCCCCCAGCCCCACCGCCACCACCGCCACCACCTCCTCCTCCCGCTGAAAATCCCACGTACCGTTCCACCTCATCTGCCGGCTGGGAGAGAGGCTAGGCGCGAACCCCGCGGGGGACGCGGCCGCCTCCCGCCGGCCCACCTCTCGCCGCTGCCGTCTTCCCGCCGCTCTTTCGCCATCCCTCGCCACGCGGCCTGCCCGCAGTCCGGATATCCGGCCCGAAGGGACCCCTGGTGGGCGGGGACCGCGCACATTCCTGCAGAGCCGGGGAGGCGGGCGGGAGGCGGGGCGGCTTTTTCAAAAACTAAAAAAGGGGAAAGTAAAGAAGAACCCACGAGAAAAACAAACAAACAAACAAACAAACAAACGGAAAATAATAAAACCGAGAGGGCGCGTGGGGGCACGGACAAACAATCGAACGGACCAAAGTACGAACGAACCGACGAACAAACAAACACGCAGACAAAAGGGCAAAACCGCGATGGCGGTGGCGGGACGGCCAGCTTCAAGCAAGGCCGAACCGAGAAGCCCGGGTCCGCCCCGACCCGGCGTCTCCGTGGCGCCTCCGGTGCTCCGGCACGGTCAACACAGCTCGACCCCTGGCCATCGCGGCTCGAGTGCACCGGCACGGTCCAGCCTCTCCTGGCGGGCTCCGCTCGGCTCGGACGTTCCGCGGAAGTGGCCAAGTGTCGCTCTCGTGGCGGCTCCTCTGCGCTGGCACTGTCTACCCGGCTCCGAGCGTCTCCGTAAAGTGGGGGGGGGGGGGGGGGGCACGGCGTCGGCGGCTAGGCGTCGCTTCCCATGCGTCTCGACTAGGTCAGCACAGTCTACCCGGCTCCAAGCGGGCCGTGGTGCTCGGCGGCGGCTGCAAGAGGTCGCTGCCTATGCAGCTCGACTAGGTCAGCACGGTCTACCCGGCTCCGAGCGGGCCGTGGTGCTCGGCGGGGCCTGCTAGAGGTCGCTGCCTATGCGGCTCGACTAGGTCGGCACGGTCTACCCTGCTCCGTGCGTGCGCGAGGGCTCGGCGGCGGTCGCTAGGTGTCGCTGCACGTCTGCCAGCCCGTCCGTCAGCGACCTCTAGCGTCCGTGGAGGAGCAGGGTAGACCGTGCCGACGTGTGGGTCAGATCTATGGGGCAGGAGCTGCTGTGGGGCTGATGTGGGTTAGATCTATGGGGCAGGAGCTGTTGTGGGGCTGATGGGGGTCAGATCTATGGGGCAGGAGATGCTGTGGGTCAGATCTATGGGGCAGGAGCTGCTGTGGGGAACATGTGGGTCAGGTCTATGGGCCAGGAGCTGCTGTGGGGCAGATATGGGTCAGATCTATGGGTCAGCAGCTGCTGTGGGTCTGATGTGGGTCAGATCTATGGGGCAGGAGCTGCTGTGGGGCTGATGTGGGTCAGATCTATGGGGCAGGAGCTGCTGTGGGTCAGATCTATGGGGCAGGAACAGATGTGGGCCTGATGTTGGTCAGATTTATGGAGCAGGAGCTGCTGTGTTGCAGATGTGGGTCAGATCTATGGTGCAGGAGCTGCTGTGGGGCAGATGTAGGGCATATCTATGGGGCAGGAGCTGCTGTGAGGCTGATGGGTGTTAGATCTATGGGAGGAGCTGCTGTGGTGCAGATGTGGGTCTGATCTATGGGGCAGGTGCTGCTGTGCGACATATGTGGGTCAGATCTATGGGGCAGGATCTGCTGTGGGGCTGATGTGGGAAAGATCTATGGGGCAGGGGATGCTTTGGGGCAGATGTGGGTCAGATCTATGGGGCAGGAGTTGCTGTGGGGCAGATGTAGGGCTTATCTATGGGGCAGGAGCTGCTGTGAGGCTGGCAAGTGTTAGATCTATGGGGAGGAGCTGCTGTCGTGCACATGTGGGTCAGAGCTATGGGGCAGGAGCTGCTGTGGGGCAGATGTGGGTCAGATCTATGGTGTAGGAGCAGCTGTGGGGATGATGTGGGAAAGGTCTGTGGGGCAGGAGATGCTTTGGGGCAGATGTGGGTCAAATCTATGGGGCAGGAGTTGCTGTGGGGCTGATGTGGGTCAGATCTATTGGGCAGCAGCTGCTTTACATATGATGTGTGTCAGATCTATGGGGCAGGAGCTACTGTGGGTCTGATGTTGGTCTGATCTATGGGGCAGGAGCTGCTGCGGGGCTGATTTGGGTCAGATCTATGGGGCAGGAGCTGCTGTGGGGCTGATGTGGGTTAGATGTATGGAGCAGGAGATGCTGTGGGTCAGATCTATGGGGCAGGAGATGCTGTGGGTCAGATCTATGGGGCAGGAGCTCCTGTGGGGAACATGTGTGTCAGGTCTATGGGGCAGGATCTGCTGTGGGGCAGATGTGGGTCAGATCTATGGGTCAGCAGCTGCTGTGGGTCTGATGTGGGTCAGATCTATGGGTCAGCAGCTGCTGTGGGTCTGATGTGGGTCAGATCTATGGGGCAGGAGCTGCTGTGAGGCTGATGGGTGTTAGATCTATGGGGAGGAGCTGCTGTGGTGCAAATGTGGGTCAGAGCTATGGGGCAGGAGCTGCTGTGGGACAGAAGTGGGTAAGATCTATGGTGTAGGAGCTGCTGTGGAGCTGATGTGGTTCAGATCTATGGGGCAGGAGCTGCTGTGGTTAAGATCTATTTGGCAGGATCTGCTGTGGGGCAGATTTGGGTCAGATCTATGGGGCAGGAGCTGCAGTGGAGATGATGTACGTCAGATCTATGGGTCAGGAGCTGCTGTGGGGCTGCTCTGGGTTAGATCTATGGGGCAGGAGCTGTTGTGGGTCATATCTATTGGGCAGCAGCTGCTTTACATATGATGTGTGTCAGATCTATGGGGCCGGAGCTGCAGTGGGGCTGATGGGGGTCAGATCTATGGGGCAGGAGCTACTGTGGGGCTGATGTGGGTCAAATCAATGGGGCAGAGCTGCTCTTGGGATCATGTGGGTCAGATCTTTGGGGCAGGAGCTGCTGTGGGGCTGATGTGGGTCAGATCCTTGGGGCTGAAGCTGCTGTGGGTCATATCTACTGGGCAGCAGCAGCTTTAAATATGATGTGTGTCAGATCTATGGGGCAGGAGCTGCTGTGGGGCTGATGTGGGTTAGATCTATGGGGCAGGAGCTTTTGTGGGGCTGATGGGGGTCAGATCTATGGGGCAGGAGCTACTGTGAGGCTGATGGGGGTCAGATCTATGGGGCAGGAGCTACTGTGGGGCTGATGTTGGTCTGACCTATGGGGCAGGAGCTGCTGTGCGACAGATGTGGGTCAGATCTATGGGGCAGGTGCTGCTGTGCGACATATGTGGGTCAGATCTATGGGGCAGGATCTGCTGTGGGGCTGATGTGGGAAAGATCTATGGGGCAGGAGATGCTTTGGGGCAGATGTGGGTCAGATCTATGGGACAGGAGGTTCTGTGGGGCTGATGTGGGTCAGATCCTTGGGGCTGAAGCTGCTGTGGGTCATATCTATTGGGCAGCAGCTGCTTTACATATGATGTGTGTCAGATCTATGGGGCAGGAGCTGCTGTGGGGCTGATGTGGGTCAGGTCTATGGGGCAGGAGCTGCTGTGGGGCAGATGTGGGTCAGATCTATGGGTCAGCAGCTACTGTGGGTCTGATGTGGGTCAGATCTATGGGGCAGGAGCTGCTGTGGGGCAGATGTGGGTGAGAACTATGGGGCAGGAGCTGCTGTGGGTCAGATCTATGGGGCAGATCTATGGGGCAGGAGCTGTTGTGGGGCTGATGGGGGTCAGATCTATGGGGAGGAGATGCTGTGGGTCAGATCTATGGGGCAGGAGGTGCTGTGGGGAACATGTGGGTCAGGTCTATGGGGCAGGAGCTGCTGTGGGGCAGATGTGGGTCAGATCTATGGGTCAGCAGCTGCTGTGGGTCTGATGTGGGTCAGATCTATGGGTCAGCAGCTGCTGTAGGTCTGATGTGGGTCAGATCAATGGGGCAGGTGCTGCTGTGGGTCAGATCTATGGAGCAGGAACAGATGTGGGCCTGATGTTGGTCAGATTTATGGAGCAGGAGCTGCTGTGTTGCAGATGTGGGTCAGATCTATGGTGCAGGAGCTGCTGTGGGGCAGACGTAGGGGTATCTATGGGGCAGGAGCTGCTGTGAGGCTGATGGGTGTTAGATCTATGGGGAGGAGCTGCTGTGGTGCAGATGTGGGTCAGAGCTATGGGGCAGGAGCTGCTGTGTGGCAGATGTGGGTCAGATCTATGGTGTAGGAGCTGCTGTGGGGCTGATGTGGGTCAGATCTATGGGGCAGGAGCTGCTGTGGTTAAGATCTATTTGGCAGGATCTGCTGTGGGGCAGATTTGGGTCAGATCTATGGGGCAGGAGCTGCAGTGGAGATGATGTACGTCAGATCTATGGGGCAGGAGCTGCTGTGGGGCTGCTGTGGGTTATATCTATGGGGCAGGAGCTGTTGTGGGGCTCATGGGTGTCAGATCTATGGGGCAGCAGCTACTGTGGGGCTGATGTTTGTCTGATCTATGGGGCAGGAGCTGCTGCGGGGCTGATTTGGGTCAGATCTATGGGGCAGGAGCTGCTGTGGGGCTGATGTGGGTTAGATCTATGGGGCAGGAGCTCTTGTGGGGCTGATGGGTGTCAGATCTATGGGGCAGGAGATGCTGTGGGTCAGATCTATGGGGCAGGAGCTGCTGTGGGGAACATGTGGGTCAGGTCTATGGGGCAGGAGCTGCTGTGGGGCTGATGTGGGTCAGATCTATGGTGTAGGAACTGCTGTGGGTCTGATGTGGGTCAGATCTATGGGGCAGGAGCTGCTGTGGTTAAGATCTATTTGGCAGGATCTGCTGTGGGGCAGATTTGGGTCAGATCTATGGGGCAGGAGCTGCTGTGTGGCAAATGTGGGTCAGATCTATGGGGCAGGAGCTGCTGTGGGTCAGATCTATGGGGCAGGAACAGATGTGGGCCTGATGTTGGTCAGATTTATGGAGCAGGAGCTGCTGTGTTGCAGATGTGGGTCAGATCTATGGTGCAGGAGCTGCTGTGGGGCAGATGTGGGTCAGATCTATGGGGCAGGAACAGATGTGGGCCTGATGTTGGTCAGATTTATGGAGCAGGAGCTGCTGTGTTGCAGATGTGGGTCAGATCTATGGGGCAGGAGCTGCTGTGGTTAAGATCTATTTGGCAGTATCTGCTGTGGGGCAGATTTGGGTCAGATCTATGGGGCAGGAGCTGCAGTGGAGATGATGTACGTCAGATCTATGGGTCAGCAGGAGCTGCTGTGGGGCTGCTGTGGGTTAGATCTATGGGGGAGGAGCTGTTGTGGGTCATATCTATTGGGCAGCAGCTGCTTTACATATGATGTGTGTCAGATCTATGGGGCCGGAGCTGCAGTGGGGCTGATGGGGGTGAGATCTATGGGGCAGGAGCTACTGTGGGGCTGATGTGGGTCAAATCAATGGGGCAGAGCTGCTCTTGGGAACATGTGGGTCAGATCTATGGGGCAGGAGCTGCTGTGCGACAGATGTGGGTCAGATCTATGGGTCAGGAGCTGCTGTGGGGCTGATGTGGGTCAGATCCTTCGGGCTGAAGCTGCTGTGGGTCATATCTATTGGGCAGCAGCTGCTTTACATATGATGTGTGTCAGATCTATGGGGCAGGAGCTGCTGTGGGGCTGATGTGGGTTAGATCTATGGGGCAGGAGCTGTTGTGGGGCTGATGGGGGTCAGTTCTATGGGGCAGGAGCTGCTGTGGGGCTGATGAGGGTTAGATCTATGGGGCAGGAGCTGCTGTGCGACAGATGTGGGTCAGATCTAAGGGGCAGGTGCTGCTGTGCGACATATGTGGGTCAGATCTTTGGGGCAGGATCTGCTGTGGGGCTGATGTGGGAAAGATATATGGGGCAGGAGATTCTTTGGGGCAGATGTGGGTCAGATCTATGGGACAGGAGGTTCTGTGGGGCTGATGTGGGTCAGATCCTTGGGGCTGAAGCTGCTGTGGGTCATATCTATTGGGCAGCAGCTGCTTTACATATGATGTGTGTCAGATCTATGGGGCAGGAGCTGCTGTGGGGCTGATGTGGGTTAGATCTATGGGGCAGGAGCTGTTGTGGGGCTGATGGGGGTCAGATCTATGGGGCAGGAGATGCTGTGGGTCAGATCTATGGGGCAGGAGCTGCTGTGGGGTACATGTGGGTCAGGTCTATGGGGCAGGAGCTGCTGTGGGGCAGATGTGGGTCAGATCTATGGGTCAGCAGCTGCTGTGGGTCTGATGTGGGTCAGATCTATGGGGCAGGAGCTGCTGTGGGGCTGATGTGGGTCAGATCTATGGGCCAGGAGCTGCTGTGGGGCAGAAATGGGTAAGATCTATGGGGTAGGAGCTGCTGTGGTTAAGATCTATTTGGCAGGATCTGCTGTGGGGCAGATTTGGGTCAGATCTATGGGGCAGGAGCTGCTGTGTGGCAAATGTGGGTCAGATCTGTGGGGCAGGAGCCGCTGTGGGTCAGATCTATGGGGCAGGAACAGATGTGGGCCTGATGTTGGTCAGATTTATGGAGCAGGAGCTGCTGTGTTGCAGATGTGGGTCGGATCTATGGTGCAGGAGCTGCTGTGGGGCAGATGTAGGGCTTCTCTATGGGGCAGGAGCTGCTGTGAGGCTGATGGGTGTTAGATCTATGGGGAGGAGCTGCTGTGGTGCAGATGTGGGTCAAATCAATGGGGCAGAGCTGCTCTTAGGAACATGTGGGTCAGATCTATGGTGTAGGAGCTGCTGTGGGGCTGATGTGGGTCAGATCTATAGGGCAGGAGCTGCTGTGCGACAGATGTGGGTCAGATCTATGGGGCAGGAGCTGCTGTGGGGCTGATGTGGGTCAGATACTTGGGGATGAAGCTGCTGTGGGTCATATCTATTGGGCAGCAGCTGCTTTACATATGATGTGTGTCAGATCTATGGGGCAGGAGCTACTGTGGGGCTGATGTTGGTCTGATCTATGGGGCAGGAGCTGCTGCGGGGCTGATTTGGGTCAGATCTATGGGGCAGGAGCTGCTGTGAGGCAAATGTGGGTCAGATCTATGGGGCAGGAGCTGCTGTGGGGCAGATGTAGGGCTTATCTATGGGGCAGGAGCTGCTGTGAGGCTGATGGGTGTTAGATCTATGGGGAGGAGCTGCTGTGTTGCAGATGTGGGTCAGAGCTATGGGGCAGGTGCTGCTGTGAGGCTGATGGGTGTTAGATCTATGGGGAGGAGCTGCTGTGTTGCAGATGTGGGTCAGAGCTATGGGGCAGGTGCTGCTGTGGGGCAGATGTAAGGCTTATATATGGGGCAGGAGCTGCTGTGAGGCTGATGGGTGTTAGATCTATGGGGAGGAGCTGCTGTGGTGCAGATGTGGGTCAGAGCTATCGGGCAGGAGCTGCTGTGTGGCAGATGTGGGTCAGATCTATGGTGTAGGAGCTGCTGTGGGGCTAATGTGGGTCAGATCTATGGGGCAGGAGCTGCTGTGGTTAAGATCTATTTGGCAGGATCTGCTGTGGGGCAGATTTGGGTCAGATCTATGGGGCAGGAGCTGCAGTGGAGATGATGTACGTCAGATCTATGGGGCAGGAGCTACTGTGGGGCTGATGTTGGTCTGATCTATGGGGCAGGAGCTGCTGTGCGACAGATGTGGGTCAGATCTATGGGGCAGGTGCTGCTGTGCGACATATGTGGGTCAGATCTATGGGGCAGGATCTGCTGTGGGGCTGACGTGGGAAAGATCTATGGGGCAGGAGATGCTTTGGGGCAGATGTGGGTCAGATCTATGGGGCAGGGGCTGCTGTGGGGCAGATGAGGGTCAGATCTATGGGGCAGGAGCTGTTGTGGGGCTGATGTGGGTCAAATCTATGGGGCAGGAGCTGTTGTGGGGCTGATGGGGGTCAGATCTATGGGGCAGGAGATGCTGTGGGTCAGATCTATGGGGCAGGAGCTGCTGTGGGGCAGATGTGGGTCAGATCTATGGGTCAGCAGCAGTTGTGGGTCTGATGTGGGTCAGATCTATGGGGCAGGAGCTGCTGTGGGGCAGATGTGGGTCAGATCTATGGGGCAGGAGCTGCTGTGGGTCAGATCTATGGGGCAGGAACAGATGTGGGCCTGATGTTGGTCAGATCTATGGAGCAGGAGCTTCTGTGGGGCAGATTTGAATCTGATCTATAGGGCAGGAGCTGCTGTGGGTCAGATCTATGGGGCAGGATCTCCTGGGGGCTGATGTGGGTCAGATCTGTGGGTTAAAATCTGCTGTGGGGCAGATGTGGTTCAGATCTATGGGGCAGGAGCTTCTGTGGGGTTGATGTGGGTCAGATCTATGGGTCAGGAGCTGCTGTGGGGCAGATGTGGGTCAGTTCTATGGGGCAAGATCTGCTGTGGTGCAGATGTGGGTCAGATCTATGGGGCAGGAGCTGCTGTGGGGCTGATACGGTTAAGATCTATGGAGCGGGAGATGCTATGTGGCTGATGAGGGTCAGATCTATGGGGCAGGAGCTGATGTGGGGCTGATGTTGGTCAGATCTATAGGGCAGGAGCTGCAGTGGGGCTGATGTGGGTCAGATCTATAGGCCAGGATCTCCTGTGGGGCTGATGTGGGTCAAATCAATGGGGCAGAGCATCTCTGGGACACATGTGGGTCAGATCTATGGAGCAGGAGCTGCTGTGGGGCAGATTTGAATCAGATCTTTAGGGCAGGAGCTGCTGTGGGTCAGATCTATGGAGCAGGAGCTGCTGTGGGGCAGATTTGAATCAGATCTATAGGGCAGGAGCTGCAGTGGGGCTGATGTGGTCAGATCTATGGGTCAGGAGCTGCAGTGGAGATGATGTACGTCAGATTTATGGGGCAGGGGCTGCTCTGGGGCTGCTGTGGGTCAGATCAATGGGGCAGGAGCTGCTGTGGGTCAGATGTGGGTCAGATCTATAGGTCAGGAGCTGCTGTGGCTCCTGTGGTTCAGTTCTATTGGGCAGGAGCTGCTGTGGGGCAGATTTGAATCAGATCTATAGGGCAGGAGCTGCTGTGGGTCAGATCTATGGAGCAGGAGCTGCTGTGGGGCACATGTGAGTTAGATCTATGGGGCAGGAGATGGTGTGGGGCAGATGTGGGTCAGATCTATGGGGCAGGATCTCCTGGGGGCTGATGTGGGTCAGATCTGTGGGGTAAAATCTGCTGTGGGGCTGATGTGGGTCAGATCTATAGGGCAGGAGCTGCAGTGGGGCAGATGTGGGTCATATCAATGGGGCAGAGCTGCTCTGGGGCACATGTGGGTCAGATCTATGGAGCAGGAGCTGCTATGGGGCAGATTTGAATCAGATCTATGGGGCAGGAGCTGCTGTGGGTCAGATCTATGGAGGAGGAGCTGCTGTGGGGCACATGTGAGTTAGATCTAGGGGGCAGGAGATGGTGTGGGGCAGATTTGGGTCAGATGTATGGGGCAGGAGCTGATGTGGGGCTGATGTTGGTCAGATCTATAGGGCAGGAGCTGCAGTGGGGCTGATGTGGGTCAGATCTATAGGTCAGGAGCTGCTGTGGCTGCTGTGGGTCAGTTCTATGGGGCAGGAGCTGCTGTGGGGCTGATGTGGGTCAAATCAATGGGGCAGAGCTGCAGTGGGGCACATGTGGGTCAGATCTATGGAGCAGGAGCTGCTGTGGGGAAGATTTGAATCAGATCTATAGGGCAGGAGCTGCTGTGGGTCAGATCTATGGAGCAGGAGCTGCTGTGGGTCAGATGTGGGTCAGATCTATAGGTCAGGAGCTGCTGTGGCTGCTGTGGGTCAGTTCTATGGGGCAGGAGATGCTGTGGGGCTGATGTGGTCAAATCAATGGGGCAGAGCTGCTCTGGGGCACATGTGGGTCAGATCTATGGAGCAGGAGATGGTGTGGGGCAGATTTGAATCAGATCTATAGGGCAGGAGCAGCAGTGGGGCTGATGTGGTCAGATCTATGGGTCAGGAGCTGCAGTGGAGATGATGTACGTCAGATCTATGGGGCAGGGGCTGCTGTGGGGCTGCTGTGGGTCAGATCAATGGGGCAGGAGCTGCTGTGGGTCAGATGTGGGTCAGATCAATGGGGCAGGAGCTGTGTTGGGTCAGATGTGGGTCAGATCTATAGGTCAGGAGCTGCTGTGGCTGCTGTGGTTCAGTTCTAAGGGGCAGGAGCTGCTGTGGGGCAGATTTGAATCAGATCTATAGGGCAGGAGCTGCTGTGGGTCAGATCTATGGAGCAGGAGCTGCTGTGGGGCACATGTGAGTTAGATCTATGGGGCAGGAGATGGTGTGGGGCAGATGTGGGTCAGATCTATGGGGCAGGATCTCCTGGGGGCTGATGTGGGTCAGATCTGTGGGGTAAAATCTGCTGTGGGGCAGATGTGGTTCAGATCTATAGGGCAGGAGCTGCTGTGGGTCAGATCTATGGAGCAGGAGCTGCTGTGGGGCACATGTGAGTTAGATCTAGGGTGCAGGAGATGGTGTGGGGCAGATGTGGGTCAGATCTATGGGGCAGGATCTCCTGGGGGCTGATGTGGGTCAGATCTGTGGGGTAAAATCTGCTGTGGGGCAGATGTGGTTCAGATCTATGGGGCAGGAGCTTCTGTGGGGTTGATGTGGGTCAGATCTATGGGTCAGGAGCTGCTGTGGGGCAGATGTGGGTCAGTTCTATGTGGCAGGAGCTGCTGTGGGGCAGATGTGGGTCAGATCTATGGGGCAGGGGCTGCTGTGGGGCAGATGTGGGTCAGATGTGGGTCAGATCTATGGGGCAGGAGCTGCTGTGGGTCAGATGTGGGTCAGATCTATAGGTCAGGAGCTGCTGTGGCTGCTGTGGGTCAGTTCTATGGGGCAGGAGATGCTGTGGGGCTGATGTGGGTCAAATCAATGGGGCAGAGCTGCTCTGGGGCACATGTGGGTCAGATCTATGGAGCAGGAGCTGCTGTGGGGCAGATTTGAATCAGATCTATAGGGCAGGAGCTGCTGTGGGTCAGATCTATGGAGCAGGAGCTGCTGTGGGGCACATGTGAGTTAGATCTATGGGGCAGGAGCTGCTGTGGGTCAGATGTGGGTCAGATCTGTGGGGTAAAATCTGCTGTGGGGAAGATGTGGTTCAGATCTATGGGGCAGGAGCTTCTGTGGGGTTGATGTGGGTCAGATCTATGGGTCAGGAGCTTCTGTGGGGCAGATGTGGGTCAGTTCTATGGGGCAGGAGATGCTGTGGGGCAGATGTGGGTCAGATCTATGGGGCAGGGGCTGCTGTGGGGCAGATGTGGGTCAGATCTATGGGGCAGGAGCTGCTGTGGGTCAGATGTGGGTCAGATCTATCGGTCAGGAGCTGCTGTGGCTGCCGTGAATCAGTTCTATGGGGCAGGAGATGCTGTGGGGCTGATGTGGGTCAAATCAATGGGGCAGAGCTGCTCTGGGGCACATGTGGGTCAGATCTATGGAGCAGGAGCTGCTGTGGGGCAGATTTGAATCATATTTATAGGGCAGGAGCTGCTGTGGGTCAGATCTATGGAGCAGGAGCTGCTGTGGGGCACATGTGAGTTAGATCTATGGGGCAGGAGATGGTGTGGGGCAGATGTGGGTCAGATCTATGGGGCAGGATCTCCTGGGGGCTGATGTGGGTCAGATCTGTGGGGTAAAATCTGCTGTGGGGCTGATGTGGGTCAGATCTATAGGGCAGGAGCTGCAGTGGGGCTGATGTGGGTCAAATCAATGGGGCAGAGCTGCTCTGGGGCACATGTGGGTCAGATCTATGGAGCAGGAGCTGCTGTGGGGCAGATGTGGTTCAGATCTATAGGGCAGGAGCTGCTGTGGGTCAGATCTATGGAGCAGGAGCTGCTATGGGGCACATGTGAGTTAGATCTAGGGGGCAGGAGATGGTGTGGGGCAGATGTGGGTCAGATCTATGGGGCAGGATCTCCTGGGGGCTGATGTGGGTCAGATCTGTGGGGTAAAATCTGCTGTGGGGCAGATGTGGTTCAGATCTATGGGGCAGGAGCTTCTGTGAGGTTGATGTGGGTCAGATCTATGGGTTAGGAGCTGCTGTGGGGCAGATGTGGGTCAGTTCTATGGGGCAGGAGCTGCTGTGGGGCAGATGTGGGTCAGATCTATGGGGCAGGGGCTGCTGTGGCGCAGATGTAGGTCAGATGTATGGGGCAGGAGCTGCTGTGGGTCAGATGTGGGTCAGATCTATAGGTCAGGAGCTGCTGTGGCTGCTGTGGGTCAGTTCTATGGGGCAGGAGATGCTGTGGGGCTGATGTGGGTCAAATCAATGGGGCAGAGCTGCTCTGGGGCACATGTGGGTCAGATCTATGGGGCAGGAGCTGCAGTGGGGCAGATTTGAATCAGATCTATAGGGCAGGAGCTGCTGTGGGTCAGATCTATGGAGCAGGAGCTGCTGTGGGGCACATGTGAGTTAGATCTAGGGGGCAGGAGATTGTGTGGGGCAGATGTGGGTCAGATCTATGGGGCAGGATCTCTGGGGGCTGATGTGGGTCAGATCTGTGGGGTAAAATCTGCTGTGGGGCAGATGTGGTTCAGATCTATGGGGCAGGAGCTTCTGTGGGGTTGATGTGGGTCAGATCTATGGGTCAGGAGCTGCTGATGCAGATGTGGGTCAGTTCTATGGGGCAGGAGCTGCTGTGGGGCAGATGTGGGTCAGATCTATGGGGCAGGAGATGCTGTGGGGCTGATGTGGTCAGATCTATGGGTCAGGATCTGCAGTGGAGATGATGTACGTCAGATCTATTGGGCAGGGGCTGCTGTGGGGCTGCTGTGGGTCAGATCAATGGGGCAGGAGCTGCTGTGGGTCAGATGTGGGTCAGATCTATAGGTCAGGAGCTGCTGTGGCTGCTGTGGTTCAGCTCTATGGGGCAGGAGATGCTGTGGGGCTGATGTGGGTCAAATCAATGGGGCAGAGCTTCTCTGGGCACATGTGGGTCAGATCTATGGAGCAGGAGCTGCTGTGGGGCAGATTTGAATCAGATCTATAGGGCAGGAGCTGCTGTGGGTCAGATCTATGGAGCAGGAGCTGCTGTGGGGCACATGTGAGTTAGATCTATGGGGCAGGAGATGGTGTGGGGCAGATTTGGGTCAGATGTATGGGTCAGGAGCTGCTGTGTGGCTGATGAGGGTCAGATCTATGGGGCATGGGCTGCTGTGGGTCAGATCTACGGGACTGGAGCTGCAGTGGAGCACATGTGGGTCAGATCTATGGGGTAGAAGCTGCTGTGGGGCTGATGGGGGTCATATCTATAAGGCAGGAGCTGCTGTGGGGCTGACGTGGGTCAGATCTATGAGGCAGGAGCTGCTGTGGGGCAGATTTGGGTCAGATCTATGGGGCAGGGGCTGCTGTGGGGCAGATGTGGGTCAGATCTATGGGGCAGGAGCTGCTGTGGGGCAGATGTGGGTCAGATCTATGGGGCAGGAGCTGCTGTGGGGCAGATGTGGGTCAGATCTATGGGGCAGGGGCTGCTGTGGGGCAGATGTGGGTCAGATCTATGGGGCAGGAGCTGCTGTGGGTCAGATGTGGGTCAGATCTATAGGTCAGGAGCTGCTGTGGCTGCTGTGGGTCAGTTCTATGGGGCAGGAGATGCTCTGTGGCTGATGTCGGTCAAATCAATGGGGCAGAGCTGCTCTGGGGCACATGTGGGTCAGATCTATGGAGCAGGAGCTGCTGTGGGGCAGATTTGAATCAGATCTATAGGGCAGGAGCTGCAGTGGGGCTGATGTGGTCAGATCTATGGGTCAGGAGCTGCAGTGGAGATGATGTACGTCAGATCTATGGGGCGGGGGCTGATGTGGGGCTGCTGTGGGTCAGATCAATGGGGCAGGAGCTGCTGTGGGTGAGATGTGGGTCAGATCTATAGGTCAGGAGCTGCTGTGGCTGCTGTGGTTCAGTTCTATGGGGCAGGAGCTGCTGTGGGGCAGATTTGAATCAGATCTATAGGGCAGGAGCTGCTGTGGGTCAGATCTATGGAGCAGTGTTATGGTTTTGCAATTTGGTTGGTGTTGGTATTCCACATCAGAACACCATGCCTAATAATGGGAGTAAAGGGGACAAGTTTTTTTTTTCTGTGAACTGCCTTAATGAGCATGTGGGGAGGGGCACCGGAAGGGAAGTGAGGAAGGGGACGGGGTTGCTGGACCGGCTCCCTGCGAGGAGACAACGTGGTCAGACCTTCCTGCCTTCCACAGCTCCATCGGTGAGATTGGGGACTTGGTACTCTCTTTGTTGAAATTCTCTTGTTGTTGTTTAGTGTTATTAGGTTATTAAACTGCCATTCGTTCTCAGATCACCTTTTTCCTCCCTTATTTTTTGTTAGACCTAATCGCAATCTCCCTTCCCTTCCCCTCTTCTGAAACGCACGCCGCACTCTGCCGTACCCTGCCGCTAGAGAAAAGGGGGGGAGGGGGCTTTTGTTCCTGCTGCCCCGGGTTTTGTGCCCCTGTCCCGGAGTGAGCTCTAGAGAGAACTCCGTGACAAACAGGAGCTGCTGTGGGGCACATGTGAGTTAGATCTATGGGGCAGGAGATGGTGTGGGGCAGATGTGGGTCAGATCTATGGGGCAGGATCTCCTGGGGGCTGATGTGGGTCAGATCTGTGGGGTAAAATCTGCAGTGGGGCAGATGTGGTTCAGATCTATAGGGCAGGAGCTTCTGTGGTGTTGATGTGGGTCAGATTTATGGGTCCGGAGCTGCTGTGGGGCAGATGTGGGTCAGTTCTATGGGGCAGGGGCTGCTGTGGGGCAGATGTGGGTCAGATCTATGGGGCAGGGGCTGCTGTGGGGCAGATGTGGGTCAGATCAATGGGGCAGGAGCTGCTGTGGGGCAGATGTGGGTCAGAACTATAGGTCAGGAGCTGCTGTGGCTGCTGTGGGTCAGTTCTATGGGGCAGTAGCTGCTGTGGGGCTGATGTGGGTCAAATCAATGGGGCAGAGCTGCTCTGGGGCACATGTGGGTCAGATCTATGGGGCAGGAGCTGCTGTGGGGCACATGTGAGTTAGATCTATGGGGCAGGAGATGGTGTGGGGCAAATTTGGGTCAGATCTATGGGTCAGGAGCTGCTGTGTGGCTGATGAGGGTCAGATCTATGGGGCATGGGCTGCTGTGGGTCAGATCTACGGGACTGGAGCTGCAGTGGAGCACATGTGGGTCAGATCTGTGGGGTAAAATCTGGTGTGGGGCTGATGGGGTTCATATCTATAAGGCAGGAGCTGCTGTGGGGCTGACGTGGGTCAGATCTATGAGGCAAGAGCTGCTGTGGGGCAGATTTGGGTCAGTTCTATGGGGCAGGAGCTGCTGTGGGGCAGATGTGGGACAGATCTATGGGGCAGGGGCTGCTGTGGGGCAGATGTGGGTCAGATCTATGGGGCAGGAGCTGCTGTGGGTCAGATGTGGGTCAGATCTATAGGTCAGGAGCTGCTGTGGCTGCTGTGGGTCAGTTCTATGGGGCAGGAGATGCTGTGGGGCTGATGTGGGTCAAATCAATGGGGCAGAGCTTCTCTGGGGCACATGTGGGTCAGATCTATGGAGCAGGAGCTGCTGTGGGGCAGATTTGAATCAGATCTATAGGGCAGGAGGTGCTGTGGGTCAGATCTATGGAGCAGGAGCTGCTGTGGGGCACATGTGAGTTAGATCTATGGGGCAGGAGATGGTGTGGGGCAGATTTGGGTCAGATCTATGGGGCACGATCTCCTGTGGGTTGATGTGGGTCAGATCTGTGGGGTAAAATCTGCTGTGGGGCAGATGTGGTTCAGATCTATAGGGCAGTAGCTGCTGTGGGTCAGATCTATGGAGCAGGAGCTGCTGTGGGGCACATGTGAGTTAGATCTATGGGGCAGGAGATGGTGTGGGGCAGATGTGGGTCAGATCTATGGGGCAGGATCTCCTGGGGGCTGATGTGGGTCAGATCTGTGGGGTAAAATCTGCTGTGGGGCAGATGTGGTTCAGATCTATGGGGCAGGAGCTTCTGTGCGGTTGATGTGGGTCAGATCTATGGGTCAGGAGCTTCTGTGGGGCAGATGTGGGTCAGTTCTATGGGGCAGGAGCTGCTGTGGGGCAGATGTGGGTCAGATCTATGGGGCAGGGGCTGCTGTGGGGCAGATGTGGGTCAGATCTATGGGGCAGGAGCTGCTGTGGGTCAGATGTGGGTCAGATCTATTGGTCAGGAGCTGCTGTGGCTGCTGTGGGTCAGTTCTATGGGGCGGGAGATGCTGTGGGGCTGATGTGGGTCAAATCAATGGGGCAGAACTGCTCTGGGGCACATGTGGGTCAATCTATGGAGCAGGACCTGCTGTGCGGCAGATTTGAAACAGATCTATAGGGCAGGAGCTGCTGTGGGTCAGATCTATGGGGCAGGAGCTGCTGTGGGGCACATGTGAGTTAGATCTATGGGGCAGGAGATGGTATGGGGCAGATTTGGGTCAGATGTATGGGGCAGGAGCTGATGTGGGGCTGATGTTGGTCAGATCTATAGGGCAGGAGCTGCAGTGGGGCTGATGTGGGTCAGATCTATAGGGCAGGAGCTGCAGTGGGGCTAATGTGGGTCAAATCAATGGGGCAGAGCTGCTCTGGGGCACATGTGGGTCAGATCTATGGAGCAGGAGCTGCTGTGGGGCAGATTTGAATCAGATCTATAGGGCAGGAGCTGCTGTGGTTCAGATCTATGGAGCAGGAGCTGCTGTGGGGCACATGTGAGTTAGATCTATGGGGCAGGAGATGGTGTGGGGCAGATGTGGGTCAGATCTATGGGGCAGGATCTCCTGGGGGCTGATGTGGGTCAGATCTGTGGCTTAAAATCTGCTGTGGGGCAGATGTGGTTCAGATCTATGGGGCAGGAGCTTCTGTGGGGTTGATGTGGGTCAGATCTATGGGTCAGGAGCTGCTGTGGGGCAGATGTGGGTCAGTTCTATGGGGCAAGATCTGCTGTGGTGCAGATGTGGGTCAGATCTATGGGGCAGGAGCTGCTGTGGGGCTGATACGGTTAAGATCTATGGAGCGGGAGATGCTATGTGGCTGATGAGGGTCAGATCTATGGGGCAGGAGCTGATGTGGGGCTGATGTTGGTCAGATCTATAGGGCAGGAGCTGCAGTGGGGCTGATGTGGGTCAGATCTATAGGCCAGGATCTCCTGTGGGGCTGATGTGGGTCAAATCAATGGGGCAGAGCATCTCTGGGACACATGTGGGTCAGATCTATGGAGCAGG
This sequence comes from Coturnix japonica, assembly GCF_054131305.1. Taxonomy (NCBI): domain Eukaryota; kingdom Metazoa; phylum Chordata; class Aves; order Galliformes; family Phasianidae; genus Coturnix; species Coturnix japonica. The sequence goes on from NC_140684.1 coordinate 109,718, forward strand.
AGCTGCTGTGGGGCAGATTTGAATCAGATCTTTAGGGCAGGAGCTGCTGTGGGTCAGATCTATGGAGCAGGAGCTGCTGTGGGGCAGATTTGAATCAGATCTATAGGGCAGGAGCTGCAGTGGGGCTGATGTGGTCAGATCTATGGGTCAGGAGCTGCAGTGGAGATGATGTACGTCAGATTTATGGGGCAGGGGCTGCTCTGGGGCTGCTGTGGGTCAGATCAATGGGGCAGGAGCTGCTGTGGGTCAGATGTGGGTCAGATCTATAGGTCAGGAGCTGCTGTGGCTCCTGTGGTTCAGTTCTATTGGGCAGGAGCTGCTGTGGGGCAGATTTGAATCAGATCTATAGGGCAGGAGCTGCTGTGGGTCAGATCTATGGAGCAGGAGCTGCTGTGGGGCACATGTGAGTTAGATCTATGGGGCAGGAGATGGTGTGGGGCAGATGTGGGTCAGATCTATGGGGCAGGATCTCCTGGGGGCTGATGTGGGTCAGATCTGTGGGGTAAAATCTGCTGTGGGGCTGATGTGGGTCAGATCTATAGGGCAGGAGCTGCAGTGGGGCTGATGTGGGTCAGATCTGTGGGGTAAAATCTGCTGTGGGGCTGATGTGGGTCAGATCTATAGGGCAGGAGCTGCAGTGGGGCAGATGTGGGTCATATCAATGGGGCAGAGCTGCTCTGGGGCACATGTGGGTCAGATCTATGGAGCAGGAGCTGCTGTGGGGCAGATTTGAATCAGATCTATGGGGCAGGAGCTGCTGTGGGTCAGATCTATGGAGGAGGAGCTGCTGTGGGGCACATGTGAGTTAGATCTAGGGGGCAGGAGATGGTGTGGGGCAGATTTGGGTCAGATGTATGGGGCAGGAGCTGATGTGGGGCTGATGTTGGTCAGATCTATAGGGCAGGAGCTGCAGTGGGGCTGATGTGGGTCAGATGTGGGTCAGATCTATGGGGCAGGAGCTGCTGTGGGTCAGATGTGGGTCAGATCTATAGGTCAGGAGCTGCTGTGGCTGCTGTGGGTCAGTTCTATGGGGCAGGAGATGCTGTGGGGCTGATGTGGGTCAAATCAATGGGGCAGAGCTGCTCTGGGGCACATGTGGGTCAGATCTATGGAGCAGGAGCTGCTGTGGGGCAGATTTGAATCAGATCTATAGGGCAGGAGCTGCTGTGGGTCAGATCTATGGAGCAGGAGCTGCTGTGGGGCACATGTGAGTTAGATCTATGGGGCAGGAGATGGTGTGGGGCAGATGTGGGTCAGATCTATGGGGCAGGAGCTGCTGTGAGTCAGATGTGGGTCAGATCTGTGGGGTAAAATCTGCTGTGGGGAAGATGTGGTTCAGATCTATGGGGCAGGAGCTTCTGTGGGGTTGATGTGGGTCAGATCTATGGGTCAGGAGCTTCTGTGGGGCAGATGTGGGTCAGTTCTATGGGGCAGGAGATGCTGTGGGGCAGATGTGGGTCAGATCTATGGGGCAGGGGCTGCTGTGGGGCAGATGTGGGTCAGATCTATGGGGCAGGAGCTGCTGTGGGTCAGATCTATGGAGCAGGAGCTGCTGTGGGGCACATGTGAGTTAGATCTATGGGGCAGGAGATGCTGTGGGGCTGATGTGGGTCAAATCAATGGGGCAGGAGCTGCTGTGGGGCAGATGTGGGTCAGATGTGGGTCAGATCTATGGGGCAGGGGCTGCTGTGGGTCAGATGTGGGTCAGATCTATAGGTCAGGAGCTGCTGTGGCTGCTGTGGGTCAGTTCTATGGGGCAGGAGATGCTGTGGGGCTGATGTGGGTCAAATCAATGGGGCAGAGCTGCTCTGGGGCACATGTGGGTCAGATCTATGGAGCAGGAGCTGCTGTGGGGCAGATTTGAATCAGATCTATAGGGCAGGAGCTGCTGTGGGTCAGATCTATGGAGCAGGAGCTGCTGTGGGGCACATGTGAGTTAGATCTATGGGGCAGGAGATGGTGTGGGGCAGATGTGGGTCAGATCTATGGGGCAGGAGCTGCTGTGGGTCAGATGTGGGTCAGATCTGTGGGGTAAAATCTGCTGTGGGGAAGATGTGGTTCAGATCTATGGGGCAGGAGCTTCTGTGGGGTTGATGTGGGTCAGATCTATGGGTCAGGAGCTTCTGTGGGGCAGATGTGGGTCAGTTCTATGGGGCAGGAGATGCTGTGGGGCAGATGTGGGTCAGATCTATGGGGCAGGGGCTGCTGTGGGGCAGATGTGGGTCAGATCTATGGGGCAGGAGCTGCTGTGGGTCAGATCTATGGAGCAGGAGCTGCTGTGGGGCACATGTGAGTTAGATCTATGGGGCAGGAGATGCTGTGGGGCTGATGTGGGTCAAATCAATGGGGCAGGAGCTGCTGTGGGGCAGATGTGGGTCAGATGTGGGTCAGATCTATGGGGCAGGGGCTGCTGTGGGGCAGATGTGGGGCAGATGTGGGTCAGATCTATGGGGCAGGAGCTGCTGTGGGTCAGATCTATGGAGCAGGAGCTGCTGTGGGGCACATGTGAGTTAGATCTAGGGGGCAGGAGATGGTGTGGCGCAGATGTGGGTCAGATCTATGGGGCAGGAGCTTCTGTGGGGTTGATGTGGGTCAGATCTATGGGTCAGGAGCTGCTGTGAGGCAGATGTGGGTCAGTTCTATCGGGCAGGAGCTGCTGTGGGTCAGATGTGGGTCATATCTATAGGTCAGGAGCTGCTGTGGCTGCTGTGGGTCAGTTCTATGGGGCAGGAGATGCTGTGGGGCTGATGTGGGTCAAATCAATGGGGCAGAGCTGCTCTGGGGCACATGTGGGTCAGATCTATGGAGCAGGAGCTGCTGTGGGGCAGATTTGAATCAGATCTATAGGGCAGGAGCTGCTGTGGGTCAGAGGTATGGGGCAGGAGCTGCTGTGGAGCACATGTGAGTTAGAACTATGGGGCAGGAGCTGCTGTGGGTCAGAGGTATGGGGCAGGAGCTGCTGTGGAGCACATGTGAGTTAGAACTATGGGGCAGGAGCTGCTGTGGGTCAGATGTGGGTCAGATCTATAGGTCAGGAGCTGCTGTGGCTGCTGTGTGTCAGTTCTATGGGGCAGGAGCTGCTGTGGGGCTGACGTGGGTCATATCTATGAGGCAAGAGCTGCTGTGGGGCAGATTTGGGTCAGATATATGGGGCAGGAGCTGCTGTGGGGATGATGTGGGTCAGATCTATGGGGCAGGAGCTGCTGTGGGGCTGATGTGGGTCAGATCTATGGGGCAGGAGCTGCTGTGGGTCAGATCTATGGGGCAGGAGCTGCTGTGGGGCTGATCTATGGAGCAGGAGCTGCTGTGGGGCACATGTGAGTTAGATCTATGGGGCAGGAGATGCTGTGGGGCTGATGTGGGTCAAATCAATGGGGCAGGAGCTGCTGTGGGGCAGATGTGGGTCAGATGTGGGTCAGATCTATGGGGCAGGGGCTGCTGTGGGGCAGATGTGGGGCAGATGTGGGTCAGATCTATGGGGCAGGAGCTGCTGTGGGTCAGATCTATGGAGCAGGAGCTGCTGTGGGGCACATGTGAGTTAGATCTAGGGGGCAGGAGATGGTGTGGCGCAGATGTGGGTCAGATCTATGGGGCAGGAGCTTCTGTGGGGTTGATGTGGGTCAGATCTATGGGTCAGGAGCTGCTGTGAGGCAGATGTGGGTCAGTTCTATCGGGCAGGAGCTGCTGTGGGTCAGATGTGGGTCATATCTATAGGTCAGGAGCTGCTGTGGCTGCTGTGGGTCAGTTCTATGGGGCAGGAGATGCTGTGGGGCTGATGTGGGTCAAATCAATGGGGCAGAGCTGCTCTGGGGCACATGTGGGTCAGATCTATGGAGCAGGAGCTGCTGTGGGGCAGATTTGAATCAGATCTATAGGGCAGGAGCTGCTGTGGGTCAGAGGTATGGGGCAGGAGCTGCTGTGGAGCACATGTGAGTTAGAACTATGGGGCAGGAGCTGCTGTGGGTCAGATGTGGGTCAGATCTATAGGTCAGGAGCTGCTGTGGCTGCTGTGGGTCAGTTCTATGGGGCAGGAGCTGCTGTGGGGCTGACGTGGGTCATATCTATGAGGCAAGAGCTGCTGTGGGGCAGATTTGGGTCAGATATATGGGGCAGGAGCTGCTGTGGGGATGATGTGGGTCAGATCTATGGGGCAGGAGCTGCTGTGGGGCTGATGTGGGTCAGATCTATGGGGCAGGAGCTGCTGTGGGTCAGATCTATGGGGCAGGAGCTGCTGTGGGGCTGATGTGGGTCAGGTCTATGGGGCAGGAGCTGCTCTGGGGCAGATGTAGGGCATATCTATGGGGCAGGAGCCGCTGTGGGGCAGATGTTGGTCAGTTCTATGGTGCAGGAGCTGCTGTGGGGCAGATGTGGGTCAGATCTATGGGGCAGGGGCTGCTGTGGGGCAGATGTGGGTCAGATCTATGGGGCAGGAGCTGCTGTGGGTCAGATGTGGGTCAGATCTATAGGTCAGGAGCTGCTGTGGCTGCTGTGGGTCAGTTCTATGGGGCAGGAGATACTTTGGGGCTTATGTGGGTCAAATCAATGGGGCAGAGCTGCTCTGGGGCACATGTGGGTCAGATCTATGGAGCAGGAGCTGCTGTGGGGCAGATTTGAATCTGATCTATAGGGAAGGAGATGCTGTGGGTCAGATCTATGGGCAGGAGCTGCTGTGGGGCACATGTGAGTTAGATCTATGGGGCAGGAGATGGTGTGGGGCAGATTTGGGTCAGATCTATGGGGCAGCAGCTGCTGTGGGGCTGATGTGGGTCAGATCTATGGGGCAGGAGCTGCTGTGGGGCTGATGTGGGTCAGATCTATGGGGCAGGAGGTGCTGTGGGTCAGATCTATGGGGCAGGAGCTGCTGTGGGGCTGATGTGGGTCAGATCTATGGGGCAGTTGCTGCTGTGGGGCTGATGTGGGTCAGATCTATGGGGCAGGAGATGCTGTGGGTCAGATCTATGGGGCAGGAGCTGCTGTGGGGAACATGTGGGTCAGGTCTATGGGGCAGGAGCTGCTGTGGGGCAGATGTGGGTCAGATCTATGGGGCAGGAGCTGCTGTGGGGAACATGTTGGTCAGAGCTATGGGGAAGAGCTGCTGTTGGTCTGATCAATGGGGCAGGAGCAGCAGTGGGGCAGATTTGGGTAAGACCTATGGGGCAGGAGCGGCTGTGGGGCTGATGTGTGTCAGATCTATGAGGTAGTAGCTGCTGTGGGCACATGTGGGTCAGATCTATTGGGCGAAGGCTGCTGTGGGGCGCAAGTGAGGCAGATGTACGGGGCAGGAGCTGCTGTGTGGCAAATGTGATTCAGATCTATGGGGCAGGATCTGCTGTGGGTCAGATCTATGGGGCAGGAACAGATGTGGGCCTGATGTTGGTCAGATTTATGGAGCAGGAGCTGCTGTGTTGCAGATGTGGGTCAGATCTATGGTGCAGGAGCTGCTGTGGGGCAGATGTAGGGCATATCTATGGGGCAGGAGCTGCTGTGAGGCTGATGGGTGTTAGATCTATGGGGAGGAGCTGCTGTGGTGCAGATGTGGGTCAGAGCTATGGGGCAGGAGCTGCTGTGGGGCAGAAGTGGGTAAGATCTATGGGGTAGGAGATGGTGTGTTCCAGATGTGGGTCAGATCTATGGTGTAGGAGCTGCTGTGGGGCGTATGTGGGTCAGATCTATGGGGCAGGAGCTGCTGTGGTTAAGATCTATTTGGCAGGATCTGCTGTGGGGCAGATTTGGGTCAGATCTATGGGGCAGGAGCAGCAGTGGGGCAGATGTGGTCAGATCTATGGGTCAGGAGCTGCAGTGGAGATGATGTACGTAAGATCTATGGGGCAGGAGCTGCTGTGGGGCTGCTGTGGGTCAGATCAATGGGGCTGAAGCTGCTGTGGGTCATATCTATTGGGCAGCAGCTGCTTTACATATGATGTGTGTCAGATCTATGGGGCAGGAGCTGCTCTGGGGCTGATATGGGTCAGATCTATGGGCAGGAGCTGCTGTGTGGCACATGTGAGTTAGATCTATGGGGCAGGAGATGGTGTGGGGCAGATTTGGGTCAGATGTATGGGTCAGGAGCTGCTGTGTGGCTGATGAGGGTCAGATCTATGGGGCATGGGCTGCTGTGGGTCAGATCTACCGGACTGGAGCTGCAGTGGAGCACATGTGGGTCAGATCTATGGGGTAGAAGCTGCTGTGGGGCTGATGGGGGTCATATCTATAAGGCAGGAGCTGCTGTGGGGCTGACGTGGGTCAGATGTATGGGGCAGGAGCTGCTGTGCGACAGATGTGGGTCAGATCTATGGGGCAGGAGCTGCTGTGGGGCATATGTGGGTCAGATCTATGGGGCAGGAGCTGCTGTGGGGCATATGTGGGTCAGATCTATGGGGCAGGGGCTGCTGTGGGGCTGATGTGGGTCAGATCCTTGGGGCTGAAGCTGCTGTGGGTCATATCTATTTGGCAGCAGCTGCTTTACATATGATGTGTGTCAGATCTATGGGGCAGGAGCTGCTGTGGGGCTGATGTGGGTCAGATCTATGGGGCAGGAGCTGTTGTGGGGCTGATGGGGGTCAGATCTATGGGGCAGGAGCTACTGTGGGGCTGATGTTGGTCTGATCTATGGGGCAGGAGCTTCTGTGCGACAGATGTGGGTCAGATCTATGGGGCAGGAGCTGCTGTGCGACATATGTGGGTCAGATCTCTGGGGCAGGATCTGCTGTGGGGCTGATGTGGGAAAGATCTATGGGGCAGGAGATACTGTGGGCCATATGTCGGTCCGATCTATTGGGCAGGAGCTGCTGTGGGGCGCATGTGAATCAGGTCTATGGGGCAGGAGCTGCTGTGGGTCAGATTGTCATGGTTTAATAATGTTGTAATTTTGCTATCAGTATTCCACATCATAACATCATATAAAGCATGAATAATTTTACTGAATCTGCAACTTACAGAAGAAGACTACATCTCCCAGAGAGCAACACGATGGGTCACGGGACCTGGACTCTATATTAACTCTGTCGCAGAACAGACAGACGTCTTTCGAGTTCTGGCGTTCAGGGCAGTGTGTGGGAGCCTTCAGCCGTTCGCCCAGATTCACAGTAGGCCTCGGTTACGGGACTCATTCTCTCTCCTATTTTGCTTGATTCATTAGCTCAATTTTCAATTATATTGTATTCTATTGTGTTATCCTGTATTTCGATATAGTATTTAGTAAATAAGTGTGCCTCCTTACATCGTTGCCGCTGTTTTCTTTTCTTAATTAACTTTTTCTTTTCGGCTGAGGGCCCTTCAGGGGCCCACGGCCCTTGTCACGGACGCAGGTGGATTTTTCGTTCAAACCGTGACAGATTTGGTAGCAGAGGATGGTTCCACTGTTGCAGCCACCCCCATAAGGCATTTGCCACCATCCATGAATCAGTATAAAGATGAAGCATTGGCCACCTCTCCCGTTCAGCCACATCTAAAGCCAGCTGAACAGCCTTTACCTCTGCAAATTTGACTTGATTCTCCTTTACCTTCAGTGGCCTCTGCAACTTGTCGTGTGGGGCTCCATACAGCAGCTTTCCATCTGCGATGCTTCCCTACAATACGACATGATCCGTCTGTGAATAGGGCAAATTACTTTTCGTTTTCTGGTAGCTCATTGTATGGTGGTGCCTCTTTAGCACGTGATACCTCTTCTGTAGGTGGTGTTTCAATTTTTTTACTCTCAGGCCAGTCCATGATCACTTCTAGAATTCCAGGACGGCTGAGTTTTCCCATTCCAGCTCGTTGAGTAATTAATGAAATCCACTTACTCCAAGTGGCATCAGTAGCATGATGGGTGGAGGGAACCTGTCCTTTAAACATCCAATTTATTACTGGCAAGCGAGGTGCTAGAAGAAGCTGAACCTCTGTCCCAACTACTTCAGAAGCAGCCCGAACCCCCTCATACACGGCTAAGATCTCCTTCTTAGTCGGAGTGTAGCGCTCCTCAGACCCTTTATATGCTTGACTCCAAAATCCTAGGGGTCGGCCTCGGATCCTCACATCCTGCCCCGTCCGTACTGGCCCCAAGGCCACGGCACGGGCTATTTCTTGTTTTCTCTGCTCAAAAGCCTGCTGCTGCTCAGGACCCCATGAGAAATTATTCTTCTTCTGTGTTACCTGATAGAGGGGGCTCACTATGTGGCTGTAGTTTGGGACATGCATTCTCCAAAAGCCCACTACTCCCAGAAAAGATTGGGTCTCTGTCTTGTCGGTGGGCGGAGACATAGCAGTGATTTTGTCAATCACATCTGCTGGGATGTGACGACGTCCATCTTGCCATTTTATACCTAAGAACTGGATTTCCTGGGCAGGCCCCTTCACCTTGCTGCGCTTAATGGCAAAACCAGCTTTCAAAAGAATTTGGATTATCTGTTTCCCTTTCTTGAAAACCTCTGCTGCTGTATGGCCCCACACTACAATATCATCAATATACTGCAAGTGCTCAGGAGCATCACCCTGTTCCAAAACAGCTTGGATCAATCCATGGCAAATTGTTGGGCTGTGCTTCCACCCCTGAGGTAAACGGTTCCAGGTGTACTGAATACCTCTCCAGGTAAAAGCAAACTGTGGCCTACATTTTGCAGCCAATGGGATGGAAAAGAAGGCATTAGCAATGTCAATGGTGGCATACCACCTAGCTTCTTTTGACTCCAGTTCATACTGGAGTTCTAGCATGTCTGGTACAGCAGCACTTAATGGAGGTGTGACTTCATTCAGGCCACGGTAATCCACCGTCAGCCTCCATTCCCCACTGGTTTTACACACTGGCCATATGGGGCTGTTAAAAGGCGAGTGAGTTTTGCTAATCACTCCCTGATTCTCTAATTGGCGAATTAGCTTGTGAATGGGGAGCAATGAGTCCCTATTGGTGCGGTACTGCCGTCTGTGAACCACTCTGGTGACAATTGGTACCTCTTGGTCTTTTACCTGGTGCAACCTCCCAGCACCCGCTGGGAGACCCGGTGCTCGCTGCGTTGCTTCCGTCCTCCGTTCGGGGGGTTCCGTGCGCCGGCGCTGGCGCGTGGAAAGGGGGTGTGCGGCTGGTCGCGCGCGGGCGCGTGCCAGGCCCCCTTTCGCCCGGTTTTTCCCTATCCATCCATCCATCCATGCATCCACCTTCCCGCTTCGTGGCGGCGCGGGGTAGACCTGGGCGACCATCCACCCGCTCGATCGGCGGGTGCAGTTTCCCGTCCATGCCGCGGGTAGACGTGTCGTCCGTAGCGGGGTCTCCGCCGTTCGTCCTCCCTCGGGCACGCTTGCTTCCTCCATTATTGTTGTGTGTTTTTTTTGTTTTTTGTTTTTTTTTAAATATTTTTGTTTCTTTTAAATTCTTTTTCCTTTTTTTCTCCTTTTTTCCCCATTTTTTCTTTTTTTCCCTTTTTTCCCCTTTTTAAATATTTTTTTCTTTCTTTTTTTTAAAATTTTCTTTTCCCCATATTTCCTTATTATTTATTTAGTTATTCATGCAATTATTAATATCGCTCTTCCGCTTTCCCATCTTTTTATTACTTTTATTTTATTTTATTTTATTTTATTGTTTTATTTTACCGCGACATTTTACGATCTATCTGTACTTTTTCACACCTTCTTCCTTTCTACTTTTCTTTGACTTCTGGCTTCCCTTCCCTTCCCTTCCCTTCCCTTCCCTTCCCTTCCCTTCCCTTCCCTTCCCTTCCCTTCCCTTCCCTTCCCTTCCCTTCCCTTCCCTTCCCTTCCCTTCCCTTCCCTTCCCTTCCCTTCCCTTCCCTTCCCTTCCCTTCCCTTCCCTTCCCTTCCCTTCCCTTCTCTTCTCTTTCTTCTCGTCACCCGCGCGTGAGTAGGCCCGGCACGGCCTCTGTCACGAAGAAGGGGGTCGCTTGCGTGGCCGGGGAGGGATGGAGGGGTCCGCGACGGGGTTGCGGGTATGCGGGTAGACCTGGCTGCCGGCTGGCGCCTGATCTTCCCGGCCACGCGTCCGTCTTCCACCTTCCCCCCCCCCAGTCCACACCGCACGAGCGGGAACCCGACCCGTACCCGACGGCGGCCTGCCTCCGCCTGCCCCCACCCTGGCCCTCACCCACAACCCGCCCTCTCCCGGACGCATCTCGCCCGACCGGCCCGCGACCGTGTTTTTTTATTTGTTTGTTTGTCTTTGTTTTTGTTTTTTTTTTTTTGTTTGGTCGGTCGGTCACTCGCTTGGTTATTTGTTTGGACCCGATTGGCCCGTTTGGTTTTTTTCTTTTCTTTCCTTTTTCCGCCGGGGTGCTCCTGACGGCTCAGCCCAATGGCGGCTCGACTCGGCGACCGGAGCCCGCCAAAACGCCTCGCCACCCCCCAGCCCCACCGCCACCACCGCCACCACCTCCTCCTCCCGCTGAAAATCCCACGTACCGTTCCACCTCATCTGCCGGCTGGGAGAGAGGCTAGGCGCGAACCCCGCGGGGGACGCGGCCGCCTCCCGCCGGCCCACCTCTCGCCGCTGCCGTCTTCCCGCCGCTCTTTCGCCATCCCTCGCCACGCGGCCTGCCCGCAGTCCGGATATCCGGCCCGAAGGGACCCCTGGTGGGCGGGGACCGCGCACATTCCTGCAGAGCCGGGGAGGCGGGCGGGAGGCGGGGCGGCTTTTTCAAAAACTAAAAAAGGGGAAAGTAAAGAAGAACCCACGAGAAAAACAAACAAACAAACAAACAAACAAACAAACGGAAAATAATAAAACCGAGAGGGCGCGTGGGGGCACGGACAAACAATCGAACGGACCAAAGTACGAACGAACCGACGAACAAACAAACACGCAGACAAAAGGGCAAAACCGCGATGGCGGTGGCGGGACGGCCAGCTTCAAGCAAGGCCGAACCGAGAAGCCCGGGTCCGCCCCGACCCGGCGTCTCCGTGGCGCCTCCGGTGCTCCGGCACGGTCAACACAGCTCGACCCCTGGCCATCGCGGCTCGAGTGCACCGGCACGGTCCAGCCTCTCCTGGCGGGCTCCGCTCGGCTCGGACGTTCCGCGGAAGTGGCCAAGTGTCGCTCTCGTGGCGGCTCCTCTGCGCTGGCACTGTCTACCCGGCTCCGAGCGTCTCCGTAAAGTGGGGGGGGGGGGGGGGGGCACGGCGTCGGCGGCTAGGCGTCGCTTCCCATGCGTCTCGACTAGGTCAGCACAGTCTACCCGGCTCCAAGCGGGCCGTGGTGCTCGGCGGCGGCTGCAAGAGGTCGCTGCCTATGCAGCTCGACTAGGTCAGCACGGTCTACCCGGCTCCGAGCGGGCCGTGGTGCTCGGCGGGGCCTGCTAGAGGTCGCTGCCTATGCGGCTCGACTAGGTCGGCACGGTCTACCCTGCTCCGTGCGTGCGCGAGGGCTCGGCGGCGGTCGCTAGGTGTCGCTGCACGTCTGCCAGCCCGTCCGTCAGCGACCTCTAGCGTCCGTGGAGGAGCAGGGTAGACCGTGCCGACGTGTGGGTCAGATCTATGGGGCAGGAGCTGCTGTGGGGCTGATGTGGGTTAGATCTATGGGGCAGGAGCTGTTGTGGGGCTGATGGGGGTCAGATCTATGGGGCAGGAGATGCTGTGGGTCAGATCTATGGGGCAGGAGCTGCTGTGGGGAACATGTGGGTCAGGTCTATGGGCCAGGAGCTGCTGTGGGGCAGATATGGGTCAGATCTATGGGTCAGCAGCTGCTGTGGGTCTGATGTGGGTCAGATCTATGGGGCAGGAGCTGCTGTGGGGCTGATGTGGGTCAGATCTATGGGGCAGGAGCTGCTGTGGGTCAGATCTATGGGGCAGGAACAGATGTGGGCCTGATGTTTGTCAGATTTATGGAGCAGGAGCTGCTGTGTTGCAGATGTGGGTCAGATCTCTGGTGCAGGAGCTGCTGTGGGGCAGATGTAGGGCATATCTATGGGGCAGGAGCTGCTGTGAGGCTGATGGGTGTTAGATCTATGGGAGGAGCTGCTGTGGTGCAGATGTGGGTCTGATCTATGGGGCAGGTGCTGCTGTGCGACATGTGTGGGTCAGATCTATGGGGCAGGATCTGCTGTGGGGCTGATGTGGGAAAGATCTATGGGGCAGGGGATGCTTTGGGGCAGATGTGGGTCAGATCTATGGGGCAGGAGTTGCTGTGGGGCAGATGTAGGGCTTATCTATGGGGCAGGAGCTGCTGTGAGGCTGGCAAGTGTTAGATCTATGGGGAGGAGCTGCTGTCGTGCACATGTGGGTCAGAGCTATGGGGCAGGAGCTGCTGTGGGGCAGATGTGGGTCAGATCTATGGTGTAGGAGCAGCTGTGGGGCTGATGTGGGAAAGGTCTGTGGGGCAGGAGATGCTTTGGGGCAGATGTGGGTCAAATCTATGGGGCAGGAGTTGCTGTGGGGCTGATGTGGGTCAGATCTATTGGGCAGCAGCTGCTTTACATATGATGTGTGTCAGATCTATGGGGCAGGAGCTACTGTGGGTCTGATGTTGGTCTGATCTATGGGGCAGGAGCTGCTGCGGGGCTGATTTGGGTCAGATCTATGGGGCAGGAGCTGCTGTGGGGCTGATGTGGGTTAGATGTATGGAGCAGGAGATGCTGTGGGTCAGATCTATGGGGCAGGAGATGCTGTGGGTCAGATCTATGGGGCAGGAGCTGCTGTGGGGAACATGTGTGTCAGGTCTATGGGGCAGGAGCTGCTGTGGGGCAGATGTGGGTCAGATCTATGGGTCAGCAGCTGCTGTGGGTCTGATGTGGGTCAGATCTATGGGTCAGCAGCTGCTGTGGGTCTGATGTGGGTCAGATCTATGGGGCAGGAGCTGCTGTGAGGCTGATGGGTGTTAGATCTATGGGGAGGAGCTGCTGTGGTGCAAAATGTGGGTCAGAGCTATGGGGCAGGAGCTGCTGTGGGACAGAAGTGGGTAAGATCTATGGTGTAGGAGCTGCTGTGGAGCTGATGTGGGTCAGATCTATGGGGCAGGAGCTGCTGTGGTTAAGATCTATTTGGCAGGATCTGCTGTGGGGCAGATTTGGGTCAGATCTATGGGGCAGGAGCTGCAGTGGAGATGATGTACGTCAGATCTATGGGTCAGGAGCTGCTGTGGGGCTGCTCTGGGTTAGATCTATGGGGCAGGAGCTGTTGTGGGTCATATCTATTGGGCAGCAGCTGCTTTACATATGATGTGTGTCAGATCTATGGGGCCGGAGCTGCAGTGGGGCTGATGGGGGTCAGATCTATGGGGCAGGAGCTACTGTGGGGCTGATGTGGGTCAAATCAATGGGGCAGAGCTGCTCTTGGGATCATGTGGGTCAGATCTTTGGGGCAGGAGCTGCTGTGGGGCTGATGTGGGTCAGATCCTTGGGGCTGAAGCTGCTGTGGGTCATATCTACTGGGCAGCAGCAGCTTTAAATATGATGTGTGTCAGATCTATGGGGCAGGAGCTGCTGTGGGGCTGATGTGGGTTAGATCTATGGGGCAGGAGCTTTTGTGGGGCTGATGGGGGTCAGATCTATGGGGCAGGAGCTACTGTGAGGCTGATGGGGGTCAGATCTATGGGGCAGGAGCTACTGTGGGGCTGATGTTGGTCTGACCTATGGGGCAGGAGCTGCTGTGCGACAGATGTGGGTCAGATCTATGGGGCAGGTGCTGCTGTGCGACATATGTGGGTCAGATCTATGGGGCAGGATCTGCTGTGGGGCTGATGTGGGAAAGATCTATGGGGCAGGAGATGCTTTGGGGCAGATGTGGGTCAGATCTATGGGACAGGAGGTTCTGTGGGGCTGATGTGGGTCAGATCCTTGGGGCTGAAGCTGCTGTGGGTCATATCTATTGGGCAGCAGCTGCTTTACATATGATGTGTGTCAGATCTATGGGGCAGGAGCTGCTGTGGGGCTGATGTGGGTCAGGTCTATGGGGCAGGAGCTGCTGTGGGGCAGATGTGGGTCAGATCTATGGGTCAGCAGCTACTGTGGGTCTGATGTGGGTCAGATCTATGGGGCAGGAGCTGCTGTGGGGCAGATGTGGGTGAGATCTATGGGGCAGGAGCTGCTGTGGGTCAGATCTATGGGGCAGATCTATGGGGCAGGAGCTGTTGTGGGGCTGATGGGGGTCAGATCTATGGGGAGGAGATGCTGTGGGTCAGATCTATGGGGCAGGAGGTGCTGTGGGGAACATGTGGGTCAGGTCTATGGGGCAGGAGCTGCTGTGGGGCAGATGTGGGTCAGATCTATGGGTCAGCAGCTGCTGTGGGTCTGATGTGGGTCAGATCTATGGGTCAGCAGCTGCTGTAGGTCTGATGTGGGTCAGATCAATGGGGCAGGTGCTGCTGTGGGTCAGATCTATGGAGCAGGAACAGATGTGGGCCTGATGTTGGTCAGATTTATGGAGCAGGAGCTGCTGTGTTGCAGATGTGGGTCAGATCTATGGTGCAGGAGCTGCTGTGGGGCAGACGTAGGGGTATCTATGGGGTAGGAGCTGCTGTGAGGCTGATGGGTGTTAGATCTATGGGGAGGAGCTGCTGTGGTGCAGATGTGGGTCAGAGCTATGGGGCAGGAGCTGCTGTGTGGCAGATGTGGGTCAGATCTATGGTGTAGGAGCTGCTGTGGGGCTGATGTGGGTCAGATCTATGGGGCAGGAGCTGCTGTGGTTAAGATCTCTTTGGCAGGATCTGCTGTGGGGCAGATTTGGGTCAGATCTATGGGGCAGGAGCTGCAGTGGAGATGATGTACGTCAGATCTATGGGGCAGGAGCTGCTGTGGGGCTGCTGTGGGTTATATCTATGGGGCAGGAGCTGTTGTGGGGCTCATGGGTGTCAGATCTATGGGGCAGCAGCTACTGTGGGGCTGATGTTTGTCTGATCTATGGGGCAGGAGCTGCTGCGGGGCTGATTTGGGTCAGATCTATGGGGCAGGAGCTGCTGTGGGGCTGATGTGGGTTAGATCTATGGGGCAGGAGCTCTTGTGGGGCTGATGGGTGTCAGATCTATGGGGCAGGAGATGCTGTGGGTCAGATCTATGGGGCAGGAGCTGCTGTGGGGAACATGTGGGTCAGGTCTATGGGGCAGGAGCTGCTGTGGGGCTGATGTGGGTCAGATCTATGGTGTAGGAACTGCTGTGGGTCTGATGTGGGTCAGATCTATGGGGCAGGAGCTGCTGTGGTTAAGATCTATTTGGCAGGATCTGCTGTGGGGCAGATTTGGGTCAGATCTATGGGGCAGGAGCTGCTGTGTGGCAAATGTGGGTCAGATCTATGGGGCAGGAGCTGCTGTGGGTCAGATCTATGGGGCAGGAACAGA
Source organism: Coturnix japonica (assembly GCF_054131305.1). Lineage (NCBI taxonomy): Eukaryota > Metazoa > Chordata > Aves > Galliformes > Phasianidae > Coturnix > Coturnix japonica. The sequence goes on from NC_140684.1 coordinate 124,968, forward strand.
TGTGGGCCTGATGTTGGTCAGATTTATGGAGCAGGAGCTGCTGTGTTGCAGATGTGGGTCAGATCTATGGTGCAGGAGCTGCTGTGGGGCAGATGTGGGTCAGATCTATGGGGCAGGAACAGATGTGGGCCTGATGTTGGTCAGATTTATGGAGCAGGAGCTGCTGTGTTGCAGATGTGGGTCAGATCTATGGGGCAGGAGCTGCTGTGGTTAAGATCTATTTGGCAGTATCTGCTGTGGGGCAGATTTGGGTCAGATCTATGGGGCAGGAGCTGCAGTGGAGATGATGTACGTCAGATCTATGGGTCAGCAGGAGCTGCTGTGGGGCTGCTGTGGGTTAGATCTATGGGGGAGGAGCTGTTGTGGGTCATATCTATTGGGCAGCAGCTGCTTTACATATGATGTGTGTCAGATCTATGGGGCCGGAGCTGCAGTGGGGCTGATGGGGGTGAGATCTATGGGGCAGGAGCTACTGTGGGGCTGATGTGGGTCAAATCAATGGGGCAGAGCTGCTCTTGGGAACATGTGGGTCAGATCTATGGGGCAGGAGCTGCTGTGCGACAGATGTGGGTCAGATCTATGGGTCAGGAGCTGCTGTGGGGCTGATGTGGGTCAGATCCTTCGGGCTGAAGCTGCTGTGGGTCATATCTACTGGGCAGCAGCTGCTTTACATATGATGTGTGTCAGATCTATGGGGCAGGAGCTGCTGTGGGGCTGATGTGGGTTAGATCTATGGGGCAGGAGCTGTTGTGGGGCTGATGGGGGTCAGTTCTATGGGGCAGGAGCTGCTGTGGGGCTGATGAGGGTTAGATCTATGGGGCAGGAGCTGCTGTGCGACAGATGTGGGTCAGATCTAAGGGGCAGGTGCTGCTGTGCGACATATGTGGGTCAGATCTTTGGGGCAGGATCTGCTGTGGGGCTGATGTGGGAAAGATATATGGGGCAGGAGATTCTTTGGGGCAGATGTGGGTCAGATCTATGGGACAGGAGGTCAGATCTATAGGGCAGGAGTTGCTGTGGGGCTGATGTGGGTCAGATCCTTGGGGCTGAAGCTGCTGTGGGTCATATCTATTGGGCAGCAGCTGCTTTACATATGATGTGTGTCAGATCTATGGGGCAGGAGCTGCTGTGGGGCTGATGTGGGTTAGATCTATGGGGCAGGAGCTGTTGTGGGGCTGATGGGGGTCAGATCTATGGGGCAGGAGATGCTGTGGGTCAGATCTATGGGGCAGGAGCTGCTGTGGGGCAGATGTGGGTCAGATCTATGGGTCAGCAGCTGCTGTGGGTCTGATGTGGGTCAGATCTATGGGGCAGGAGCTGCTGTGGGGCTGATGTGGGTCAGATCTATGGGCCAGGATCTGCTGTGGGGCAGAAATGGGTAAGATCTATGGGGTAGGAGCTGCTGTGGTTAAGATCTATTTGGCAGGATCTGCTGTGGGGCAGATTTGGGTCAGATCTATGGGGCAGGAGCTGCTGTGTGGCAAATGTGGGTCAGATCTGTGGGGCAGGAGCTGCTGTGGGTCAGATCTATGGGGCAGGAACAGATGTGGGCCTGATGTTGGTCAGATTTATGGAGCAGGAGCTGCTGTGTTGCAGATGTGGGTCGGATCTATGGTGCAGGAGCTGCTGTGGGGCAGATGTAGGGCTTCTCTATGGGGCAGGAGCTGCTGTGAGGCTGATGGGTGTTAGATCTATGGGGAGGAGCTGCTGTGGTGCAGATGTGGGTCAAATCAATGGGGCAGAGCTGCTCTTAGGAACATGTGGGTCAGATCTATGGTGTAGGAGCTGCTGTGGGGCTGATGTGGGTCAGATCTATAGGGCAGGAGCTGCTGTGCGACAGATGTGGGTCAGATCTATGGGGCAGGAGCTGCTGTGGGGCTGATGTGGGTCAGATACTTGGGGATGAAGCTGCTGTGGGTCATATCTATTGGGCAGCAGCTGCTTTACATATGATGTGTGTCAGATCTATGGGGCAGGAGCTACTGTGGGGCTGATGTTGGTCTGATCTATGGGGCAGGAGCTGCTGCGGGGCTGATTTGGGTCAGATCTATGGGGCAGGAGCTGCTGTGAGGCAAATGTGGGTCAGATCTATGGGGCAGGAGCTGCTGTGGGGCAGATGTAGGGCTTATCTATGGGGCAGGAGCTGCTGTGAGGCTGATGGGTGTTAGATCTATGGGGAGGAGCTGCTGTGGTGCAGATGTGGGTCAGAGCTATGGGGCAGGAGCTGCTGTGGAGCTGATGTGGGTCAGATCTATGGCGCAGGAGCTGCTGTAGTTAAGATCTATTTGGCAGGATCTGCTGTGGGGCAGAATTGGGTCAGATCTATGGGGCAGGAGCTGCAGTGGAGATGATGTACCTCAGATCTATGGGTCAGGAGCTGCTGTGGGGCTGCTGAGGGTTAGATCTATGGGGCAGGAGCTGTTGTGGGTCATATCTATTGGGCAGCAGCTGCTTTACATATGATGTGTGTCAGATCTATGGGGCCGGAGCTGCTGTGGGGCTGATGGGGGTCAGATCTATGGGGCAGGAGCTGCTGTGGGGCTGATGTGGGTCAAATCAATGGGGCAGAGCTGCTCCTGGGAACATGTGGGTCAGATCTATGGGGCAGGAGCTGCTGTGGGGCTGATGTGGGTCAGATCCTTGGGGCTGAAGCTGCTGTGGGTCATATCTACTGGGCAGCAGCAGCTTTACATATGATGTGTGTCAGATCTATGGGGCAGGTGCTGCTGTGCGACATATGTGGGTCAGATCTATGAGGCAGGATCTGCTGTGGGGCTGATGTGGGAAAGATCTATGGGGCAGGAGATGCTTTGGGGCAGATGTGGGTCAGATCTATGGGGCAGGAGGTTCTGTGGGGCTGATGTGGGTCAGATCCTTGGGGCTGAAGCTGCTGTGGGTCATATCTATTGGGCAGCAGCTGCTTTACATATGATGTGTGTCAGATCTATGGGGCAGGAGCTGCTGTGGGGCTGATGTGGGTTAGATCTATGGGGCAGGAGCTGTTGTGGGGCTGATGGGGGTCAGATCCTTAGGGCAGGAGCTACTGTGTGGCTGATGTTGGTCTGTTCTATGGGGCAGGAGCTGCTGCGGGGCTGATTTGGGTCAGATCTATGGGGCAGGAGCTGCTGTGGGGCTGATGTGGGTTAGATCTATGGGGCAGGAGCTGTTGTGGGGCTGATGGGGGTTAGATCTATGGGGCAGGAGATGCTGTGGGTCAGATCTATGGGGCAGGAGCTGCTGTGGGTCTGCTGTGGGTCAGATCTATGGGTCAGCAGCTGCTGTAGGTCTGATGTGTGTCAGATCTATGGTGTAGGAGCTACTGTGGGGCAGATGTAAGGCTTATCTATGGGGCAGGAGCTGCTGTGAGGATGATGGGTGTTAGATCTATGGGGAGGCGCTGCTGTGGTGCAGATGTGGGTCAGAGCTATCGGGCAGGAGCTGCTGTGTGGCAGATGTGGGTCAGATCTATGGTGTAGGAGCTGCTGTGGGGCTGATGTGGGTCAGATCTATGGGGCAGGAGCTGCAGTGGAGATGATGTACGTCAGATCTATGGGGCAGGAGCTACTGTGGGGCTGATGTTGGTCTGATCTATGGGGAAGGAGCTGCTGTGCGACAGATGTGGGTCAGATCTATGGGGCAGGTGCTGCTGTGCGACATATGTGGGTCAGATCTATGGGGCAGGAGCTGCTGTGGGGCTGATGTGGGAAAGATCTATGGGGCAGGAGATGCTTTGGGGCAGATGTGGGTCAGATCTATGGGGCAGGAGTTGCTGTGGGGCTGATGTGGGTCAGATCCTTGGGGCTGAAGCTGCTGTGGGTCATATCTATTGGGCAGCAGCTGTTTACATATGATGTGTGTCAGATCTATGGGGCAGAAGCTGCTGTGGGCTGATGTGGGTTAGATCTATGGGGCAGGAGCTGTTGTGGGGCTGATGGGGTCAGATCTATGGGGCAGGAGCTACTGTGGGGCTGATGTTGGTCTGATCTATGGGGCAGGAGCTGCTGCGGGGCTGATTTGGGTCAGATCTATGGGGCAGGAGCTGCTGTGGGGCTGATGTGGGTTAGATCTATGGGGCAGGAGCTGTTGTTGGGCTGATGTGGGTCAAATCTATGGGGCAGGAGCTGTTGTGGGGCTGATGGGGGTTAGATCTATGGGGCAGGAGATGCTGTGGGTCAGATCTATGGGGCAGGAACAGATGTGGGCCTGATGTTGGTCAGAACTATGGAGCAGGAGCTGCTGTGGGGCAGATTTGAATCTGATCTATAGGGCAGGAGCTGCTGTGGGTCAGATCTAGGGGCAGGAGCTGCTGTGGGGCACATGTGAGTTAGATCTATGGGGCAGGAGATGGTGTGGGGCAGATGTGGGTCAGATCTATGGGGCAGGATCTCCTGGGGGCTGATGTGGTTCAGATCTGTGGGGTAAAATCTGCTGTAGGGCAGATGTGGTTCAGATCTATGGGGCAGGAGATGCTGTGGGTCAGATCTATGGGGCAGGAGCTGCAGTGGAGATGATGTACGTCAGATCTATGGGGCAGGAGCTACTGTGGGGCTGATGTTGGTCTGATCTATGGGGAAGGAGCTGCTGTGCGACAGATGTGGGTCAGATCTATGGGGCAGGTGCTGCTGTGCGACATATGTGGGTCAGATCTATGGGGCAGGAGCTGCTGTGGGGCTGATACGGTTAAGATCTATGTAGCGGGAGATGCTGAGGGGCTGATGAGGGTCAGATCTATGGGGCAGGAGCTGATGTGGGGCTGTTGTTGGTCAGATCTATAGGGCAGGAGCTGCTCTGGGGCATATGTGGGTCAGATCTATGGGGCAGGATCTCCTGTGGGGCTGCTGTTGGTCAGATCCTTGGGGCTGAAGCTGCTGTGGGTCATATCTATTGGGCAGCAGCTGCTTTACATATGATGTGTGTCAGATCTATGGGGCAGGAGCTGCTGTGGGGCAGATGTGGGTCAGATCTATGGGGCAGGGGCTGCTGTGGGGCAGATGTGGGTCAGATCTATGGGGCAGGAGCTGCTGTGGGTCAGATGTGGGTCAGATCTATAGGTCAGGAGCTGCTGTTGCTGCTGTGGGTCAGTTCTATGGGGCAGGAGCTGCTGTGGGGCTGATGTGGGTCAAATCAATGGGGCAGAGCTGCTCTGGGGCACATGTGGGTTAGATCTATGGAGCAGGAGCTGCTGTGGGGCACATTTGAATCAGATCTATAGGGCAGGAGCTGCAGTGGGGCTGATGTGGTCAGATCTATGGGTCAGGAGCTGCAGTGGAGATGATGTACGTCAGATCTATGGGGCAGGGGCTGCTGTGGGGCTGCTGTGGGTCAGATCTAGGGGCAGGAGCTGCTGTGGGGCACATGTGAGTTAGATCTATGGGGCAGGAGATGGTGTGGGGCAGATGTCTGTCAGATCTATGGGGCAGGATCTCCTGGGGGCTGATGTGGGTCAGATCTGTTGGGTAAAATCTGCTGTGGGGCAGATGTGGTTCAGATCTATGGGGCAGGAGCTTCTGTGGGGTTGATGTGGGCAGATCTATGCTGCAGGGGCTGCTGTGGGGCAGATGTGGGTCAGATCTATGGGGCAGGAGCTGCTGTGGGTCAGATCTATAGGTCAGGAGCTGCTGTGGCTGCTGTGGGTCAGTTCTATGGGGCAGGAGCTGCTGTGGGGCTGATGTGGGTCAAATCAATGGGGCAGAGCTGCTCTGGGGCACATGTGGGTCAGATCTATGGAGCAGGAGCTGCTGTGGGGCAGATTTGAATCAGATCTATAGGTCAGGAGCTGCAGTGGGGCTGATATGGTCAGATCTATGGGTCAGGAGCTGCAGTGGAGATGATGTACGTCAGATCTATAGGGCAGGGGCTGCTGTGGGGCTGCTGTGGGTCAGATCAATGGGGCAGGAGCTGCTGTGGGTCAGATGTGGGTCAGATCTATAGGTCAGGAGCTGCTGTGGCTGCTGTGGGTCAGTTCTATGGGGCAGGAGATGCTGTGGGGCTGATGTGGGTCAAATCAATGGGGCAGAGCTGCTCTGGGGCACATGTGGGTCAGATCTATGGAGCAGGAGCTGCTGTGGGGCAGATTTGAATCAGATCTATAGGGCAGGAGCTGCTGTGGGTCAGATCTATGGATCAGGAGCTGCTGTGGGGCACATGTGAGTTAGATCTATGGGGAAGGAGATGGTGTGGGGCGGATTTGGGTCAGATGTATGGGGCAGGAGCTGATGTGGGGCTGATGTTGGTCAGATCTATAGGGCAGGAGCTGCAGTGGGGCTGATGTGTGTCAGATCTATAGGGCAGGAGCTGCAGTGGGGCTGATGTGGGTCAAATCATTGGGGCAGAGCTGCTCTGGGGCATATGTGGGTCAGATCTATGGAGCAGGAGCTGCTGTGTGGCACAAGTGAGTTAGATCTATGGGGCAGGAGATGGTGTGGGGCAGATTTGGGTCAGATCTATGGGGCAGGATCTCCTGGGGGCTGATGTGGGTCAGATCTGTGGGGTAAAATCTGCTGTGGGGCAGATGTGGTTCAGATCTATGGGGCAGGAGCTTCTGTAGGGTTGATGTGGGTCAGATCTATGGGTCAGGAGCTGCTGTGGAGCAGATGTGGGTCAGTTCTATGGGGCAGGAGCTGCTGTGTGGCATATGTGGGTCAGATCTATGGGGCAGGAGCAGCAGTGGGGCAGATGTGGTCAGATCTATGGGTCAGGAGCTGCAGTGGAGATGATGTACGTCAGATCTATGGGGCAGGAGCTGCTGTGGGGCTGCTGTGGGTCAGATCCTTGGGGCTGAAGCTGCTGTGGGTCATATCTCTTGGGCAGCAGCTGCTTTACATGTGATGTGTGTCAGATCTATGGGGCAGGAGCTGCTGTGGGGCTGATACGGTTAAGATCTATGTAGCGGGAGATGCTGTGGGGCTGATGAGGGTCAGATCTATGGGGCAGGAGCTGATGTGGGGCTGATGTTGGTCAGATCTATAGGGCAGGATCTGCAGTGGGGCTGATGTGGGTCAGATCTATGGGGCAGGATCTCCTGTGGGGCTGATGTGGGTCAAATCAATGGGGCAGAGCTGCTCTGGGGCACATGTGGGTCAGATCTATGGAGCAGGAGCTGCTGTGGGGCAGATTTGAATCAGATCTATAGGGCAGGAGCTGCTGTGGGTCAGATCTATGGAGCAGGAGCTGCTGTGGGGCACATGTGAGTAAGATCTATGGGGCAGGAGATGGTGTGGGGCAGATGTGGGTCAGATCTATGGGGCAGGAGCTGCTGTGTGGTTGATGAGGGTCAGATCTATGGGGCATGGGCTGCTGTGGGTCAGATCTACGGGACTGGAGCTGCAGTGGAGCACATGTGGGTCAGATCTATGGGGTAGAAGCTGCTGTGGGGCTGATGGGGGTCATATCTATAAGGCAGGAGCTGCTGTGGGGCTGACGTGGGTCAGATCTATGAGGCAAGAGCTGCTGTGGGGCAGAAGTGGGTAAGATCTATGGGGTAGGAGATGGTGTGTGGCAGATGTGGGTCAGATCTATGGTGTAGGAGCTGCTGTGGGGCTGATGTGGGTCAGATCTATGGGGCAGGAGCTGCTGTGTTTAAGATCTATTTGGCAGGATCTGCTGTGGGGCAGATTTGAGTCAGAACTATGGGGCAGGAGCAGCAGTGGGGCAGATGTGGTCAGATCTATGGGGCAGGAGCTGCAGTGGAGATGATGTACGTCAGATCTATGGGGCAGGAGCTGCTGTGGGGCTGCTGTGGGTCAGATCCTTGGGGCTGAAGCTGCTGTGGGTCATATCTAATGGGCAGCAGCTGCTTTACATATGATGTGTGTCAGATCTATGGGGCAGGAGCTGCTGTGGGGCAGATGTGGGTCAGATCTATGGGGCAGGGGCTGCTGTGGGGCAGATGTGGGTCAGATCTATGGGGCAGGAGCTGCTGTGGGTCAGATGTGGGTCAGATCTATAGGTCAGGAGCTGCTGTGGCTGCTGTGGGTCAGTTCAATGGGGCAGGAGCTGCTGTGGGGCTGATGTGGGTCATATCAATGGGGCAGAGCTGCTGTGGGGCAGATGTGGGTCAGATCTATGGAGCAGGAGCTGCTGTGGGGCAGATTTGAATCAGATCTATAGGGCAGGAGCTGCAGTGGGGCTGATGTGGTCAGATCTATGGGTCAGGAGCTGCAGTGGAGATGATGTACGTCAGATCTATGGGGCAGGGGCTGCTGTGGGGCTGCTGTGGGTCAGATCAATGGGGCAGGAGCTGCTGTGGGTCAGATGTGGATCAGATCTATAGGTCAGGAGCTGCTGTGGCTGCTGTGGTTCAGTTCTATGGGGCAGGAGCTGCTGTGGGGCAGATTTGAATCAGATCTATAGGGCAGGAGCTGCTGTGGGTCAGATCTATGGATCAGGAGCTGCTGTGGGGCACATGTGAGTTAGATCTATGGGGCAGGAGATGGTGTGGGGCTGATGTGGGTCAGATCTATGGGGCAGGAGCAGCAGTGGGGCAGATGTGGTCAGATCTATGGGTCAGGAGCTGCAGTGGAGATGATGTACGTCAGATCTATGGAGCAGGAGCTGCTGTGGGGCTGCTGTGGGTCAGATCTATGGGGTAGGAGCTGCTGTGGGTCAGATGTGGGTCAGATCTATAGGTCAGGAGCTGCTGTGGGGCTGATGTGGGTCAAATCAATGGGGCAGAGCTGCTCTGGGGCACATGTGGGTTAGATCTATGGAGCAGGAGCTGCTGTGGGGCACATTTGAATCAGATCTATAGGGCAGGAGCTGCAGTGGGTCTGATGTGGTCAGATCTATGGGTCAGGAGCTGCAGTGGAGATGATGTACGTCAGATCTATGGGGCAGGGGCTGCTGTGGGGCTGCTGTGGGTCAGATCAATGGGGCAGGAGCTGCTGTGGGTCAGATGTGGGTCTGATCTATAGGTCAGGAGCTGCTGTGGCTGCTGTGGGTCAGATCTATGGGGCAGGAGCTGCTGTGGGGCACATGTGAGTTAGATCTATGGGGCAGGAGATGGTGTGGGGCAGATTTGGGTCAGATGTATGGGGCAGGAGCTGATGTGGGGCTGATGTTGGTCAGATCTATAGGGCAGGAGCTGCAGTGGGGCTGATGTGTGTCAGATCTATAGGGCAGGAGCTGCAGTGGGGCTGATGTGGGTCAAATCATTGGGGCAGAGCTGCTCTGGGGCATATGTGGGTCAGATCTATGGAGCAGGAGCTGCTGTGTGGCACATGTGAGTTAGATCTATGGGGCAGGAGATGGTGTGGGGCAGATTTGGGTCAGATCTATGGGGCAGGATCTCCTGGGGGCTGATGTGGGTCAGATCTGTGGGGTAAAATCTGCTGTGGGGCAGATGTGGTTCAGATCTATGGGGCAGGAGCTTCTGTAGGGTTGATGTGGGTCAGATCTATGGGTCAGGAGCTGCTGTGGAGCAGATGTGGGTCAGTTCTATGGGGCAGGAGCTGCTGTGGGGCAGATGTGGGTCAGATCTATGGGTCAGGAGCTGCAGTGGAGATGATGTACGTCAGATCTATGGAGCAGGAGCTGCTGTGGGGCTGCTGTGGGTCAGATCTATGGGGTAGGAGCTGCTGTGGGGCTGATGTGGGTCAGATCCTTGGGGCTGAAGCTGCTGTGGGTCATATCTATTGGGCAGCAGCTGCTTTACATATGATGTGTGTCAGATCTATGGGGCAGGAGCTGCTGTGGGGCAGATGTGGGTCAGATCTATGGGGCAGGGGCTGCTGTGGGGCAGATGTGGGTCAGATCTATGGGGCAGGAGCTGCTGTGGGGCAGATGTGGGTCAGATCTATGGGGCAGGAGCTGCTGTGGGTCAGATGTGGGTCAGATCTATAGGTCAGGAGCTGCTGTGGGGCTGATGTGGGTCAAATCAATGGGGCAGAGCTGCTCTGGGGCACATGTGGGTTAGATCTATGGAGCAGGAGCTGCTGTGGGGCACATTTGAATCAGATCTATAGGGCAGGAGCTTCAGTGGGTCTGATGTGGTCAGATCTATGGGTCAGGAGCTGCAGTGGAGATGATGTACGTCAGATCTATGGGGCAGGGGCTGCTGTGGGGCTGCTGTGGGTCAGATCAATGGGGCAGGAGCTGCTGTGGGTCAGATGTGGGTCTGATCTATAGGTCAGGAGCTGCTGTGGCTGCTGTGGGTCAGATCTATGGGGCAGGAGCTGCTGTGGGGCACATGTGAGTTAGATCTATGGGGCAGGAGATGGTGTGGGGCAGATTTGGGTCAGATGTATGGGGCAGGAGCTGATGTGGGGCTGATGTTGGTCAGATCTATAGGGCAGGAGCTGCAGTGGGGCTGATGTGTGTCAGATCTATAGGGCAGGAGCTGCAGTGGGGCTGATGTGGGTCAAATCATTGGGGCAGAGCTGCTCTGGGGCATATGTGGGTCAGATCTATGGAGCAGGAGCTGCTGTGTGGCACATGTGAGTTAGATCTATGGGGCAGGAGATGGTGTGGGGCAGATTTGGGTCAGATCTATGGGGCAGGATCTCCTGGGGGCTGATGTGGGTCAGATCTGTGGGGTAAAATCTGCTGTGGGGCAGATGTGGTTCAGATCTATGGGGCAGGAGCTTCTGTAGGGTTGATGTGGGTCAGATCTATGGGTCAGGAGCTGCTGTGGAGCAGATGTGGGTCAGTTCTATGGGGCAGGAGCTGCTGTGGGGCAGATGTGGGTCAGATCTATGGGGCAGGAGCTGCTGTGGGTCAGATGTGGGTCAGATCTATAGGTCAGGAGCTGCTGTGGCTGCTGTGGGTCAGTTCTATGGGGCAGGAGATGCTGTGGGGCTGATGTGGGTCAAATCAATGGGGCAGAGCTGCTCTGGGGCACATGTGGGTCAGATCTATGGAGCAGGAGCTGCTGTGGGGCAGATTTGCATCAGATCTATAGGGCAGGAGCTGCTGTGGGTCAGTTCTATGGAGCAGGAGCTTCTGTGGGGCACATGCGAGTTAGATCTATGGGGCAGGAGCTGATGTGGGGCTGATGTTGGTCAGATCTATAGGGCAGGAGCTGCAGTGGGGCTGATGTGGGTCAAATCAATGGGGCAGAGCTGCTCTGGGGCACATGTGGGTCAGATCTATGGAGCAGGAGCTGCTGTGGGGCAGATTTGAATCAGCTCTATAGGGCAGGAGCTGCTGTGGGTCAGATCTATGGAGCAGGAGCTGCTGTGGGGCACATGTGAGTTAGATCTATGGGGCAGGAGATGGTGTGGGGCTGATTTGGGTCAGATCTATGGGGCAGGATCTCCTGGGGGCTGATGTGGGTCAGATCTGTGGGGTAAAATCTGCTGTGGGGCAGATGTGGTTCAGATCTATAGGGCAGGAGCTGCTGTGGGTCAGATCTATGGAGCAGGAGCTGCTGTGGGGCACATGTGAGTTAGATCTAGGGGGCAGGAGATGGTGTGGGGCAGATGTGGGTCAGATCTATGGGGCAGGATCTCCTGGGGGCTGATGTGGGTCAGATCTGTGAGGTAAAATCTGCTGTGGGGCAGATGTGGTTCAGATCTATGGGGCAGGAGCTTCTGTGGGGTTGATGTGGGTCAGATCTATGGGTCAGGAGCTGCTGTGGGGCAGATGTGGGTCAGTTCTATGGGGCAGGAGCTGCTGTGGGGCAGATGTGGGTCAGATCGATGGGGCAGGGGCTGCTGTGGGGCAGATGTGGGTCAGATCTATGGGACAGGAGCTGCTGTGGGTCAGATGTGGGTCAGATCTATAGGTCAGGAGCTGCTGTGGCTGCTGTGGGTCAGTTCTATGGGGCAGGAGATGCTGTGGGGCTGATGTGGGTCAAATCAATGGGGCAGAGCTACTCTGGGGCACATGTGGGTCAGATCTATGGGGCAGGAGCTGCAGTGGGGCAGATTTGAATCAGATCTATAGGGCAGGAGCTGCTGTGGGTCAGATCTATGGAGCAGGAGCTGCTGTGAGGCACATGTGAGTTAGATCTAGGGGGCAGGAGATGGTGTGGGGCAGATGTGGGTCAGATCTATGGGGCAGGATCTCTTGGGGGCTGATGTGGGTCAGATCTGTGGGGTAAAATCTTCTGTGGGGCAGATGTGGTTCAGATCTATGAGGCAGGAGCTTCTGTGGGGTTGATGTGGGTCAGATCTATGGGTCAGGAGCTGCTGATGCAGATGTGGGTCAGTTCTATGGGGCAGGAGCTGCTGTGGGGCAGATGTGGGTCAGATCTATGGGGCAGGAGCTGCTGTGGGGCTGATGTGGTCAGATCTATGGGTCAGGATCTGCAGTGGAGATGATATACGTCAGATCTATGGGGCAGGGGCTGCTGTGGGGCTGCTGTGGGTCAGATCAATGGGGCAAAAGCTGCTGTGGGTCAGATGTGGGTCAGATCTATAGGTCAGGAGCTGCTGTGGCTGCTGTGGGTCAGTTCTATGGGGCAGGAGATGCTGTGGGGCTGATGTGGGTCAAATCAATGGGGCAGGAGCTGCTGTGGGTCAGATCTATGGAGCAGGAGCTGCTGTGGGGCACATGTGAGTTAGATCTATGGGGCAGGAGATGGTGTGGGGCAGATTTGGGTCAGATGTATGGGGCAGGAGCTGATGTGGGGCTGATGTTGGTCAGATCTATAGGGCAGGAGCTGCAGTGGGGCTGATGTGGGTCAGATCTATAGGGCAGGAGCTGCAGTGGGGCTGATGTGGGTCAAATCAATGGGGCAGAGCTGCTCTGGGGCACATGTGGGTCAGATCTATGGAGCAGGAGCTGCTGTGGGGCAGATTTGAATCAGATCTATAGGGCAGGAGCTGCTGTGGGTCAGATCTATGGAGCAGGAGCTGCTGTGGGTCAGATGTGGGTCAGATCTATAGGTCAGGAGCTGTATGTGGCTGCTGTGTGTCAGTTCTATGGGGCAGGAGATGCTGTGGGGCTGATGTAGGTCAAATCAATGGGGCAGAGCTGCTCTGGGGCACATGTGGGTCAGATCTATGGAGCAGGAGCTTCTGTGGGGCAGATTTGAATCAGATCTATAAGTCAGGAACTGCTGTGGGTCAGATCTATGAGTCAGGAGCTGCTGTGTGGCTGATGTGGATCAGATCTATGGGGCAGGAGCTGCTGTGGGGCATATGTGGGTCAGATCTATATGGCAGGAGCTGCTGTGGGGCACATGTGGGTCAGACCTATGGGGCAGGAGCTGCAGAGGGGATGATGTAGGTCAGATCTAGGGGGCAGGAGTTGCTGTGGGGCAGATGAGGGACATATCTATGGTGCAAAATTTGCTGTTGGACTGATGTGGGTCTGATCTATGAGTTTGGAGCTGCTGTGGGGCACATGTGGGTCAGATCTAAGGGCCAGGAGCTGCTGTGGCTGCTGTGGGTCAGTTCTATGGGGCAGGAGATGCTGTGGGGCTGATGTGGGTCAAATCAATGGGGCAGAGCTGCTCTGGGGCACATGTGGGTCAGATCTATGGAGCAGGAGCTGCTGTGGGGTTGATGTGGGTCAGATCTATGGGTCAGGAGCTTCTGTGGGGCAGATGTGGGTCAGTTCTATGGGGCAGGAGCTGCTGTGGGGCAGATGTGGGTCAGATCTATGGGGCAGGGGCTGCTGTGGGGCAGATGTGGGTCAGATCTATGGGGCAAGAGCTGCTGTGGGTCAGATGTGGGTCAGATCTATAGGTCAGGAGCTGCTGTGGCTGCTGTGAGTCAGTTCTATGGGGCAGGAGATGCTGTGGGGCTGATGTGGGTCAAATCAATGGGGCAGAGCTGCTCTGGGGCACATGTGGGTCAGATCTATGGAGCAGGAGCTGCTGTGGGGCAGATTTGAATCAGATCTATAGGGCAGGAGCTGCTGTGGGGCTGATGTGGTCAGATCTATGGGTCAGGAGCTGCAGTGGAGATGATGTACGTCAGATCTATGGGGCAGGGGCTGCTGTGGGGCTGCTGTGGGTCAGATCAATGGGGCAGGAGCTGCTGTGGGTCAGATGTGGGTCAGATCTATAGGTCAGGAGCTGCTGTGGCTGCTATGGTTCAGTTCTAAGGGGCAGGAGCTGCAGTGGGGCAGATTTGAATCAGATCTATAGGGCAGGAGCTGCTGTGGGTCAGATCTATGGAGCAGGAGCTGCTGTGGGGCACATGTGAGTTAGATCTATGGGGCAGGAGATGGTGTGGGGCAGATGTGGGTCAGATCTATGGGGCAGGATCTCCTGGGGGCTGATGTGGGTCAGATCTGTGGGGTAAAATCTGCTGTGGGTCAGATGTGGTTCAGATCTATGGGGCAGGAGCTTCTGTGGGGTTGATGTGGGTCAGATCTATGGGTCAGGAGCTGCTGTGGGGCAGATGTGGGTCAGTTCTATGGGGCAGGAGCTGCTGTGGGGCAGATGTGGGTCAGATCTATGGGGCAGGGGCTGCTGTGGGGCAGATGTGGGTCAGATGTGGGTCAGATCTATATGGCAGGAGCTGCTGTGGGTCAGATCTATGGAGCAGGAGCTGCTGTGGGGCACATGTGAGTTAGATCTAGGTGGCAGGAGATGGTGTGTCGCAGATGTGAGTCAGATCTATGGGGCAGGATCTCCTGGGGGCTGATGTGCGTCAGATCTGTGGGGTAAAATCTGCTGTGGGGCAGATGTGTTTCAGATCTATGGGGCAGGAGCTTCTGTGGGGTTGATGTGGGTCAGATCTATGGGTCAGGAGCTGCTGTGAGGCAGATGTGGGTCAGTTCTATCGGGCCGGAGCTGCTGTGGGGCAGATGTGGGTCAGATCTATGGGGCAGGAGCTGCTGTGGGGCACATGTGGGTCAGTTCTATGGGGCAGGAGCTGCTGTGGCTGCTGTGGGTCAGTTCTATGGGGCAGGAGATGCTGTGGGTCAGATGTGGGTCAGATCTATAGGTCAGGAGCTGCTGTGGCTGCTGTGGGTCAGTTCTATGGGGCAGGAGATGCTGTGGGGCTTATGTGGGTCAAATCAATGGGGCAGAGCTGCTCTGGGGCACATGTGGGTCAGATCTATGGAGCAGGAGCTGCTGTGGGGCAGATTTGAATCAGATCTATAGGACAGGAGCTGCTGTGGGTCAGATCTATGGAGCAGGAGCTGCTGTGGGGCACATGTGAGTTAGATCTATGGGGCAGGAGATGGTGTGGGGCAGATTTGGGTCAGATGTATGGGTCAGGAGCTGATGTGGGGCTGATGTTGGTCAGATCTATGGGGCAGGAGCTTCTGTGGGGTTGATGTGGGTCAGATCTATGGGTCAGGAGCTGCTGTGGGGCAGATGTGGGTCAGTTCTATGGGGCAAGAGCTGCTGTGGTGCAGATGTGGGTCAGATCTATGGGGCAGGAGCTGCTGTGGGGCTGATACGGTTAAGATCTATGGAGCGGGAGATGCTATGTGGCTGATGAGTGTCAGATCTATGGGGCAGGAGCTGATGTGGGGCTGATGTTGGTCAGATCTATAGGGCAGGAGCTGCAGTGGGGCTGATGTGGGTCAGATCTATAGGGCAGGATCTCCTGTGTGGCTGATGTGGGTCAAATCAATGGGGCAGAGCATCTCTGGGGCACATGTGGGTCAGATCTATGGAGCAGGAGCTGCTGTGGGGCAGATTTGAATCAGATCTTTAGGGCAGGAGCTGCTGTGGGTCAGATCTATGGAGCAGGAGCTGCTGTGGGGCAGATTTGAATCAGATCTATAGGGCAGGAGCTGCAGTGGGGCTGATGTGGTCAGATCTATGGGTCAGGAGCTGCAGTGGAGATGATGTACGTCAGATTTATGGGGCAGGGGCTGCTCTGGGGCTGCTGTGGGTCAGATCAATGGGGCAGGAGCTGCTGTGGGTCAGATGTGGGTCAGATCTATAGGTCAGGAGCTGCTGTGGCTGCTGTGGTTCAGTTCTATGGGGCAGGAGCTGCTGTGGGGCAGATTTGAATCAGATCTATAGGGCAGGAGCTGCTGTGGGTCAGATCTATGGATCAGGAGCTGCTGTGGGGCACATGCGAGTTAGATCTATGGGGCAGGAGATGGTGTGGGGCAGATGTGGGTCAGATCTATGGGGCAGGAGCAGCAGTGGGGCAGATGTACGTCAGATCTATGGGGCAGGAGCAGCAGTGGGGCAGATGTGGGTCAGATCTATGGGGCAGGAGCTGCTGTGGGGCTGATGTGGGTCAGATCCTTGGGGCTGAAGCTGCTGTGGGTCATATCTATTGGGCAGCAGCTGCTTTACATATGATGTGTGTCAGATCTATGGGGCAGGAGCTGCTGTGGGGCAGATGTGGGTCAGATCTATGGGGCAGGGGCTGCTTTGGGGCAGATGTGGGTCAGATCTATGGGGCAGGAGCTGCTGTGGGGCAGATGTGGGTCAGATCTATGGGGCAGGAGCTGCTGTGGGTCAGATGTGGGTCAGATCTATAGGTCAGGAGCTGCTGTGGCTGCTGTGGGTCAGTTCTATGGGGCAGGAGCTGCTGTGGGTCAGATGTGGGTCAAATCAATGGGGCAGAGCTGCTCTGGGGCTGATGTGGGTCAGATCTATGGAGCAGGATCTGCTGTGGGGCAGATTTGAATCAGATCTATAGGGCAGGAGCTGCAGTGGGGCTGATGTGGTCAGATCTATGGGTCAGGAGCTGCAGTGGAGATGATGTACGTCAGATCTATGGGGCAGGGGCTGCTGTGGGGCTGCTGTGGGTCAGATCAATGGGGCAGGAGCTGCTGTGGGTGAGATGTGGGTCAGATCTATAGGTCAGGAGCTGCTGTGGCTGCTGTGGTTCAGTTCTATGGGGCAGGAGCTGCTGTGGGGCAGATTTGAATCAGATCTATAGGGCAGGAGCTGCTGTGGGTCAGATCTATGGAGCAGTGTTATGGTTTTGCAATTTGGTTGGTGTTGGTATTCCACATCAGAACACCATGCCTAATAATGGGAGTAAAGGGGACAAGTTTTTTTTTTCTGTGAACTGCCTTAATGAGCATGTGGGGAGGGGCACTGGAAGGGAAGTGAGGAAGGGGACGGGGTTGCTGGACCGGCTCCCTGCGATGAGACAACGTGGTCAGACCTTCCTGCCTTCCACAGCTCCATCGGTGAGATTGGGGACTTGGTACTCTCTTTGTTGAAATTCTCTTGTTGTTGTTTAGTGTTATTAGGTTATTAAACTGCCATTCGTTCTCAGATCACCTTTTTCCTCCCTTATTTTTTGTTAGACCTAATCGCAATCTCCCTTCCCTTCCCCTCTTCTGAACTGCACGTGGCCGGGCCGGGCCA
This sequence comes from Coturnix japonica, assembly GCF_054131305.1. Taxonomy (NCBI): domain Eukaryota; kingdom Metazoa; phylum Chordata; class Aves; order Galliformes; family Phasianidae; genus Coturnix; species Coturnix japonica. The sequence continues at coordinate 142,156 of NC_140684.1, forward strand.
CGCCGCACTCTGCCGTACCCTGCCGCTAGAGAAAAGGGGGGGAGGGGGCTTTTGTTCCTGCTGCCCCGGGTTTTGTGCCCCTGTCCCGGAGTGAGCTCTAGAGAGAACTCCGTGACATTTTTGGTGGAGAATGCGGGCAGAGCTCAGGGCAATGTTTTGGGCAGTAATTAGGTGGTTTTCTCAGCAGCCCTGTATGTAGGACTGATAGTCCGTAGGTTCCTGTGGTCCTGGCTTAAGGACTTCCTGATGTTGGGGGTAGGGGTAGATTTATTAAGCCGATGGCTGGCAGGGATAGAGATATCTGCCTGGCTCCCTTCCAGACTAACGAACATCACAGGCACCGTGCTTGAACTGGCTCACGAATGCTCTGAATTCCTTAAGTATGACTGGGGTGTCAATTGGAATACTGTGTTGTTAGTCTCTCTAATTGTAGTAGTTTACTATAAATTGCAGAGAGACTTGCAAAGAATAGTGCAGAGAGACTCAGGAAAAGGGCCAGAAGCATCGGGACCCTCAGTATCAGGTAATCTCACCCCTGAACACCAGAGGGACCTTGGGAAATTAATAGAACCCCTGAGTGAGTGTGGGAGATCAGGGGGATCTCAGATCGAATGGCTTATGAAAAAGATAGAGAGTCTCGAGAATGAGATCCAAACCCTAAGGGGAAGGCAACAAGTTAATCCCAGCCGACCACAGGAAGCACCAGCATCAGTGTCAGTCGCCCCAGTGGAAGGCCAGAGATGGGAACGTGTGTCCTCACGTCTGGAACGGATGGAGGAAGTAGAGGAAGATCCGGGCGAGGGACCCTCCCCAAAACCACCAAGGAAGGCAACTCAGAAGACTAACAGACATGGAGAAGATAGTGACGATGAAGGCCAGAGATGGGAACGTGTGCCCTCACGTCTGGAACGGATGGAGGAAGTAGAGGAAGATCCTGGTGAGGGACCCTCCCCAAAACCACCGAGAAAGGCAACCCAGAAGACTAACAGACATGGAGAAGATAGTGACGATGAAGGCCAGAGATGGGAACGTGTGCCCTCACGTCTGGAACGGATGGAGGAAGTAGAGGAAGATCCTGGTGAGGGACCCTCCCCAAAACCACCGAGAAAGGCAACCCAGAAGACTAACAGACGTGGAGAAGATAGTGATGATGAGGGAAAAGTCACTGCTTCCTCTACTCGTAAACCTCTGAAAATTACTGAAATCCAAAGTGCGAGAAAGGAGTTTGCCCGACTCCCAGGTGAACGCCTTGTCACTTGGCTGCTCCGGTGTTGGGACAATGGGGCCTCCTGCATGTCTCTAAGCTGCGATGAGGCTCGTCAATTAGGAAACATCGCTCGAGACTCATCTATTGATAGAGGGATCAGCAGATGTCTCGATGGAGTCGCCAATCTCTGGGAGAGGATTCTATCAGCTGTAAAGGCAACCGGTCTTCTCAAAAGTGATTTGGAGCCTGTACTGGAAAAATGGAGTACAGCTGAGGAAGGTATCCAGTACCTGAGAGAAATGGCTGTGGCAGAAATGCTGTTCGATCCCACGTTTGTCCCTGGGGACCCAGAGGATCACCATGACCCAGAAAAGGTGAGCGGTACTCCGGAAATATGCAAGAAACTCATACGGTCAGCACCAGTGAAGTATTCCAGTGTACTATTAACGAACTCTAACAGGTATGATGAGCTGGATAGGAGACCTGAAATTTTTGAGCTCATCCTTTCACTGCAAAATATCGAATACTCACTACTGCCACACCGTACCACCATCGCAGCCATCTGTAAAATGGTGGATAGAATGGACCGAATGGAGAAAAGACAGGACAACATGCAGAAGAGCTGGTCTGCGGCAAGGAACCACAGTGAACCTGTGGCAGTCTCAGCCGTCAGACGCAAACGCACACCTGTCCGAGTGAAGGACCGCAGTGAGCCTATGTCACGTGGTGCCATGTGGAACTACCTGCGTGACCATGGAGAGGATATGAAGAAGTGGCATGACGAACCCAATTTTGTACTGCGAGCACGGGTAAGAAAATTACAAAAGAGGTCAGCCACTACTGAGGTTGCCTCTACCGCCTCAGACAACCAATAGAGGGGCCCTGCCCTCAGCCAGGGGGGGGAAAGGGATAATAGAGTGTATTGGACTGTGTGGATTCGGTGGCCTGGCACATCAGAACCACAAAAATATAAAGCACTGGTGGATACCGGTGCACAGTGCACTCTGATACCCTCAGGTTTCGAAGGGACAGAACGGATACATATACATGGGGTGACTGGGGGTTCGCAGGAACTGTCTGTATTGGAGGCTGAGATAAGCCTCACTGGTAGAGACTGGCAGAAACATCGTATAGTGACTGGCCAGGGGGCTCCTTGCATACCTGGAGGGGTGTTCAGTACACTTGGAATCGTTTGCCCCAGGGGTGGAAACACAGCCCGACCATCTGCCATGGGCTGATCCAAGCCACATTGGAACAGGGCGGTGCTCCAGAGCACCTGCAGTATATAGATGATATCGTTGTGTGGGGTGATACAGCGACGGAGGTTTTTAAAAAAGGAGAACGGATAATCCAAATCCTCCTGTCTGCTGGTTTCGCTATTAAGCGAGACAAAGTGAAGGGCCCTGCCCAAGAGATCCAGTTTCTAGGGGTGAAATGGCAAGATGGGCGTCGCCATAGAGTGCATCTATCACATCCCCTATCACGCACCAGCCGCTGGTAAGATCGAGTGCCACAATGGTTTGCTGAAAACCACGCTGAAAGCGATGGGTGGTGGAACATTTAAGAACTGGGAGAAACATCTAGCAGAAGCCACCTGGCTGGTAAACACCCGAGGATCAGCCAACCGAGACGGCCCTACACAGTCCAACTCCCTGCGTACCGTGGAGGGAGACAAGGTTCCTGTGGTGCATGTAAAGAATATGCTGGGAAAAGCGGTTTGGGTCCTTCCAGCCTCTGGAAAAGGGAGGCCCCTCCGTGGAACTGTCTTTGCACAGGGACCTGGGTGCACCTGGTGGGTGATGCAGAAGGATGGGGATGTTCAGTGTGTGCCACAGGGAAATTTGATGCTGGGGGAGTGCAGCAGCCTGTGATTCCATGTGTGTGTATATATATATATATATATCTGTATGTACATATGTAATGCATGTTAACTAATGTTCTGTTTATATGTTGATAAAAGTTAGGCATGATGTGATGATGTGTAATAAGGGGTGGAATGTTATGGTTTTGCAATTTGGTTGGTGTTGGTATTCCACATCAGAACACCATGCCTAATAATGGGAGTAAAGGGGACAAGTTTTTTTTTTCTGTGAACTGCCTTAATGAGCATGTGGGGAGGGGCACCGGAAGGGAAGTGAGGAAGGGGACGGGGTTGCTGGACCGGCTCCCTGCGAGGAGACAACGTGGTCAGACCTTCCTGCCTTCCACAGCTCCATCGGTGAGATTGGGGACTTGGTACTCTCTTTGTTGAAATTCTCTTGTTGTTGTTTAGTGTTATTAGGTTATTAAACTGCCATTCGTTCTCAGATCACCTTTTTCCTCCCTTATTTTTTGTTAGACCTAATCGCAATCTCCCTTCCCTTCCCCTCTTCTGAACTGCACGTGGCCGGGCCGGGCCACGCCGCACTCTGCCGTACCCTGCCGCTAGAGAAAAGGGGGGGAGGGGGCTTTTGTTCCTGCTGCCCCGGGTTTTGTGCCCCTGTCCCGGAGTGAGCTCTAGAGAGAACTCCGTGACAAACAGGAGCTGCTGTGGGGCACATGTGAGTTAGATCTATGGGGCAGGAGATGGTGTGGGGCAGATGTGGGTCAGATCTATGGGGCAGGATCTCCTGGGGGCTGATGTGGGTCAGATCTGTGGGGTAAAATCTGCAGTGGGGCAGATGTGGTTCAGATCTATAGGGCAGGAGCTTCTGTGGGGTTGATGTGGGTCAGATTTATGGGTCCGGAGCTGCTGTGGGGCAGATGTGGGTCAGTTCTATGGGGCAGGGGCTGCTGTGGGGCAGATGTGGGTCAGATCTATGGGGCAGGGGCTGCTGTGGGGCACATGTGGGTCAGATCAATGGGGCAGGAGCTGCTGTGGGTCAGATCTATAGGTCAGGAGCTGCTGTGGCTGCTGTGGGTCAGTTCTATGGGGCAGGAGCTGCTGTGGGGCTGATGTGGGTCAAATCAATGGGGCAGAGCTGCTCTGGGGCACATGTGGGTCAGATCTATGGGGCAGGAGCTGCTGTGGGGCACATGTGAGTTAGATCTATGGGGCAGGAGATGGTGTGGGGCAGATTTGGGTCAGATGTATGGGTCAGGAGCTGCTGTGTGGCTGATGAGGGTCAGATCTATGGGGCAAGGGCTGCTGTGGGTCAGATCTACGGGACTGGAGCTGCAGTGGAGCACATGTGGGTCAGATCTGTGGGGTAAAATCTGGTGTGGGGCTGATGGGGGTCATATCTATAAGGCAGGAGCTGCTGTGGGGCTGACGTGGGTCAGATCTATGAGGCAAGAGCTGCTGTGGGGCAGATTTGGGTCAGTTCTATGGGGCAGGAGCAGCTGTGGGGCAGATGTGGGTCAGATCTATGGGGCAGGGGCTGCTGTGGGGCAGATGTGGGTCAGATCTATGGGGCAGGAGCTGCTGTGGGTCAGATGTGGGTCAGATCTATAGGTCAGGAGCTGCTGTGGCTGCTGTGGGTCAGTTCTATGGGGCAGGAGATGCTGTGGGGCTGATGTGGTCAAATCAATGGGGCAGAGCTTCTCTGGGGCACATGTGGGTCAGATCTATGGAGCAGGAGCTGCTGTGGGGCAGATTTGAATCAGATCTATAGGGCAGGAGCTGCTGTGGGTCAGATCTATGGAGCAGGAGCTGCTGTGGGGCACATGTGAGTTAGATCTATGGGGCAGGAGATGGTGTGGGGCAGATTTGGGTCAGATCTATGGGGCACGATCTCCTGTGGGTTGATGTGGGTCAGATCTGTGGGGTAAAATCTGCTGTGGGGCAGATGTGGTTCAGATCTATAGGGCAGTAGCTGCTGTGGGTCAGATCTATGGAGCAGGAGCTGCTGTGGGGCACATGTGAGTTAGATCTATGGGGCAGGAGATGGTGTGGGGCAGATGTGGGTCAGATCTATGGGGCAGGATCTCCTGGGGGCTGATGTGGGTCAGATCTGTGGGGTAAAATCTGCTGTGGGGCAGATGTGGTTCAGATCTATGGGGCAGGAGCTTCTGTGCGGTTGATGTGGGTCAGATCTATGGGTCAGGAGCTTCTGTGGGGCAGATGTGGGTCAGTTCTATGGGGCAGGAGCTGCTGTGGGGCAGATGTGGGTCAGATCTATTGGGCAGGGGCTGCTGTGGGGCTGATGTGGGTCAAATCAATGGGGCAGAACTGCTCTGGGGCACATGTGGGTCAGATCTATGGAGCAGGACCTGCTGTGCGGCAGATTTGAAACAGATCTATAGGGCAGGAGCTGCTGTGGGTCAGATCTATGGAGCAGGAGATGCTGTGGGTCAGATGTGGGTCAGATCTATAGGTCAGGAGCTGCTGTGGCTGCTGTGGGTCAGTTCTATGGGGCAGGAGATGCTGTGGGGCTGATGTGGGTCAAATCAATGGGTCAGAGCTGCTGTGGGGCACATGTGGGTCAGATCTATGGAGCAGGAGCTGCTGTGGGGCAGATTTGAATCAGATCTATAGGGCAGGAGCAGCAGTGGGGCTGATGTGGTCAGATCTATGGGTCAGGAGCTGCAGTGGAGATGATGTACGTCAGATCTATGGGGCAGGGGCTGCTGTGGGGCTGCTGTGGGTCAGATCAATGGGGCAGGAGCTGTTGTGGGTCAGATGTGGGTCAGATCTATAGGTCAGGAGCTGCTGTGGCTGCTGTGGTTCAGTTCTAAGGGGCAGGAGCTGCTGTGGGGCAGATTTGAATCAGATCTATAGGGCAGGAGCTGCTGTGGGTCAGATCTATGGAGCAGGAGCTGCTGTGGGGCACATGTGAGTTAGATCTATGGGGCAGGAGATGGTGTGGGGCAGATGTGGGTCAGATCTATGGGGCAGGATCTCCTGGGGGCTGATGTGGGTCGGATCTGTGGGGTAAAATCTGCTGTGGGGCAGATGTGGTTCAGATCTATGGGGCAGGAGCAGCTGTGGGGCAGATGTGGGTCAGTTCTATGGGGCAGGAGCTGCTGTGGGGCAGATGTGGGTCAGATCTATGGGGCAGGGGCTGCTGTGGGGCAGATGTGGGTCAGATCTATGGGGCAGGAGCTGCTGTGGGTCAGATCTATAGGTCAGGAGCTGCTGTGGCTGCCGTGAATCAGTTCTATGGGGCAGGAGATGCTGTGGGGCTGATGTGGGTCAAATCAATGGGGCAGAGCTGCTCTGGGGCACATGTGGGTCAGATCTATGGAGCAGGAGCTGCTGTGGGGCAGATTTGAATCAGATCTATAGGGCAGGAGCTGCTGTGGGTCAGATCTATGGAGCAGGAGCTGCTGTGGGGCACATGTGAGTTAGATCTATGGGGCAGGAGATGGTGTGGGGCAGATTTGGGTCAGATCTATGGGGCAGGATCTCCTGGGGGCTGATGTGGGTCAGATCTGTGGGGTAAAATCTGCTGTGGGGCAGATGTGGTTCAGATCTATAGGGCAGGAGCTGCTGTGGGTCAGATCTATGGAGCAGGAGCTGCTGTGGGGCACATGTGAGTTAGATCTAGGGGGCAGGAGATGGTGTGGGGCAGATGTGGGTCAGATCTATGGGGCAGGATCTCCTGGGGGCTGATGTGGGTCAGATCTGTGGGGTAAAATCTGCTGTGGGGCAGATGTGGTTCAGATCTATGGGGCAGGAGCTTCTGTGGGGTTGATGTGGGTCAGATCTATGGGTCAGGAGCTGCTGTGGGGCAGATGTGGGTCAGTTCTATGGGGCAGGAGCTGCTTTGGGGCAGATGTGGGTCAGATCTATGGGTCAGGAGCTGCTGTGGGGCAGATGTGGGTCAGTTCTATGGGGCAGGAGCTGCTGTGGGGCAGATGTGGGTCAGATGTATGGGGCAGGGGCTGCTGTGGGGCAGATGTGGGTCAGATCTATAGGTCAGGAGCTGCTGTGGCTGCTGTGGGTCAGTTCTATATGGCAGGAGATGCTGTGGGGCTGATGTGGGTCAGATCTTTGGGGCAGGAGCTGCAGTGGGGCTGATGTGGGTCAAATCAATGGGGCAGATCTGCTCTGGGGCACATGTGGGTCAGATCTATGGAGCAGGAGCTGCTGTGGGGCAGATTTTAATCAGATCTATAGGGCAGGAGCTACTGTGGGTCAGATCTATGGAGCAGGAGCTGCTGTGGGGCACATGTGAGTTAGATCTATGGGGCAGGAGATGGTGTGGGGCAGATGTGGGTCAGATCTATGGGGCAGGATCTCCTGGGAGCTGATGTGGGTCAGATCTGTAGGGTAAAATCTGCTGTGGGTCAGATGTGGTTCAGATCTATGGGGCAGGATCTTCTGTGGTGTTTATGTGGGTCAGATCTATGGGTCAGGAGCTGCTGTGGGGCAGATGTGGGTCAGTTCTATGGGGCAGGAGCTGCTGTGGGGCAGATGTGGGTCAGATCTATGGGGCAGGGGCTGCTGTGGGGCAGATGTGGGTCAGATGTGGGTCAGATCTATGGGGCAGGAGCTGCTGTGGGTCAGATCTATGGAGCAGGAGCTGCTGTGGGGCACATGTGAGTTAGATCTAGGTGGCAGGAGATGGTGTGGCGCAGATGTGAGTCAGATCTATGGGGCAGGATCTCCTGGGGGCTGATGTGGGTCAGATCTGTGGGGTAAAATCTGCTGTGGGGCAGATGTGGTTCAGATCTATGGGGCAGGAGCTTCTGTGGGGTTGATGTGGGTCAGATCTATGGGTCAGGAGCTGCTGTGAGGCAGATGTGGGTCAGTTCTATCGGACAGGAGCTGCTGTGGGGCAGATGTGGGTCAGATCTATGGGGCAGGGGCTGCTGTGGGGCAGATGTGGGTCAGATGTGGGTCAGATCTATGGGGCAGGAGCTGCTGTGGGTCAGATGTGGGTCAGATCTATAGGTCAGGAGCTGCTGTGGCTGCTGTGGGTCAGTTCTATGGGGCAGGAGATGCTGTGGGGCTGATGTGGGTCAAATCAATGGGGCAGAGCTGCTCTGGGGCACATGTGGGTCAGATCTATGGAGCAGGAGCTGCTGTGGGGCAGATTTGAATCAGATCTATAGGGCAGGAGCTGCTGTGGGTCAGATCTATGGAGCAGGAGCTGCTGTGGGGCACATGTGAGTTAGATCTATGGGGCAGGAGATGGTGTGGGGCAGATGTGGGTCAGATCTATGGGGCAGGAGCTGCTGTGGGTCAGATGTGGGTCAGATCTGTGGGGTAAAATCTGCTGTGGGGAAGATGTGGTTCAGATCTATGGGGCAGGAGCTTCTGTGGGGTTGATGTGGGTCAGATCTATGGGTCAGGAGCTTCTGTGGGGCAGATGTGGGTCAGTTCTATGGGGCAGGAGATGCTGTGGGGCAGATGTGGGTCAGATCTATGGGGCAGGGGCTGCTGTGGGGCAGATGTGGGTCAGATCTATGGGGCAGGAGCTGCTGTGGGTCAGATGTGGGTCAGATCTATAGGTCAGGAGCTGCTGTGGCTGCCGTGAATCAGTTCTATGGGGCAGGAGATGCTGTGGGGCTGATGTGGGTCAAATCAATGGGGCAGAGCTGCTCTGGGGCACATGTGGGTCAGATCTATGGAGCAGGAGCTGCTGTGGGTCAGATCTATGGAGCAGGAGCTGCTGTGGGGCACATGTGAGTTAGATCTATGGGGCAGGAGATGCTGTGGGGCTGATGTGGGTCAAATCAATGGGGCAGGAGCTGCTGTGGGGCAGATGTGGGTCAGATGTGGGTCAGATCTATGGGGCAGGGGCTGCTGTGGGGCAGATGTGGGTCAGATGTGGGTCAGATCTATGGGGCAGGAGCTGCTGTGGGTCAGATCTATGGGGAAGGAGCTGCTGTGGGTCAGATGTGGGTCAGATCTATAGGTCAGGAGCTGCTGTGGCTGCTGTGGGTCAGTTCTATGGGGCAGGAGATGCTGTGGGGCTGATGTGGGTCAAATCAATGGGGCAGAGCTGCTCTGGGGCACATGTGGGTCAGATCTATGGAGCAGGAGCTGCTGTGGGGCAGATTTGAATCAGATCTATAGGGCAGGAGCTGCTGTGGGTCAGAGGTATGGGGCAGGAGCTGCTGTGGAGCACATGTGAGTTAGAACTATGGGGCAGGAGCTGCTGTGGGTCAGATGTGGGTCAGATCTATAGGTCAGGAGCTGCTGTGGCTGCTGTGGGTCAGTTCTATGGGGCAGGAGCTGCTGTGGGGCTGACGTGGGTCATATCTATGAGGCAAGAGCTGCTGTGGGGCAGATTTGGGTCAGATCTATGTGGCAGGAGCTGCTGTGGGGATGATGTGGGTCAGATCTATGGGGCAGGAGCTGCTGTGGGGCTGATGTGGGTCAGGTCTATGGGGCAGGAGCTGCTCTGGGGCAGATGTAGGGCATATCTATGGGGCGGGAGCCGCTGTGGGGCAGATGTTGGTCAGTTCTATGGTGCAGGAGCTGCTGTGGGGCAGATGTGGGTCAGATCTATGGGGCAGGGGCTGCTGTGGGGCAGATGTGGGTCAGATCTATGGGGCAGGAGCTGCTGTGGGTCAGATGTGGGTCAGATCTATAGGTCAGGAGCTGCTGTGGCTGCTGTGGGTCAGTTCTATGGGGCAGGAGATACTTTGGGGCTTATGTGGGTCAAATCAATGGGGCAGAGCTGCTCTGGGGCACATGTGGGTCAGATCTATGGAGCAGGAGCTGCTGTGGGGCAGATTTGAATCAGATCTATAGGGAAGGAGATGCTGTGGGTCAGATCTATGGGCAGGAGCTGCTGTGGGGCACATGTGAGTTAGATCTATGGGGCAGGAGATGGTGTGGGGCAGATTTGGGTCAGATCTATGGGGCAGCAGCTGCTGTGGGGCTGATGTGGGTCAGATCTATGGGGCAGGAGCTGCTGTGGGGCTGATGTGGGTCAGATCTATGGGGCAGGAGGTGCTGTGGGTCAGATCTATGGAGCAGGAGCTGCTGTGGGGCTGATGTGGGTCAGATCTATGGGGCAGGAGCTTCTGTGGGGCTGATGTGGGTCAGATCTATGGGGCAGGAGCTGCTGTGGGTCAGATCTATGGGGCAGGAGCTGCTGTGGGGAACATGTGGGTCAGGTCTATGGGGCAGGAGCTGCTGTGGGGCAGATGTGGGTCAGATCTATGGGGCAGGAGCTGCTGTGGGGAACATATTGGTCAGAGCTATGGGGAAGAGCTGCTGTTGGTCTGATCAATGGGGCAGGAGCAGCAGTGGGGCAGATTTGGGTAAGACCTATGGGGCACGAGCGGCTGTGGGGCTGATGTGTGTCAGATCTATGAGGTAGTAGCTGCTGTGGGCACATGTGGGTCAGATCTATTGGGCGAAGGCTGCTGTGGGGCGCAAGTGAGGCAGATGTACGGGGCAGGAGCTGCTGTGTGGCAAATGTGATTCAGATCTATGGGGCAGGATCTGCTGTGGGTCAGATCTATGGGGCAGGAACAGATGTGGGCCTGATGTTGGTCAGATTTATGGAGCAGGAGCTGCTGTGTTTCAGATGTGGGTCAGATCTATGGTGCAGGAGCTGCTGTGGGGCAGATGTAGGGCTTATCTATGGGGCAGGAGCTGCTGTGAGGCTGATGGGTGTTAGATCTATGGGGAGGAGCTGCTGTGGTGCAGATGTGGGTCAGAGCTATGGGGCAGGAGCTGCTGTGGGGCAGAAGTGGGTAAGATCTATGGGGTAGGAGATGGTGTGTTGCAGATGTGGGTCAGATCTATGGTGTAGGAGCTGCTGTGGGGCGTATGTGGGTCAGATCTATGGGGCAGGAGCTGCTGTGGTTAAGATCTATTTGGCAGGATCTGCTGTGGGGCAGATTTGGGTCAGATATATCGGGCAGGAGCAGCAGTGGGGCAGATGTGGTCAGATCTATGGGTCAGGAGCTGCAGTGGAGATGATGTACGTAAGATCTATGGGGCAGGAGCTGCTGTGGGGCTGCTGTGGGTCAGATCAATGGGGCTGAAGCTGCTGTGGGTCATATCTATTGGACAGCAGCTGCTTTACATATGATGTGTGTCAGATCTATGGGGCAGGAGCTGCTGTGGGGCTGATATGGGTCAGATCTATGGGCAGGAGCTGCTGTGTGGCACATATGAGTTAGATCTATGGGGCAGGAGATGGTGTGGGGCAGATTTGGGTCAGATGTATGGGTCAGGAGCTGCTGTGTGGCTGATGAGGGTCAGATCTATGGGGCATGGGCTGCTGTGTGTCAGATCTACGGGACTGGAGCTGCAGTGGAGCACATGTGGGTCAGATCTATGGGGTAGAAGCTGCTGTGGGGCTGATGGGGGTCATATCTATAAGGCAGGAGCTGCTGTGGGGCTGACGTGGGTCAGATGTATGGGGCAGGAGCTGCTGTGCGACAGATGTGGGTCAGATCTATGGGGCAGGAGCTGCTGTGGGGCATATGTGGGTCAGATCTATGGGGCAGGAGCTGCTGTGGGGCTGATGTGGGTCAGATCCTTGGGGCTGAAGCTGCTGTGGGTCATATCTATTTGGCAGCAGCTGCTTTACATATGATGTGTGTCAGATCTATGGGGCAGGAGCTGCTGTTGGGCTGATGTGGGTCAGATCTATGGGGCAGGAGCTGTTGTGGGGCTGATGGGGGTCAGATCTATGGGGTAGGAGCTTCTGTGGGGCTGATGTTGGTCTGATCTATGGGGCAGGAGCTTCTGTGCGACAGATGTGGGTCAGATCTATGGGGCAGGAGCTGCTGTGCGACATATGTGGGTCAGATCTATGGGGCAGGATCTGCTGTGGGGCTGATGTGGGAAAGATCTATGGGGCAGGAGATACTGTGGGCCATATGTCGGTCCGATCTATTGGGCAGGAGCTGCTGTGGGGCGCATGTGAATCAGGTCTATGGGGCAGGAGCTGCTGTGGGTCAGATTGTCATGGTTTAATAATGTTGTAATTTTGCTATCAGTATTCCACATCATAACATCATATAAAGCATGAATAATTTTACTGAATCTGCAACTTACAGAAGAAGACTACATCTCCCAGAGAGCAACACGATGGGTCACGGGACCTGGACTCTATATTAACTCTGTCGCAGAACAGACAGACGTCTTTCGAGTTCTGGCGTTCAGGGCAGTGTGTGGGAGCCTTCAGCCGTTCGCCCAGATTCACAGTAGGCCTCGGTTACGGGACTCATTCTCTCTCCTATTTTGCTTGATTCATTAGCTCAATTTTCAATTCTATTGTATTCTATTGTGTTATCCTGTATTTCGATATAGTATTTAGTAAATAAGTGTGCCTCCTTACATCGTTGCCGCTGTTTTCTTTTCTTAATTAACTTTTTCTTTTCGGCTGAGGGCCCTTCAGGGGCCCACAGCCCTTGTCACGGACGCAGGTGGATTTTTCGTTCAAACCGTGACAGATTTGGTAGCAGAGGATGGTTCCACTGTTGCAGCCACCCCCATAAGGCATTTGCCACCATCCATGAATCAGTATAAAGATGAAGCATTGGCCACCTCTCCCGTTCAGCCACATCTAAAGCCAGCTGAACAGCCTTTACCTCTGCAAATTTGACTTGATTCTCCTTTACCTTCAGTGGCCTCTGCAACTTGTTGTGTGGGGCTCCATACAGCAGCTTTCCATCTGCGATGCTTCCCTACAATACGACATGATCCGTCTGTGAATAGGGCAAATTACTTTTCGTTTTCTGGTAGCTCATTGTATGGTGGTGCCTCTTTAGCACGTGATACCTCTTCTGTAGGTGGTGTTTCAATTTTTTTACTCTCAGGCCAGTCCATGATCACTTCTAGAATTCCAGGACGGCTGAGTTTTCCCATTCCAGCTCGTTGAGTAATTAATGAAATCCACTTACTCCAAGTGGCATCAGTAGCATGATGGGTGGAGGGAACCTGTCCTTTAAACATCCAATTTATTACTGGCAAGCGAGGTGCTAGAAGAAGCTGAACCTCTGTCCCAACTACTTCAGAAGCAGCCCGAACCCCCTCATACACGGCTAAGATCTCCTTCTTAGTCGGAGTGTAGCGCTCCTCAGACCCTTTATATGCTTGACTCCAAAATCCTAGGGGTCGGCCTCGGATCCTCACATCCTGCCCCGTCCGTACTGGCCCCAAGGCCACGGCACGGGCTATTTCTTGTTTTCACTGCTCAAAAGCCTGCTGCTGCTCAGGACCCCATGAGAAATTATTCTTCTTCTGTGTTACCTGATAGAGGGGGCTCACTATGTGGCTGTAGTTTGGGACATGCATTCTCCAAAAGCCCACTACTCCCAGAAAAGATTGGGTCTCTGTCTTGTCGGTGGGCGGAGACATAGCAGTGATTTTGTCAATCACATCTGCTGGGATGTGACGACGTCCATCTTGCCATTTTATACCTAAGAACTGGATTTCCTGGGCAGGCCCCTTCACCTTGCTGCGCTTAATGGCAAAACCAGCTTTCAAAAGAATTTGGATTATCTGTTTCCCTTTCTTGAAAACCTCTGCTGCTGTATGGCCCCACACTACAATATCATCAATATACTGCAAGTGCTCAGGAGCATCACCCTGTTCCAAAACAGCTTGGATCAATCCATGGCAAATTGTTGGGCTGTGCTTCCACCCCTGAGGTAAACGGTTCCAGGTGTACTGAATACCTCTCCAGGTAAAAGCAAACTGTGGCCTACATTTTGCAGCCAATGGTATGGAAAAGAAGGCATTAGCAATGTCAATGGTGGCATACCACCTAGCTTCTTTTGACTCCAGTTCATACTGGAGTTCTAGCATGTCTGGTACAGCAGCACTTAATGGAGGTGTGACTTCATTCAGGCCACGGTAATCCACCGTCAGCCTCCATTCCCCACTGGTTTTACACACTGGCCATATGGGGCTGTTAAAAGGCGAGTGAGTTTTGCTAATCACTCCCTGATTCTCTAATTGGCGAATTAGCTTGTGAATGGGGAGCAATGAGTCCCTATTGGTGCGGTACTGCCGTCTGTGAACCACTCTGGTGACAATTGGTACCTCTTGGTCTTTTACCTGGTGCAACCTCCCAGCACCCGCTGGGAGACCCGGCGCTCGCTGCGTTGCTTCCGTCCTCCGTTCGGGGGGTTCCGTGCGCCGGCGCTGGCGCGTGGAAAGGGGGTGTGCGGCTGGTCGCGCGCGGGCGCGTGCCAGGCCCCCTTTCGCCCGGTTTTTCCCTATCCATCCATCCATCCATGCATCCACCTTCCCGCTTCGTGGCGGCGCGGGGTAGACCTGGGCGACCATCCACCCGCTCGATCGGCGGGTGCAGTTTCCCGTCCATGCCGCGGGTAGACGTGTCGTCCGTAGCGGGGTCTCCGCCGTTCGTCCTCCCTCGGGCACGCTTGCTTCCTCCATTATTGTTGTGTGTTTTTTTTGTTTTTTGTTTTTTTTTAAATATTTTTGTTTCTTTTAAATTCTTTTTCCTTTTTTTCTCCTTTTTTCCCCATTTTTTCTTTTTTTCCCTTTTTTCCCCTTTTTAAATATTTTTTTCTTTCTTTTTTTTTAAAATTTTCTTTTCCCCATATTTCCTTATTATTTATTTAGTTATTCATGCAATTATTAATATCGCTCTTCCGCTTTCCCATCTTTTTATTACTTTTATTTTATTTTATTTTATTGTTTTATTTTACCGCGACATTTTACGATCTATCTGTACTTTTTCACACCTTCTTCCTTTTTACTTTTCTTTGACTTCTGGCTTCCCTTCCCTTCCCTTCCCTTCCCTTCCCTTCCCTTCCCTTCCCTTCCCTTCCCTTCCCTTCCCTTCCCTTCCCTTCCCTTCCCTTCCCTTCCCTTCCCTTCCCTTCCCTTCCCTTCCCTTCCCTTCCCTTCCCTTCCCTTCCCTTCCCTTCCCTTCCCTTTCCTTCCCTTCCCTTCCCCTCCCTTCCCTTCCCCTCCCCTCCCCTCCCTTTCCCTCCCTTCCCTTCCCTTCCCTTCCCTTCCCTTCCCTTCCCTTCCCTTCCCTTCCCTTCCCTTCCCTTCCCTTCCCTTCCCTTCCCTTCCCTTCCCTTCCCTTCCCTTCCCTTCCCTTCCCTTCCCTTCCCTTCCCTTCCCTTCCCTTCCCTTCCCTTCCCTTCCCTTCCCTTCCCTTCCCTTCCCTTCCCTTCCCTTCCCTTCCCTTCTCTTTCTCCTCGTCACCCGCGCGTGAGTAGGCCCGGCACGGCCTCTGTCACGAAGAAGGAGGTCGCTTGCGTGGCCGGGGAGGGATGGAGGGGTCCGCGACGGGGTTGCGGGTATGCGGGTAGACCTGGCTGCCGGCTGGCGCCTGATCTTCCCGGCCACGCGTCCGTCTTCCACCTTCCGCCCCCCCAGTCCACACCGCACGAGTGGGAACCCGACCCGTACCCGACGGCGGCCTGCCTCCGCCTGCCCCCACCCTGGCCCTCACCCACAACCCGCCCTCTCCCGGACGCATCTCGCCCGACCGGCCCGCGACCGTGTTTTTTTATTTGTTTGTTTGTCTTTGTTTTTGTTTTTTTTTTTTTTGTTTGGTCGGTCGGTCACTCGCTTGGTTATTTGTTTGGACCCGATTGGCCCGTTTGGTTTTTTTCTTTTCTTTCCTTTTTCCGCCGGGGTGCTCCTGACGGCTCAGCCCAATGGCGGCTCGACTCGGCGACCATAGCCCGCCAAAACGCCTCGCCACCCCCCAGCCCCACCGCCACCACCGCCACCACCTCCTCCTCCCGCTGAAAATCCCACGTACCGTTCCACCTCATCTGCCGGCTGGGAGAGAGGCTAGGCGCGAACCCCGCGGGGGACGCGGCCGCCTCCCGCCGGCCCACCTCTCGCCGCTGCCGTCTTCCCGCCGCTCTTTCGCCATCCCTCGCCACGCGGCCTGCCCGCAGTCCGGATATCCGGCCCGAACGGACCCCTGGTGGGCGGGGACCGCGCACATTCCTGCAGAGCCGGGGAGGCGGGCGGGAGGCGGGGCGGCTTTTTCAAAAACTAAAAAAGGGGAAAGTAAAGAAGAACCCACGAGAAAAACAAACAAACAAACAAACAAACAAACAAACGGAAAATAATAAAACCGAGAGGGCGCGTGGGGGCACGGACAAACAATCGAACGGACCAAAGTACGAACGAACCGACGAACAAACAAACACGCAGACAAAAGGGCAAAACTGCGATGGCGGTGGCGGGACGGCCAGCTTCAAGCAAGGCCGAACCGAGAAGCCCTGGTCCGCCCCGACCCGGCGTCTCCGTGGCGCCTCCGGTGCTCCGGCACGGTCAACACAGCTCGACCCCTGGCCATCGCGGCTCGAGTGCACCGGCACGGTCCAGCCTCTCCCGGCGGGCTCCGCTCGGCTCCGACGTTCCGCGGAAGTGGCCAAGTGTCGCTCTCGTGGCGGCTCCTCTGCGCTGGCACTGTCTACCCGGCTCCGAGCGTCTCCGTAAAGTGGGGGGGGGGGGGGGGGGCACGGCGTCGGCGGCTAGGCGTCGCTTCCCATGCGTCTCGACTAGGTCAGCACAGTCTACCCGGCTCCGAGCGGGACGTGGTGCTCGGCGGCGGCTGAAAGAGGTCGCTGCCTATGCAGCTCGACTAGGTCAGCACGGTCTACCCGGCTCCGAGCAGGCCGTGGTGCTCGGCGGGGCCTGCTAGAGGTCGCTGCCTATGCGGCTCGACTAGGTCGGCACGGTCTACCCTGCTCCGTGCGTGCGCGAGGGCTCGGCGGCGGTCGCTAGGTGTCGCTGCACGTCTGCCAGCCCGTCCGTCAGCGACCTCTAGCGTCCGTGGCGGAGCAGGGTAGACCGTGCCGACGTGTGGGTCAGATCTATGGGGCAGGAGCTGCTGTGGGGCTGATGTGGGTTAGATCTATGGGGCAGGAGCTGTTGTGGGGCTGATGGGGGTCAGATCTATGGGGCAGGAGCTGCTGTGGGGCTGATGTGGGTCAGATCTATGGGGCAGGAGCTGCTGTGGGGCTGATGTGGGTCAGATCTATGGGGCAGGAGCTGCTGTGGGTCAGATCTATGGGGCAGGAACAGATGTGGGCCTGATGTTGGTCAGATTTATTTAGCAGGAGCTGCTGTGTTGCAGATGTGGGTCAGATCTATGGTGCAGGAGCTGCTGTGGGGCAGATGTAGGGCATATCTATGGGGCAGGAGCTGCTGTGAGGCTGATGGGCGTTAGATCTATGGGAGGAGCTGCTGTGGTGCAGATGTGGGTCAGATCTATGGGGCAGGTGCTGCTGTGCGACATATGTGGGTCAGATCTATGGGGCAGGATCTGCTGTGGGGCTGATGTGGGAAAGATCTATGGGGCAGGGGATGCTTTGGGGCAGATGTGGGTCAGATCTATGGGGCAGGAGTTGCTGTGGGGAAGATGTAGGGCTTATCTATGGGGCAGGAGCTGCTGTGAGGCTGACGGGTGTTAGATCTATGGGGAGGAGCTGCTGTCGTGCAAATGTGGGTCAGAGCTATGGGGCAGGAGCTGCTGTGGGGCAGATGTGGGTCAGATCTATGGTGTAGGAGCAGCTGTGGGGCTGATGTGGGAAAGGTCTATGGGGCAGGAGATGCTTTGGGGCAGATGTGGGTCAAATCTATGGGGCAGGAGTTGCTGTGGGGCTGATGTGGGTCAGATCTCTTGGGCAGCAGCTGCTTTACATATGATGTGTGTCAGATCTATGGGGCAGGAGCTACTGTGGGTCTGATGTTGGTCTGATCTATGGGGCAGGAGCTGCTGCGGGGCTGATTTGGGTCAGATCTATGGGGCAGGAGCTGCTGTGGGGCTGATGTGGGTTAGATCTATGGGGCAGGAGCTGTTGTGGGGCTGATGTGGGTTAGATCTATGGGGCAGGAGCTGTTGTGGGTCATATCTACTGGGCAGCAGCTGCTTTACATATGATGTGTGTCAGATCTATGGGACAGGAGCTACTGTGGGGCTGATGTTGGTCTGATCTATGGGGCAGGAGCTGCTGCGGGGCTGATTTGGGTCAGATCTATGGGGCAGGAGCTGCTGTGGGGCTGATGTGGGTTAGATCTATGGGGCAGGAGCTGTTGTGGGGCTGATGGGGGTCAGATCTATGGGGCAGGAGATGCTGTGGGTCAGATCTATGGGGCAGGAGATGCTTTGGGGCAGATGTGGGTCAAATCTATGGGGCAGGAGTTGCTGTGGGGCTGATGTGGGTCAGATCTCTTGGGCAGCAGCTGCTTTACATATGATGTGTGTCAGATCTATGGGGCAGGAGCTACTGTGGGTCTGATGTTGGTCTGATCTATGGGGCAGGAGCTGCTGCGGGGCTGATTTGGGTCAGATCTATGGGGCAGGAGCTGCTGTGGGGCTGATGTGGGTTAGATCTATGGGGCAGGAGCTGTTGTGGGGCTGATGGGGGTCAGATCTATGGGGCAGGAGATGCTGTGGGTCAGATCTATGGGGCAGGAGATGCTTTGGGGCAGATGTGGGTCAAATCTATGGGGCAGGAGCTGCTCTGGGGCTGATGTGGGTCAGATCTATTGGGCAGCAGCTGCTTTACATATGATGTGTGTCAGATCTATGGGGCAGGAGCTACTGTGGGTCTGATGTTGGTCTGATCTATGGGGCAGGAGCTGCTGCGGGGCTGATTTGGGTCAGATCTATGTGGCAGGTGCTGCTGTGGGGCTGATGTGGGTTAGATCTATGGGGCAGGAGCTGTTGTGGGGCTGATGTGGGTTAGATCTATGGGGCAGGAGCTGTTGTGGGTCATATCTACTGGGCAGCAGCTGCTTTACATATGATGTGTGTCAGATCTATGGGACAGGAGCTACTGTGGGGCTGATTTTGGTCTGATCTATGGGGCAGGATCTGCTGCGGGGCTGATTTGGGTCAGATCTATGGGGCAGGAGCTGCTGTGGGGCTGATGTGGGTTAGATCTATGGGGCAGGAGCTGTTGTGGGGCTGATGGGGGTCAGATCTATGGGGCAGGAGATGCTGTGGGTCAGATCTATGGGGCAGGAGATGCTGTGGGTCAGATCTATGGGGCAGGAGCTGCTGTGGGGAACATGTGTGTCAGGTCTATGGGGCAGGATCTGCTGTGGGGCAGATGTGGGGCAGATCTATGGGTCAGCAGCTGCTCTGGGTCTGATGTGGGTCAGATCTATGGGTCAGCAGCTGCTGTGGGTCTGATGTGGGTCAGATCTATGGGGCAGGAGCTGCTGTGAGGCTGATGGGTGTTAGATCTATGGGGAGGAGCTGCTGTGGTGCAGATGTGGGTCAGAGCTATGGGGCAGGAGCTGCTGTGGAGCTGATGTGGGTCAGATCTATGGGGCAGGAGCTGCTGTAGTTAAGATCTATTTGGCAGGATCTGCTGTGGGGCAGAATTGGGTCAGATCTATGGGGCAGGAGCTGCAGTGGAGATGATGTACGTCAGATCTATGGGTCAGGAGCTGCTGTGGGGCTGCTGTGGGTTAGATCTATGGGGCAGGAGCTGTTGTGGGTCATATCTATTGGGCAGCAGCTGCTTTACATATGATGTGTGTCAGATCTATGGGGCCGGAGCTGCTGTGGGGCTGATGGGGGTCAGATCTATGGGGCAGGAGCTACTGTGGGGCTGATGTGGGTCAAATCAATGGGGCAGAGCTGCTCCTGGGAACATGTGGGTCAGATCTATGGGGCAGGAGCTGCTGTGGGGCTGATGTGGGTCAGATCCTTGGGGCTGAAGCTGCTGTGGGTCATATCTACTGGGCAGCAGCAGCTTTACATATGATGTGTGTCAGATCTATGGGGCAGGATCTGCTGTGGGGCTGATGTGGGTTAGATCTATGGGGCAGGAGCTTTTGTGGGGCTGATGGGGGTCAGATCTATGGGGCAGGAGCTACTGTGAGGCTGATGGGGGTCAGATCTATGGAGCAGGAGCTACTGTGGGGCTGATGTTGGTCTGATCTATGGGGCAGGAGCTGCTGTGCGACAGATGTGGGTCAGATCTATGGGGCAGGTGCTGCTGTGCGACATATGTGGGTCAGATCTATGGGGCAGGATCTGCTGTGGGGCTGATGTGGGAAAGATCTATGGGGCAGGAGATGCTTTGGGGCAGATGTGGGTCAGATCTATGGGGCAGGAGGTTCTGTGGGGCTGATGTGGGTCAGATCCTTGGGGCTGAAGATGCTGTGGGTCATATCTATTGGGCAGCAGCTGCTTTACATATGATGTGTGTCAGATCTATGGGGCAGGAGCTGCTGTGGGGCTGATGTGGGTTAGATCTATGGGGCAGGAGCTGTTGTGGGGCTGATGGGGGTCAGATCCTTAGGGCAGGAGCTACTGTGGGGCTGATGTTGGTCTGATCTATGGGGCAGGAGCTGCTGCGGGGCTGATTTGGGTCAGATCTATGGGGCAGGAGCTGCTGTGGTTCTGATGTGGGTTAGATCTATGGGGCAGGAGCTGTTGTGGGGCTGATGGGGGTCAGATCTATGGGGCAGGAGATGCTGTGGGTCAGATCTATGGGGCAGGAGCTGCTGTGGGGAACATGTGTGTCAAAACTATGGGGCAGGAGCTGCTGTGGGGCAGATGTGGGTCAGATCTATGGGTCAGCAGCTGCTGTGGGTCTGATGTGGGTCAGATCTATGGGTCAGCAGCTGCTGTAGGTCTGATGTGTGTCAGATCTATGGGGCAGGAGCTGCTGTGGGTCAGATCTATGGGGCAGGAACAGATGTGGGCCTGATGTTGGTCAGATTTATGGAGCAGGAGCTGCTGTGTTGCAGATGTGGGTCAGATCTATGGTGCAGGAGCTGCTGTGGGGCAGATGTAGGGCATATCTATGGGGCAGGAGCTGCTGTGAGGCTGATGGGTGTTAGATCTATGGGGAGGAGCTGCTGTGGTGCAGATGTGGGTCAGAGCTATGGGGCAGGAGCTGCTGTGTGGCAGATGTGGGTCAGATCTATGGTGTAGGAGCTGCTGTGGGGCTGATGTGGGTCAGATCTATGGGGCAGGAGCTGCTGTGGTTAAGATCTATTCGGCAGGATCTGCTGTGGGGCAGATTTGGGTCAGATCTATGGGGCAGGAGCTGCAGTGGAGATGATGTACGTCAGATCTATGGGGCAGGAGCTGCTGTGGGGCTGATGTGGGTTATATCTATGGGGCAGGAGCTGTTGTGGGGCTGATGTTTGTCTGATCTATGGGGCAGGAGCTGCTGCGGGGCTGATTTGGGTCAGATCTATGGGGCAGGAACTGCTGTGGGGCTGATGTGGGTTAGATCTATGGGGCAGGAGCTCTTGTGGGGCAGATGGGTGTCAGATCTATGGGGCAGGAGATGCTGTGGGTCAGATTTATGGAGCAGGAGCTGCTGTGTTGCAGATGTGGGTCAGAGCTATGGGGCAGGAGCTGCTGTGGGGCTGATGTGGGTCAGATCTATGGGGCAGGAGCTGCTGTGGTTAAGATCTATTGGGCTGGATCTGCTGTGGGGCAGATTTGGGTCAGATCTATGGGGCAGGAGCTGCAGTGGAGATGATGTACGTCAGATCTATGGGGCAGGAGCTGCTGTGGGGCTGCTGAGGGTTAGATCTATGGGGCAGGAGCTGTTGTGGGTCATATCTATAGGGCAGCAGCTGCTTTACATATGATGTACGTCAGATCTATGGGGCAGGAGCTGCTGTGGGGCTGATGTGGGTCAGATCCTTGGGGCTGAAGCTGCTGTGGGTCATATCTATTGGGCAGCAGCTGCTTTACATATGATGTGTGTCAGATCTATGGGACAGGAGCTGCTGTGGGGCTGATGTGGGTTAGATCTATGGGGCAGGAGCTGTTGTGGGGCTGATGGGGGTCAGATCTATGGGGCAGGAGCTGCTGTGGGTCAGATCTATGGGGCAGGAGCTGCTGTGGGGTACATGTGGGTCAGGTCTGTGGGGCAGGAGCTGCTGTGGGGCAGATGTGGGTCAGATCTATGGGTCAGCAGCTGCTGTGGGTCTGATGTGGGTCAGATCTATGGGGCAGGAGCTGCTGTGGGGCTGATGTGGGTCAGATCTATGGGGCAGGAGCTGCTGTGGGGCAGAAATGGGTAAGTACTATGCGGTAGGAGCTGCTGTGGTTAAGATCTATTTGGCAGGATCTGCTGTGGGGCAGATTTGGGTCAGATCTATGGGGCAGGAGCTGCTGTGTGGCAAATGTGGGTCAGATCTATGGGGCAGGAGCTGCTGTGGGTCAGATCTATGGGGCAGGAACAGATGTGGGCCTGATGTTGGTCAGATTTATGGAGCAGGAGCTGCTGTGTTGCAGATGTGCGTCAGATCTATGGTGCAGGTGCTGCTGTGGGGCAGATTTAGGGCTTATCTATGGGGCAGGAGCTGCTGTGAGGCTGATGGGTGTTAGATCTATGGGGAGGAGCTGCTGTGGTGCAGATGTGGGTCAGAGCTATGGGGCAGGAGCTGCTGTGGTTAAGATCTATTTGGCAGGATTTGCTCTGGAGCAGATTTGGTTCAGATCTATGGGGCAGGAGCTGCAGTGGAGATGATGTACGTCAGATCTATGGGGCTGGAGCTGCTGTGGGGCTGCTGTGGGTTAGATCTATGGGGCAGGAGCTGTTGTGGGTCATATCTATTGGGCAGCAGCTGCTTTACATATGATGTGTGTCAGATCTATGGGGCCGGAGCTGCAGTGGTGCTGATGGGGGTCAGATCTATGGGGAGGGAGCTACTGTGGGGCTGATGTGGGTCAAATCAATTTGGCAGAGCTGCTCTTGGGAACATGTGGGTCAGATCTACGGGGCAGGAGCTGCTGTGTGGCTGATGTGGGTCAGATCCTTGGGGCTGAAGCTGCTGTGGGTCATATCTATTGGGCAGCAGCTGTTTACATATGATGTGTGTCAGATCTATGGGGCAGGAGCTGCTGGGGGGAACATGTGGGTCAGGTCTATGGGGCAGGAGCTGCTGTGGGGCAGATGTGGGTCAGATCTATGGGTGAGCAGCTGCTGTGGGTCTGATGTGGGTCAGATCTATGGGGCAGGAACTGCTGTGGGGCTGATGTGGGTCTGATCTATGGGGCAGGAGCTGCTGTGGGTCAGATCTATGGGGCAGGTACAGATGTGGGCCTGATGTTTGTCAGATTTATGGAGCAGGAGCTGCTGTGTTGCAGATGTGGGTCAGATCTATGGTGTACGAGCTGCTGTGGGGCTGATATGGGTGAGATCTATGGGGCAGGAGCTGCTGCGGTTAAGATCTATTTGGCAGGATCTGCTGTGGGGCAGATTTGGGTCAGATCTATGGGGCAGGAGCTGCTGTGTGGCAAATGTGGGTCAGATCTATGGGGCAGGAGCTGCTATGGGTCAGATCTATGGGGCAGGAACAGATGTGGGCCTGATGTTTGTCAGATTTATGGAGCAGGAGCTGCTGTGTTGCAGATGTGGGTCAGATCTATGGTGTAGGAGCTACTGTGGGGCAGATGTAAGGCTTATCAATGGGGCAGGAGCTGCTGTGAGGCTGATGGGTGTTAGATCTATGGGGAGGCGCTGCTGTGGTGCAGATGTGGGTCAGAGCTATCGGGCAGGAGCTGCTGTGTGGCAGATGTGGGTCAGATCTATGGTGTAGGAGCTGCTGTGGGGCTGATGTGGGTCAGATCTATGGGGCAGGAGCTGCTGTGGTTAAGATTTATTTGGCAGGATCTGCTGTGCGGCAGATTTGGGTCAGATCTATGGGGCAGGATCTGCAGTGGAGATGATGTACGTCAGATCTATGGGGCAGGAGCTACTGTGGGGCTGATGTTGGTCTGATCTATGGGGCAGGAGCTGCTGTGCGACAGATGTGGGTCAGATCTATGGGGCAGGTGCTGCTTTGCGACATATGTGGGTCAGATCTATGGGGCAGGATCTGCTGTGGGGCTGATGTGGGAAAGATCTATGGGGCAGGAGATGCTTTGGGGCAGATGTGGGTCTGATCTATGGGGCAGGAGTTGCTGTGGGGCTGATGTTGGTCTGATCTATGGGGCAGGAGCTGCTGTGCGACAGATGTGGGTCAGATCTATGGGGCAGGTGCTGCTTTGCGACATATGTGGGTCAGATCTATGGGGCAGGATCTGCTGTGGGGCTGATGTGGGAAAGATCTATGGGGCAGGAGATGCTTTGGGGCAGATGTGGGTCTGATCTATGGGGCAGGGGCTGCTGTGGGGCAGATGTGGGTCAGATGTGGGTCAGATCTATGGGGCAGGAGCTGCTGTGGGTCAGATGTGGGTCAGATCTATAGGTCAGGAGCTGCTGTGGCTGCTGTGGGTCAGTTCTATGGGGCAGGAGAAGCTCTGGGGCTGATGTGGGTCAAATAAATGGGGCAGAGCTGCTCTGGGGCACATGTGGGTCAGATCTATGGAGCAGGAGCTGCTGTGGGGCAGATTTGAATCAGATCTATAGGGCAGGAGCTGCTGTGGGTCAGAGGTATGGGGCAGGAGCTGCTGTGGAGCACATGTGAGTTAGATCTATAGGGCAGGAGCTGCTGTGGGTCAGATGTTGGTCAGATCTATAGGTCAGGAGCTGCTGTGGCTGCTGTGGGTCAGTTCTATAAGGCAGGAGCTGCTGTGGGGCTGACGTGGGTCATATCTATGAGGCAAGAGCTGCTGTGGGGCAGATTTGGGTCAGATCTATGGGGCAGGAGCTGCTGTGGGGATGATGTGGGCCAGATCTATGGGGCAGGAGCTGCTGTGGGGCTGATGTGGGTCAGATCTATGGGGCAGGAGATGCTGTGGGTCAGATCTATGGGGCAGGAGCTGCTGTGGGGCTGATGTGGGTCAGGTCTATGGGGCAGGAGCTGCTGTGGGGCAGATGTAGGGCATATCTATGGGGCAGGAGCCGCTGTGGGGCAGATGTGGGTCATTTCTATGGGGCAGGAGCTGCTGTGGGGCAGATGTGGGAGAGATCTATGGGGCAGGGGCTGCTGTGGGGCAGATGTGGGTCAGATCTATGGGGCAGGAGCTGCTGTGGGTCAGATGTGGGTCAGATCTATAGGTCAGGAGCTGCTGTGGCTGCTGTGGGTCAGTTCTATGGGGCAGGAGATGCTTTGGGGCTTATGTGGGTCAAATCAATGGGGCAGAGCTGCTCTGGGGCACATGTGGGTCAGATCTATGGAGCAGGAGCTGCTGTGGGGCAGATTTGAATCAGACCTATAGGGCAGGAGCTGCTGTGGGTCAGATCTATGGAGCAGGAGCTGCTGTGGGGCACATGTGAGTTAGATCTATGGGGCAGGAAATGGTGTGGGGCAGATTTGGGTCAGATGTATGGGGCAGGAGCTGCTGTGTGGCTGATGTTGGTCAGATCTATAGGGCAGGAGCTGCAGTGGGGCTGATGTGGGTCAAATCAATGGGGCAGAGCTGCTCTGGGGCACATGTGGGTCAGATCTATGGAGCAGGAGCTGCTGTGGGGCAGATGTGGTTCAGATCTATAGGGCAGGAGCTGCTGTGGGTCAGATCTATGGGCAGGAGCTGCTGTGGGGCACATGTGAGTTAGATCTATGGGGCAGGAGATGGTGTGGGGCAGATTTGGGTCAGATGTATGGGTCAGGAGCTGCTGTGTGGCTGATGAGGGTCAGATCTATGGGGCATGGGCTGCTGTGGGTCAGATCTACGGGACTGGAGCTGCAGTGGAGCACATGTGGGTCAGATCTATGGGGTAGAAGCTGCTGTGGGGCTGATGGGGGTCATATCTATAAGGCAGGAGCTGCTGTGGGGCTGACGTGGGTCAGATCTATGAGGCAGGAGCTGCTGTGGGGCAGATTTGGGTCAGATCTATGGGGCAGGTGCTGCTGTGGGGCTGATGTGGGTCAGATCTATGGGGCAGGAGCTGCTGTGGGGCTGATGTGGGTCAGATCTATGGGGCAGGAGCTGCTGTGGGTCAGATCTATGGAGCAGGAGCTGCTGTGGGGCACATGTGAGTTAGATCTATGGGGCAGGAGATGGTGTGGGGCAGATTTGGGTCAGATGTATGGGGCAGGAGCTGATGTGGGGCTGAGTTGGTCAGATCTATAGGGCAGGAGATGCAGTGGGGCTGATGTGGGTCATATCAATGGGGCAGAGCTGCTCTGTGGCACATGTGGGTCAGATCTATGGAGCAGGAGCTGCTGTGGGGCAGATTTGAATCAGATCTATAGGGCAGGAGCTGCTGTGGGTCAGAGGTATGGGGCAGGAGCTGCTGTGGAGCACATGTGAGTTAGATCTATGGGGCAGGAGCTGCTGTGGGTCAGATTGTCATGGTTTAATAATGTTGTAATTTTGCTATCAGTATTCCACATCATAACATCATATAAAGCATGGATAATTTTACTGAATCTGCAACTTACAGAAGAAGACTACATCTCCCAGAGAGCAACACGATGGGTCACGGGACCTGGACTCTATATTAACTCTGTCGCAGAACAGACAGACGTCTTTCGAGTTCTGGCGTTCAGGGCAGTGTGTGGGAGCCTTCAGCCGTTCGCCCAGATTCACAGTAGGCCTCGGTTACGGGACTCATTCTCTCTCCTATTTTGCTTGATTCATTAGCTCAATTTTCAATTCTATTGTATTCTATTGTGTTATCCTGTATTTCGATATAGTATTTAGTAAATAAGTGTGCCTCCTTACATCGTTGCCGCTGTTTTCTTTTCTTAATTAACTTTTTCTTTTCGGCTGAGGGCCCTTCAGGGGCCCACGGCCCTTGTCACGGACGCAGGTGGATTTTTCGTTCAAACCGTGACAGATTTGGTAGCAGAGGATGGTTCCACTGTTGCAGCCACCCCCATAAGGCATTTGCCACCGTCCATGAATCAGTATAAAGATGAAGCATTGGCCACCTCTCCCGTTCAGCCACATCTAAAGCCAGCTGAACAGCCTTTACCTCTGCAAATTGACTTGATTCTCCTTTACCTTCAGTGGCCTCTGCAACTTGTTGTGTGGGGCTCCATACAGCAGCTTTCCATCTGCGATGCTTCCCTACAATACGACATGATCCGTCTGTGAATAGGGCAAATTACTTTTCGTTTTCTGGTAGCTCATTGTATGGTGGTGCCTCTTTAGCACGTGATACCTCTTCTGTAGGTGGTGTTTCAATTTTTTTACTCTCAGGCCAGTCCATGATCACTTCTAGAATTCCAGGACGGCTGAGTTTTCCCATTCCAGCTCGTTGAGTAATTAATGAAATCCACTTACTCCAAGTGGCATCAGTAGCATGATGGGTGGAGGGAACCTGTCCTTTAAACATCCAATTTATTACTGGCAAGCGAGGTGCTAGAAGAAGCTGAACCTCTGTCCCAACTACTTCAGAAGCAGTCTGAACCCCCTCATACACGGCTAAGATCTCCTTCTTAGTCGGAGTGTAGCGCTCCTCAGACCCTTTATATGCTTGACTCCAAAATCCTAGGGGTCGGCCTCGGATCCTCACATCCTGCCCCGTCCGTACTGGCCCCAAGGCCACGGCACGGGCTATTTCTTGTTTTCACTGCTCAAAAGCCTGCTGCTGCTCAGGACCCCATGAGAAATTATTCTTCTTCTGTGTTACCTGATAGAGGGGGCTCACTATGTGGCTGTAGTTTGGGACATGCATTCTCCAAAAGCCCACTACTCCCAGAAAAGATTGGGTCTCTGTCTTGTCGGTGGGCGGAGACATAGCAGTGATTTTGTCAATCACATCTGCTGGGATGTGACGACGTCCATCTTGCCATTTTATACCTAAGAACTGGATTTCCTGGGCAGGCCCCTTCACCTTGCTGCGCTTAATGGCAAAACCAGCTTTCAAAAGAATTTGGATTATCTGTTTCCCTTTCTTGAAAACCTCTGCTGCTGTATGGCCCCACACTACAATATCATCAATATACTGCAAGTGCTCAGGAGCATCACCCTGTTCCAAAACAGCTTGGATCAATCCATGGCAAATTGTTGGGCTGTGCTTCCACCCCTGAGGTAAACGGTTCCAGGTGTACTGAATACCTCTCCAGGTAAAAGCAAACTGTGGCCTACATTTTGCAGCCAATGGGATGGAAAAGAAGGCATTAGCAATGTCAATGGTGGCATACCACCTAGCTTCTTTTGACTCCAGTTCATACTGGAGTTCTAGCATGTCTGGTACAGCAGCACTTAATGGAGGTGTGACTTCATTCAGGCCACGGTAATCCACCGTCAGCCTCCATTCCCCACTGGTTTTACACACTGGCCATATGGGGCTGTTAAAAGGCGAGTGAGTTTTGCTAATCACTCCCTGATTCTCTAATTGGCGAATTAGCTTGTGAATGGGGAGCAATGAGTCCCTATTGGTGCGGTACTGCCGTCTGTGAACCACTCTGGTGACAATTGGTACCTCTTGGTCTTTTACCTGGTGCAACCTCCCAGCACCCGCTGGGAGACCCGGCGCTCGCTGCGTTGCTTCCGTCCTCCGTTCGGGGGGTTCCGTGCGCCGGCGCTGGCGCGTGGAAAGGGGGTGTGCGGCTGGTCGCGCGCGGGCGCGTGCCAGGCCCCCTTTCGCCCGGTTTTTCCCTATCCATCCATCCATCCATGCATCCACCTTCCCGCTTCGTGGCGGCGCGGGGTAGACCTGGGCGACCATCCACCCGCTCGATCGGCGGGTGCAGTTTCCCGTCCATGCCGCGGGTAGACGTGTCGTCCGTAGCGGGGTCTCCGCCGTTCGTCCTCCCTCGGGCACGCTTGCTTCCTCCATTATTGTTGTGTGTTTTTTTTGTTTTTTGTTTTTTTTTAAATATTTTTGTTTCTTTTAAATTCTTTTTCCTTTTTTTCTCCTTTTTTCCCCATTTTTTCTTTTTTTCCCTTTTTTCCCTATTTTAAATATTTTTTTCTTTCTTTTTTTTTAAAATTTTCTTTTCCCCATATTTCCTTATTATTTATTTAGTTATTCATGCAATTATTAATATCGCTCTTCCGCTTTCCCATCTTTTTATTACTTTTATTTTATTTTATTTTATTATTTTATTTTACCGCGACATTTTACGATCTATCTGTACTTTTTCACACCTTCTTCCCTTCTACGTTTTTTTGACTTCTGGTTTCCCTTCCCTTCCCTTCCCTTCCCTTCCCTTCCCTTCCCTTCCCTTCCCTTCCCTTCCCTTCCCTTCCCTTCCCTTCCCTTCCCTTCCCTTCCCTTCCCTTCCCTTCCCTTCCCTTCCCTTCCCTTCCCTTCCTTTCTCTTCTCTTTCTCCTCGTCACCCGCGCGTGAGTAGGCCCGGCACGGCCTCTGTCACGAAGAAGGGGGTCGCTTGCGTGGCCTGGGAGGGATGGGGGGGTCCGCGACGGGGTTGCGGGTATGCGGGTAGACCTGGCTGCCGGCCGGCGCCTGATCTTCCCGGCCCCGCGTCCGTCTTCCACCTTCCCCCCGCCCAGTCCACACCGCACGAGCGGGAACCCGACCCGTACCCGACGGCGGCCTGCCTCTGCCTGCCCCCACCCCGGCCCTCACCCACAACCCGCCCTCTCCCGGACGCATTTCGCCCGACCGGCCCGCGACCGTGTTTTTTTATTTGTTTGTTTGTTTTTGTTTTTGTTTTTTTTTTTTTTTGTTTTGGTCGGTCAATCGCTCGGTTATTTGTTTGGACCCGATTGGCCCGTTTGGTTTTTTTCTTTTCTTTCCTTTTTCCACCGGGGTGCTCCTGACGGCTCGGCCCAATGGCGGCTCAACTCGGCGACCGGAGCCCGCCAAAATGCCTCGCCACCCCCCAGCCCCACCGCCACCACCGCCACCACCTCCTCCTCCCGCTGAAAATCCCACGTACCATTCCACCTCATCTGCCGGCTGGGAGAGAGGCTAGGTGCGAACCCCGCGGGGGACGCGGCCGCCTCCCGCCGGCCCACCTCTCACCGCTGCCGTCTTCCCGCCGCTCTTTCGCCATCCCTCGCCACGCGGCCTGCCCGCAGTCCGGATATCCGGCCCGAACGGACCCCGGTGGGCGGGGCCCGCGCACCTTCCTGCAGAGCCGGGGAGGCGGGGGGGGGCCGGGCGGCTTTTTCAAAATCTAAAAAAGGGGAAAGTAAAGAAGAACCCACGAGAAAAACAAACAAACAAACAAACAAACAAACGGAAAATAATAAAACCGAGAGGGCGCGTGGGGGCACGGACAAACAATCGAACGGACCAAAGTACGAACGAACGGTCAAACAAACAAACATGCAGACAAAAGGGCAAAACCGCGGTGGCGGTGGCGGGACGGCCAGCTTCAAGCCAGGCCGAACCGAGAAGCCCGGGTGCGCCCCGACCCGGCGAACAGCGGCCGGCTCATACGTGCACCCTGGTCGTTCCGCGGCTGCGACCGAGTGGCGTCTCCGTGGCGCCTCCGGTGCTCCGGCACGGTCAACAAGGCTCGACCCCTGGCCATCGCAGCTCGAGTGCGCTGGCACGGTCCAGCCTCTCCCGGCAGGCTCCGCTCGGCTCGGACGTTCCGCGGAAGTGGCCAAGTGTCGCTCTTGTGGCGGCTCCTCAGCGCTGGCACTGTCTACACGGCTCCGAGCGCCTCCGGAGGGTGGAGGGAGGGGGGGGGGGGCACGGCGTCGGCGGCTAGGCGTCGCTTCCCATGCGTCTCGACTAGGTCGGCACGGTCTACCCGGCTCCGAGCGGGCCATGGTGCTCGGCGGCGGCTGCTAGGCGTCGCTTCCCATGCGTCTCGACTAGGTCGGCATGGTCTACCCGGCTCCGAGCGGGCCGTGGTGCTCGGCGGCGGGGGCTACGGGTCGCTGCCTATGCGGCTCGACTAGGTCGGCACGGTCTACCCGGCTCCGAGCAGGCCGTGGTGCTCGGCGGCGGCGGCTAGGGGTCGCTGCCCGTGCGGCTTGCGTGTAACTGCCAGGTCTACCCGCTTTCGGCTAGGGTTTGCCGCCCTGTGAGATGGGGCGGCGCTAAAGCTCCTTAGCTTGCTGGGGGGTCGCTGTAGTTTCTTACCTACCGCTACGTCGACGTAGAGCGCCGCTTACCCTCGGCGCCGCTGCCGGTAGTCGGCGCCGTTCTTTTCCGAAGCAGTTTTTTCTTATGCCTTCCGTTTTCGTCTGCAGGAGCGAGCGCGTGCTCGTCTCCAGAGGCGGCAACGAGCGGGCGCAGGCGAGCGCGGTTGAGCGCCGGGCTGTGGAGCTTTTCGGTTGCGGCTTCCCGCCGCTCTTTTGCCATCCCTCGCCACGCGGCCTGACCGCAGTCCGGATTTCCGGCTCGAACGGACCCCGCTCAAGTGCGCCGGCACGGTCCAACCGCTCCCGGCGGGCACCGCTCGGCTCGGACGTTCCTCGGAATCAGCCAAATGTCGCTCCCGTGGCGTCTCCGCAGGCAAAAACGCATAGCCGGCGCCGCAAAGCACGCAAGCCGCACCGAGCCGGGGAAACCGTGCCGTGGAGCAGCTGTGGGGCACATGTGGGTCAGATCTATGGGGTAGGAGCTGCTGTGCGGCTGATGGGGGTCAGATCTATGGGCAGAAGCTGATGTAGGGAAGATTTGGGTCTGATCTATGGGTTAGGAACTGCTGTGGTTCAGATCTATGGGGCAGGAGCAGCTGTGGGGCACATGTTGGTCAGATCTATGGGTTAGGTGCTGCTTTGGGGAAAATGTGGGTCAGATCTATGGGGCAGGAGCTGCTGTGGGTCAGATTTGGGTCAGATCTATGGGGCAGGAGCTGCTGTGGGGCTGCTGTGGGTCAGATTTATGAGTCAGGAGCTGCTGTGTGGCTGATGTGGGTCAGATCTATGGGGCAGGAGCTGCTGTGGGGCACATGTGGGTCAGACCTATGGGGCAGGAGCTGCAGAGGGGATGATGTAGGTCAGATCTAGGGGGCAGGAGTTGCTGTGGGGCAGATGAGGGACATATCTATAGTGCAAAATCTGCTGTTGGACAGATCTATGAGTTTGGAGCTGCTGTGGGGCACATGTGGGTCAGATCTATGGGCCAGGAGCTGCTGCGGGGCTGATTTGGGTCAGATCTATGGGTCAGCAGCTGCTGTGGGTCTGATGTGGGTCAGATCTATGGGGCAGGAGCAGCAGTGGGGCAGATGTGGTCAGATCTATGGGTCAGGAGCTGCAGTGGAGATGATGTACGTCAGATCTATGGGGCAGGAGCTGCTGTGGGGCTGCTGTGGGTCAGATCATTGGGGCTGAAGCTGCTGTGGGTCATATCTATTGGGCAGCAGCTGCTTTACATATGATGTGTGTCAGATCTATGGGGCAAAAGCTGCTGTGGGGCTGATATGGGTCAGATCTATGGGCAGGAGCTGCTGTGGGGCACATGTGAGTTAGATCTATGGGGCAGGAGATGGTGTGGGGCAGATTTGGGTCAGATGTATGGGTCAGGAGCTGCTGTGTGGCTGATGAGGGTCAGATCTATGGGGCATGGGCTGCTGTGGGTCAGATCTACGGGACTGGAGCTGCAGTGGAGCACATGTGGGTCAGATCTATGGGGTAGAAGCTGCTGTGGGGCTGATGGGGGTCATATCTATAAGGCAGGAGCTGCTGTGGGGCTGACGTGGGTCAGATCTATGAGGCAGGAGCTGCTGTGGGGCAGATGTGGGTCAGATCTATGGGGCAGGAGCTGCTGTGGGGCTGTTGTGGGTCAGATCTATGGGGCAGGAGCTGCTGTGGGGAAGATGTAGGGCATATCTATGGGGAAGGAGCTGCTGTGAGGCTGATGGGTGTTAGATCTATGGGGAGGAGCTGCTGTGGTGCCGATGTGGGTCAGAGCTATGGGGCAGGAGCTGCTGTGGGGCAGAAGTGGGTAAGATCTATGGGGTAGGAGATGGTGTGTGGCAGATGTGGGTCAGATCTATGGTGTAGGATCTGCTGTGGGGCAGATGTGGGTCAGATCTATGGGGCAGGAGCTGCTGTGGTTAAGATCTATTTGGCAGGATCTGCTGTGGGGCAGATTTGGGTCAGATCTATGGGGCAGGAGCTGCTGTGGGGCACATGTGAGTTAGATCTATGGGGCAGGAGATGGTGTTGGGCAGATTTGGGTCAGATGTATGGGTCAGGAGCTGCTGTGTGGCTGATGAGGGTCAGATCTATGGGGCAAGAGCTGCTGTGGTGCAGATGTGGGTCAGATCTATGGGGCAGGAGCTGCTGTGGGGCTGATACGGTTAAGATCTATGGAGCGGGAGATGCTATGGGGCTGATGAGGGTCAGATCTATGGGGCAGGAGCTGATGTGGGGCTGATGTTGGTCAGATCTATAGGGCAGGAGCTGCAGTGGGGCTGATGTGGGTCAGATCAATGGGGCAGAGCTGCTCTGGGGCACATGTGGGTCAGATCTATGGAGCAGGAGCTTCTGTGGGGCAAATTTGAATCAGATCTATAGGGCAGGAGCTGCTGTGGGTCAGATCTAGGGGCAGGAGCTGCTGTGGGGCACATGTGAGTTAGATCTATGGGGCAGGAGATGGTGTGGGGCAGATTTGGGTCAGATGTATGGGTCAGGAGCTGCTGTGTGGCTGATGAGGGTCAGATCTATGGGGCATGGGCTGCTGTGGGTCAGATCTACGGGACTGGAGCTGCAGTGGAGCACATGTGGGTCAGATCTATGGGGTAGAAGCTGCTGTGGGGCTGATGGGGGTCATATCTATAAGGCAGGAGCTGCTGTGGGGCTGACGTGGGTCAGATCTATGAGGCAGGAGCTGCTGTGGGGCAGATTTGGGTCAGATCTATGGGGCAGGAGCTGCTGTGGGGCTGATGTGGGTCAGTTCTATGGGGCAGGAGCTGCTGTGGGGCTGATACGGTTAAGATCTATGGAGCGGGAGATGCTATGGGGCTGATGAGGGTCAGATCTATGGGGCAGGAGCTGATGTGGGGCTGATGTTGGTCAGATCTATAGGGCAGGAGCTGCAGTGGGGCTGATGTGGGTCAGATCTATGGGGCAGGATCTCCTGTGGGGCTGATGTGGGTCAAATCAATGGGGCAGAGCTGCTCTGGGGCACATGTGGGTCAGATCTATGGTGTAGGAGCTGCTGTGGGGCTGATGTGGGTCAGATCTATGGGGCAGGAGCAGCAGTGGGGCAGATGTGTTCAGATCTATGGGTCAGGAGCTGCAGTGGAGATGATGTACGTCAGATCTATGGGGCAGGAGCTGCTGTGGGGCTGCTGTGGGTCAGATCATTGGGGCTGAAGCTGCTGTGGGTCATATCTATTGGGCAGCAGCTGCTTTACATATGATGTGTGTCAGATCTATGGGGCAGGAGCTGCTGTGGGGCTGACGTGGGTCAGATCTATGAGGCAGGAGCTGCTGTGGGGCAGATTTGGGTCAGATCTATAGGGCAAGAGCTGCTGTGGGGCTGATGTGTGTCAGTTCTATGGGGCAAGAGCTGCTGTGGTGCAGATGTGGGTCAGATCTATGGGGCAGGAGCTGCTGTGGGGCTGATACGGTTAAGATCTATGGAGCGGGAGATGCTATGGGGCTTATGAGGGTCAGATCTATGGGGCAGGAGCTGATGTGGGGCTGATGTTGGTCAGATCTATAGGGCAGGAGCTGCAGTGGGGCTGATGTGGGTCAGATCTATGGGGCAGGATCTCCTGTGGGGCTGATGTGGGTCAAATAAATGGGGCAGAGCTGCTCTGGGGCACATGTGGGTCAGATCTATGGTGTAGGAGCTGCTGTGGGGCTGATGTGGGTCAGATCTATGGGGCAGGAGCTGCTGTGGTTAAGATCTATTTGGCAGGATCTGCTGTGGGGCAGATTTGGGTCAGATCTATGGGGCAGGAGCAGCAGTGGGGCTGATGTGGGTCAGATCTATGGAGCAGGAGCTGCTGTGGGGCAGATTTGAATCAGATCTATAGGGCAGGAGCTGCTGTGGGTCAGATCGATGGGCAGGAGCTGCTGTGGGGCTGATGTGGGTCAGATCTATGAGGCAGGAGATGGTGTGGGGCAGATTTGGGTCAGATGTATGGGTCAGGAGCTGCTGTGTGGCTGATGAGGGTCAGATCTATGGGGCATGGGCTGCTGTGGGTCAGATCTACGGGACTGGAGCTGCAGTGGAGCACATGTGGGTCAGATCTATGGGGTAGAAGCTGCTGTGGGGCTGATGGGGGTCATATCTATAAGGCAGGAGCTGCTGTGGGGCTGACGTGGGTCAGATCTATGAGGCAGGAGCTGCTGTGGGGCAGATTTGTGTCAGATCTATGGGGCAAGAGCTGCTGTGGGGCTGATGTGTGTCAGTTCTATGGGGCAAGAGCTGCTGTGGTGCAGATGTGGGTCAGATCTATGGGGCAGGAGCTGCTTTGGGGCTGATACGGTTAAGATCTATGAAGCGGGAGATGCTATGGGGCTGATGAGGGTCAGATCTATGGGGCAGGAGCTGATGTGGGGCTGATGTTGGTCAGATCTATAGGGCAGGAGCTGCAGTGGGGCTGATGTGGGTCAGATCTATGGGGCAGGATCTCCTGTGGGGCTGATGTGAGTCAAATCAATGGGGCAGAGCTGCTGTGGGGCACATGTGGGTCAGATCTATGGAGCAGGAGCTGCTGTGGGGCAAATTTGAATCAGATCTATAGGGCAGGAGCTGCTGTGGGTCAGATCTATGGGCAGGAGCTGCTGTGGGGCACATGTGAGTTAGATCTATGGGGCAGGAGATGGTGTGGGGCAGATTTGGGTCAGATGTATGGGCCAGGAGCTGCTGTGTGGCTGATGAGTGTCAGATCTATGGGGCATGGGCTGCTGTGGGTCAGATCTACGGGACTGGAGCTGCAGTGGAGCACATGTGGGTCAGATCTATGGGGTAGAAGCTGCTGTGGGGCTGATGGGGGTCATATCTATAAGGCAGGAGCTGCTGTGGGGCTGACGTGGGTCAGATCTATGAGGCAGGAGCTGCTGTGGGGCAGATTTGGGTCAGATCAATGGGGCAGGAGCTGCTGTGGGGCTGATGTGGGTCAGTTCTATGGGGCAAGAGCTGCTGTGGTGCAGATGTGGGTCAGATCTATGGGGCAGGAGCTGCTGTGGGGCTGATACGGTTAAGATCTATGGAGCGGGAGATGCTATGGGGCTGATGAGGGTCAGATCTATGGGGCAGGAGCTGATGTGGGGCTGATGTTGGTCAGATCTATAGGGCAGGAGCTGCAGTGGGGCTGATGTGGGTCAGATCTATGGGGCAGGATCTCCTGTGGGGCTGATGTGGGACAAATCAATGGGGCAGAGCTGCTCTGGGGCACATGTGGGTCAGATCTATGGGGCAGGAGCAGCAGTGGGGCAGATGTGGGTCAGATCTATGGGGCAGGAACTGCTGTGGGGCTGCTGTGGGTCAGATCATTGGGGCTGAAGGTGCTGTGGGTCATATCTATTGGGCAGCAGCTGCTTTACATATGATGTGTGTCAGATCTATGGGGCAGGAGCTGCTGTGGGGCTGATATGGGTCAGATCTATGGGCAGGAGCTGCTGTGGGGCACATGTGAGTTAGATCTATGGGGCAGGAGATGGTGTGGGGCAGATTTGGGTCATATGTATGGGTCAGGAGCTGCTGTGTGGCTGATGAGGGTCAGATCTATGTGTCAGGATCTCCTGTGGGGCTGATGTGGGTCAAATCAATGGGGCAGAGCTGCTCTGGGGCACATGTGGGTCAGATCTATGGTGTAGGAACTGCTGTGGGGCTGATGTGGGTCAGATCTATGGGGCAGGAGCTGCTGTGGTTAAGATCAATTTGGCAGGATCTGCTGTGGGTCAGATTTGGGTCAGATCTATGGGGCAGGAGCAGCAGTGGGGCAGATGTGGTCAGATCTATGGGTCAGGAGCTGCAGTGGAGATGATGTACGTCAGATCTATGGGGCAGGAGCTGCTGTGGGGCTGCTGTGGGTCAGATCATTGGGGCTGAAGCTGCTGTGGGTCATATCTATTGGGCAGCAGCTGCTTTACATATGATGTGTGTCAGATCTATGGGGCAGGAGCTGCTGTGGGGCTGACGTGGGTCAGATCTATGAGGCAGGAGCTGCTGTGGGGCAGATTTGAGTCAGATCTATAGGGCAAGAGCTGCTGTGGGGCTGATGTGTGTCAGTTCTATGGGGCAAGAGCTGCTGTGGTGCAGATGTGGGTCAGATCTATGGGGCAGGAGCTGCTGTGGGGCTGATATGGTTAAGATCTATGGAGCGGGAGATGCTATGGGGCTTATGAGGGTCAGATCTATGGGGCAGGAGCTGATGTGGGGCTGATGTTGGTCAGATCTATAGGGCAGGAGCTGCAGTGGGGCTGATGTGGGTCAGATCTATGGGGCAGGATCTCCTGTGGGGCTGATGTGGGTCATATCAATGGGGCAGAGCTGCTCTGGGGCACATGTGGGTCAGATCTATGGTGTAGGAGCTGCTGTGGGGCTGATGTGGGTCAGATCTATGGGGCAGGAGCTGCTGTGGTTAAGATCTATTTGGCAGGATCTGCTGTGGGGCAGATTTGGGTCAGATCTATGGGGCAGGAGCAGCAGTGGGGCTGATGTGGGTCAGATCTATGGAGCAGGAGCTGCTGTGGGGCAGATTTGAATCAGATCTATAGGGCAGGAGCTGCTGTGGGTCAGATCTATGGGCAGGAGCTGCTGTGGGGCACATGTGAGTTAGATCTATGGGGCAGGAGATGGTGTGGGGCAGATTTGGGTCAGATGTATGGGTCAGGAGCTGCTGTGTGGCTGATGAGGGTCAGATCTATGGGGCATGGGCTGCTGTGGGTCAGATCTACGGGACTGGAGCTGCAGTGGAGCACATGTGGGTCAGATCTATGGGGTAGAAGCTGCTGTGGGGCTGATGGGGGTCATATCTATAAGGCAGGAGCTGCTGTGGGGCTGACGTGGGTCAGATCTATGAGGCAGGAGCTGCTGTGGGGCAGATTTGTGTCAGATCTATGGGGCAAGAGCATCTGTGGGGCTGATGTGTGTCAGTTCTATGGGGCAAGAGCTGCTGTGGTGCAGATGTGGGTCAGATCTATGGGGCAGGAGCTGCTGTGGGGCTGATACGGTTAAGATCTATGAAGCGGGAGATGCTATGGGGCTGATGAGGGTCAGATCTATGGGGCAGGAGCTGCTGTGGGGCTGACGTGGGTCAGATCTATGAGGCAGGAGCTGCTGTGGGGCAGATTTGGGTCAGATCTATAGGGCAAGAGCTGCTGTGGGGCTGATGTGTGTCAGTTCTATGGGGCAAGAGCTGCTGTGGTGCAGATGTGGGTCAGATCTATGGGGCAGGAGCTGCTGTGGGGCTTACGTGGGTCAGATCTATGAGGCAGGAGCTGCTGTGGGGCAGATTTGGGTCAGATCAATGGGGCAGGAGCTGCTGTGGGGCTGATGTGGGTCAGTTCTATGGGGCAAGAGCTGCTGTGGTGCAGATGTGGGTCAGATCTATGGGGCAGGAGCTGCTGTGGGGCTGATACGGTTAAGATCTATGGAGCGGGAGATGCTATGGGGCTGATGAGGGTCAGATCTATGGGGCAGGAGCTGCTGTGGGGCTGACGTGGGTCAGATCTATGAGGCAGGAGCTGCTGTGGGGCAGATTTGGGTCAGATCTATAGGGCAAGAGCTGCTGTGGGGCTGATGTGTGTCAGTTCTATGGGGCAAGAGCTGCTGTGGTGCAGATGTGGGTCAGATCTGTGAGGCAGGAGCTGCTGTGGGGCAGATTTGTGTCAGATCTATGGGGCAAGAGCTGCTGTGGGGCTGATGTGTGTCAGTTCTATGGGGCAAGAGCTGCTGTGGTGCAGATGTGGGTCAGATCTATGGGGCAGGAGCTGCTTTGGGGCTGATACGGTTAAGATCTATGAAGCGGGAGATGCTATGGGGCTGATGAGGGTCAGATCTATGGGGCAGGAGCTGATGTGGGGCTGATGTTGGTCAGATCTATAGGGCAGGAGCTGCAGTGGGGCTGATGTGGGTCAGATCTATGGGGCAGGATCTCCTGTGGGGCTGATGTGAGTCAAATCAATGGGGCAGTGCTGCTGTGGGGCACATGTGGGTCAGATCTATGGAGCAGGAGCTGCTGTGGGGCAAATTTGAATCAGATCTATAGGGCAGGAGCTGCTGTGGGTCAGATCTATGGGCAGGAGCTGCTGTGGGGCACATGTGAGTTAGATCTATGGGGCAGGAGATGGTGTGGGGCAGATTTGGGTCAGATGTATGGGCCAGGAGCTGCTGTGTGGCTGATGAGGGTCAGATCTATGGGGCATGGGCTGCTGTGGGTCAGATCTACGGGACTGGAGCTGCAGTGGAGCACATGTGGGTCAGATCTATGGGGTAGAAGCTGCTGTGGGGCTGATGGGGGTCATATCTATAAGGCAGGAGCTGCTGTGGGGCTGACGTG
Source organism: Coturnix japonica (assembly GCF_054131305.1). NCBI lineage: Eukaryota > Metazoa > Chordata > Aves > Galliformes > Phasianidae > Coturnix > Coturnix japonica. The sequence continues at coordinate 181,371 of NC_140684.1, forward strand.
GGTCAGATCTATGAGGCAGGAGCTGCTGTGGGGCAGATTTGGGTCAGATCAATGGGGCAGGAGCTGCTGTGGGGCTGATGTGGGTCAGTTCTATGGGGCAAGAGCTGCTGTGGTGCAGATGTGGGTCAGATCTATGGGGCAGGAGCTGCTGTGGGGCTGATACGGTTAAGATCTATGGAGCGGGAGATGCTATGGGGCTGATGAGGGTCAGATCTATGGGGCAGGAGCTGATGTGGGGCTGATGTTGGTCAGATCTATAGGGCAGGAGCTGCAGTGGGGCTGATGTGGGTCAGATCTATGGGGCAGGATCTCCTGTGGGGCTGATGTGGGTCAAATCAATGGGGCAGAGCTGCTCTGGGGCACATGTGGGTCAGATCTATGGGGCAGGAGCAGCAGTGGGGCAGATGTGGGTCAGATCTATGGGGCAGGAACTGCTGTGGGGCTGCTGTGGGTCAGATCATTGGGGCTGAAGGTGCTGTGGGTCATATCTATTGGGCAGCAGCTGCTTTACATATGATGTGTGTCAGATCTATGGGGCAGGAGCTGCTGTGGGGCTGATATGGGTCAGATCTATGGGCAGGAGCTGCTGTGGGGCACATGTGAGTTAGATCTATGGGGCAGGAGATGGTGTGGGGCAGATTTGGGTCATATGTATGGGTCAGGAGCTGCTGTGTGGCTGATGAGGGTCAGATCTATGTGTCAGGATCTCCTGTGGGGCTGATGTGGGTCAAATCAATGGGGCAGAGCTGCTCTGGGGCACATGTGGGTCAGATCTATGGTGTAGGAACTGCTGTGGGGCTGATGTGGGTCAGATCTATGGGGCAGGAGCTGCTGTGGTTAAGATCAATTTGGCAGGATCTGCTGTGGGTCAGATTTGGGTCAGATCTATGGGGCAGGAGCAGCAGTGGGGCAGATGTGGTCAGATCTATGGGTCAGGAGCTGCAGTGGAGATGATGTACGTCAGATCTATGGGGCAGGAGCTGCTGTGGGGCTGCTGTGGGTCAGATCATTGGGGCTGAAGCTGCTGTGGGTCATATCTATTGGGCAGCAGCTGCTTTACATATGATGTGTGTCAGATCTATGGGGCAGGAGCTGCTGTGGGGCTGACGTGGGTCAGATCTATGAGGCAGGAGCTGCTGTGGGGCAGATTTGAGTCAGATCTATAGGGCAAGAGCTGCTGTGGGGCTGATGTGTGTCAGTTCTATGGGGCAAGAGCTGCTGTGGTGCAGATGTGGGTCAGATCTATGGGGCAGGAGCTGCTGTGGGGCTGATATGGTTAAGATCTATGGAGCGGGAGATGCTATGGGGCTTATGAGGGTCAGATCTATGGGGCAGGAGCTGATGTGGGGCTGATGTTGGTCAGATCTATAGGGCAGGAGCTGCAGTGGGGCTGATGTGGGTCAGATCTATGGGGCAGGATCTCCTGTGGGGCTGATGTGGGTCATATCAATGGGGCAGAGCTGCTCTGGGGCACATGTGGGTCAGATCTATGGTGTAGGAGCTGCTGTGGGGCTGATGTGGGTCAGATCTATGGGGCAGGAGCTGCTGTGGGGCTGATGTGGGTTAGATCTATTTGGCAGGATCTGCTGTGGGGCAGATTTGGGTCAGATCTATGGGGCAGGAGCAGCAGTGGGGCTGATGTGGGTCAGATCTATGGAGCAGGAGCTGCTGTGGGGCAGATTTGAATCAGATCTATAGGGCAGGAGCTGCTGTGGGTCAGATCTATGGGCAGGAGCTGCTGTGGGGCACATGTGAGTTAGATCAATGGGGCAGGAGATGGTGTGGGGCAGATTTGGGTCAGATGTATGGGTCAGGAGCTGCTGTGTGGCTGATGAGGGTCAGATCTATGGGGCATGGGCTGCTGTGGGTCAGATCTACGGGACTGGAGCTGCAGTGGAGCACATGTGGGTCAGATCTATGGGGTAGAAGCTGCTGTGGGGCTGATGGGGGTCATATCTATAAGGCAGGAGCTGCTGTGGGGCTGACGTGGGTCAGATCTATGAGGCAGGCGCTGCTGTGGGGCAGATTTGGGTCAGATCTATGGGGCAAGAGCTGCTGTGGGGCTGATGTGTGTCAGTTCTATGGGGCAAGAGCTGCTGTGGTGCAGATGTGGGTCAGATCTATGGGGCAGGAGCTGCTGTGGGGCTGATACGGTTATGATCTATGAAGCGGGAGATGCTATGGGGCTGATGAGGGTCAGATCTATGGGGCAGGAGCTGATGTGGGGCTGATGTTGGTCAGATCTATAGGGCAGGAGCTGCAGTGGGGCTGATGTGGGTCAGATCTATGGGGCAGGATCTCCTGTGGGGCTGATGTGAGTCAAATCAATGGGGCAGAGCTGCTGTGGGGCACATGTGGGTCAGATCTATGGAGCAGGAGCTGCTGTGGGGCAGATTTGAATCAGATCTATAGGGCAGGAGCTGCTGTGGGTCAGATCTATGGGCAGGAGCTGCTGTGGGGCACATGTGAGTTAGATCTATGGGGCAGGAGATGGTGTGGGGCAGATTTGGGTCAGATGTATGGGTCAGGAGCTGCTGTGTGGCTGATGAGGGTCAGATCTATGGGGCATGGGCTGCTGTGGGTCAGATCTACGGGACTGGAGCTGCAGTGGAGCACATGTGGGTCAGATCTATGGGGTAGAAGCTGCTGTGGGGCTGATGGGGGTCATATCTATAAGGCAGGAGCTGCTGTGGGGCTGACGTGGGTCAGATCTATGAGGCAGGAGCTGCTGTGGGGCAGATTTGGGTCAGATCTATGGGGCAGGAGCTGCTGTGGGGCTGATGTGGGTCAGTTCTATGGGGCAAGAGCTGCTGTGGTGCAGATGTGGGTCAGATCTATGGGGCAGGAGCTGCTGTGGGGCTGATACGGTTAAGATCTATGGAGCGGGAGATGCTATGGGGCTGATGAGGGTCAGATCTATGGGGCAGGAGCTGATGTGGGGCTGATGTTGGTCAGATCTATAGGGCAGGAGCTGCAGTGGGGCTTATGTGGGTCAGATCTATGGGGCAGGATCTCCGGTGGGGCTGATGTGGGTCAAATCAATGGGGCAGAGCTGCTCTGGGGCACATGTGGGTCAGATCTATGGTGTAGGAGCTGCTGTGGGGCTGATGTGGGTCAGATCTATGGGGCAGGAGCTGCTGTGGTTAAGATCTATTTGGCAGGATCTGCTGTGGGGCAGATTTGGGTCAGATCTATGGGGCAGGAGCAGCAGTGGGGCAGATGTGGTCAGATCTATGGGTCAGGAGGTGCAGTGGAGATGATGTACGTCAGATCTATGGGGCAGGAGCTGCTGTGGGGCTGCTGTGGGTCAGATCATTGGGGCTGAAGCTGCTGTGGGTCATATCTATTGGGCAGCAGCTGCTTTACATATGATGTGTGTCAGATCTATGGGGCAGGAGCTGCTGTGGGGCTGATATGGGTCAGATCTATGGGCAGGAGCTGCTGTGGGGCACATGTGAGTTAGATCTATGGGGCAGGAGATGGTGTGGGTCAGATTTGGGTCAGATGTATGGGTCAGGAGCTGCTGTGTGGCTGATGTGGGTCAGTTCTATGGGGCAGGAGCTGCTGTGGGGCTGATGTGGGTCAGATCTATGGGGCAGGAGCTGCTGTGGGGCTGATGTGGGTCAGATCTATTGGGCGAAGGCTGCTGTGGGGCGCAAGTGAGGCAGATCTATGGGGCAGGAGCTGCTGTGTGGCAAATGTGGGTCAGATCTATGGGTCAGGAGCTGCTGTGGGGCTGATGTGAGTCAGATCTATGGGGCAGGATCTCCTGTGGGGCTGATGTGAGTCAAATCAATGGGTCAGAGCTGCTGTGGGGCACATGTGGGTCAGATCTATGGAGCAGGAGCTGCTGTGGGGCAGATTTGAATCAGATCTATAGGGCAGGAGCTGCTGTGGGTCAGATCTGTGGGCAGGAGCTGCTGTGGGGCACATGTGAGTTAGATCTATGGGGCAGGAGATGGTGTGGGGCAGATTTGGGTCAGATGTATGGGTCAGGAGCTGCTGTGTGGCTGATGAGGGTCAGATCTATGGGGCATGGGCTGCTGTGGGTCAGATCTACGGGACTGGAGCTGCAGTGGAGCACATGTGGGTCAGATCTATGGGGTAGAAGCTGCTGTGGGGCTGATGGGGGTCATATCTATAAGGCAGGAGCTGCTGTGGGGCACATGTGGGTCAGATCTATGGAGCAGGAGCTGCTGTGGGGCAGATTTGAATCAGATCTATAGGGCAGGAGCTGCTGTGGGTCAGATCGATGGGCAGGAGCTGCTGTGGGGCTGATGTGGGTCAGATCTATGAGGCAGGAGCTGCTGTGGGGCAGATTTGGGTCAGATCTATGGGGCAGGAGCTGCTGTGGGGCTGATGTGGGTCAGTTCTATGGGGCAAGAGCTGCTGTGGTGCAGATGTTGGTCAGATCTATGGGGCAGGAGCTGCTTTGGGGCTGATACGGTTAAGATCTATGGAGCGGGAGATGCTATGGGGCTGATGAGGGTCAGATCTATGGGTCAGGAGCTGCTGTGGGGCTGATGTGAGTCAGATCTATGGGGCAGGATCTCCTGTGGGGCAGATGTGGGTCAAATCAATGGGGCAGAGCTGCTCTGGGGCACATGTGGGTCAGATCTATGGTGTAGGAGCTGCTGTGGGGCTGATGTGGGTCAGATCTATGGGGCAGGAGCTGCTGTGGTTAAGATCTATTTGGCAGGATCTGCTGTGGGTCAGATTTGGGTCAGATCTATGGGGCAGGAGCAGCAGTGGGGCAGATGTGGTCAGATCTATGGGTCAGGAGCTGCAGTGGAGATAATGTACGTCAGATCTATGGGGCAGGAGCTGCTGTGGGGCTGCTGTGGGTCAGATCATTGGGGCTGAAGCTGCTGTGGGTCATATCTATTGGGCAGCAGCTGCTTTACATATGATGTGTCTCAGATCTATGGGGCAGGAGCTGCTGTGGGGCTGATGTGTGTCAGATCTATGGGGCAGGAGCTGCTGTGAGGCACATGTAAGTTAGATCTATGGGGCAGGAGATGGTGTGGGGCAGATTTGGGTCAGATGTATGGGTCAGGAGCTGCTGTGTGGCTGATGTGGGTCAGTTCTATGGGGCAGGAGCTGCTGTGGGGCTGATGTGGGTCAGATCTATGGGGCAGGAGCTGCTGTGGGGCTGATGTGGGTCAGATCTATTGGGCGAAGGCTGCTGTGGGGCGCAAGTGAGGCAGATCTATGGGGCAGGAGCTGCTGTGTGGCAAATGTGGGTCAGATCTATGGGGCAGGAGCTGCTGTGGGGCTGATGTGGGTCAGATCTATGGGGCAGGATCTCCTGTGGGGCTGATGTGAGTCAAATCAATGGGTCAGAGCTGCTGTGGGGCACATGTGGGTCAGATCTATGGAGCAGGAGCTGCTGTGGGGCAGATTTGAATCAGATCTATAGGGCAGGAGATGCTGTGGGTCAGATCTGTGGGCAGGAGCTGCTGTGGGGCACATGTGAGTTAGATCTATGGGGCAGGAGCTGCTGTGGGGCAGATTTTGGTCAGTTCTATGGGGCAGGAGCTGCTGTGGGGCTGACGTGGGTCAGATCTATGAGGCAGGAGCTGCTGTGGGGCAGATTTTGGTCAGTTCTATGGGGCAGGAGCTGCTGTGGGGCTGATGTGGGTCAGTTCTATGGGGCAAGAGCTGCTGTGGTGCAGATGTGGGTCAGATCTATGGGGCAGGAGCTGCTGTGGGGCTGATACGGTTAAGATCTATGGAGCGGGTGATGCTATGGGGCTGATGAGGGTCAGATCTATGGGGCAGGAGCTGATGTGGGGCTGATGTTGGTCAGATCTATAGGGCAGGAGCTGCAGTGGGGCTGATGTGGGTCAGATCTATGGGGCAGGATCTCCTGTGGGGCTGATGTGGGTCAAATCAATGGGGCAGAGCTGCTCTGGGGCACATGTGGGTCAGATCTATGGTGTAGGAGCTGCTGTGGGGCTGATGTGGGTCAGATCTATGGGACAGGAGCTGCTGTGGTTAAGATCTATTTGGCAGGATCTGCTTTGGGGCAGATTTGGGTCAGATCAATGGGGCAGGAGCTGCAGTGGGGCAGATGTGGTCAGATCTATGGGTCAGGAGGTGCAGTGGAGATGATGTACGTCAGATCTATGGGGCAGGAGCTGCTGTGGGGCTGCTGTGGGTCAGATCATTGGGGCTGAAGCTGCTGTGGGTCATATCTATTGGGCAGCAGCTGCTTTACATATGATGTGTGTCAGATCTATGGGGCAGGAGCTGCTGTGGGGCTGATATGGGTCAGATCTATGGGCAGGAGCTGCTGTGGGGCACATGTGAGTTAGATCTATGGGGCAGGAGATGGTGTGGGGCAGATTTGGGTAAGATCTATGGGGCAGGAGCTGCTGTGGGGCTGATGTGGTTCAGTTCTATGGGGCAAGAGCTGCTGTGGTGCAGATGTGGGTCAGATCTATGGGGCAGGAGCTGCTGTGGGGCTGATACGGTTAAGATCTATGGAGCGGGAGATGCTATGGGGCTGATGAGGGTCAGATCTATGGGGCAGGAGCTGATGTGGGGCTGATGTTGGTCAGATCTATAGGGCAGGAGCTGCAGTGGGGCTGATGTGGGTCAGATCTATGGGGCAGGATCTCCTGTGGGGCTGATGTGGGTCAAATCAATGGGGCAGAGCTGCTCTGGGGCACATGTGGGTCAGATCTATGGTGTAGGAGCTGCTGTGGGGCTGATGTGGGTCAGATCTATGGGGCAGGAGCTGCTGTGGTTAAGATCTATTTGGCAGGATCTGCTGTGGGGCAGATTTGGGTCAGATCTATGGGGCAGGAGCAGCATTGGGGCAGATGTGGTCAGATCGATGGGTCAGGAGCTGCAGTGGAGATGATGTACGTCAGATCTATGGGGCAGGAGCTGCTGTGGGGCTGCTGTGGGTCAGATCATTGGGGCTGAAGCTGCTGTGGGTCATATCTATTGGGCAGCAGCTGCTTTACATATGATGTGTGTCAGATCTATGGGCAGGAGCTGCTGTGGGGCACATGTGAGTTAGATCTATGGGGCAGGAGATGGTGTGGGGTAGATTTGGGTCAGATTTATGGGTCAGGAGCTGCTGTGTGGCTGATGAGGGTCAGATCTATGGGGCATGGGCTGCTGTAGGTCAGATCTACGGGACTGGAGCTGCAGTGGAGCACATGTGGGTCAGATCTATGGGGTAGAAGCTGCTGTGGGGCTGATGGGGGTCATATCTATAAGGCAGGAGCTGCTGTGGGGCTGACGTGGGTCAGATCTATGAGGCAGGAGCTGCTGTGGGGCAGATGTGGGTCAGATCTATGGGGCAGGAGCTGCTGTGGGGCTGATGTGGGTCAGATCTATGGGGCAGGAGCTGCTGTGGGGGAGATGTAGGGCATATCTATTGGGAAGGAGCTGCTGTGAGGCTGATGGGTGTTAGATCTATGGGGAGGAGCTGCTGTGGTGCCGATGTGGGTCAGAGCTATGGGGCAGCAGCTGCTGTGGGGCAGATGTGGGTAAGATCTATGGGGTAGGAGATGGTGTGTGGCAGATGTGGGTCAGATCTATGGTGTAGGAGCTGCTGTGGGGCTGATGTGGGTCAGATCTATGGGGCAGGAGCTGCTGTGGTTAATATCTATTTGGCAGGATCTGCTGTGGGGCAGATTTGGGTCAGATCTATAGGGCAGGAGCAGCAGTGGGGCAGATGTGGTCAGATCAGGACCACATGCTCAGGAGCATCACCCTGTTCCAAAACAGCTTGGATCAATCCATGGCAAATTGTTGGGCTGTGCTTCCACCCCTGAGGTAAACGGTTCCAGGTGTACTGAATACCTCTCCAGGTAAAAGCAAACTGTGGCCTACATTTTGCAGCCAATGGGATGGAAAAGAAGGCATTAGCAATGTCAATGGTGGCATACCACCTAGCTTCTTTTGACTCCAGTTCATACTGGAGTTCTAGCATGTCTGGTACAGCAGCACTTAATGGAGGTGTGACTTCATTCAGGCCACGGTAATCCACCGTCAGCCTCCATTCCCCACTGGTTTTACACACTGGCCATATGGGGCTGTTAAAAGGCGAGTGAGTTTTGCTAATCACTCCCTGATTCTCTAATTGGCGAATTAGCTTGTGAATGGGGAGCAATGAGTCCCTATTGGTGCGGTACTGCCGTCTGTGAACCACTCTGGTGACAATTGGTACCTCTTGGTCTTTTACCTGGTGCAACCTCCCAGCACCCGCTGGGAGACCCGGCGCTCGCTGCGTTGCTTCCGTCCTCCGTTCGGGGGGTTCCGTGCGCCGGCGCTGGCGCGTGGAAAGGGGGTGTGCGGCTGGTCGCGCGCGGGCGCGTGCCAGGCCCCCTTTCGCCCGGTTTTTCCCTATCCATCCATCCATCCATGCATCCACCTTCCCGCTTCGTGGCGGCGCGGGGTAGACCTGGGCGACCATCCACCCGCTCGATCGGCGGGTGCAGTTTCCCGTCCATGCCGCGGGTAGACGTGTCGTCCGTAGCGGGGTCTCCGCCGTTCGTCCTCCCTCGGGCACGCTTGCTTCCTCCATTATTGTTGTGTGTTTTTTTTGTTTCTTGTTTTTTTTTAAATATTTTTGTTTCTTTTAAATTCTTTTTCCTTTTTTTCTCCTTTTTTCCCCATTTTTTCTTTTTTTCCCTTTTTTCCCCTTTTTAAATATTTTTTTCTTTCTTTTTTTTTAAAATTTTCTTTTCCCCATATTTCCTTATTATTTATTTAGTTATTCATGCAATTATTAATATCGCTCTTCCGCTTTCCCATCTTTTTATTACTTTTATTTTATTTTATTTTATTGTTTTATTTTACCGCGACATTTTACGATCTATCTGTACTTTTTCACACCTTCTTCCTTTCTACTTTTCTTTGACTTCTGGCTTCCCTTCCTTTCCCTTCCCTTCCCTTCCCTTCCCTTCCCTTCCCTTCCCTTCCCTTCCCTTCCCTTCCCTTCCCTTCCCTTCCCTTCCCTTCCCTTCCCTTCCCTTCCCTTCCCTTCCCTTCCCTTCCCTTCCCTTCCCTTCCCTTCCCTTCCCTTCCCTTCCCTTCCCTTCCCTTCCCTTCCCTTCCCTTCCCTTCTCTTCTCTTTCTTCTCGTCACCCGCGCGTGAGTAGGCCCGGCACGGCCTCTGTCACGAAGAAGGGGGTCGCTTGCGTGGCCGGGGAGGGATGGAGGGGTCCGCGACGGGGTTGCGGGTATGCGGGTAGACCTGGCTGCCGGCTGGCGCCTGATCTTCCCGGCCACGCGTCCGTCTTCCACCTTCCCCCCCCCCAGTCCACACCGCACGAGTGGGAACCCGACCCGTACCCGACGGCGGCCTGCCTCCGCCTGCCCCCACCCTGGCCCTCACCCACAACCCGCCCTCTCCCGGACGCATCTCGCCCGACCGGCCCGCGACCGTGTTTTTTTATTTGTTTGTTTGTCTTTGTTTTTGTTTTTTTTTTTTTGTTTGGTCGGTCGGTCACTCGCTTGGTTATTTGTTTGGACCCGATTGGCCCGTTTGGTTTTTTTCTTTTCTTTCCTTTTTCCGCCGGGGTGCTCCTGACGGCTCAGCCCAATAGCGGCTCGACTCGGCGACCGGAGCCCGCCAAAACGCCTCGCCACCCCCCAGCCCCACCGCCACCACCGCCACCACCTCCTCCTCCCGCTGAAAATCCCACGTACCGTTCCACCTCATCTGCCGGCTGGGAGAGAGGCTAGGCGCGAACCCCGCGGGGGACGCGGCCGCCTCCCGCCGGCCCACCTCTCGCCGCTGCCGTCTTCCCGCCGCTCTTTCGCCATCCCTCGCCACGCGGCCTGCCCGCAGTCCGGATATCCGGCCCGAACGGACCCCTGGTGGGCGGGGACCGCGCACATTCCTGCAGAGCCGGGGAGGCGGGCGGGAGGCGGGGCGGCTTTTTCAAAAACTAAAAAAGGGGAAAGTAAAGAAGAACCCACGAGAAAAACAAACAAACAAACAAACAAACAAACAAACGGAAAATAATAAAACCGAGAGGGCGCGTGGGGGCACGGACAAACAATCGAACGGACCAAAGTACGAACGAACCGACGAACAAACAAACACGCAGACAAAAGGGCAAAACCGCGATGGCGGTGGCGGGACGGCCAGCTTCAAGCAAGGCCGAACCGAGAAGCCCGGGTCCGCCCCGACCCGGCGTCTCCGTGGCGCCTCCGGTGCTCCAGCACGGTCAACACAGCTCGACCCCTGGCCATCGCGGCTCGAGTGCACCGGCACGGTCCAGCCTCTCCTGGCGGGCTGCTGTGGGTCAGATCTACGGGACTGGAGCTGCAGTGGAGCACATGTGGGTCAGATCTATGGGGTAGAAGCTGCTGTGGGGCTGATGGGGGTCATATCTATAAGGCCGGAGCTGCTGTGGGGCTGACGTGGGTCAGATGTATGGGGCAGGAGCTGCTGTGCGACAGATGTGGGTCAGATCTATGGGGCAGGATCTGCTGTGGGGCATATGTGGGTCAGATCTATGGGGCAGGAGCTGCTGTGGGGCTGATGTGGGTCAGATCCTTGGGGCTGAAGCTGCTGTGGTTCTTATCTACTGGGCAGCAGCTGCTTTACATATGATGTGTTTCAGATCTATGGGGCAGGAGCTGCTGTGGGGCTGATGTGGGTTAGATCTATGGGGCAGGAGCTGTTGTGGGGCTGATGGGGGTCAGATCTATGGGGCAGGAGATGCTGTGGGTCAGATCTATGGGGCAGGAGCTGCTGTGGGGTACATGTGGGTCAGGTCTATGGGGCAGGAGCTGCTGTGGGGCAGATGTGGGTCAGATCTATGGGTCAGCAGCTGCTGTGGGTCTGATGTGGGTCAGATCTATGGGGCAGGAGCTGCTGTGGGGCTGATGTGGGTCAGATCTATGGGGCAGGAGCTGCTGTGGGGCAGAAATGGGTAAGATCTATGGGGTAGGAGCTGCTGTGGTTAAGATCTATTTGGCAGGATCTGCTGTGGGGAAGTTTTGGGTCAGATCTATGGGGCAGGAGCTGCTGTGTGGCAAATGTGGGTCAGATTTATGGAGCAGCAGCTGCTGTGTTGCAGATGTGGGTCAGATCTATGGTGCAGGAGCTGCTGTGGGGCAGATGTAGGGCTTCTCTATGGGGCAGGAGCTACTGTGAGGCTGATGGGTGTTAGATCTATGGGGAGGAGCTGCTGAGGTGCAGATGTGGGTCAAATCAATGGGGCAGAGCTGCTCTTGGGAACATGTGGGTCAGATCTATGGTGTAGGAGCTGCTGTGGGGCTGATGTGGGTCAGATCTATAGGGCAGGAGCTGCTGTGCGACAGATGTGGGTCAGATCTATGGGGCAGGAGCTGCTGTGGGGCTGATGTGGGTCAGATCCTTGGGGATGAAGCTGCTGTGGGTCATATCTATTGGGCAGCAGCTGCTTTACATATGATGTGTGTCAGATCTATGGGGCAGGAGCTACTGTGGGGCTGATGTTGTTCTGATCTATGGGGCAGGAGCAGCTGCGGGGCTGATTTGGGTCAGATCTATGGGTCTGCAGCTGTTGTGGGTCTGATGTGTGTTAGGTCTATGGGGCAGGAGCTGTTGTGGTGCTGATGGGGGTCAGATCTATGGGGCAGGAGATGCTGTGGGGCAGATTTGGGTCAGATCTATGGGGAGGAGCTGCTGTGGTGCAGATGTGGGTCAGAGCTATGGGGCAAGAGCTGCTGTGGTTAAGATCTATTTGGCAGGATTTGCTGTGGGGCAGATTTGGTTCACATCTATGGGGCAGGAGCTGCAGTGGAGATGATGTAAGTCAGATCTATGGGTCAGGAGCTGCTGTGGGGCTGCTGTGGGTTAGATCTATGGGGCAGGAGATGTTGTGGGTCATATCTATTGGGCAGCAGCTGCTTTACATATGATGTGTGTCAGATCTATGGGGCTGGAGCTGCAGTGGGGCTGATGTGGGTGAGATCTATGGTGTAGGAGCTACTGTGGGGCAGATGTAAGGCTTATCTATGGGGCAGGAGCTGCTGTGAGGCTGATGGGTGTTAGATCTATGGGGAGGAGCTGCTGTGGTGCAGATGTGGGTCAGAGCTATCGGGCAGGAGCTGCTGTGTGGCAGATGTGGGTCAGATCTATGGTGTAGGAGCTGCTGTGGGGCTGATGTAGGTCAGATCTATGGGGCAGGAGCTGCTGTGGTTAAGATCTATTTGGCAGGATCTGCTGTGGGGCAGATTTGGGTCAGATCTATGGGGCAGGAGCTGCAGTGGAGATGATGTACGTCAGATCTATGGGGCAGGAGCTACTGTGGGGCTGATGTTGGTCTGATCTATGGGGCAGGAGCTGCTGTGCGACAGATGTGGGTCAGATCTATGGGGCAGGTGCTGCTGTGCGACATATGTGGGTCAGATCTATAGGGCAGGATCTGCTGTGGGGCTGATGTGGGAAAGATCTATGGGGCAGGAGATGCTTTGGGGCAGATGTGGGTCAGATCCTTGGGGCTGAAGCTGCTGTGGGTCATATCTATTGGGCAGCAGCTGTTTACATATGATGTGTGTCAGATCTATGGGGCAGAAGCTGCTGTGGGGCTGATGTGGGTTAGATCTATGGGGCAGGAGCTGTTGTGGGGCTGATGGGGTCTGATCTATGGGGCAGGAGCTACTGTGGGGCTGATGTTGGTCTGATCTATGGGGCAGGAGCTGCTGCGGGGCTGATTTGGGTCAGATCTATGGGGCAGGAGCTGCTGTGGGGCTGATGTGGGTTAGATCTATGGGGCAGGAGCTGTTGTGGGGCTGATGGGGGTCAGATCTATGGGGCAGGAGATGCTGTGGGTCAGATCTATGGGGCAGGAGCTGCTGTGGGGCAGATGTGGGTCAGATCTATGGGTCAGCAGCAGTTGTGGGTCTGATGTGGGTCAGATCTATGGGGCAGGAGCTGTTGTGGGGCAGATGTGGGTCAGATCTTTGGGGCAGGAGCTGCTGTGGGTCAGATCTATGGGGCAGGAACAGATGTGGGCCTGATGTTGGTCAGAACTATGGAGCAGGAGCTGCTGTGGGGCAGATTTGAATCTGATCTATAGGGCAGGAGCTGCTGTGGGTCAGATCTAGGGGCAGGAGCTGCTGTGGGGCACATGTGAGTTAGATCTATGGGGCAGGAGATGGTGTGGGGCAGATGTGGGTCAGATCTATGGGGCAGGATCTCCTGGGGGCTGATGTGGTTCAGATCTGTGGGGTAAAATCTGCTGTGGGGCAGATGTGGGTCAGATCTATGGGGCAGGAGCTGCTGTGGGGCAGATGTGGGTCAGATCTATGGGTCAGCAGCAGTTGTGGGTCTGATGTGGGTCAGATCTATGGGTCAGGAGCTGCTGTGGGGCAGATGTGGGTCAGTTCTATGGGGCAAGAGCTGCTGTGGTGCAGATGTGGGTCAGATCTATGGGGCAGGAGCTGCTGTGGGGCTGATACGGTTAAGATCTATGTAGCGGGAGATGCTGTGGGGCTGATGAGGGTCAGATCTATGGGGCAGGAGCTGATGTGGGGCTGATGTTGGTCAGATCTATAGGGCAGGAGCTGCAGTGGGGCTGATGTGGGTCAGATCTATGGGGCAGGATCTCCTGTGGGGCTGATGTGGGTCAAATCAATGGGGCAGAGCTGCTCTGGGGCACATGTGGGTCAGATCTATGGAGCAGGAGCTGCTGTGGGGCAGATTTGAATCAGATCTATAGGGCAGGAGCTGCTGTGGGTCAGATCTATGGAGCAGGAGCTGCTGTGGGGCACATGTGAGTTAGATCTATGGGGCAGGAGATGGTGTGGGGCAGATGTGGGTCAGATCTATGGGGCAGGAGCTGCTGTGTGGCTGATGAGGGTCAGATCTATGGGGCATGGGCTGCTGTGGGTCAGATCTACGGGACTGGAGCTGCAGTGGAGCACATGTGGGTCAGATCTATGGGGTAGAAGCTGCTGTGGGGCTGATGGGGGTCATATCTATAAGGCAGGAGCTGCTGTGGGGCTGACGTGGGTCAGACCTATGAGGCAAGAGCTGCTGTGTGGCAGAAGTGGGTAAGATCTATGGGGTAGGAGATGGTGTGTGGCAGATGTGGGTCAGATCTATGGTGTAGGAGCTGCTGTGGGGCAGATGTGGGTCAGATCTATGGGGCAGGAGCTGCTGTGGGGCAGATGTGCTCAGATCTATGGGTCAGGAGCTGCAGTGGAGATGATGTACGTCAGATCTATGGGGCAGGAGCTGCTGTGGGGCTGCTGTGGGTCAGATCCTTGGGGATGAAGCTGCTGAGGGTCATATCTATTGGGCAGCAGCTGCTTTACATATGATGTGTGTCAGATCTATGGGACAGGAGCTGCTGTGGGGCAGATGTGGGTTAGATCTATGGGGCAGGGGCTGCTGTGGGGCAGATGTGGGTCAGATCTATGTGGCAGGAGCTGCTGTGGGGCAGATGTGGGTCAGATCTATAGGTCAGGAGCTGCTGTGGCATCTGTGGGTCAGATCTATGGGGCAGGAGCTGCTGTGGGGCTGATGTGGGTCAAATCAATGGGGCAGAGCTGCTCTGGGGCACATGTGGGTCAGATCTATGGAGCAGGAGCTGCTGTGGGGCAGATTTGAATCAGATCTATAGGGCAGGAGCTGCAGTGGGGCTGATGTGGTCAGATCTATGGGTCAGGAGCTGCTGTGGAGATGATGTACGTCAGATCTATGGGGCAGGGGCTGCTGTGGGGCTGCTGTGGGTCAGATCAATGGGGCAGGAGCTGCTGTGGGTCAGATGTGGGTCCGATCTATAGGTCAGGAGCTGCTGTGGCTGATGTGGTTCAGTTCTACGGGGCAGGAGCTGCTGTGGGGCAGATTTAAATTAGATCTATAGGGCAGGAGCTGCTGTGGGTCAGATCTATGGATCAGGAGCTGCTGTGGGGCACATGTGAGTTAGATCTATGGGGCAGGAGATGGTGTGGGGCAGATGTGGGTCAGATCTATGGGGCAGGAACAGCAGTCGGGCAGATGTGGTCAGATCTATGGGTCAGGAGCTGCAGTGGAGATGATGTACGTCAGATCTATGGGGCAGGAGCTGCTGTGGGGCTGCTGTGGGTTAGATCTATGGGGCAGGAGCTGTTGTGGGGCAGATGTGGGTCAGATCTATGGGGCAGGAGCTGCTGTGGCCCTGATGTGGGTCAGATCCTTGGGGCTGAAGCTGCTGTGGGTCATATCTATTGGGCAGCAGCTGCTTTACATATGATGTGTGTCAGATCTATGGGGCAGGAGCTGCTGTGGGGCAGATGTGGGTCAGATCTATGGGGCAGGGGCTGCTGTGGGGCAGATGTGGGTCAGATCTATGGGGCAGGAGCAGCAGTGGGGCAGATGTGGTCAGATCTATGGGTCAGGAGCTGCAGTGGAGATGATGTACGTCAGATCTATGGGGCAGGAGCTGCTGTGGGGCTGCTGTGGGTCAGATCCTTGGGGCTGAAGCTGCTGTGGGTCATATCTCTTGGGCAGCAGCTGCTTTACATATGATGTGTGTCAGATCTATGGGGCAGGTGCTGCAGTGGGGCTGATACGGTTAAGATCTATGTAGCGGGAGTTGCTGTGGGGCTGATGGGGGTCAGATCTATGGGGCAGGAGCTGATGTGGGGCTGATGTTGGTCAGATCTATAGGGCAGGAGCTGCAGTGGGGCTGATGTGGGTCAGATCTATGGGGCAGGATCTCCTGTGGGGCTGATGTGGGTCAAATCAATGGGGCAGAGCTGCTCTGGGGCACATGTGGGTCAGATCTATGGAGCAGGAGCTGCTGTGGGGCAGATTTGAATCAGATCTATAGGGCAGGAGCTGCTGTGGGTCAGATCTATGGAGCAGGAGCTGCTGTGGGGCAGATTTGAATCAGATCTATAGGGCAGGAGCTGCTGTGGGTCAGATCTATGGAGCAGGAGCTGCTGTGGGGCACATGTGAGTTAGATCTATGGGGCAGGAGATGGTGTGGGGCAGATGTGGGTCAGATCTATGGTGTAGGAGCTGCTGTGGGGCTGATGTGGGTCAGATCTATGGGGCAGGAGCTGCTGTGTTTAAGATCTATTTGGCAGGATCTGCTGTGGGGCAGATTTGGGTCAGATCTATGGGGCAGGAGCAGCAGTGGGGCAGATGTGGTCAGATCTATGGGTCAGGAGCTGCAGTGGAGATGATGTACGTCAGATCTATGGGGCAGGAGCTGCTGTGCGACAGATGTGGGTCAGATCTATGGGGCAGGTGCTGCTGTGCGACATATGTGGGTCAGATCTATAGGGCAGGATCTGCTGTGGGGCTGATGTGGGAAAGATCTATGGGGCAGGAGATGCTTTGGGGCAGATGTGGGTCAGATCCTTGGGGCTGAAGCTGCTGTGGGTCATATCTATTGGGCAGCAGCTGTTTACATATGATGTGTGTCAGATCTATGGGGCAGAAGCTGCTGTGGGGCTGATGTGGGTTAGATCTATGGGGCAGGAGCTGTTGTGGGGCTGATGGGGTCTGATCTATGGGGCAGGAGCTACTGTGGGGCTGATGTTGGTCTGATCTATGGGGCAGGAGCTGCTGCGGGGCTGATTTGGGTCAGATCTATGGGGCAGGAGCTGCTGTGGGGCTGATGTGGGTTAGATCTATGGGGCAGGAGCTGTTGTGGGGCTGATGTGGGTCAAATCTATGAAGCAGGAGCTGTTGTGGGGCTGATGGGGGTCAGATCTATTGGGCAGGAGATGCTGTGGGTCAGATCTATGGGGCAGGAGCTGCTGTGGGGCAGATGTGGGTCAGATCTATGGGTCAGCAGCAGTTGTGGGTCTGATGTGGGTCAGATCTATGGGGCAGGAGCTGTTGTGGGGCAGATGTGGGTCAGATCTATGGGGCAGGAGCTGCTGTGGGTCAGATCTATGGGGCAGGAACAGATGTGGGCCTGATGTTGGTCAGAACTATGGAGCAGGAGCTGCTGTGGGGCAGATTTGAATCTGATCTATAGGGCAGGAGCTGCTGTGGGTCAGATCTAGGGGCAGGAGCTGCTGTGGGGCACATGTGAGTTAGATCTATGGTGCAGGAGATGGTGTGGGGCAGATGTGGGTCAGATCTATGGGGCAGGATCTCCTGGGGGCTGATGTGGTTCAGATCTGTGGGGTAAAATCTGCTGTGGGGCAGATGTGGGTCAGATCTATGGGGCAGGAGCTGCTGTGGGGCAGATGTGGGTCAGATCTATGGGTCAGCAGCAGTTGTGGGTCTGATGTGGGTCAGATCTATGGGTCAGGAGCTGCTGTGGGGCAGATGTGGGTCAGTTCTATGGGGCAAGAGCTGCTGTGGTGCAGATGTGGGTCAGATCTATGGGGCAGGAGCTGCTGTGGGGCTGATACGGTTAAGATCTATGGAGCGGGAGATGCTATGGGGCTGATGAGGGTCAGATCTATGGGGCAGGAGCTGATGTGGGGCTGATGTTGGTCAGATCTATAGGGCAGGAGGTGCAGTGGGGCTGATGTGGGTCAGATCTATGGGGCAGGATCTCCTGTGGGGCTGATGTGGGTCAAATCAATGGGGCAGAGCTGCTCTGGGGCACATGTGGGTCAGATCTATGGAGCAGGAGCTGCTGTGGGGCAGATTTGAATCAGATCTATAGGGCAGGAGCTGCTGTGGGTCAGATCTATGGAGCAGGAGCTGCTGTGGGGCACATGTGAGTTAGATCTATGGGGCAGGAGATGGTGTGGGGCAGATGTGGGTCAGATCTATGGGGCAGGAGCTGCTGTGTGGCTGATGAGGGTCAGATCTATGGGGCATGGGCTGCTGTGGGTCAGATCTACGGGACTGGAGCTGCAGTGGAGCACATGTGGGTCAGATCTATGGGGTTAAAGCTGCTGTGGGGCTGATGGGGGTCATATCTATAAGGCAGGAGCTGCTGTGGGGCTGACGTGGGTCAGACCTATGAGGCAAGAGCTGCTGTGTGGCAGAAGTGGGTAAGATCTATGGGGTAGGAGATGGTGTGTGGCAGATGTGGGTCAGATCTATGGTGTAGGAGCTGCTGTGGCGCTGATGTGGGTCAGATCTATGGGGCAGGAGCTGCTGTGGGGCAGATGTGCTCAGATCTATGGGTCAGGAGCTGCAGTGGAGATGATGTACGTCAGATCTATGGGGCAGGAGCTGCTGTGGGGCTGCTGTGGGTCAGATCCTTGGGGATGAAGCTGCTGTGGGTCATATCTATTGGGCAGCAGCTGCTTTACATATGATGTGTGTCAGATCTATGGGGCAGGAGCTGCTGTGGGGCAGATGTGGGTCAGATCTATGGGGCAGGGGCTGCTGTGGGGCAGATGTGGTTCAGATCTATGTGGCAGGAGCTGCTGTGGGGCAGATGTGGGTCAGATCTATAGGTCAGGAGCTGCTGTGGCTGCTGTGGGTCAGATCTATGGGGCAGGAGCTGCTCTGTGGCTGATGTGGGTCAAATCAATGGGGCAGAGCTGCTCTGGGGCACATGTGGGTCAGATCTATGGAGCAGGAGCTGCTGTGGGGCAGATTTGAATCAGATCTATAGGGCAGGAGCTGCTGTGGGTCAGATCTATGGAGCAGGAGCTGCTGTGGGGCACATGTGAGTTAGATCTATGGGGCAGGAGATGGTGTGGGGCAGATGTGGGTCAGATCTATGGTGTAGGAGCTGCTGTGGGGCTGATGTGGGTCAGATCTATGGGGCAGGAGCTGCTGTGTTTAAGATCTATTTGGCAGGATCTGCTGTGGGGCAGATTTGGGTCAGATCTATGGGGCAGGAGCAGCAGTGGGGCAGATGTGGTCAGATCTATGGGTCAGGAGCTGCAGTGGAGATGATGTACGTCAGATCTATGGGGCAGGAGCTGCTGTGGGGCTGCTGTGGGTCAGATCCTTGGGGCTGAAGATGCTGTGGGTCATATCTATTGGGCAGCAGCTGCTTTACATATGATGTGTGTCAGATGTATGGGGCAGGAGCTGCTGTGGGGCAGATGTGGGTCAGATCTATGGGGCAGGGGCTGCTGTGGCTGCTGTGGTTCAGTTCTACGGGGCAGGAGCTGCTGTGGGTCAGATCTATGGATCAGGAGCTGCTGTGGGGCACATGTGAGTTAGATCTATGGGGCAGGAGATGGTGTGGGGCAGATGTGGGTCAGATCTATGAGGCAGGAGCAGCAGTGGGGCAGATGTGGTCAGATCTATGGGTCAGGAGCTGCAGTGGAGATGATGTACGTCAGATCTATGGGGCAGGAGCTGCTGTGGGGCTGCTGTGGGTTAGATCTATGGGGCAGGAGCTGTTGTGGGGCAGATGTGGGTCAGATCTATGGGGCAGGAGCTGCTTTGGGGCTGATGTGGGTCAGATCCTTGGGGCTGAAGCTGCTGTGGGTCATATCTATTGGGCAGCAGCTGCTTTACATATGATGTGTGTCAGATCTATGGGGCAGGAGCTGCTGTGGGGCAGATGTGGGTCAGATCTATGGGGCAGGGGCTGCTGTGGGGCAGATGTGGGTCAGATCTATGGGGCAGGAGCTGCTGTGGGGCAGATGTTGGTCAGAACTATAGGTCAGGAGCTGCTGTGGCTGCTGTGGGTCAGTTCTATGGGGCAGGAGCTGCTGTGGGTCTGATGTGGGTCAAATCAATGGGGCAGAGCTGCTCTGGGGCACATGTGGGTCAGATCTATGGAGCAGGAGCTGCTGTGGGGCAGATTTGAATCAGATCTATAGGGCAGGAGCTGCAGTGGGGCTGATGTGGTCAGATCTATGGGTCAGGAGCTGCAGTGGAGATGATGTACGTCAGATTTATGGGGCAGGGGCTGCTCTGGGGCTGCTGTGGGTCAGATCAATGGGGCAGGAGCTGCTGTGGGTCAGATGTGGGTCAGATCTATAGGTCAGGAGCTGCTGTGGCTGCTGTGGTTCAGTTCTATGGGGCAGGAGCTGCTGTGGGGCAGATTTGAATCAGATCTATAGGGCAGGAGCTGCTGTGGGTCAGATCTATGGATCAGGAGCTGCTGTGGGGCACATGTGAGTTAGATCTATGGGGCAGGAGATGGTGTGGGGCAGATTTGGGTCAGATGCATGGGGCAGGAGCAGCAGTGGGGCAGATGTGGTCAGATCTATGGGTCAGGAGCTGCAGTGGAGATGATGTACGTCAGATCTATGGGGCAGGAGCAGCAGTGGGGCAGATGTGGGTCAGATCTATGGGGCAGGAGCTGCTGTGGGGCTGATGTGGGTCAGATCCTTGGGGCTGAAGCTGCTGTGGGTCATATCTATTGGGCAGCAGCTGCTTTACATATGATGTGTGTCAGATCTATGGGGCAGGAGCTGCTGTGGGGCAGATGTGGGTCAGATCTATGGGGCAGGAGCTGCTGTGGGTCAGATGTGGGTCAGATCTATAGGTCAGGAGCTGCTGTGGCTGCTGTGGGTCAGTTCTATGGGGCAGGAGCTGCTGTGGGTCAGATGTGGGTCAAATCAATGGGGCAGAGCTGCTGTGGTGCTGATGTGGGTTAGATCTATGGAGCAGGAGCTGCTGTGGGGCACATTTGAATCAGATCTATAGGGCAGGAGCTGCAGTGGGGCTGATGTGGTCAGATCTATGGGTCAGGAGCTGCAGTGGAGATGATGTACGTCAGATCTATGGGGCAGGGGCTGCTGTGGGGCTGCTGTGGGTCAGATCAATGGGGCAGGCCTGCTGTGGGTCAGATGTGGGTCTGATCTATAGGTCAGGAGCTGCTGTGGCTGCTGTGGTTCAGTTCTATGGGGCAGGAGCTGCTGTGGGGCAGATTTGAATCAGATCTATAGGGCAGGAGCTGCTGTGGGTCAGATCTATGGATCAGGAGCTGCTGTGGGGCACATGTGAGTTAGATCTATGGGGCAGGAGATGGTGTGGGGCAGATGTGGGTCAGATCTATGGGGCAGGATCTCCTGGGGGCTGATGTGGGTCAGATCTGTGGGGTAAAATCTGCTGTGGGGCTGATGTGGGTCAGATCTATAGGGCAGGAGCTGCAGTGGGGCTGATGTGGGTCAAATCAATGGGGCAGAGCTGCTCTGGGGCACATGTGGGTCAGATCTATGGAGCAGGAGCTGCTGTGGGGCAGATTTGAATCAGATCTATAGGGCAGGAGCTGCTGTGGGTCAGATCTATGGAGCAGGAGCTGCTGTGGGGCTCATGTGAGTTAGATCTAGGGGGCAGGAGATGGTGTGGGGCAGTTGAGGGTCAGATCTATGGGGCAGGATCTCCTGGGGGCTGATGTGGGTCAGATCTGTGGGGTAAAATCTGCTGTGGGGCAGATGTGGTTCAGATCTATAGGGCAGGAGCTGCTGTGGGTCAGATCTATGGAGCAGGAGCTGCTGTGGGGCACATGTGAGTTAGATCTAGGGGGCAGGAGATGGTGTGGGGCAGATGTGGGTCAGATCTATGGGGCAGGATCTCCTGGGGGCTGATGTGGGTCAGATCTGTGGGGTAAAATCTGCTGTGGGGCAGATGTGGTTCAGATCTATGGGGCAGGAGCTTCTGTGAGGTTGATGTGGGTCAGATCTATGGGTCAGGAGCTGCTGTGGGGCAGATGTGGGTCAGTTCTATGGGGCAGGAGCTGCTGTGGGGCAGATGTGGGTCAGATCTATGGGGCAGGGGCTGCTGTGGGGCAGATGTAGGTCAGATCTATGGGGCAGGAGCTGCTGTGGGTCAGATGTGGGTCAGATCTATAGGTCAGGAGCTGCTGTGGCTGCTGTGGGTCAGTTCTATGGGGCAGGAGATGCTGTGGGGCTGATGTGGGTCAAATCAATGGGGCAGAGCTGCTCTGGGGCACATGTGGGTCAGATCTATGGGGCAGGAGCTGCAGTGGGGCAGATTTGAATCAGATATATAGGGCAGGAGCTGCTGTGGGTCAGATCTATGGAGCAGGAGCTGCTGTGGGGCACATGTGAGTAAGATCTAGGGGGCAGGAGATGGTGTGGGGCAGATGTGGGTCAGATCTATGGGGCAGGATCTCTGGGGGCTGATGTGGGTCAGATCTGTGGGGTAAAATCTGCTGTGGGGCAGATGTGGTTCAGATCTATGGGGCAGGAGCTTCTGTGGGGTTGATGTGGGTCAGATCTATGGGTCAGGAGCTGCTGATGCAGATGTGGGTCAGTTCTATGGGGCAGGAGCTGCTGTGGGGCAGATGTGGGTCAGATCTATGGGGCAGGATCTGCAGTGGAGATGATATACGTCAGATCTATAGGGCAGGGGCTGCTGTGGGGCTGCTGTGGGTCAGATCAATGGGGCAGGAGCTGCTGTGGGTCAGATGTGGGTCAGATCTATAGGTCAGGAGCTGCTGTGGCTGCTGTGGGTCAGTTCTATGGGGCAGGAGATGCTCTGTGGCTGATGTGGGTCAAATCAATGGGGCAGAGCTGCTCTGGGGCACATGTGGGTCAGATCTATGGAGCAGGAGCTGCTGTGGGGCAGATTTGAATCAGATCTATAGGGCAGGAGCTGCAGTGGGGCTGATGTGGTCAGATCTATGGGTCAGGAGCTGCAGTGGAGATGATGTACGTCAGATCTATGGGGCAGGGGCTGATGTGGGGCTGCTGTGGGTCAGATCAATGGGGCAGAAGCTGCTGTGGGTGAGATGTGGGTCAGATCTATAGGTCAGGAGCTGCTGTGGCTGCTGTGGTTCAGTTCTATGGGGCAGGAGCTGCTGTGGGGCAGATTTGAATCAGATCTATAGGGCAGGAGCTGCTGTGGGTCAGATCTATGGAGCAGGAGCTGCTGTGGGGCACATGTGAGTTAGATCTATGGGGCAGGAGATGGTGTGGGGCAGATTTGGGGCAGATGTATGGGTCAGGAGCTGCTGTGTGGCTGATGAGGGTCAGATCTATGGGGCATGGGCTGCTGTGGGTCAGATCTACGGGACTGGAGCTGCAGTGGAGCACATGTGGGTCAGATCTATGGGGTAGAAGCTGCTGTGGGGCTGATGGGGGTCATATCTATAAGGCAGGAGCTGCTGTGGGGCTGACGTGGGTCAGATCTATGAGGCAGGAGCTGCTGTGGGGCAGATTTGGGTCAGATCTATGGGGCAGGGGCTGCTGTGGGGCAGATGTGGGTCAGATCTATGGGGCAGGAGCTGCTGTGGGGCAGATGTGGGTCAGATCTATGGGGCAGGGGCTGCTGTGGGGCAGATGTGGGTCAGATCTATGGGGCAGGAGCTGCTGTGGGTCAGATGTGGGTCAGATCTATAGGTCAGGAGCTGCTGTGGCTGCTGTGGTTCAGTTCTATGGGGCAGGAGATGCTCTGTGGCTGATGTGGGTCAAATCAATGGGGCAGAGCTGCTCTGGGGCACATGTGGGTCAGATCTATGGAGCAGGAGCTGCTGTGGGGCAGATTTGAATCAGATCTATAGGGCAGGAGCTGCAGTGGGGCTGATGTGGTCAGATCTATGGGTCAGGAGCTGCAGTGGAGATGATGTACGTCAGATCTATTGGGCAGGGGCTGCTGTGGGGCTGCTGTGGGTCAGATCAATGGGGCAGGAGCTGCTGTGGGTGAGATGTGGGTCAGATCTATAGGTCAGGAGCTGCTGTGGCTGCTGTGGTTCAGTTCTATGGGGCAGGAGCTGCTGTGGGGCAGATTTGAATCAGATCTATAGGGCAGGAGCTGCTGTGGGTCAGATCTATGGAGCAGTGTTATGGTTTTGCAATTTGGTTGGTGTTGGTATTCCACATCAGAACACCATGCCTAATAATGGGAGTAAAGGGGACAAGTTTTTTTTTTCTGTGAACTGCCTTAATGAGCATGTGGGGAGGGGCACCGGAAGGGAAGTGAGGAAGGGGACGGGGTTGCTGGACCGGCTCCCTGCGAGGAGACAACGTGGTCAGACCTTCCTGCCTTCCACAGCTCCATCGGTGAGATTGGGGACTTGGTACTCTCTTTGTTGAAATTCTCTTGTTGTTGTTTAGTGTTATTAGGTTATTAAACTGCCATTCGTTCTCAGATCACCTTTTTCCTCCCTTATTTTTTGTTAGACCTAATCGCAATCTCCCTTCCCTTCCCCTCTTCTGAAACGCACGTGGCCGGGCCGGGCCACGCCGCACTCTGCCGTACCCTGCCGCTAGAGAAAAGAGGGGGAGGGGGCTTTTGTTCCTGCTGCCCCGGGTTTTGTGCCCCTGTCCCGGAGTGAGCTCTAGAGAGAACTCCGTGACATTTTTGGTGGAGAATGCGGGCAGAGCTCAGGGCAATGTTTTGGGCAGTAATTAGGTGGTTTTCTCAGCAGCCCTGTATGTAGGACTGATAGTCCGTAGGTTCCTGTGGTCCTGGCTTAAGGACTTCCTGATGTTGGGGGTAGGGGTAGATTTATTAAGCCGATGGCTGGCAGGGATAGAGATATCTGCCTGGCTCCCTTCCAGACTAACGAACATCACAGGCACCGTGCTTGAACTGGCTCACGAATGCTCTGAATTCCTTAAGTATGACTGGGGTGTCAATTGGAATACTGTGTTGTTAGTCTCTCTAATTGTAGTAGTTTACTATAAATTGCAGAGAGACTTGCAAAGAATAGTGCAGAGAGACTCAGGAAAAGGGCCAGAAGCATCGGGACCCTCAGTATCAGGTAATCTCACCCCTGAACACCAGAGGGACCTTGGGAAATTAATAGAACCCCTGAGTGAGTGTGGGAGATCAGGGGGATCTCAGATCGAATGGCTTATGAAAAAGATAGAGAGTCTCGAGAATGAGATCCAAACCCTAAGGGGAAGGCAACAAGTTAATCCCAGCCGACCACAGGAAGCACCAGCATCAGTGTCAGTCGCCCCAGTGGAAGGCCAGAGATGGGAACGTGTGTCCTCACGTCTGGAACGGATGGAGGAAGTAGAGGAAGATCCGGGCGAGGGACCCTCCCCAAAACCACCAAGGAAGGCAACTCAGAAGACTAACAGACATGGAGAAGATAGTGACGATGAAGGCCAGAGATGGGAACGTGTGCCCTCACGTCTGGAACGGATGGAGGAAGTAGAGGAAGATCCTGGTGAGGGACCCTCCCCAAAACCACCGAGAAAGGCAACCCAGAAGACTAACAGACGTGGAGAAGATAGTGATGATGAGGGAAAAGTCACTGCTTCCTCTACTCGTAAACCTCTGAAAATTACTGAAATCCAAAGTGCGAGAAAGGAGTTTGCCCGACTCCCAGGTGAACGCCTTGTCACTTGGCTGCTCCGGTGTTGGGACAATGGGGCCTCCTGCATGTCTCTAAGCTGCGATGAGGCTCGTCAATTAGGAAACATCGCTCGAGACTCATCTATTGATAGAGGGATCAGCAGATGTCTCGATGGAGTCGCCAATCTCTGGGAGAGGATTCTATCAGCTGTAAAGGCAACCGGTCTTCTCAAAAGTGATTTGGAGCCTGTACTGGAAAAATGGAGTACAGCTGAGGAAGGTATCCAGTACCTGAGAGAAATGGCTGTGGCAGAAATGCTGTTCGATCCCACGTTTGTCCCTGGGGACCCAGAGGATCACCATGACCCAGAAAAGGTGAGCGGTACTCCGGAAATATGCAAGAAACTCATACGGTCAGCACCAGTGAAGTATTCCAGTGTACTATTAACGAACTCTAACAGGTATGATGAGCTGGATAGGAGACCTGAAATTTTTGAGCTCATCCTTTCACTGCAAAATATCGAATACTCACTACTGCCACACCGTACCACCATCGCAGCCATCTGTAAAATGGTGGATAGAATGGACCGAATGGAGAAAAGACAGGACAACATGCAGAAGAGCTGGTCTGCGGCAAGGAACCACAGTGAACCTGTGGCAGTCTCAGCCGTCAGACGCAAACGCACACCTGTCCGAGTGAAGGACCGCAGTGAGCCTATGTCACGTGGTGCCATGTGGAACTACCTGCGTGACCATGGAGAGGATATGAAGAAGTGGCATGACGAACCCAATTTTGTACTGCGAGCACGGGTAAGAAAATTACAAAAGAGGTCAGCCACTACTGAGGTTGCCTCTACCGCCTCAGACAACCAATAGAGGGGCCCTGCCCTCAGCCAGGGGGGGGAAAGGGATAATAGAGTGTATTGGACTGTGTGGATTCGGTGGCCTGGCACATCAGAACCACAAAAATATAAAGCACTGGTGGATACCGGTGCACAGTGCACTCTGATACCCTCAGGTTTCGAAGGGACAGAACGGATACATATACATGGGGTGACTGGGGGTTCGCAGGAACTGTCTGTATTGGAGGCTGAGATAAGCCTCACTGGTAGAGACTGGCAGAAACATCGTATAGTGACTGGCCAGGGGGCTCCTTGCATACCTGGAGGGGTGTTCAGTACACTTGGAATCGTTTGCCCCAGGGGTGGAAACACAGCCCGACCATCTGCCATGGGCTGATCCAAGCCACATTGGAACAGGGCGGTGCTCCAGAGCACCTGCAGTATATAGATGATATCGTTGTGTGGGGTGATACAGCGACGGAGGTTTTTAAAAAAGGAGAACGGATAATCCAAATCCTCCTGTCTGCTGGTTTCGCTATTAAGCGAGACAAAGTGAAGGGCCCTGCCCAAGAGATCCAGTTTCTAGGGGTGAAATGGCAAGATGGGCGTCGCCATAGAGTGCATCTATCACATCCCCTATCACGCACCAGCCGCTGGTAAGATCGAGCGCCACAATGGTTTGCTGAAAACCACGCTGAAAGCGATGGGTGGTGGAACATTTAAGAACTGGGAGAAACATCTAGCAGAAGCCACCTGGCTGGTAAACACCCGAGGATCAGCCAACCGAGACGGCCCTACACAGTCCAACTCCCTGCGTACCGTGGAGGGAGACAAGGTTCCTGTGGTGCATGTAAAGAATATGCTGGGAAAAGCGGTTTGGGTCCTTCCAGCCTCTGGAAAAGGGAGGCCCCTCCGTGGAACTGTCTTTGCACAGGGACCTGGGTGCACCTGGTGGGTGATGCAGAAGGATGGGGATGTTCAGTGTGTGCCACAGGGAAATTTGATGCTGGGGGAGTGCAGCAGCCTGTGATTCCATGTGTGTGTATATATATATATATATATCTGTATGTACATATGTAATGCATGTTAACTAATGTTCTGTTTATATGTTGATAAAAGTTAGGCATGATGTGATGATGTGTAATAAGGGGTGGAATGTTATGGTTTTGCAATTTGGTTGGTGTTGGTATTCCACATCAGAACACCATGCCTAATAATGGGAGTAAAGGGGACAAGTTTTTTTTTTCTGTGAACTGCCTTAATGAGCATGTGGGGAGGGGCACCGGAAGGGAAGTGAGGAAGGGGACGGGGTTGCTGGACCGGCTCCCTGCGAGGAGACAACGTGGTCAGACCTTCCTGCCTTCCACAGCTCCATCGGTGAGATTGGGGACTTGGTACTCTCTTTGTTGAAATTCTCTTGTTGTTGTTTAGTGTTATTAGGTTATTAAACTGCCATTCGTTCTCAGATCACCTTTTTCCTCCCTTATTTTTTGTTAGACCTAATCGCAATCTCCCTTCCCTTCCCCTCTTCTGAACTGCACGTGGCCGGGCCGGGCCACGCCGCACTCTGCCGTACCCTGCCGCTAGAGAAAAGGGGGGGAGGGGGCTTTTGTTCCTGCTGCCCCGGGTTTTGTGCCCCTGTCCCGGAGTGAGCTCTAGAGAGAACTCCGTGACATTTTTGGTGGAGAATGCGGGCAGAGCTCAGGGCAATGTTTTGGGCAGTAATTAGGTGGTTTTCTCAGCAGCCCTGTATGTAGGACTGATAGTCCGTAGGTTCCTGTGGTCCTGGCTTAAGGACTTCCTGATGTTGGGGGTAGGGGTAGATTTATTAAGCCGATGGCTGGCAGGGATAGAGATATCTGCCTGGCTCCCTTCCAGACTAACGAACATCACAGGCACCGTGCTTGAACTGGCTCACGAATGCTCTGAATTCCTTAAGTATGACTGGGGTGTCAATTGGAATACTGTGTTGTTAGTCTCTCTAATTGTAGTAGTTTACTATAAATTGCAGAGAGACTTGCAAAGAATAGTGCAGAGAGACTCAGGAAAAGGGCCAGAAGCATCGGGACCCTCAGTATCAGGTAATCTCACCCCTGAACACCAGAGGGACCTTGGGAAATTAATAGAACCCCTGAGTGAGTGTGGGAGATCAGGGGGATCTCAGATCGAATGGCTTATGAAAAAGATAGAGAGTCTCGAGAATGAGATCCAAACCCTAAGGGGAAGGCAACAAGTTAATCCCAGCCGACCACAGGAAGCACCAGCATCAGTGTCAGTCGCCCCAGTGGAAGGCCAGAGATGGGAACGTGTGTCCTCACGTCTGGAACGGATGGAGGAAGTAGAGGAAGATCTGGGCGAGGGACCCTCCCCAAAACCACCAAGGAAGGCAACTCAGAAGACTAACAGACATGGAGAAGATAGTGACGATGAAGGCCAGAGATGGGAACGTGTGCCCTCACGTCTGGAACGGATGGAGGAAGTAGAGGAAGATCCTGGTGAGGGACCCTCCCCAAAACCACCGAGAAAGGCAACCCAGAAGACTAACAGACGTGGAGAAGATAGTGATGATGAGGGAAAAGTCACTGCTTCCTCTACTCGTAAACCTCTGAAAATTACTGAAATCCAAAGTGCGAGAAAGGAGTTTGCCCGACTCCCAGGTGAACGCCTTGTCACTTGGCTGCTCCGGTGTTGGGACAATGGGGCCTCCTGCATGTCTCTAAGCTGCGATGAGGCTCGTCAATTAGGAAACATCGCTCAAGACTCATCTATTGATAGAGGGATCAGCAGATGTCTCGATGGAGTCGCCAATCTCTGGGAGAGGATTCTATCAGCTGTAAAGGCAACCGGTCTTCTCAAAAGTGATTTGGAGCCTGTACTGGAAAAATGGAGTACAGCTGAGGAAGGTATCCAGTACCTGAGAGAAATGGCTGTGGCAGAAATGCTGTTCGATCCCACGTTTGTCCCTGGGGACCCAGAGGATCACCATGACCCAGAAAAGGTGAGCGGTACTCCGGAAATATGCAAGAAACTCATACGGTCAGCACCAGTGAAGTATTCCAGTGTACTATTAACGAACTCTAACAGGTATGATGAGCTGGATAGGAGACCTGAAATTTTTGAGCTCATCCTTTCACTGCAAAATATCGAATACTCACTACTGCCACACCGTACCACCATCGCAGCCATCTGTAAAATGGTGGATAGAATGGACCGAATGGAGAAAAGACAGGACAACATGCAGAAGAGCTGGTCTGCGGCAAGGAACCACAGTGAACCTGTGGCAGTCTCAGCCGTCAGACGCAAACGCACACCTGTCCGAGTGAAGGACCGCAGTGAGCCTATGTCACGTGGTGCCATGTGGAACTACCTGCGTGACCATGGAGAGGATATGAAGAAGTGGCATGACGAACCCAATTTTGTACTGCGAGCACGGGTAAGAAAATTACAAAAGAGGTCAGCCACTACTGAGGTTGCCTCTACCGCCTCAGACAACCAATAGAGGGGCCCTGCCCTCAGCCAGGGGGGGGAAAGGGATAATAGAGTGTATTGGACTGTGTGGATTCGGTGGCCTGGCACATCAGAACCACAAAAATATAAAGCACTGGTGGATACCGGTGCACAGTGCACTCTGATACCCTCAGGTTTCGAAGGGACAGAACGGATACATATACATGGGGTGACTGGGGGTTCGCAGGAACTGTCTGTATTGGAGGCTGAGATAAGCCTCACTGGTAGAGACTGGCAGAAACATCGTATAGTGACTGGCCAGGGGGCTCCTTGCATACCTGGAGGGGTGTTCAGTACACTTGGAATCGTTTGCCCCAGGGGTGGAAACACAGCCCGACCATCTGCCATGGGCTGATCCAAGCCACATTGGAACAGGGCGGTGCTCCAGAGCACCTGCAGTATATAGATGATATCGTTGTGTGGGGTGATACAGCGACGGAGGTTTTTAAAAAAGGAGAACGGATAATCCAAATCCTCCTGTCTGCTGGTTTCGCTATTAAGCGAGACAAAGTGAAGGGCCCTGCCCAAGAGATCCAGTTTCTAGGGGTGAAATGGCAAGATGGGCGTCGCCATAGAGTGCATCTATCACATCCCCTATCACGCACCAGCCGCTGGTAAGATCGAGCGCCACAATGGTTTGCTGAAAACCACGCTGAAAGCGATGGGTGGTGGAACATTTAAGAACTGGGAGAAACATCTAGCAGAAGCCACCTGGCTGGTAAACACCCGAGGATCAGCCAACCGAGACGGCCCTACACAGTCCAACTCCCTGCGTACCGTGGAGGGAGACAAGGTTCCTGTGGTGCATGTAAAGAATATGCTGGGAAAAGCGGTTTGGGTCCTTCCAGCCTCTGGAAAAGGGAGGCCCCTCCGTGGAACTGTCTTTGCACAGGGACCTGGGTGCACCTGGTGGGTGATGCAGAAGGATGGGGATGTTCAGTGTGTGCCACAGGGAAATTTGATGCTGGGGGAGTGCAGCAGCCTGTGATTCCATGTGTGTGTATATATATATATATATATCTGTATGTACATATGTAATGCATGTTAACTAATGTTCTGTTTATATGTTGATAAAAGTTAGGCATGATGTGATGATGTGTAATAAGGGGTGGAATGTTATGGTTTTGCAATTTGGTTGGTGTTGGTATTCCACATCAGAACACCATGCCTAATAATGGGAGTAAAGGGGACAAGTTTTTTTTTTCTGTGAACTGCCTTAATGAGCATGTGGGGAGGGGCACCGGAAGGGAAGTGAGGAAGGGGACGGGGTTGCTGGACCGGCTCCCTGCGAGGAGACAACGTGGTCAGACCTTCCTGCCTTCCACAGCTCCATCGGTGAGATTGGGGACTTGGTACTCTCTTTGTTGAAATTCTCTTGTTGTTGTTTAGTGTTATTAGGTTATTAAACTGCCATTCGTTCTCAGATCACCTTTTTCCTCCCTTATTTTTTGTTAGACCTAATCGCAATCTCCCTTCCCTTCCCCTCTTCTGAACTGCACGTGGCCGGGCCGGGCCACGCCGCACTCTGCCGTACCCTGCCGCTAGAGAAAAGGGGGGGAGGGGGCTTTTGTTCCTGCTGCCCCGGGTTTTGTGCCCCTGTCCCGGAGTGAGCTCTAGAGAGAACTCCGTGACATTTTTGGTGGAGAATGCGGGCAGAGCTCAGGGCAATGTTTTGGGCAGTAATTAGGTGGTTTTCTCAGCAGCCCTGTATGTAGGACTGATAGTCCGTAGGTTCCTGTGGTCCTGGCTTAAGGACTTCCTGATGTTGGGGGTAGGGGTAGATTTATTAAGCCGATGGCTGGCAGGGATAGAGATATCTGCCTGGCTCCCTTCCAGACTAACGAACATCACAGGCACCGTGCTTGAACTGGCTCACGAATGCTCTGAATTCCTTAAGTATGACTGGGGTGTCAATTGGAATACTGTGTTGTTAGTCTCTCTAATTGTAGTAGTTTACTATAAATTGCAGAGAGACTTGCAAAGAATAGTGCAGAGAGACTCAGGAAAAGGGCCAGAAGCATCGGGACCCTCAGTATCAGGTAATCTCACCCCTGAACACCAGAGGGACCTTGGGAAATTAATAGAACCCCTGAGTGAGTGTGGGAGATCAGGGGGATCTCAGATCGAATGGCTTATGAAAAAGATAGAGAGTCTCGAGAATGAGATCCAAACCCTAAGGGGAAGGCAACAAGTTAATCCCAGCCGACCACAGGAAGCACCAGCATCAGTGTCAGTCGCCCCAGTGGAAGGCCAGAGATGGGAACGTGTGTCCTCACGTCTGGAACGGATGGAGGAAGTAGAGGAAGATCTGGGCGAGGGACCCTCCCCAAAACCACCAAGGAAGGCAACTCAGAAGACTAACAGACATGGAGAAGATAGTGACGATGAAGGCCAGAGATGGGAACGTGTGCCCTCACGTCTGGAACGGATGGAGGAAGTAGAGGAAGATCCTGGTGAGGGACCCTCCCCAAAACCACCGAGAAAGGCAACCCAGAAGACTAACAGACGTGGAGAAGATAGTGATGATGAGGGAAAAGTCACTGCTTCCTCTACTCGTAAACCTCTGAAAATTACTGAAATCCAAAGTGCGAGAAAGGAGTTTGCCCGACTCCCAGGTGAACGCCTTGTCACTTGGCTGCTCCGGTGTTGGGACAATGGGGCCTCCTGCATGTCTCTAAGCTGCGATGAGGCTCGTCAATTAGGAAACATCGCTCGAGACTCATCTATTGATAGAGGGATCAGCAGATGTCTCGATGGAGTCGCCAATCTCTGGGAGAGGATTCTATCAGCTGTAAAGGCAACCGGTCTTCTCAAAAGTGATTTGGAGCCTGTACTGGAAAAATGGAGTACAGCTGAGGAAGGTATCCAGTACCTGAGAGAAATGGCTGTGGCAGAAATGCTGTTCGATCCCACGTTTGTCCCTGGGGACCCAGAGGATCACCATGACCCAGAAAAGGTGAGCGGTACTCCGGAAATATGCAAGAAACTCATACGGTCAGCACCAGTGAAGTATTCCAGTGTACTATTAACGAACTCTAACAGGTATGATGAGCTGGATAGGAGACCTGAAATTTTTGAGCTCATCCTTTCACTGCAAAATATCGAATACTCACTACTGCCACACCGTACCACCATCGCAGCCATCTGTAAAATGGTGGATAGAATGGACCGAATGGAGAAAAGACAGGACAACATGCAGAAGAGCTGGTCTGCGGCAAGGAACCACAGTGAACCTGTGGCAGTCTCAGCCGTCAGACGCAAACGCACACCTGTCCGAGTGAAGGACCGCAGTGAGCCTATGTCACGTGGTGCCATGTGGAACTACCTGCGTGACCATGGAGAGGATATGAAGAAGTGGCATGACGAACCCAATTTTGTACTGCGAGCACGGGTAAGAAAATTACAAAAGAGGTCAGCCACTACTGAGGTTGCCTCTACCGCCTCAGACAACCAATAGAGGGGCCCTGCCCTCAGCCAGGGGGGGGAAAGGGATAATAGAGTGTATTGGACTGTGTGGATTCGGTGGCCTGGCACATCAGAACCACAAAAATATAAAGCACTGGTGGATACCGGTGCACAGTGCACTCTGATACCCTCAGGTTTCGAAGGGACAGAACGGATACATATACATGGGGTGACTGGGGGTTCGCAGGAACTGTCTGTATTGGAGGCTGAGATAAGCCTCACTGGTAGAGACTGGCAGAAACATCGTATAGTGACTGGCCAGGGGGCTCCTTGCATACCTGGAGGGGTGTTCAGTACACTTGGAATCGTTTGCCCCAGGGGTGGAAACACAGCCCGACCATCTGCCATGGGCTGATCCAAGCCACATTGGAACAGGGCGGTGCTCCAGAGCACCTGCAGTATATAGATGATATCGTTGTGTGGGGTGATACAGCGACGGAGGTTTTTAAAAAAGGAGAACGGATAATCCAAATCCTCCTGTCTGCTGGTTTCGCTATTAAGCGAGACAAAGTGAAGGGCCCTGCCCAAGAGATCCAGTTTCTAGGGGTGAAATGGCAAGATGGGCGTCGCCATAGAGTGCATCTATCACATCCCCTATCACGCACCAGCCGCTGGTAAGATCGAGCGCCACAATGGTTTGCTGAAAACCACGCTGAAAGCGATGGGTGGTGGAACATTTAAGAACTGGGAGAAACATCTAGCAGAAGCCACCTGGCTGGTAAACACCCGAGGATCAGCCAACCGAGACGGCCCTACACAGTCCAACTCCCTGCGTACCGTGGAGGGAGACAAGGTTCCTGTGGTGCATGTAAAGAATATGCTGGGAAAAGCGGTTTGGGTCCTTCCAGCCTCTGGAAAAGGGAGGCCCCTCCGTGGAACTGTCTTTGCACAGGGACCTGGGTGCACCTGGTGGGTGATGCAGAAGGATGGGGATGTTCAGTGTGTGCCACAGGGAAATTTGATGCTGGGGGAGTGCAGCAGCCTGTGATTCCATGTGTGTGTATATATATATATATATATCTGTATGTACATATGTAATGCATGTTAACTAATGTTCTGTTTATATGTTGATAAAAGTTAGGCATGATGTGATGATGTGTAATAAGGGGTGGAATGTTATGGTTTTGCAATTTGGTTGGTGTTGGTATTCCACATCAGAACACCATGCCTAATAATGGGAGTAAAGGGGACAAGTTTTTTTTTTCTGTGAACTGCCTTAATGAGCATGTGGGGAGGGGCACCGGAAGGGAAGTGAGGAAGGGGACGGGGTTGCTGGACCGGCTCCCTGCGAGGAGACAACGTGGTCAGACCTTCCTGCCTTCCACAGCTCCATCGGTGAGATTGGGGACTTGGTACTCTCTTTGTTGAAATTCTCTTGTTGTTGTTTAGTGTTATTAGGTTATTAAACTGCCATTCGTTCTCAGATCACCTTTTTCCTCCCTTATTTTTTGTTAGACCTAATCGCAATCTCCCTTCCCTTCCCCTCTTCTGAACTGCACGTGGCCGGGCCGGGCCACGCCGCACTCTGCCGTACCCTGCCGCTAGAGAAAAGGGGGGGAGGGGGCTTTTGTTCCTGCTGCCCCGGGTTTTGTGCCCCTGTCCCGGAGTGAGCTCTAGAGAGAACTCCGTGACATTTTTGGTGGAGAATGCGGGCAGAGCTCAGGGCAATGTTTTGGGCAGTAATTAGGTGGTTTTCTCAGCAGCCCTGTATGTAGGACTGATAGTCCGTAGGTTCCTGTGGTCCTGGCTTAAGGACTTCCTGATGTTGGGGGTAGGGGTAGATTTATTAAGCCGATGGCTGGCAGGGATAGAGATATCTGCCTGGCTCCCTTCCAGACTAACGAACATCACAGGCACCGTGCTTGAACTGGCTCACGAATGCTCTGAATTCCTTAAGTATGACTGGGGTGTCAATTGGAATACTGTGTTGTTAGTCTCTCTAATTGTAGTAGTTTACTATAAATTGCAGAGAGACTTGCAAAGAATAGTGCAGAGAGACTCAGGAAAAGGGCCAGAAGCATCGGGACCCTCAGTATCAGGTAATCTCACCCCTGAACACCAGAGGGACCTTGGGAAATTAATAGAACCCCTGAGTGAGTGTGGGAGATCAGGGGGATCTCAGATCGAATGGCTTATGAAAAAGATAGAGAGTCTCGAGAATGAGATCCAAACCCTAAGGGGAAGGCAACAAGTTAATCCCAGCCGACCACAGGAAGCACCAGCATCAGTGTCAGTCGCCCCAGTGGAAGGCCAGAGATGGGAACGTGTGTCCTCACGTCTGGAACGGATGGAGGAAGTAGAGGAAGATCCGGGCGAGGGACCCTCCCCAAAACCACCAAGGAAGGCAACTCAGAAGACTAACAGACATGGAGAAGATAGTGACGATGAAGGCCAGAGATGGGAACGTGTGCCCTCACGTCTGGAACGGATGGAGGAAGTAGAGGAAGATCCTGGTGAGGGACCCTCCCCAAAACCACCGAGAAAGGCAACCCAGAAGACTAACAGACGTGGAGAAGATAGTGATGATGAGGGAAAAGTCACTGCTTCCTCTACTCGTAAACCTCTGAAAATTACTGAAATCCAAAGTGCGAGAAAGGAGTTTGCCCGACTCCCAGGTGAACGCCTTGTCACTTGGCTGCTCCGGTGTTGGGACAATGGGGCCTCCTGCATGTCTCTAAGCTGCGATGAGGCTCGTCAATTAGGAAACATCGCTCGAGACTCATCTATTGATAGAGGGATCAGCAGATGTCTCGATGGAGTCGCCAATCTCTGGGAGAGGATTCTATCAGCTGTAAAGGCAACCGGTCTTCTCAAAAGTGATTTGGAGCCTGTACTGGAAAAATGGAGTACAGCTGAGGAAGGTATCCAGTACCTGAGAGAAATGGCTGTGGCAGAAATGCTGTTCGATCCCACGTTTGTCCCTGGGGACCCAGAGGATCACCATGACCCAGAAAAGGTGAGCGGTACTCCGGAAATATGCAAGAAACTCATACGGTCAGCACCAGTGAAGTATTCCAGTGTACTATTAACGAACTCTAACAGGTATGATGAGCTGGATAGGAGACCTGAAATTTTTGAGCTCATCCTTTCACTGCAAAATATCGAATACTCACTACTGCCACACCGTACCACCATCGCAGCCATCTGTAAAATGGTGGATAGAATGGACCGAATGGAGAAAAGACAGGACAACATGCAGAAGAGCTGGTCTGCGGCAAGGAACCACAGTGAACCTGTGGCAGTCTCAGCCGTCAGACGCAAACGCACACCTGTCCGAGTGAAGGACCGCAGTGAGCCTATGTCACGTGGTGCCATGTGGAACTACCTGCGTGACCATGGAGAGGATATGAAGAAGTGGCATGACGAACCCAATTTTGTACTGCGAGCACGGGTAAGAAAATTACAAAAGAGGTCAGCCACTACTGAGGTTGCCTCTACCGCCTCAGACAACCAATAGAGGGGCCCTGCCCTCAGCCAGGGGGGGGAAAGGGATAATAGAGTGTATTGGACTGTGTGGATTCGGTGGCCTGGCACATCAGAACCACAAAAATATAAAGCACTGGTGGATACCGGTGCACAGTGCACTCTGATACCCTCAGGTTTCGAAGGGACAGAACGGATACATATACATGGGGTGACTGGGGGTTCGCAGGAACTGTCTGTATTGGAGGCTGAGATAAGCCTCACTGGTAGAGACTGGCAGAAACATCGTATAGTGACTGGCCAGGGGGCTCCTTGCATACCTGGAGGGGTGTTCAGTACACTTGGAATCGTTTGCCCCAGGGGTGGAAACACAGCCCGACCATCTGCCATGGGCTGATCCAAGCCACATTGGAACAGGGCGGTGCTCCAGAGCACCTGCAGTATATAGATGATATCGTTGTGTGGGGTGATACAGCGACGGAGGTTTTTAAAAAAGGAGAACGGATAATCCAAATCCTCCTGTCTGCTGGTTTCGCTATTAAGCGAGACAAAGTGAAGGGCCCTGCCCAAGAGATCCAGTTTCTAGGGGTGAAATGGCAAGATGGGCGTCGCCATAGAGTGCATCTATCACATCCCCTATCACGCACCAGCCGCTGGTAAGATCGAGCGCCACAATGGTTTGCTGAAAACCACGCTGAAAGCGATGGGTGGTGGAACATTTAAGAACTGGGAGAAACATCTAGCAGAAGCCACCTGGCTGGTAAACACCCGAGGATCAGCCAACCGAGACGGCCCTACACAGTCCAACTCCCTGCGTACCGTGGAGGGAGACAAGGTTCCTGTGGTGCATGTAAAGAATATGCTGGGAAAAGCGGTTTGGGTCCTTCCAGCCTCTGGAAAAGGGAGGCCCCTCCGTGGAACTGTCTTTGCACAGGGACCTGGGTGCACCTGGTGGGTGATGCAGAAGGATGGGGATGTTCAGTGTGTGCCACAGGGAAATTTGATGCTGGGGGAGTGCAGCAGCCTGTGATTCCATGTGTGTGTATATATATATATATATATCTGTATGTACATATGTAATGCATGTTAACTAATGTTCTGTTTATATGTTGATAAAAGTTAGGCATGATGTGATGATGTGTAATAAGGGGTGGAATGTTATGGTTTTGCAATTTGGTTGGTGTTGGTATTCCACATCAGAACACCATGCCTAATAATGGGAGTAAAGGGGACAAGTTTTTTTTTTCTGTGAACTGCCTTAATGAGCATGTGGGGAGGGGCACCGGAAGGGAAGTGAGGAAGGGGACGGGGTTGCTGGACCGGCTCCCTGCGAGGAGACAACGTGGTCAGACCTTCCTGCCTTCCACAGCTCCATCGGTGAGATTGGGGACTTGGTACTCTCTTTGTTGAAATTCTCTTGTTGTTGTTTAGTGTTATTAGGTTATTAAACTGCCATTCGTTCTCAGATCACCTTTTTCCTCCCTTATTTTTTGTTAGACCTAATCGCAATCTCCCTTCCCTTCCCCTCTTCTGAAACGCACGTGGCCGGGCCGGGCCACGCCGCACTCTGCCGTACCCTGCCGCTAGAGAAAAGGGGGGGAGGGGGCTTTTGTTCCTGCTGCCCCGGGTTTTGTGCCCCTGTCCCGGAGTGAGCTCTAGAGAGAACTCCGTGACAAACAGGAGCTGCTGTGGGGCACATGTGAGTTAGATCTATGGGGCAGGAGATGGTG
This sequence comes from Coturnix japonica, assembly GCF_054131305.1. Taxonomy (NCBI): domain Eukaryota; kingdom Metazoa; phylum Chordata; class Aves; order Galliformes; family Phasianidae; genus Coturnix; species Coturnix japonica. Next base: position 219,392 of record NC_140684.1, read on the forward strand.
TGGGGCAGATGTGGGTCAGATCTATGGGGCAGGATCTCCTGGGGGCTGATGTGGGTCAGATCTGTGGGGTAAAATCTGCAGTGGGGCAGATGTGGTTCAGATCTATAGGGCAGGAGCTTCTGTGGTGTTGATGTGGGTCAGATTTATGGGTCCGGAGCTGCTGTGGGGCAGATGTGGGTCAGTTCTATGGGGCAGGGGCTGCTGTGGGGCAGATGTGGGTCAGATCTATGGGGCAAGGGCTGCTGTGGGGCAGATGTGGGTCAGATCAATGGGGCAGGAGCTGCTGTGGGTCAGATCTATAGGTCAGGAGCTGCTGTGGCTGCTGTGGGTCAGTTCTATGGGGCAGGAGCTGCTGTGGGGCTGATGTGGGTCAAATCAATGGGGCAGAGCTGCTCTGGGGCACATGTGGGTCAGATCTATGGAGCAGGAGCTGCTGTGGGGCACATGTGAGTTAGATCTATGGGGCAGGAGATGGTGTGGGGCAGATTTGGGTCAGATGTATGGGTCAGGAGCTGCTGTGTGGCTGATGAGGGTCAGATCTATGGGGCATGGGCTGCTGTGGGTCAGATCTACGGGACTGGAGCTGCAGTGGAGCACATGTGGGTCAGATCTGTGGGGTAAAATCTGGTGTGGGGCTGATGGGGTTCATATCTATAAGGCAGGAGCTGCTGTGGGGCTGACGTGGGTCAGATCTATGAGGCAAGAGCTGCTGTGGGGCAGATTTGGGTCAGTTCTATGGGGCAGGAGCTGCTGTGGGGCAGATGTGGGTCAGATCTATGGGGCAGGGGCTGCTGTGGGGCAGATGTGGGTCAGATCTATGGGGCAGGTGTTGCTGTGGGTCAGATGTGGGTCAGATCTATAGGTCAGGAGCTGCTGTGGCTGCTGTGGGTCAGTTCTATGGGGCAGGAGATGCTGTGGGGCTGATGTGGGTCAAATCAATGGGGCAGAGCTTCTCTGGGGCACATGTGGGTCAGATCTATGGAGCAGGAGCTGCTGTGGGGCAGATTTGAATCAGATCTATAGGGCAGGAGCTGCTGTGGGTCAGATCTATGGAGCAGGAGCTGCTGTGGGGCACATGTGAGTTAGATCTATGGGGCAGGAGATGGTGTGGGGCAGATTTGGGTCAGATCTATGGGGCACGATCTCCTGTGGGTTGATGTGGGTCAGATCTGTGGGGTAAAATCTGCTGTGGGGCAGATGTGGTTCAGATCTATAGGGCAGTAGCTGCTGTGGGTCAGATCTATGGAGCAGGAGCTGCTGTGGGGCACATGTGAGTTAGATCTATGGGGCAGGAGATGGTGTGGGGCAGATGTGGGTCAGATCTATGGGGCAGGATCTCCTGGTGGCTGATGTGGGTCAGATCTGTGGGGTAAAATCTGCTGTGGGGCAGATGTGGGTCAGATCTATGGGGCAGGGGCTGCTGTGGGGCAGATGTGGGTCAGATCTATGGGGCAGGAGCTGCTGTGGGTCAGATGTGGGTCAGATCTATTGGTCAGGAGCTGCTGTGGCTGCTGTGGGTCAGTTCTATGGGGCGGGAGATGCTGTGGGGCTGATGTGGGTCAAATCAATGGGGCAGAACTGCTCTGGGGCACATGTGGGTCAATCTATGGAGCAGGAGCTGCTGTGGGGCAGATTTGAATCAGATCTTTAGGGCAGGAGCTGCTGTGGGTCAGATCTATGGAGCAGGAGCTGCTGTGGGGCAGATATGAATCAGATCTATAGGGCAGGAGCTGCAGTGGGGCTGATGTGGTCAGATCTATGGGTCAAAAGCTGCAGTGGAGATGATGTACGTCAGATTTATGGGGCAGGGGCTGCTCTGGGGCTGCTGTGGGTCAGATCAATGGGGCAGGAGCTGCTGTGGGTCAGATGTGGGTCAGATCTATAGGTCAGGAGCTGCTGTGGCTGCTGTGGTTCAGTTCTATGGGGCAGGAGCTGCTGTGGGGCAGATTTGAATCAGATCTATAGGGCAGGAGCTGCTGTGGGTCAGATCTATGGATCAGGAGCTGCTGTGGGGCACATGTGAGTTAGATCTATGGGGCAGGAGATGGTGTGGGGCAGATGTGGGTCAGATCTATGGGGCAGGAGCAGCAGTGGGGCAGATGTGGTCAGATCTATGGGTCAGGAGCTGCAGTGGAGATGATGTACGTCAGATCTATGGGGCAGGAGCAGCAGTGGGGCAGATGTGGGTCAGATCTATGGGGCAGGAGCTGCTGTGGGGCTGATGTGGGTCAGATCCTTGGGGCTGAAGCTGCTGTGGGTCATATCTATTGGGCAGCAGCTGCTTTACATATGATGTGTGTCAGATCTATGGGGCAGGAGCTGCTGTGGGGCAGATGTGGGTCAGATCTATGGGGCAGGGGCTGCTTTGGGGCAGATGTGGGTCAGATCTATGGGGCAGGAGCTGCTGTGGGGCAGATGTGGGTCAGATCTATGGGGCAGGAGCTGCTGTGGGTCAGATGTGGGTCAGATCTATAGGTCAGGAGCTGCTGTGGCTGCTGTGGGTCAGTTCTATGGGGCAGGAGCTGCTGTGGGTCAGATGTGGGTCAAATCAATGGGGCAGAGCTGCTGTGGTGCTGATGTGGGTTAGATCTATGGAGCAGGAGCTGCTGTGGGGCACATTTGAATCAGATCTATAGGGCAGGAGCTGCAGTGGGGCTGATGTGGTCAGATCTATGGGTCAGGAGCTGCAGTGGAGATGATGTACGTCAGATCTATGGGGCAGGGGCTGCTGTGGGGCTGCTGTGGGTCAGATCAATGGGGCAGGCCTGCTGTGGGTCAGATGTGGGTCTGATCTATAGGTCAGGAGCTGCTGTGGCTGCTGTGGTTCAGTTCTATGGGGCAGGAGCTGCTGTGGGGCAGATTTGAATCAGATCTATAGGGCAGGAGCTGCTGTGGGTCAGATCTATGGAGCAGGAGCTGCTGTGGGGCACATGTGAGTTAGATGTAGGGGGCAGGAGATGGTGTGGGGCAGATGTGGGTCAGATCTATGGGGCAGGATCTCCTGGGGGCTGATGTGGGTCAGATCTGTGGGGTAAAATCTGCTGTGGGGCAGATGTGGTTCAGATCTATGGGGCAGGAGCTGCTGTGAGGTTGATGTGGGTCAGATCTATGGGTCAGGAGCTGCTGTGGGGCAGATGTGGGTCAGATCTATGGGGCAGGGGCTGCTGTGGGGCAGATGTAGGTCAGATCTATGGGGCAGGAGCTGCTGTGGGTCAGATGTGGTCAGATCTATGGGTCAGGATCTGCAGTGGAGATGATATACGTCAGATCTATAGGGCAGGGGCTGCTGTGGGGCTGCTGTGGGTCAGATCAATGGGGCAGGAGCTGCTGTGGGTCAGATGTGGGTCAGATCTATAGGTCAGGAGCTGCTGTGGCTGCTGTGGTTCAGCTCTATGGGGCAGGAGATGCTGTGGGGCTGATGTGGGTCAAATCAATGGGGCAGAGCTGCTGTGGTGCACATGTGGGTCAGATCTATGGAGCAGGAGCTGCTGTGGGGCAGATTTGAATCAGATCTATAGGGCAGGAGCTGCTGTGGGTCAGATCTATGGAGCAGGAGCTGCTGTGGGGCACATGTGAGTTAGATCTATGGGGCAGGAGATGGTGTGGGGCAGATTTGGGGCAGATGTATGGGTCAGGAGCTGCTGTGTGGCTGATGAGGGTCAGATCTATGGGGCATGGGCTGCTGTGGGTCAGATCTACGGGACTGGAGCTGCAGTGGAGCACATGTGGGTCAGATCTATGGGGTAGAAGCTGCTGTGGGGCTGATGGGGGTCATATCTATAAGGCAGGAGCTGCTGTGGGGCTGACGTGGGTCAGATCTATGAGGCAGGAGCTGCTGTGGGGCAGATTTGGGTCAGATCTATGGGGCAGGGGCTGCTGTGGGGCAGATGTGGGTCAGATCTATGGGGCAGGAGCTGCTGTGGGGCAGATGTGGGTCAGATCTATGGGGCAGGGGCTGCTGTGGGGCAGATGTGGGTCAGATGTATGGGGCAGGAGCTGCTGTGGGTCAGATGTGGGTCAGATCTATAGGTCAGGAGCTGCTGTGGCTGCTGTGGGTCAGTTCTATGGGGCAGGAGATGCTCTGTGGCTGATGTGGGTCAAATCAATGGGGCAGAGCTGCTCTGGGGCACATGTGGGTCAGATCTATGGAGCAGGAGCTGCTGTGGGGCAGATTTGAATCAGATCTATAGGGCAGGAGCTGCAGTGGGGCTGATGTGGTCAGATCTATGGGTCAGGAGCTGCAGTGGAGATGATGTACGTCAGATCTATTGGGCAGGGGCTGCTGTGGGGCTGCTGTGGGTCAGATCAATGGGGCAGGAGCTGCTGTGGGTGAGATGTGGGTCAGATCTATAGGTCAGGAGCTGCTGTGGCTGCTGTGGTTCAGTTCTATGGGGCAGGAGCTGCTGTGGGGCAGATTTGAATCAGATCTATAGGGCAGGAGCTGCTGTGGGTCAGATCTATGGAGCAGTGTTATGGTTTTGCAATTTGGTTGGTGTTGGTATTCCACATCAGAACACCATGCCTAATAATGGGAGTAAAGGGGACAAGTTTTTTTTTTCTGTGAACTGCCTTAATGAGCATGTGGGGAGGGGCACCGGAAGGGAAGTGAGGAAGGGGACGGGGTTGCTGGACCGGCTCCCTGCGAGGAGACAACGTGGTCAGACCTTCCTGCCTTCCACAGCTCCATCGGTGAGATTGGGGACTTGGTACTCTCTTTGTTGAAATTCTCTTGTTGTTGTTTAGTGTTATTAGGTTATTAAACTGCCATTCGTTCTCAGATCACCTTTTTCCTCCCTTATTTTTTGTTAGACCTAATCGCAATCTCCCTTCCCTTCCCCTCTTCTGAACTGCACGTGGCCGGGCCGGGCCACGCCGCACTCTGCCGTACCCTGCCGCTAGAGAAAAGGGGGGGAGGGGGCTTTTGTTCCTGCTGCCCCGGGTTTTGTGCCCCTGTCCCGGAGTGAGCTCTAGAGAGAACTCCGTGACATTTTTGGTGGAGAATGCGGGCAGAGCTCAGGGCAATGTTTTGGGCAGTAATTAGGTGGTTTTCTCAGCAGCCCTGTATGTAGGACTGATAGTCCGTAGGTTCCTGTGGTCCTGGCTTAAGGACTTCCTGATGTTGGGGGTAGGGGTAGATTTATTAAGCCGATGGCTGGCAGGGATAGAGATATCTGCCTGGCTCCCTTCCAGACTAACGAACATCACAGGCACCGTGCTTGAACTGGCTCACGAATGCTCTGAATTCCTTAAGTATGACTGGGGTGTCAATTGGAATACTGTGTTGTTAGTCTCTCTAATTGTAGTAGTTTACTATAAATTGCAGAGAGACTTGCAAAGAATAGTGCAGAGAGACTCAGGAAAAGGGCCAGAAGCATCGGGACCCTCAGTATCAGGTAATCTCACCCCTGAACACCAGAGGGACCTTGGGAAATTAATAGAACCCCTGAGTGAGTGTGGGAGATCAGGGGGATCTCAGATCGAATGGCTTATGAAAAAGATAGAGAGTCTCGAGAATGAGATCCAAACCCTAAGGGGAAGGCAACAAGTTAATCCCAGCCGACCACAGGAAGCACCAGCATCAGTGTCAGTCGCCCCAGTGGAAGGCCAGAGATGGGAACGTGTGTCCTCACGTCTGGAACGGATGGAGGAAGTAGAGGAAGATCCGGGCGAGGGACCCTCCCCAAAACCACCAAGGAAGGCAACTCAGAAGACTAACAGACATGGAGAAGATAGTGACGATGAAGGCCAGAGATGGGAACGTGTGCCCTCACGTCTGGAACGGATGGAGGAAGTAGAGGAAGATCCTGGTGAGGGACCCTCCCCAAAACCACCGAGAAAGGCAACCCAGAAGACTAACAGACGTGGAGAAGATAGTGATGATGAGGGAAAAGTCACTGCTTCCTCTACTCGTAAACCTCTGAAAATTACTGAAATCCAAAGTGCGAGAAAGGAGTTTGCCCGACTCCCAGGTGAACGCCTTGTCACTTGGCTGCTCCGGTGTTGGGACAATGGGGCCTCCTGCATGTCTCTAAGCTGCGATGAGGCTCGTCAATTAGGAAACATCGCTCGAGACTCATCTATTGATAGAGGGATCAGCAGATGTCTCGATGGAGTCGCCAATCTCTGGGAGAGGATTCTATCAGCTGTAAAGGCAACCGGTCTTCTCAAAAGTGATTTGGAGCCTGTACTGGAAAAATGGAGTACAGCTGAGGAAGGTATCCAGTACCTGAGAGAAATGGCTGTGGCAGAAATGCTGTTCGATCCCACGTTTGTCCCTGGGGACCCAGAGGATCACCATGACCCAGAAAAGGTGAGCGGTACTCCGGAAATATGCAAGAAACTCATACGGTCAGCACCAGTGAAGTATTCCAGTGTACTATTAACGAACTCTAACAGGTATGATGAGCTGGATAGGAGACCTGAAATTTTTGAGCTCATCCTTTCACTGCAAAATATCGAATACTCACTACTGCCACACCGTACCACCATCGCAGCCATCTGTAAAATGGTGGATAGAATGGACCGAATGGAGAAAAGACAGGACAACATGCAGAAGAGCTGGTCTGCGGCAAGGAACCACAGTGAACCTGTGGCAGTCTCAGCCGTCAGACGCAAACGCACACCTGTCCGAGTGAAGGACCGCAGTGAGCCTATGTCACGTGGTGCCATGTGGAACTACCTGCGTGACCATGGAGAGGATATGAAGAAGTGGCATGACGAACCCAATTTTGTACTGCGAGCACGGGTAAGAAAATTACAAAAGAGGTCAGCCACTACTGAGGTTGCCTCTACCGCCTCAGACAACCAATAGAGGGGCCCTGCCCTCAGCCAGGGGGGGGAAAGGGATAATAGAGTGTATTGGACTGTGTGGATTCGGTGGCCTGGCACATCAGAACCACAAAAATATAAAGCACTGGTGGATACCGGTGCACAGTGCACTCTGATACCCTCAGGTTTCGAAGGGACAGAACGGATACATATACATGGGGTGACTGGGGGTTCGCAGGAACTGTCTGTATTGGAGGCTGAGATAAGCCTCACTGGTAGAGACTGGCAGAAACATCGTATAGTGACTGGCCAGGGGGCTCCTTGCATACCTGGAGGGGTGTTCAGTACACTTGGAATCGTTTGCCCCAGGGGTGGAAACACAGCCCGACCATCTGCCATGGGCTGATCCAAGCCACATTGGAACAGGGCGGTGCTCCAGAGCACCTGCAGTATATAGATGATATCGTTGTGTGGGGTGATACAGCGACGGAGGTTTTTAAAAAAGGAGAACGGATAATCCAAATCCTCCTGTCTGCTGGTTTCGCTATTAAGCGAGACAAAGTGAAGGGCCCTGCCCAAGAGATCCAGTTTCTAGGGGTGAAATGGCAAGATGGGCGTCGCCATAGAGTGCATCTATCACATCCCCTATCACGCACCAGCCGCTGGTAAGATCGAGCGCCACAATGGTTTGCTGAAAACCACGCTGAAAGCGATGGGTGGTGGAACATTTAAGAACTGGGAGAAACATCTAGCAGAAGCCACCTGGCTGGTAAACACCCGAGGATCAGCCAACCGAGACGGCCCTACACAGTCCAACTCCCTGCGTACCGTGGAGGGAGACAAGGTTCCTGTGGTGCATGTAAAGAATATGCTGGGAAAAGCGGTTTGGGTCCTTCCAGCCTCTGGAAAAGGGAGGCCCCTCCGTGGAACTGTCTTTGCACAGGGACCTGGGTGCACCTGGTGGGTGATGCAGAAGGATGGGGATGTTCAGTGTGTGCCACAGGGAAATTTGATGCTGGGGGAGTGCAGCAGCCTGTGATTCCATGTGTGTGTATATATATATATATATATCTGTATGTACATATGTAATGCATGTTAACTAATGTTCTGTTTATATGTTGATAAAAGTTAGGCATGATGTGATGATGTGTAATAAGGGGTGGAATGTTATGGTTTTGCAATTTGGTTGGTGTTGGTATTCCACATCAGAACACCATGCCTAATAATGGGAGTAAAGGGGACAAGTTTTTTTTTTCTGTGAACTGCCTTAATGAGCATGTGGGGAGGGGCACCGGAAGGGAAGTGAGGAAGGGGACGGGGTTGCTGGACCGGCTCCCTGCGAGGAGACAACGTGGTCAGACCTTCCTGCCTTCCACAGCTCCATCGGTGAGATTGGGGACTTGGTACTCTCTTTGTTGAAATTCTCTTGTTGTTGTTTAGTGTTATTAGGTTATTAAACTGCCATTCGTTCTCAGATCACCTTTTTCCTCCCTTATTTTTTGTTAGACCTAATCGCAATCTCCCTTCCCTTCCCCTCTTCTGAACTGCACGTGGCCGGGCCGGGCCACGCCGCACTCTGCCGTACCCTGCCGCTAGAGAAAAGGGGGGGAGGGGGCTTTTGTTCCTGCTGCCCCGGGTTTTGTGCCCCTGTCCCGGAGTGAGCTCTAGAGAGAACTCCGTGACAAACAGGAGCTGCTGTGGGGCACATGTGAGTTAGATCTATGGGGCAGGAGATGGTGTGGGGCAGATGTGGGTCAGATCTATGGGGCAGGATCTCCTGGGGGCTGATGTGGGTCAGATCTGTGGGGTAAAATCTGCAGTGGGGCAGATGTGGTTCAGATCTATAGGGCAGGAGCTTCTGTGGTGTTGATGTGGGTCAGATTTATGGGTCCGGAGCTGCTGTGGGGCAGATGTGGGTCAGTTCTATGGGGCAGGGGCTGCTGTGGGGCAGATGTGGGTCAGATCTATGGGGCAAGGGCTGCTGTGGGGCAGATGTGGGTCAGATCAATGGGGCAGGAGCTGCTGTGGGTCAGATCTATAGGTCAGGAGCTGCTGTGGCTGCTGTGGGTCAGTTCTATGGGGCAGGAGCTGCTGTGGGGCTGATGTGGGTCAAATCAATGGGGCAGAGCTGCTCTGGGGCACATGTGGGTCAGATCTATGGAGCAGGAGCTGCTGTGGGGCACATGTGAGTTAGATCTATGGGGCAGGAGATGGTGTGGGGCAGATTTGGGTCAGATGTATGGGTCAGGAGCTGCTGTGTGGCTGATGAGGGTCAGATCTATGGGGCATGGGCTGCTGTGGGTCAGATCTACGGGACTGGAGCTGCAGTGGAGCACATGTGGGTCAGATCTGTGGGGTAAAATCTGGTGTGGGGCTGATGGGGTTCATATCTATAAGGCAGGAGCTGCTGTGGGGCTGACGTGGGTCAGATCTATGAGGCAAGAGCTGCTGTGGGGCAGATTTGGGTCAGTTCTATGGGGCAGGAGCTGCTGTGGGGCAGATGTGGGTCAGATCTATGGGGCAGGGGCTGCTGTGGGGCAGATGTGGGTCAGATCTATGGGGCAGGTGCTGCTGTGGGTCAGATGTGGGTCAGATCTATAGGTCAGGAGCTGCTGTGGCTGCTGTGGGTCAGTTCTATGGGGCAGGAGATGCTGTGGGGCTGATGTGGGTCAAATCAATGGGGCAGAGCTTCTCTGGGGCACATGTGGGTCAGATCTATGGAGCAGGAGCTGCTGTGGGGCAGATTTGAATCAGATCTATAGGGCAGGAGCTGCTGTGGGTCAGATCTATGGAGCAGGAGCTGCTGTGGGGCACATGTGAGTTAGATCTATGGGGCAGGAGATGGTGTGGGGCAGATTTGGGTCAGATCTATGGGGCACGATCTCCTGTGGGTTGATGTGGGTCAGATCTGTGGGGTAAAATCTGCTGTGGGGCAGATGTGGTTCAGATCTATAGGGCAGTAGCTGCTGTGGGTCAGATCTATGGAGCAGGAGCTGCTGTGGGGCACATGTGAGTTAGATCTATGGGGCAGGAGATGGTGTGGGGCAGATGTGGGTCAGATCTATGGGGCAGGATCTCCTGGTGGCTGATGTGGGTCAGATCTGTGGGGTAAAATCTGCTGTGGGGCAGATGTGGGTCAGATCTATGGGGCAGGGGCTGCTGTGGGGCAGATGTGGGTCAGATCTATGGGGCAGGAGCTGCTGTGGGTCAGATGTGGGTCAGATCTATTGGTCAGGAGCTGCTGTGGCTGCTGTGGGTCAGTTCTATGGGGCGGGAGATGCTGTGGGGCTGATGTGGGTCAAATCAATGGGGCAGAACTGCTCTGGGGCACATGTGGGTCAATCTATGGAGCAGGAGCTGCTGTGGGGCAGATTTGAATCAGATCTTTAGGGCAGGAGCTGCTGTGGGTCAGATCTATGGAGCAGGAGCTGCTGTGGGGCAGATATGAATCAGATCTATAGGGCAGGAGCTGCAGTGGGGCTGATGTGGTCAGATCTATGGGTCAAAAGCTGCAGTGGAGATGATGTACGTCAGATTTATGGGGCAGGGGCTGCTCTGGGGCTGCTGTGGGTCAGATCAATGGGGCAGGAGCTGCTGTGGGTCAGATGTGGGTCAGATCTATAGGTCAGGAGCTGCTGTGGCTGCTGTGGTTCAGTTCTATGGGGCAGGAGCTGCTGTGGGGCAGATTTGAATCAGATCTATAGGGCAGGAGCTGCTGTGGGTCAGATCTATGGATCAGGAGCTGCTGTGGGGCACATGTGAGTTAGATCTATGGGGCAGGAGATGGTGTGGGGCAGATGTGGGTCAGATCTATGGGGCAGGAGCAGCAGTGGGGCAGATGTGGTCAGATCTATGGGTCAGGAGCTGCAGTGGAGATGATGTACGTCAGATCTATGGGGCAGGAGCAGCAGTGGGGCAGATGTGGGTCAGATCTATGGGGCAGGAGCTGCTGTGGGGCTGATGTGGGTCAGATCCTTGGGGCTGAAGCTGCTGTGGGTCATATCTATTGGGCAGCAGCTGCTTTACATATGATGTGTGTCAGATCTATGGGGCAGGAGCTGCTGTGGGGCAGATGTGGGTCAGATCTATGGGGCAGGGGCTGCTTTGGGGCAGATGTGGGTCAGATCTATGGGGCAGGAGCTGCTGTGGGGCAGATGTGGGTCAGATCTATGGGGCAGGAGCTGCTGTGGGTCAGATGTGGGTCAGATCTATAGGTCAGGAGCTGCTGTGGCTGCTGTGGGTCAGTTCTATGGGGCAGGAGCTGCTGTGGGTCAGATGTGGGTCAAATCAATGGGGCAGAGCTGCTGTGGTGCTGATGTGGGTTAGATCTATGGAGCAGGAGCTGCTGTGGGGCACATTTGAATCAGATCTATAGGGCAGGAGCTGCAGTGGGGCTGATGTGGTCAGATCTATGGGTCAGGAGCTGCAGTGGAGATGATGTACGTCAGATCTATGGGGCAGGGGCTGCTGTGGGGCTGCTGTGGGTCAGATCAATGGGGCAGGCCTGCTGTGGGTCAGATGTGGGTCTGATCTATAGGTCAGGAGCTGCTGTGGCTGCTGTGGTTCAGTTCTATGGGGCAGGAGCTGCTGTGGGGCAGATTTGAATCAGATCTATAGGGCAGGAGCTGCTGTGGGTCAGATCTATGGAGCAGGAGCTGCTGTGGGGCACATGTGAGTTAGATGTAGGGGGCAGGAGATGGTGTGGGGCAGATGTGGGTCAGATCTATGGGGCAGGATCTCCTGGGGGCTGATGTGGGTCAGATCTGTGGGGTAAAATCTGCTGTGGGGCAGATGTGGTTCAGATCTATGGGGCAGGAGCTGCTGTGAGGTTGATGTGGGTCAGATCTATGGGTCAGGAGCTGCTGTGGGGCAGATGTGGGTCAGATCTATGGGGCAGGGGCTGCTGTGGGGCAGATGTAGGTCAGATCTATGGGGCAGGAGCTGCTGTGGGTCAGATGTGGTCAGATCTATGGGTCAGGATCTGCAGTGGAGATGATATACGTCAGATCTATAGGGCAGGGGCTGCTGTGGGGCTGCTGTGGGTCAGATCAATGGGGCAGGAGCTGCTGTGGGTCAGATGTGGGTCAGATCTATAGGTCAGGAGCTGCTGTGGCTGCTGTGGTTCAGCTCTATGGGGCAGGAGATGCTGTGGGGCTGATGTGGGTCAAATCAATGGGGCAGAGCTGCTGTGGTGCACATGTGGGTCAGATCTATGGAGCAGGAGCTGCTGTGGGGCAGATTTGAATCAGATCTATAGGGCAGGAGCTGCTGTGGGTCAGATCTATGGAGCAGGAGCTGCTGTGGGGCACATGTGAGTTAGATCTATGGGGCAGGAGATGGTGTGGGGCAGATTTGGGGCAGATGTATGGGTCAGGAGCTGCTGTGTGGCTGATGAGGGTCAGATCTATGGGGCATGGGCTGCTGTGGGTCAGATCTACGGGACTGGAGCTGCAGTGGAGCACATGTGGGTCAGATCTATGGGGTAGAAGCTGCTGTGGGGCTGATGGGGGTCATATCTATAAGGCAGGAGCTGCTGTGGGGCTGACGTGGGTCAGATCTATGAGGCAGGAGCTGCTGTGGGGCAGATTTGGGTCAGATCTATGGGGCAGGGGCTGCTGTGGGGCAGATGTGGGTCAGATCTATGGGGCAGGAGCTGCTGTGGGGCAGATGTGGGTCAGATCTATGGGGCAGGGGCTGCTGTGGGGCAGATGTGGGTCAGATCTATGGGGCAGGAGCTGCTGTGGGTCAGATGTGGGTCAGATCTATAGGTCAGGAGCTGCTGTGGCTGCTGTGGGTCAGTTCTATGGGGCAGGAGATGCTCTGTGGCTGATGTGGGTCAAATCAATGGGGCAGAGCTGCTCTGGGGCACATGTGGGTCAGATCTATGGAGCAGGAGCTGCTGTGGGGCAGATTTGAATCAGATCTATAGGGCAGGAGCTGCAGTGGGGCTGATGTGGTCAGATCTATGGGTCAGGAGCTGCAGTGGAGATGATGTACGTCAGATCTATTGGGCAGGGGCTGCTGTGGGGCTGCTGTGGGTCAGATCAATGGGGCAGGAGCTGCTGTGGGTGAGATGTGGGTCAGATCTATAGGTCAGGAGCTGCTGTGGCTGCTGTGGTTCAGTTCTATGGGGCAGGAGCTGCTGTGGGGCAGATTTGAATCAGATCTTTAGGGCAGGAGCTGCTGTGGGTCAGATCTATGGAGCAGTGTTATGGTTTTGCAATTTGGTTGGTGTTGGTATTCCACATCAGAACACCATGCCTAATAATGGGAGTAAAGGGGACAAGTTTTTTTTTTCTGTGAACTGCCTTAATGAGCATGTGGGGAGGGGCACCGGAAGGGAAGTGAGGAAGGGGACGGGGTTGCTGGACCGGCTCCCTGCGAGGAGACAACGTGGTCAGACCTTCCTGCCTTCCACAGCTCCATCGGTGAGATTGGGGACTTGGTACTCTCTTTGTTGAAATTCTCTTGTTGTTGTTTAGTGTTATTAGGTTATTAAACTGCCATTCGTTCTCAGATCACCTTTTTCCTCCCTTATTTTTTGTTAGACCTAATCGCAATCTCCCTTCCCTTCCCCTCTTCTGAACTGCACGTGGCCGGGCCGGGCCACGCCGCACTCTGCCGTACCCTGCCGCTAGAGAAAAGGGGGGGAGGGGGCTTTTGTTCCTGCTGCCCCGGGTTTTGTGCCCCTGTCCCGGAGTGAGCTCTAGAGAGAACTCCGTGACATTTTTGGTGGAGAATGCGGGCAGAGCTCAGGGCAATGTTTTGGGCAGTAATTAGGTGGTTTTCTCAGCAGCCCTGTATGTAGGACTGATAGTCCGTAGGTTCCTGTGGTCCTGGCTTAAGGACTTCCTGATGTTGGGGGTAGGGGTAGATTTATTAAGCCGATGGCTGGCAGGGATAGAGATATCTGCCTGGCTCCCTTCCAGACTAACGAACATCACAGGCACCGTGCTTGAACTGGCTCACGAATGCTCTGAATTCCTTAAGTATGACTGGGGTGTCAATTGGAATACTGTGTTGTTAGTCTCTCTAATTGTAGTAGTTTACTATAAATTGCAGAGAGACTTGCAAAGAATAGTGCAGAGAGACTCAGGAAAAGGGCCAGAAGCATCGGGACCCTCAGTATCAGGTAATCTCACCCCTGAACACCAGAGGGACCTTGGGAAATTAATAGAACCCCTGAGTGAGTGTGGGAGATCAGGGGGATCTCAGATCGAATGGCTTATGAAAAAGATAGAGAGTCTCGAGAATGAGATCCAAACCCTAAGGGGAAGGCAACAAGTTAATCCCAGCCGACCACAGGAAGCACCAGCATCAGTGTCAGTCGCCCCAGTGGAAGGCCAGAGATGGGAACGTGTGTCCTCACGTCTGGAACGGATGGAGGAAGTAGAGGAAGATCTGGGCGAGGGACCCTCCCCAAAACCACCAAGGAAGGCAACTCAGAAGACTAACAGACATGGAGAAGATAGTGACGATGAAGGCCAGAGATGGGAACGTGTGCCCTCACGTCTGGAACGGATGGAGGAAGTAGAGGAAGATCCTGGTGAGGGACCCTCCCCAAAACCACCGAGAAAGGCAACCCAGAAGACTAACAGACGTGGAGAAGATAGTGATGATGAGGGAAAAGTCACTGCTTCCTCTACTCGTAAACCTCTGAAAATTACTGAAATCCAAAGTGCGAGAAAGGAGTTTGCCCGACTCCCAGGTGAACGCCTTGTCACTTGGCTGCTCCGGTGTTGGGACAATGGGGCCTCCTGCATGTCTCTAAGCTGCGATGAGGCTCGTCAATTAGGAAACATCGCTCAAGACTCATCTATTGATAGAGGGATCAGCAGATGTCTCGATGGAGTCGCCAATCTCTGGGAGAGGATTCTATCAGCTGTAAAGGCAACCGGTCTTCTCAAAAGTGATTTGGAGCCTGTACTGGAAAAATGGAGTACAGCTGAGGAAGGTATCCAGTACCTGAGAGAAATGGCTGTGGCAGAAATGCTGTTCGATCCCACGTTTGTCCCTGGGGACCCAGAGGATCACCATGACCCAGAAAAGGTGAGCGGTACTCCGGAAATATGCAAGAAACTCATACGGTCAGCACCAGTGAAGTATTCCAGTGTACTATTAACGAACTCTAACAGGTATGATGAGCTGGATAGGAGACCTGAAATTTTTGAGCTCATCCTTTCACTGCAAAATATCGAATACTCACTACTGCCACACCGTACCACCATCGCAGCCATCTGTAAAATGGTGGATAGAATGGACCGAATGGAGAAAAGACAGGACAACATGCAGAAGAGCTGGTCTGCGGCAAGGAACCACAGTGAACCTGTGGCAGTCTCAGCCGTCAGACGCAAACGCACACCTGTCCGAGTGAAGGACCGCAGTGAGCCTATGTCACGTGGTGCCATGTGGAACTACCTGCGTGACCATGGAGAGGATATGAAGAAGTGGCATGACGAACCCAATTTTGTACTGCGAGCACGGGTAAGAAAATTACAAAAGAGGTCAGCCACTACTGAGGTTGCCTCTACCGCCTCAGACAACCAATAGAGGGGCCCTGCCCTCAGCCAGGGGGGGGAAAGGGATAATAGAGTGTATTGGACTGTGTGGATTCGGTGGCCTGGCACATCAGAACCACAAAAATATAAAGCACTGGTGGATACCGGTGCACAGTGCACTCTGATACCCTCAGGTTTCGAAGGGACAGAACGGATACATATACATGGGGTGACTGGGGGTTCGCAGGAACTGTCTGTATTGGAGGCTGAGATAAGCCTCACTGGTAGAGACTGGCAGAAACATCGTATAGTGACTGGCCAGGGGGCTCCTTGCATACCTGGAGGGGTGTTCAGTACACTTGGAATCGTTTGCCCCAGGGGTGGAAACACAGCCCGACCATCTGCCATGGGCTGATCCAAGCCACATTGGAACAGGGCGGTGCTCCAGAGCACCTGCAGTATATAGATGATATCGTTGTGTGGGGTGATACAGCGACGGAGGTTTTTAAAAAAGGAGAACGGATAATCCAAATCCTCCTGTCTGCTGGTTTCGCTATTAAGCGAGACAAAGTGAAGGGCCCTGCCCAAGAGATCCAGTTTCTAGGGGTGAAATGGCAAGATGGGCGTCGCCATAGAGTGCATCTATCACATCCCCTATCACGCACCAGCCGCTGGTAAGATCGAGCGCCACAATGGTTTGCTGAAAACCACGCTGAAAGCGATGGGTGGTGGAACATTTAAGAACTGGGAGAAACATCTAGCAGAAGCCACCTGGCTGGTAAACACCCGAGGATCAGCCAACCGAGACGGCCCTACACAGTCCAACTCCCTGCGTACCGTGGAGGGAGACAAGGTTCCTGTGGTGCATGTAAAGAATATGCTGGGAAAAGCGGTTTGGGTCCTTCCAGCCTCTGGAAAAGGGAGGCCCCTCCGTGGAACTGTCTTTGCACAGGGACCTGGGTGCACCTGGTGGGTGATGCAGAAGGATGGGGATGTTCAGTGTGTGCCACAGGGAAATTTGATGCTGGGGGAGTGCAGCAGCCTGTGATTCCATGTGTGTGTATATATATATATATATATCTGTATGTACATATGTAATGCATGTTAACTAATGTTCTGTTTATATGTTGATAAAAGTTAGGCATGATGTGATGATGTGTAATAAGGGGTGGAATGTTATGGTTTTGCAATTTGGTTGGTGTTGGTATTCCACATCAGAACACCATGCCTAATAATGGGAGTAAAGGGGACAAGTTTTTTTTTTCTGTGAACTGCCTTAATGAGCATGTGGGGAGGGGCACCGGAAGGGAAGTGAGGAAGGGGACGGGGTTGCTGGACCGGCTCCCTGCGAGGAGACAACGTGGTCAGACCTTCCTGCCTTCCACAGCTCCATCGGTGAGATTGGGGACTTGGTACTCTCTTTGTTGAAATTCTCTTGTTGTTGTTTAGTGTTATTAGGTTATTAAACTGCCATTCGTTCTCAGATCACCTTTTTCCTCCCTTATTTTTTGTTAGACCTAATCGCAATCTCCCTTCCCTTCCCCTCTTCTGAAACGCACGTGGCCGGGCCGGGCCACGCCGCACTCTGCCGTACCCTGCCGCTAGAGAAAAGGGGGGGAGGGGGCTTTTGTTCCTGCTGCCCCGGGTTTTGTGCCCCTGTCCCGGAGTGAGCTCTAGAGAGAACTCCGTGACATTTTTGGTGGAGAATGCGGGCAGAGCTCAGGGCAATGTTTTGGGCAGTAATTAGGTGGTTTTCTCAGCAGCCCTGTATGTAGGACTGATAGTCCGTAGGTTCCTGTGGTCCTGGCTTAAGGACTTCCTGATGTTGGGGGTAGGGGTAGATTTATTAAGCCGATGGCTGGCAGGGATAGAGATATCTGCCTGGCTCCCTTCCAGACTAACGAACATCACAGGCACCGTGCTTGAACTGGCTCACGAATGCTCTGAATTCCTTAAGTATGACTGGGGTGTCAATTGGAATACTGTGTTGTTAGTCTCTCTAATTGTAGTAGTTTACTATAAATTGCAGAGAGACTTGCAAAGAATAGTGCAGAGAGACTCAGGAAAAGGGCCAGAAGCATCGGGACCCTCAGTATCAGGTAATCTCACCCCTGAACACCAGAGGGACCTTGGGAAATTAATAGAACCCCTGAGTGAGTGTGGGAGATCAGGGGGATCTCAGATCGAATGGCTTATGAAAAAGATAGAGAGTCTCGAGAATGAGATCCAAACCCTAAGGGGAAGGCAACAAGTTAATCCCAGCCGACCACAGGAAGCACCAGCATCAGTGTCAGTCGCCCCAGTGGAAGGCCAGAGATGGGAACGTGTGTCCTCACGTCTGGAACGGATGGAGGAAGTAGAGGAAGATCCGGGCGAGGGACCCTCCCCAAAACCACCAAGGAAGGCAACTCAGAAGACTAACAGACATGGAGAAGATAGTGACGATGAAGGCCAGAGATGGGAACGTGTGCCCTCACGTCTGGAACGGATGGAGGAAGTAGAGGAAGATCCTGGTGAGGGACCCTCCCCAAAACCACCGAGAAAGGCAACCCAGAAGACTAACAGACGTGGAGAAGATAGTGATGATGAGGGAAAAGTCACTGCTTCCTCTACTCGTAAACCTCTGAAAATTACTGAAATCCAAAGTGCGAGAAAGGAGTTTGCCCGACTCCCAGGTGAACGCCTTGTCACTTGGCTGCTCCGGTGTTGGGACAATGGGGCCTCCTGCATGTCTCTAAGCTGCGATGAGGCTCGTCAATTAGGAAACATCGCTCGAGACTCATCTATTGATAGAGGGATCAGCAGATGTCTCGATGGAGTCGCCAATCTCTGGGAGAGGATTCTATCAGCTGTAAAGGCAACCGGTCTTCTCAAAAGTGATTTGGAGCCTGTACTGGAAAAATGGAGTACAGCTGAGGAAGGTATCCAGTACCTGAGAGAAATGGCTGTGGCAGAAATGCTGTTCGATCCCACGTTTGTCCCTGGGGACCCAGAGGATCACCATGACCCAGAAAAGGTGAGCGGTACTCCGGAAATATGCAAGAAACTCATACGGTCAGCACCAGTGAAGTATTCCAGTGTACTATTAACGAACTCTAACAGGTATGATGAGCTGGATAGGAGACCTGAAATTTTTGAGCTCATCCTTTCACTGCAAAATATCGAATACTCACTACTGCCACACCGTACCACCATCGCAGCCATCTGTAAAATGGTGGATAGAATGGACCGAATGGAGAAAAGACAGGACAACATGCAGAAGAGCTGGTCTGCGGCAAGGAACCACAGTGAACCTGTGGCAGTCTCAGCCGTCAGACGCAAACGCACACCTGTCCGAGTGAAGGACCGCAGTGAGCCTATGTCACGTGGTGCCATGTGGAACTACCTGCGTGACCATGGAGAGGATATGAAGAAGTGGCATGACGAACCCAATTTTGTACTGCGAGCACGGGTAAGAAAATTACAAAAGAGGTCAGCCACTACTGAGGTTGCCTCTACCGCCTCAGACAACCAATAGAGGGGCCCTGCCCTCAGCCAGGGGGGGGAAAGGGATAATAGAGTGTATTGGACTGTGTGGATTCGGTGGCCTGGCACATCAGAACCACAAAAATATAAAGCACTGGTGGATACCGGTGCACAGTGCACTCTGATACCCTCAGGTTTCGAAGGGACAGAACGGATACATATACATGGGGTGACTGGGGGTTCGCAGGAACTGTCTGTATTGGAGGCTGAGATAAGCCTCACTGGTAGAGACTGGCAGAAACATCGTATAGTGACTGGCCAGGGGGCTCCTTGCATACCTGGAGGGGTGTTCAGTACACTTGGAATCGTTTGCCCCAGGGGTGGAAACACAGCCCGACCATCTGCCATGGGCTGATCCAAGCCACATTGGAACAGGGCGGTGCTCCAGAGCACCTGCAGTATATAGATGATATCGTTGTGTGGGGTGATACAGCGACGGAGGTTTTTAAAAAAGGAGAACGGATAATCCAAATCCTCCTGTCTGCTGGTTTCGCTATTAAGCGAGACAAAGTGAAGGGCCCTGCCCAAGAGATCCAGTTTCTAGGGGTGAAATGGCAAGATGGGCGTCGCCATAGAGTGCATCTATCACATCCCCTATCACGCACCAGCCGCTGGTAAGATCGAGCGCCACAATGGTTTGCTGAAAACCACGCTGAAAGCGATGGGTGGTGGAACATTTAAGAACTGGGAGAAACATCTAGCAGAAGCCACCTGGCTGGTAAACACCCGAGGATCAGCCAACCGAGACGGCCCTACACAGTCCAACTCCCTGCGTACCGTGGAGGGAGACAAGGTTCCTGTGGTGCATGTAAAGAATATGCTGGGAAAAGCGGTTTGGGTCCTTCCAGCCTCTGGAAAAGGGAGGCCCCTCCGTGGAACTGTCTTTGCACAGGGACCTGGGTGCACCTGGTGGGTGATGCAGAAGGATGGGGATGTTCAGTGTGTGCCACAGGGAAATTTGATGCTGGGGGAGTGCAGCAGCCTGTGATTCCATGTGTGTGTATATATATATATATATATCTGTATGTACATATGTAATGCATGTTAACTAATGTTCTGTTTATATGTTGATAAAAGTTAGGCATGATGTGATGATGTGTAATAAGGGGTGGAATGTTATGGTTTTGCAATTTGGTTGGTGTTGGTATTCCACATCAGAACACCATGCCTAATAATGGGAGTAAAGGGGACAAGTTTTTTTTTTCTGTGAACTGCCTTAATGAGCATGTGGGGAGGGGCACCGGAAGGGAAGTGAGGAAGGGGACGGGGTTGCTGGACCGGCTCCCTGCGAGGAGACAACGTGGTCAGACCTTCCTGCCTTCCACAGCTCCATCGGTGAGATTGGGGACTTGGTACTCTCTTTGTTGAAATTCTCTTGTTGTTGTTTAGTGTTATTAGGTTATTAAACTGCCATTCGTTCTCAGATCACCTTTTTCCTCCCTTATTTTTTGTTAGACCTAATCGCAATCTCCCTTCCCTTCCCCTCTTCTGAAACGCACGTGGCCGGGCCGGGCCACGCCGCACTCTGCCGTACCCTGCCGCTAGAGAAAAGGGGGGGAGGGGGCTTTTGTTCCTGCTGCCCCGGGTTTTGTGCCCCTGTCCCGGAGTGAGCTCTAGAGAGAACTCCGTGACAAACAGGAGCTGCTGTGGGGCACATGTGAGTTAGATCTATGGGGCAGGAGATGGTGTGGGGCAGATGTGGGTCAGATCTATGGGGCAGGATCTCCTGGGGGCTGATGTGGGTCAGATCTGTGGGGTAAAATCTGCAGTGGGGCAGATGTGGTTCAGATCTATAGGGCAGGAGCTTCTGTGGTGTTGATGTGGGTCAGATTTATGGGTCCGGAGCTGCTGTGGGGCAGATGTGGGTCAGTTCTATGGGGCAGGGGCTGCTGTGGGGCAGATGTGGGTCAGATCTATGGGGCAGGGGCTCCTGTGGGGCAGATGTGGGTCAGATCAATGGGGCAGGAGCTGCTGTGGGTCAGATCTATAGGTCAGGAGCTGCTGTGGCTGCTGTGGGTCAGTTCTATGGGGCAGGAGCTGCTGTGGGGCTGATGTGGGTCAAATCAATGGGGCAGAGCTGCTCTGGGGCACATGTGGGTCAGATCTATGGGGCAGGAGCTGCTGTGGGGCACATGTGAGTTAGATCTATGGGGCAGGAGATGGTGTGGGGCAGATTTGGGTCAGATGTATGGGTCAGGAGCTGCTGTGTGGCTGATGAGGGTCAGATCTATGGGGCATGGGCTGCTGTGGGTCAGATCTACGGGACTGGAGCTGCAGTGGAGCACATGTGGGTCAGATCTGTGGGGTAAAATCTGGTGTGGGGCTGATGGGGTTCATATCTATAAGGCAGGAGCTGCTGTGGGGCTGACGTGGGTCAGATCTATGAGGCAAGAGCTGCTGTGGGGCAGATTTGGGTCAGTTCTATGGGGCAGGAGCTGCTGTGGGGCAGATGTGGGTCAGATCTATGGGGCAGGGGCTGCTGTGGGGCAGATGTGGGTCAGATCTATGGGGCAGGTGCTGCTGTGGGTCAGATGTGGGTCAGATCTATAGGTCAGGAGCTGCTGTGGCTGCTGTGGGTCAGTTCTATGGGGCAGGAGATGCTGTGGGGCTGATGTGGGTCAAATCAATGGGGCAGAGCTGCTCTGGGGCACATGTGGGTCAGATCTATGGAGCAGGAGCTGCTGTGGGGCAGATTTGAATCAGATCTATAGGGCAGGAGCTGCTGTGGGTCAGATCTATGGAGCAGGAGCTGCTGTGGGGCACATGTGAGTTAGATCTATGGGGCAGGAGATGGTGTGGGGCAGATTTGGGTCAGATCTATGGGGCACGATCTCCTGTGGGTTGATGTGGGTCAGATCTGTGGGGTAAAATCTGCTGTGGGGCAGATGTGGTTCAGATCTATAGGGCAGTAGCTGCTGTGGGTCAGATCTATGGAGCAGGAGCTGCTGTGGGGCACATGTGAGTTAGATCTATGGGGCAGGAGATGGTGTGGGGCAGATGTGGGTCAGATCTATGGGGCAGGATCTCCTGGGAGCTGATGTGGGTCAGATCTGTGGGGTAAAATCTGCTGTGGGTCAGATGTGGTTCAGATCTATGGGGCAGGAGCTTCTGTGGGGTTTATGTGGGTCAGATCTATGGGTCAGGAGCTGCTGTGGGGCAGATGTGGGTCAGTTCTATGGGGCAGGAGCTGCTGTGGGGCAGATGTGGGTCAGTTCTATGGGGCAGGAGCTGCTGTGGGGCAGATGTGGGTCAGATATATGGGGCAGGGGCTGCTGTGGGGCAGATGTGGGTCAGATCTATGGGGCAGGAGCTGCTGTGGGTCAGATGTGGGTCAGATCTATTGGTCAGGAGCTGCTGTGGCTGCTGTGGGTCAGTTCTATGGGGCGGGAGATGCTGTGGGGCTGATGTGGGTCAAATCAATGGGGCAGAACTGCTCTGGGGCACATGTGGGTCAATCTATGGAGCAGGACCTGCTGTGCGGCAGATTTGAAACAGATCTATAGGGCAGGAGCTGCTGTGGGTCAGATCTATGGGGCAGGAGCTGCTGTGGGGCACATGTGAGTTAGATCTATGGGGCAGGAGATGGTATGGGGCAGATTTGGGTCAGATGTATGGGGCAGGAGCTGATGTGGGGCTGATGTTGGTCAGATCTATAGGGCAGGAGCTGCAGTGGGGCTGATGTGGGTCAGATCTATAGGGCAGGAGCTGCAGTGGGGCTAATGTGGGTCAAATCAATGGGGCAGAGCTGCTCTGGGGCACATGTGGGTCAGATCTATGGAGCAGGAGCTGCTGTGGGGCAGATTTGAATCAGATCTATAGGGCAGGAGCTGCTGTGGTTCAGATCTATGGAGCAGGAGCTGCTGTGGGGCACATGTGAGTTAGATCTATGGGGCAGGAGATGGTGTGGGGCAGATGTGGGTCAGATCTATGGGGCAGGATCTCCTGGGGGCTGATGTGGGTCAGATCTGTGGGTTAAAATCTGCTGTGGGGCAGATGTGGTTCAGATCTATGGGGCAGGAGCTTCTGTGGGGTTGATGTGGGTCAGATCTATGGGTCAGGAGCTGCTGTGGGGCAGATGTGGGTCAGTTCTATGGGGCAAGAGCTGCTGTGGTGCAGATGTGGGTCAGATCTATGGGGCAGGAGCTGCTGTGGGGCTGATACGGTTAAGATCTATGGAGCGGGAGATGCTATGTGGCTGATGAGGGTCAGATCTATGGGGCAGGAGCTGATGTGGAGCTGATGTTGGTCAGATCTATAGTGCAGGAGCTGCAGTGGGGCTGATGTGGGTCAGATCTATAGGGCAGGATCTCCTGTGGGGCTGATGTGGGTCAAATCAATGGGGCAGAGCATCTCTGGGGCACATGTGGGTCAGATCTATGGAGCAGGAGCTGCTGTGGGGCAGATTTGAATCAGATCTTTAGGGCAGGAGCTGCTGTGGGTCAGATCTATGGAGCAGGAGCTGCTGTGGGGCAGATTTGAATCAGATCTATAGGGCAGGAGCTGCAGTGGGGCTGATGTGGTCAGATCTATGGGTCAGGAGCTGCAGTGGAGATGATGTACGTCAGATTTATGGGGCAGGGGCTGCTCTGGGGCTGCTGTGGGTCAGATCAATGGGGCAGGAGCTGCTGTGGGTCAGATGTGGGTCAGATCTATAGGTCAGGAGCTGCTGTGGCTCCTGTGGTTCAGTTCTATTGGGCAGGAGCTGCTGTGGGGCAGATTTGAATCAGATCTATAGGGCAGGAGCTGCTGTGGGTCAGATCTATGGAGCAGGAGCTGCTGTGGGGCACATGTGAGTTAGATCTATGGGGCAGGAGATGGTGTGGGGCAGATGTGGGTCAGATCTATGGGGCAGGATCTCCTGGGGGCTGATGTGGGTCAGATCTGTGGGGTAAAATCTGCTGTGGGGCTGATGTGGGTCAGATCTATAGGGCAGGAGCTGCAGTGGGGCTGATGTGGGTCAAATCAATGGGGCAGAGCTGCTCTGGGGCACATGTGGGTCAGATCTATGGAGCAGGAGCTGCTGTGGGGCAGATTTGAATCAGATCTATGGGGCAGGAGCTACTGTGGGTCAGATCTCTGGAGGAGGAGCTGCTGTGGGGCACATGTGAGTTAGATCTATGGGGCAGGAGATGGTGTTGGGCAGATTTGGGTCAGATGTATGGGTCAGGAGGTGATGTGGGGCTGATGTTGGTCAGATCTATAGGGCAGGAGCTGCAGTGGGGCTGATGTGGGTCAGATCTATAGGGCAGGAGCTGCTGTGGGGCAGATGTGGGTCAGATCTATGGGGCAGGAGCTGCTGTGGGTCAGATCTATAGGTCAGGAGCTGCTGTGGCTGCTGTGGGTCAGTTCTATGGGGCAGGAGCTGCTGTGGGGCTGATGTGGGTCAAATCAATGGGGCAGAGCTGCAGTGGGGCACATGTGGGTCAGATCTATGGAGCAGGAGCTGCTGTGGGGCAGATTTGAATCAGATCTATAGGGCAGGAGCTGCTGTGGGTCAGATCTATGGAGCAGGAGCTGCTGTGGGTCAGATGTGGGTCAGATCTATAGGTCAGGAGCTGCTGTGGCTGCTGTGGGTCAGTTCTATGGGGCAGGAGATGCTGTGGGGCTGATGTGGGTCAAATCAATGGGGCAGAGCTGCTGTGGGGCACATGTGGGTCAGATCTATGGAGCAGGAGCTGCTGTGGGGCAGATTTGAATCAGATCTATAGGGCAGGAGCAGCAGTGGGGCTGATGTGGTCAGATCTATGGGTCAGGAGCTGCAGTGGAGATGATGTACGTCAGATCTATGGGGCAGGGGCTGCTGTGGGGCTGCTGTGGGTCAGATCAATGGGGCAGGAGCTGTTGTGGGTCAGATGTGGGTCAGATCTATAGGTCAGGAGCTGCTGTGGCTGCTGTGGGTCAGTTCTATGGGGCAGGAGCTGCTGTGGGGCAGATTTGAATCAGATCTATAGGGCAGGAGCTGCTGTGGGTCAGATCTATGGAGCAGGAGCTGCTGTGGGGCACATGTGAGTTAGATCTATGGGGCAGGAGATGGTGTGGGGCAGATGTGGGTCAGATCTATGGGGCAGGATCTCCTGGGGGCTGATGTTGGTCAGATCTGTGGGGTAAAATCTGCTGTGGGGCAGATGTGGTTCAGATCTATGGGGCAGGAGCAGCTGTGGGGCAGATGTGGGTCAGTTCTATGGGGCAGGAGCTGCTGTGGGGCAGATGTGGGTCAGATCTATCGGGCAGGGGCTGCTGTGGGGCAGATGTGGGTCAGATCTATGGGGCAGGAGCTGCTGTGGGTCAGATCTATAGGTCAGGAGCTGCTGTGGCTGCTGTGGGTCAGTTCTATGGGGCAGGAGATGCTGTGGGGCTGATGTGGGTCAAATCAATGGGGCAGAGCTGCTGTGGGGCACATGTGGGTCCGATCTATGGAGCAGGAGCTGCTGTGGGGCAGATTTGAATTAGATCTATAGGGCAGGAGCTGCTGGGGGTCAGATCTATGGAGTAGGAGCTGCTGTGGGGCACATGTGAGTTAGATCTATGGGGCAGGAGATGGTGTGGGGCAGATTTGGGTCAGATGTATGGGGCAGGAGCTGATGTGGGGCTGATGTTGGTCAGATCTATAGGGCAGGAGCTGCAGTGGGGCTGATGTGGGTCAGATCTATAGGGCAGGATCTCCTGTGGGGCTGATGTGGGTCAAATCAATGGGGCAGAGCTGCTCTGGGGCACATGTGGGTCAGATCTATGGAGCAGGAGCTGCTGTGGGGCAGATTTGAATCAGATCTATAGGGCAGGAGCTGCTGTGGGTCAGATCTATGGAGCAGGAGCTGCTGTGGGGCACATGTGAGTTAGATCTATGGGGCAGGAGATGGTGTGGGGCAGATGTGGGTCAGATCTATGGGGCAGGATCTCCTGGGGGCTGATGTGGGTCAGATCTGTGGGGTAAAATCTGCTGTGGGGCAGATGTGGTTCAGATCTATAGGGCAGGAGCTGCTGTGGGTCAGATCTATGGAGCAGGAGCTGCTGTGGGGCACATGTGAGTTAGATCTAGGGGGCAGGAGATGGTGTGGGGCAGATGTTGGTCAGATCTATGGGGCAGGATCTCCTGGGGGCTGATGTGGGTCAGATCTGTGGGGTAAAATCTGCTGTGGGGCAGATGTGGTTCAGATCTATGGGGCAGGAGCTTCTGTGGGGTTGATGTGGGTCAGATCTATGGGTCAGGAGCTGCTGTGGGGAAGATGTGGGTCAGTTCTATGGGGCAGGAGCTGCTGTGGGGCAGATGTGGGTCAGATCTATAGGTCAGGAGCTGCTGTGGCTGCTGTGGGTCAGTTCTATATGGCAGGAGATGCTGTGGGGCTGATGTGGGTCAGATCTTTAGGGCAGGAGCTGCAGTGGGGCTGATGTGGGTCAAATCAATGGGGCAGATCTGCTCTGGGGCACATGTGGTTCAGATCTATGGGGCAGGAGCTTCTGTGGGGTTTATGTGGGTCAGATCTATGGGTCAGGAGCTGCTGTGGGGCAGATGTGTGTCAGTTCTATGGGGCAGGAGCTGCTGTGGGGCAGATGTGGGTCAGATCTATGGGGCAGGGGCTGCTGTGGGGCAGATGTGGGTCAGATGTGGGTCAGATCTATGGGGCAGGAGCTGCTGTGGGTCAGATCTATGGAGCAGGAGCTGCTGTGGGGCACATGTGAGTTAGATCTAGGGGGCAGGAGATGGTGTGGGGCAGATTTGGGTCAGATGTATGGGGCAGGAGCTGATGTGGGGCTGATGTTGGTCAGATCTATAGGGCAGGAGATGCTGTGGGGCAGATGTGGGTCAGATCTATGGGGCAGGAGCTGCTGTGGGTCAGATCTATAGGTCAGGAGCTGCTGTGGCTGCTGTGGGTCAGTTCTATGGGGCAGGAGCTGCTGTGGGGCTGATGTGGGTCAAATCAATGGGGCAGAGCTGCAGTGGGGCACATGTGGGTCAGATCTATGGAGCAGGAGCTGCTGTGGGGCAGATTTGAATCAGATCTATAGGGCAGGAGCTGCTGTGGGTCAGATCTATGGAGCAGGAGCTGCTGTGGGGCAGATGTGGGTCAGATCTATAGGTCAGGAGCTGCTGTGGCTGCTGTGGGTCAGTTCTATGGGGCAGGAGATGCTGTGGGGCTGATGTGGGTCAAATCAATGGGGCAGAGCTGCTGTGGGGCACATGTGGGTCAGATCTATGGAGCAGGAGCTGCTGTGGGGCAGATTTGAATCAGATCTATAGGGCAGGAGCAGCAGTGGGGCTGATGTGGTCAGATCTATGGGTCAGGAGCTGCAGTGGAGATGATGTACGTCAGATCTATGGGGCAGGGGCTGCTGTGGGGCTGCTGTGGGTCAGATCAATGGGGCAGGAGCTGTTGTGGGTCAGATGTGGGTCAGATCTATAGGTCAGGAGCTGCTGTGGCTGCTGTGGGTCAGTTCTATGGGGCAGGAGCTGCTGTGGGGCAGATTTGAATCAGATCTATAGGGCAGGAGCTGCTGTGGGTCAGATCTATGGAGCAGGAGCTGCTGTGGGGCAGATTTGAATCAGATCTATAGGGCAGGAGCTGCTGTGGGTCAGATCTATGGAGCAGGAGCTGCTGTGGGTCAGATGTGGGTCAGATCTATAGGTCAGGAGCTGCTGTGGCTGCTGTGGGTCAGTTCTATGGGGCAGGAGATGCTGTGGGGCTGATGTAGGTCAAATCAATGGGGCAGAGCTGCTCTGGGGCACATGTGGGTCAGATCTATGGAGCAGGAGCTGCTGTGGGGCAGATTTGAATCAGATCTATAGGGCAGGAGCTGCTGTGGGTCAGATCTATGGGCAGGAGCAGCAGTGGGGCTGATGTGGTCCGATCTATGGGTCAGGAGCTGCAGTGGAGATGATGTACGTCAGATCTATGGGGCAGGGGCTGCTGTGGGGCTGCTGTGGGTCAGATCAATGGGGCAGGAGCTGTTGTGGGTCAGATGTGGGTCAGATCTATAGGTCAGGAGCTGCTGTGGCTGCTGTGGTTCAGTTCTAAGGGGCAGGAGCTGCTGTGGGGCAGATTTGAATCAGATCTATAGGGCAGGAGCTGCTGTGGGTCAGATCTATGGAGCAGGAGCTGCTGTGGGGCACATGTGAGTTAGATCTATGGGGCAGGAGATGGTGTGGGGCAGATTTGGGTCAGATCTATGGGGCAGGATCTCCTGGGGGCTGATGTGGGTCAGATCTGTGGGGTAAAATCTGCTGTGGGGCAGATGTGGTTCAGATCTATGGGGCAGGAGCAGCTGTGGGGCAGATGTGGGTCAGTTCTATGGGGCAGGAGCTGCTGTGGAGCAGATGTGGGTCAGATCTATGGGGCAGGGGCTGCTGTGGGGCAGATGTGGGTCAGATCTATGGGGCAGAAGCTGCTGTGGGTCAGATCTATAGGTCAGGAGCTGCTGTGGCTGCTGTGGGTCAGTTCTATGGGGCAGGAGATGCTGTGGGGCTGATGTGGGTCAAATCAATGGGGCAGAGCTGCTCTGGGGCACATGTGGGTCAGATCTATGGAGCAGGAGCTGCTGTGGGGCAGATTTGAATTAGATCTATAGGGCAGGAGCTGCTGGGGGTCAGATCTATGGAGTAGGAGCTGCTGTGGGGCACATGTGAGTTAGATCTATGGGGCAGGAGATGGTGTGGGGCTGATGTTGGTCAGATCTATAGGGCAGGAGCTGCAGTGGGGCTGATGTGGGTCAGATCTATAGGGCAGGAGCTGCAGTGGGGCTGATGTGGGTCAGATCTATGGGGCAGGATCTCCTGGGGGCTGATGTGGGTCAGATCTGTGGGGTAAAATCTGCTGTGGGGCAGATGTGGTTCAGATCTATAGGGCAGGAGCTGCTGTGGGTCAGATCTATGGAGCAGGAGCTGCTGTGGGGCACATGTGAGTTAGATCTAGGGGGCAGGAGATGGTGTGGGGCAGATGTGGGTCAGATCTATGGGGCAGGATCTCCTGGGGGCTGATGTGGGTCAGATCTGTGGGGTAAAATCTGCTGTGGGGCAGATGTGGTTCAGATCTATGGGGCAGGAGCTTCTGTGGGGTTGATGTGGGTCAGATCTATGGGTCAGGAGCTGCTGTGGGGCAGATGTGGGTCAGTTCTATGGGGCAGGAGCTGCTGTGGGGCAGATGTAGGTCAGATCTATGGGGCAGGGGCTGCTGTGGGGCAGATGTGGGTCAGATCTATGGGGCAGGAGCTGCTGTGGGTCAGATGTGGGTCAGATCTATAGGTCAGGAGCTGCTGTGGCTGCTGTGGGTCAGTTCTATATGGCAGGAGATGCTGTGGGGCTGATGTGGGTCAGATCTTTAGGGCAGGAGCTGCAGTGGGGCTGATGTGGGTCAAATCAATGGGGCAGATCTGCTCTGGGGCACATGTGGGTCAGATCTATGGAGCAGGAGCTGCTGTGGGGCAGATTTTAATCAGATCTATAGGGCAGGAGCTACTGTGGGTCAGATCTATGGAGCAGGAGCTGCTGTGGGGCACATGTGAGTTAGATCTATGGGGCAGGAGATGGTGTGGGGCAGATGTGGGTCAGATCTATGGGGCAGGATCTCCTGGGAGCTGATGTGGGTCAGATCTGTGGGGTAAAATCTGCTGTGGGTCAGATGTGGTTCAGATCTATGGGGCAGGAGCTTCTGTGGGGTTTATGTGGGTCAGATCTATGGGTCAGGAGCTGCTGTGGGGCAGATGTGCGTCAGTTCTATGGGGCAGGAGCTGCTGTGGGTCAGATGTGGGTCAGATCTACAGGTCAGGAGCTGCTGTGGCTGCTGTGGGTCAGTTCTATTGGGCAGGAGATGCTGTGGGGCTGATGTGGGTCAAATCAATGGGGCAGAGCTGCTCTGGGGCACATGTGGGTCAGATCTATGGAGCAGGAGCTGCTGTGGGGCAGATTTGAATCAGATCTATAGGGCAGGAGCTGCTGTGGGTCAGAGGTATGGGGCAGGAGCTGCTGTGGAGCACATGTGAGTTAGATCTATGGGGCATGAGATGGTGTGGGTCAGATGTGGGTCAGATCTATAGGTCAGGAGCTGCTGTGGCTGCTGTGGGTCAGTTCTATGGGGCAGGAGCTGCTGTGGGGCTGACGTGGGTCATATCTATGAGGCAAGAGCTGCTGTGGGGCAGATTTGGGTCAGATCTATGGGGCAGGAGCTGCTGTGGGGATGATGTGGGTCAGATCTATGGGGCAGGAGCTGCTGTGGGGCTGATGTGGGTCAGATCTATGGGGCAGGAGCTGCTGTGGGTCAGATCTATGGGGCAGGAGCTGCTGTGGGGCTGATGTGGGTCAGTTCTATGGGGCAGGAGCTGCTCTGGGGCAGATGTAGGGCATATCTATGGGGCAAGAGCCGCTGTGGGGCAGATGTTGGTCAGTTCTATGGTGCAGGAGCTGCTGTGGGGCAGATGTGGGTCAGATCTATGGGGCAGGGGCTGCTGTGGGGCAGATGTGGGTCAGATCTATGGGGCAGGAGCTGCTGTGGGTCAGATGTGGGTCAGATCTATAGGTCAGGAGCTGCTGTGGCTGCTGTGGGTCAGTTCTATGGGGCAGGAGATACTTTGGGGCTTATGTGGGTCAAATCAATGGGGCAGAGCTGCTCTGGGGCACATGTGGGTCAGATCTATGGAGCAGGAGCTGCTGTGGGGCAGATTTGAATCAGATCTATAGGGAAGGAGATGCTGTGGGTCAGATCTATGGGCAGGAGCTGCTGTGGGGCACATGTGAGTTAGATCTATGGGGCAGGAGATGGTGTGGGGCAGATTTGGGTCAGATCTATGGGGCAGCAGCTGCTGTGGGGCTGATGTGGGTCAGATCTATGGGGCAGGAGCTGCTGTGGGGCTGATGTGGGTCAGATCTATGGGGCAGGAGGTGCTGTGGGTCAGATCTATGGGGCAGGAGCTGCTGTGGGGCTGATGTGGGTCAGATCTATGGGGCAGGAACTGCTGTGGGGCTGATGTGGGTCAGATCTATGGGGCAGGAGATGCTGTGGGTCAGATCTATGGGGCAGGAGCTGCTGTGGGGAACATGTGGGTCAGGTCTATGGGGCAGGAGCTGCTGTGGGGCAGATGTGGGTCAGATCTATGGGGCAGGAGCTGCTGTGGGGAACATGTTGGTCAGAGCTATGGGGAAGAGCTGCTGTTGGTCTGATCAATGGGGCAGGAGCAGCAGTGGGGCAGATTTGGGTAAGACCTATGGGGCAGGAGCGGCTGTGGGGCTGATGTGTGTCAGATCTATGAGGTAGTAGCTGCTGTGGGCACATGTGGGTCAGATCTATTGGGCGAAGGCTGCTGTGGGGCGCAAGTGAGGCAGATGTACGGGGCAGGAGCTGCTGTGTGGCAAATGTGATTCAGATCTATGGGGCAGGATCTGCTGTGGGTCAGATCTATGGGGCAGGAACAGATGTGGGCCTGATGTTGGTCAGATTTATGGAGCAGGAGCTGCTGTGTTGCAGATGTGGGTCAGATCTATGGTGCAGGAGCTGCTGTGGGGCAGATGTAGGGCATATCTATGGGGCAGGAGCTGCTGTGAGGCTGATGGGTGTTAGATCTATGGGGAGGAGCTGCTGTGGTGCAGATGTGGGTCAGAGCTATGGGGCAGGAGCTGCTGTGGGGCAGAAGTGGGTAAGATCTATGGGGTAGGAGATGGTGTGTTGCAGATGTGGGTCAGATCTATGGTGTAGGAGCTGCTGTGGGGCGTATGTGGGTCAGATCTATGGGGCAGGAGCTGCTGTGGTTAAGATCTATTTGGCAGGATCTGCTGTGGGGCAGATTTGGGTCAGATCTATGGGGCAGGAGCAGCAGTGGGGCAGATGTGGTCAGATCTATGGGTCAGGACCTGCAGTGGAGATGATGTACGTAAGATCTATGGGGCAGGAGCTGCTGTGGGGCTGCTGTGGGTCAGATCAATGGGGCTGAAGCTGCTGTGGGTCATATCTATTGGGCAGCAGCTGCTTTACATATGATGTGTGTCAGATCTATGGGGCAGGAGCTGCTGTGGGGCTGATATGGGTCAGATCTATGGGCAGGAGCTGCTGTGTGGCACATGTGAGTTAGATCTATGGGGCAGGAGATGGTGTGGGGCAGATTTGGGTCAGATGTATGGGTCAGGAGCTGCTGTGTGGCTGATGAGGGTCAGATCTATGGGGCATGGGCTGCTGTGGGTCAGATCTACGGGACTGGAGCTGCAGTGGAGCACATGTGGGTCAGATCTATGGGGTAGAAGCTGCTGTGGGGCTGATGGGGGTCATATCTATAAGGCAGGAGCTGCTGTGGGGCTGACGTGGGTCAGATGTATGGGGCAGGAGCTGCTGTGCGACAGATGTGGGTCAGATCTATGGGCAGGAGCTGCTGTGGGGCATATGTGGGTCAGATCTATGGGGCAGGAGCTGCTGTGGGGCTGATGTGGGTCAGATCCTTGGGGCTGAAGCTGCTGTGGGTCATATCTATTTGGCAGCAGCTGCTTTACATATGATGTGTGTCAGATCTATGGGGCAGGAGCTGCTGTGGGGCTGATGTGGGTCAGATCTATGGGGCAGGAGCTGTTGTGGGGCTGATGGGGGTCAGATCTATGGGGCAGGAGCTACTGTGGGGCTGATGTTGGTCTGATCTATGGGGCAGGAGCTTCTGTGCGACAGATGTGGGTCAGATCTATGGGGCAGGAGCTGCTGTGCGACATATGTGGGTCAGATCTATGGGGCTGGATCTGCTGTGGGGCTGATGTGGGAAAGATCTATGGGGCAGGAGATACTATGGGCCATATGTCGGTCCGATCTATTGGGCAGGAGCTGCTGTGGGGCGCATGTGAATCAGGTCTATGGGGCAGGAGCTGCTGTGGGTCAGATTGTCATGGTTTAATAATGTTGTAATTTTGCTATCAGTATTCCACATCATAACATCATATAAAGCATGAATAATTTTACTGAATCTGCAACTTACAGAAGAAGACTACATCTCCCAGAGAGCAACACGATGGGTCACGGGACCTGGACTCTATATTAACTCTGTCGCAGAACAGACAGACGTCTTTCGAGTTCTGGCGTTCAGGGCAGTGTGTGGGAGCCTTCAGCCGTTCGCCCAGATTCACAGTAGGCCTCGGTTACGGGACTCATTCTCTCTCCTATTTTGCTTGATTCATTAGCTCAATTTTCAATTATATTGTATTCTATTGTGTTATCCTGTATTTCGATATAGTATTTAGTAAATAAGTGTGCCTCCTTACATCGTTGCCGCTGTTTTCTTTTCTTAATTAACTTTTTCTTTTCGGCTGAGGGCCCTTCAGGGGCCCACGGCCCTTGTCACGGACGCAGGTGGATTTTTCGTTCAAACCGTGACAGATTTGGTAGCAGAGGATGGTTCCACTGTTGCAGCCACCCCCATAAGGCATTTGCCACCATCCATGAATCAGTATAAAGATGAAGCATTGGCCACCTCTCCCGTTCAGCCACATCTAAAGCCAGCTGAACAGCCCTTACCTCTGCAAATTTGACTTGATTCTCCTTTACCTTCAGTGGCCTCTGCAACTTGTCGTGTGGGGCTCCATACAGCAGCTTTCCATCTGCGATGCTTCCCTACAATACGACATGATCCGTCTGTGAATAGGGCAAATTACTTTTCGTTTTCTGGTAGCTCATTGTATGGTGGTGCCTCTTTAGCACGTGATACCTCTTCTGTAGGTGGTGTTTCAATTTTTTTACTCTCAGGCCAGTCCATGATCACTTCTAGAATTCCAGGACGGCTGAGTTTTCCCATTCCAGCTCGTTGAGTAATTAATGAAATCCACTTACTCCAAGTGGCATCAGTAGCATGATGGGTGGAGGGAACCTGTCCTTTAAACATCCAATTTATTACTGGCAAGCGAGGTGCTAGAAGAAGCTGAACCTCTGTCCCAACTACTTCAGAAGCAGCCCGAACCCCCTCATACACGGCTAAGATCTCCTTCTTAGTCGGAGTGTAGCGCTCCTCAGACCCTTTATATGCTTGACTCCAAAATCCTAGGGGTCGGCCTCGGATCCTCACATCCTGCCCCGTCCGTACTGGCCCCAAGGCCACGGCACGGGCTATTTCGTGTTTTCTCTGCTCAAAAGCCTGCTGCTGCTCAGGACCCCATGAGAAATTATTCTTCTTCTGTGTTACCTGATAGAGGGGGCTCACTATGTGGCTGTAGTTTGGGACATGCATTCTCCAAAAGCCCACTACTCCCAGAAAAGATTGGGTCTCTGTCTTGTCGGTGGGCGGAGACATAGCAGTGATTTTGTCAATCACATCTGCTGGGATGTGACGACGTCCATCTTGCCATTTTATACCTAAGAACTGGATTTCCTGGGCAGGCCCCTTCACCTTGCTGCGCTTAATGGCAAAACCAGCTTTCAAAAGAATTTGGATTATCTGTTTCCCTTTCTTGAAAACCTCTGCTGCTGTATGGCCCCACACTACAATATCATCAATATACTGCAAGTGCTCAGGAGCATCACCCTGTTCCAAAACAGCTTGGATCAATCCATGGCAAATTGTTGGGCTGTGCTTCCACCCCTGAGGTAAACGGTTCCAGGTGTACTGAATACCTCTCCAGGTAAAAGCAAACTGTGGCCTACATTTTGCAGCCAATGGGATGGAAAAGAAGGCATTAGCAATGTCAATGGTGGCATACCACCTAGCTTCTTTTGACTCCAGTTCATACTGGAGTTCTAGCATGTCTGGTACAGCAGCACTTAATGGAGGTGTGACTTCATTCAGGCCATGGTAATCCACCGTCAGCCTCCATTCCCCACTGGTTTTACACACTGGCCATATGGGGCTGTTAAAAGGCGAGTGAGTTTTGCTAATCACTCCCTGATTCTCTAATTGGCGAATTAGCTTGTGAATGGGGAGCAATGAGTCCCTATTGGTGCGGTACTGCCGTCTGTGAATCACTCTGGTGACAATTGGTACCTCTTGGTCTTTTACCTGGTGCAACCTCCCAGCACCCGCTGGGAGACCCGGCGCTCGCTGCGTTGCTTCCGTCCTCCGTTCGGGGGGTTCCGTGCGCCGGCGCTGGCGCGTGGAAAGGGGGTGTGCGGCTGGTCGCGCGCGGGCGCGTGCCAGGCCCCCTTTCGCCCGGTTTTTCCCTATCCATCCATCCATCCATGCATCCACCTTCCCGCTTCGTGGCGGCGCGGGGTAGACCTGGGCGACCATCCACCCGCTCGATCGGCGGGTGCAGTTTCCCGTCCATGCCGCGGGTAGACGTGTCGTCCGTAGCGGGGTCTCCGCCGTTCGTCCTCCCTCGGGCACGCTTGCTTCCTCCATTATTGTTGTGTGTTTTTTTTGTTTTTTGTTTTTTTTTAAATATTTTTGTTTCTTTTAAATTCTTTTTCCTTTTTTTCTCCTTTTTTCCCCATTTTTTCTTTTTTTCCCATTTTTCCCCTTTTTAAATATTTTTTTCTTTCTTTTTTTTTAAAATTTTCTTTTCCCCATATTTCCTTATTATTTATTTAGTTATTCATGCAATTATTAATATCGCTCTTCCGCTTTCCCATCTTTTTATTACTTTTATTTTATTTTATTTTATTGTTTTATTTTACCGCGACATTTTACGATCTATCTGTACTTTTTCACACCTTCTTCCTTTCTACTTTTCTTTGACTTCTGGCTTCCCTTCCCTTCCCTTCCCTTCCCTTCCCTTCCCTTCCCTTCCCTTCCCTTCCCTTCCCTTCCCTTCCCTTCCCTTCCCTTCCCTTCCCTTCCCTTCCCTTCCCTTCCCTTCCCTTCCCTTCCCTTCCCTTCCCTTCCCTTCCCTTCCCTTCCCTTCCCTTCCCTTCCCTTCCCTTCCCTTCCCTTCCCTTCCCTTCCCTTCCCTTCCCTTCCCTTCCCCTCCCTTCCCTTCCCCTCCCTTCCCTTCCCCTCCCTTCCCTTCCCTTCCCTTCCCTTCCCCTCCCTTCCCTTCCCCTCCCCTCCCTTCCCTTCCCTTCCCTTCCCTTCCCTTCCCTTCCCTTCCCTTCCCTTCCCTTCCCTTCCCTTCCCTTCCCTTCCGTTCCCTTCCCTTCCCTTCCCTTCCCTTCCCTTCCCTTCCCTTCCCTTCCCTTCCCTTCCCTTCCCTTCCCTTCCCTTCCCTTCCCTTCCCTTCCCTTCCCTTCCCTTCCCTTCCCTTCCCTTCCCTTCCCTTCCCTTCCCTTCCCTTCCCTTCCCTTCCCTTCCCTTCCCTTCCCTTCCCTTCCCTTCCCTTCTCTTCTCTTTCTTCTCATCACCCGCGTGTGAGTAGGCCCGGCACGGCCTCTGTCACGAAGAAGGGGGTCGCTTGCGTGGCCGGGGAGGGATGGAGGGGTCCGCGACGGGGTTGCGGGTATGCGGGTAGACCTGGCTGCCGGCTGGCGCCTGATCTTCCCGGCCACGCGTCCGTCTTCCACCTTCCCCCCCCCCAGTCCACACCGCACGAGTGGGAACCCGACCCGTACCCGACGGCGGCCTGCCTCCGCCTGCCCCCACCCTGGCCCTCACCCACAACCCGCCCTCTCCCGGACGCATCTCACCCGACCGGCCCGCGACCGTGTTTTTTTATTTGTTTGTTTGTCTTTGTTTTTGTTTTTTTTTTTTTGTTTGGTCGGTCGGTCACTCGCTTGGTTATTTGTTTGGACCCGATTGGCCCGTTTGGTTTTTTTCTTTTCTTTCCTTTTTCCGCCGGGGTGCTCCTGACGGCTCAGCCCAATGGCGGCTCGACTCGGCGACCGGAGCCCGCCAAAACGCCTCGCCACCCCCCAGCCCCACCGCCACCACCGCCACCACCTCCTCCTCCCGCTGAAAATCCCACGTACCGTTCCACCTCATCTGCCGGCTGGGAGAGAGGCTAGGCGCGAACCCCGCGGGGGACGCGGCCGCCTCCCGCCGGCCCACCTCTCGCCGCTGCCGTCTTCCCGCCGCTCTTTCGCCATCCCTCGCCACGCGGCCTGCCCGCAGTCCGGATATCCGGCCCGAACGGACCCCTGGTGGGCGGGGACCGCGCACATTCCTGCAGAGCCGGGGAGGCGGGCGGGAGGCGGGGCGGCTTTTTCAAAAACTAAAAAAGGGGAAAGTAAAGAAGAACCCACGAGAAAAACAAACAAACAAACAAACAAACAAACAAACGGAAAATAATAAAACCGAGAGGGCGCGTGGGGGCACGGACAAACAATCGAACGGACCAAAGTACGAACGAACCGACGAACAAACAAGCACGCAGACAAAAGGGCAAAACCGCGATGGCGGTGGCGGGACGGCCAGCTTCAAGCAAGGCCGAACCGAGAAGCCCGGGTCCGCCCCGACCCGGCGTCTCCGTGGCGCCTCCGGTGCTCCGGCACGGTCAACACAGCTCGACCCCTGGCCATCGCGGCTCGAGTGCACCGGCACGGTCCAGCCTCTCCTGGTGGGCTCCGCTCGGCTCGGACGTTCCGCGGAAGTGGCCAAGTGTCGCTCTCGTGGCGGCTCCTCTGCGCTGGCACTGTCTACCCGGCTCCGAGCGTCTCCGTAAAGTGGGGGGGGGGGGGGGGGGGCACGGCGTCGGCGGCTAGGCGTCGCTTCCCATGCGTCTCGACTAGGTCAGCACAGTCTACCCGGCTCCGAGCGGGACGTGGTGCTCGGCGGCGGCTGAAAGAGGTCGCTGCCTATGCAGCTCGACTAGGTCAGCACGGTCTACCCGGCTCCGAGCGGGCCGTGGTGCTCGGCGGGGCCTGCTAGAGGTCGCTGCCTATGCGGCTCGACTAGGTCGGCACGGTCTACCCTGCTCCGTGCGTGCGCGAGGGCTCGGCGGCGGTCGCTAGGTGTCGCTGCACGTCTGCCAGCCCGTCCGTCAGCGACCTCTAGCGTCCGTGGCGGAGCAGGGTAGACCGTGCCGACGTGTGGGTCAGATCTATGGGGCAGGAGCTGCTGTGGGGCTGATGTGGGTTAGATCTATGGGGCAGGAGCTGTTGTGGGGCTGATGGGGGTCAGATCTATGGGGCAGGAGCTGCTGTGGGGCTGATGTGGGTCAGATCTATGGGGCAGGAGCTGCTGTGGGGCTGATGTGGGTCAGATCTATGGGGCAGGAGCTGCTGTGGGTCAGATCTATGGGGCAGGAACAGATGTGGGCCTGATGTTGGTCAGATTTATGGAGCAGGAGCTGCTGTGTTGCAGATGTGGGTCAGATCTATGGTGCAGGAGCTGCTGTGGGGCAGATGTAGGGCTTATCTATGGGGCAGGAGCTGCTGTGAGGCTGATGGGTGTTAGATCTATGGGAGGAGCTGCTGTGGTGCAGATGTGGGTCAGATCTATGGGGCAGGTGCTGCTGTGCGACATATGTGGGTCAGATCTATGGGGCAGGTGCTGCTGTGCGACATATGTGGGTCAGATCTATGGGGCAGGATCTGCTGTGGTGCTGATGTGGGTCAAATCAATGGGGCAGGGGATGCTTTGGGGCAGATGTGGGTCAGATCTATGGGGCAGGAGTTGCTGTGGGGCAGATGTAGGGCTTATCTATGGGGCAGGAGCTGCTGTGAGGCTGACGGGTGTTAGATCTATGGGGAGGAGCTGCTGTCGTGCAAATGTGGGTCAGAGCTATGGGGCAGGAGCTGCTGTGGGGCAGATGTGGGTCAGATCTATGGTGTAGGAGCAGCTGTGAGGCTGATGTGGGAAAGGTCTATGGGGCAGGAGATGCTTTGGGGCAGATGTGGGTCAAATCTATGGGGCAGGAGTTGCTGTGGGGCTGATGTGGGTCAGATCTCTTGGGCAGCAGCTGCTTTACATATGATGTGTGTCAGATTATGGGGCAGGAGCTACTGTGGGTCTGATGTTGGTCTGATCTATGGGGCAGGAGCTGCTGCGGGGCTGATGTGGGTTAGATCTATGGGGCAGGAGCTGTTGTGGGTCATATCTACTGGGCAGCAGCTGCTTTACATATGATGTGTGTCAGATCTATGGGACAGGAGCTACTGTGGGTCTGATGTTGGTCTGATCTATGGGGCAGGAGCTGCTGCGGGGCTGATTTGGGTCAGATCTATGGGGCAGGAGCTGCTGTGGGGCTGATGTGGGTTAGATCTATGGGGCAGGAGCTGTTGTGGGTCTGATGGGGGTCAGATCTATGGGGCAGGAGATGCTGTGGGTCAGATCTATGGGGCAGGAGATGCTTTGGGGCAGATGTGGGTCAAATCTATGGGGCAGGAGTTGCTGTGGTGCTGATGTGGGTCAGATCTATTGGGCAGCAGCTGCTTTACATATGATGTGTGTCAGATCTATGGGGCAGGAGCTACTGTGGGTCTGATGTTGGTCTGATCTATGGGGCAGGAGCTGCTGCGGGGCTGATTTGGGTCAGATCTATGGGGCAGGAGCTGCTGTGGGGCTGATGTGGGTTAGATCTATGGGGCAGGAGCTGTTGTGGGGCTGATGGGGGTCAGATCTATGGGGCAGGAGATGCTGTAGTTAAGATCTATTTGGCAGGATCTGCTGTGGGGCAGAATTGGGTCAGATCTATGGGGCAGGAGCTGCAGTGGAGATGATGTACGTCAGATCTATGGGTCAGGAGCTGCTGTGGGGCTGCTGTGGGTTAGATCTATGGGGCAGGAGCTGTTGTGGGTCATATCTATTGGGCAGCAGCTGCTTTACATATGATGTGTGTCAGATCTATGGGGCCGGAGCTGCTGTGGGGCTGATGTTGGTCAAATCAATGGGGCAGAGCTGCTCCTGGGAACATGTGGGTCAGATCTATGGGGCAGGAGCTGCTGTGGGGCTGATGTGAGTCAGATCCTTGGGGCTGAAGCTGCTGTGGGTCATATCTACTGGGCAGCAGCAGCTTTACATATGATGTGTGTCAGATCTATGGGGCAGGATCTGCTGTGGAGCTGATGTGGGTTAGATCAATGGGGCAGGAGCTTTTGTGGGGCTGATGGGGGTCAGATCTATGGGGCAGGAGCTACTGTGGGGCTGATGTTGGTCTGATCTATGGGGCAGGAGCTGCTGTGCGACAGATGTGGGTCAGATCTATGGGGCAGGTGCTGCTGTGCGACATATGTGGGTCAGATCTATGGGGCAGGATCTGCTGTGGGGCTGATGTGGGAAAGATCTATGGGGCAGGAGATGCTTTGGGGCAGATGTGGGTCAGATCTATGGGGCAGGAGGTTCTGTGGGGCTGATGTGGGTCAGATCCTTGGGGCTGAAGCTGCTGTGGGTCATATCTATTGGGCAGCAGCTGCTTTACATATGATGTGTGTCAGATCTATGGGGCAGGAGCTGCTGTGGGGCTGATGTGGGTTAGATCTATGGGGCAGGAGCTGTTGTGGGGCTGATGGGGGTCAGATCCTTAGGGCAGGAGCTACTGTGGGGCTGATGTTGGTCTGATCTATGGGGCAGGAGCTGCTGCGGGGCTGATTTGGGTCAGATCTATGGGGCAGGAGCTGCTGTGGTTCTGATGTGGGTTAGATCTATGGGGCAGGAGCTGTTGTGGGGCTGATGGGGGTCAGATCTATGGGGCAGGAGATGCTGTGGGTCAGATCTATGGGGCAGGAGCTGCTGTGGGGAACATGTGTGTCAAAACTATGGGGCAGGAGCTACTGTGGGGCAGATGTGGGTCAGATCTATGGGTCAGCAGCTGCTGTGGGTCTGATGTGGGTCAGATCTATGGGGCAGCAGCTGCTGTAGGTCTGATGTGTGTCAGATCTATGGGGCAGGAGCTGCTGTGGGTCAGATCTATGGGGCAGGAACAGATGTGGGCCTGATGTTGGTCAGATTTATGGAGCAGGAGCTGCTGTGTTGCAGATGTGGGTCAGATCTATGGTGCAGGAGCTGCTGTGGGGCAGATGTAGGGCATATCTATGGGGCAGGAGCTGCTGTGAGGCTGATGGGTGTTAGATCTATGGGGAGGAGCTGCTGTGGTGCAGATGTGGGTCAGAGCTATGGGGCAGGAGCTGCTGTGTGGCAGATGTGGGTCAGATCTATGGTGTAGGAGCTGCTGTGGGGCTGATGTGGGTCAGATCTATGGGGCAGGAGCTGCTGTGGTTAAGATCTATTCGGCAGGATCTGCTGTGGGGCAGATTTGGGTCAGATCTATGGGGCAGGAGCTGCAGTGGAGATGATGTACGTCAGATCTATGGGGCAGGAGCTGCTGTGGGGCTGATGTGGGTCAAATCAATGGGGCAGGGGATGCTTTGGGGCAGATGTGGGTCAGATCTATGGGGCAGGAGTTGCTGTGGGGCAGATGTAGGGCTTATCTATGGGGCAGGAGCTGCTGTGAGGCTGACGGGTGTTAGATCTATGGGGAGGAGCTGCTGTCGTGCAAATGTGGGTCAGAGCTATGGGGCAGGAGCTGCTGTGGGGCAGATGTGGGTCAGATCTATGGTGTAGGAGCAGCTGTGAGGCTGATGTGGGAAAGGTCTATGGGGCAGGAGATGCTTTGGGGCAGATGTGGGTCAAATCTATGGGGCAGGAGTTGCTGTGGGGCTGATGTGGGTCAGATCTCTTGGGCAGCAGCTGCTTTACATATGATGTGTGTCAGATCTATGGGACAGGAGCTACTGTGGGTCTGATGTTGGTCTGATCTATGGGGCAGGAGCTGCTGCGGGGCTGATTTGGGTCAGATCTATGGGGCAGGAGCTGCTGTGGGGCTGATGTGGGTTAGATCTATGGGGCAGGAGCTGTTGTGGGTCTGATGGGGGTCAGATCTATGGGGCAGGAGATGCTGTGGGTCAGATCTATGGGGCAGGAGATGCTTTGGGGCAGATGTGGGTCAAATCTATGGGGCAGGAGCTGCTGTGGTGCTGATGTGGGTCAGATCTTTTGGGCAGCAGCTGCTTTACATATGATGTGTGTCAGATCTATGGGGCAGGAGCTACTGTGGGTCTGATGTTGGTCTGATCTATGGGGCAGGAGCTGCTGCGGGGCTGATTTGGGTCAGATCTATGGGGCAGGAGCTGCTGTGGGGCTGATGTGGGTTAGATCTATGGGGCAGGAGCTGCTGTGGGGCTGATGGGGGTCAGATCTATGGGGCAGGAGATGCTGTGGGTCAGATCTATGGGGCAGGAGATGCTGTGGGGCTGATGTGGGTCAGATCTATTGGGCAGCAGCTGCTTTACATATGATGTGTGTCAGATGTATGGGACAGGAGCTACTGTGGGGCTGATGTTGGTCTGATCTATGGGGCAGGAGCTGCTGCGGGGCTGATTTGGGTCAGATCTATGGGGCAGGAGCTGCTCTGGGGCTGATGTGGGTTAGATCTATGGGGCAGGAGCTGTTGTGGGGCTGACGGGGGTCAGATCTATGGGGCAGGAGATGCTGTAGTTAAGATCTATTTGGCAGGATCTGCTGTGGGGCAGAATTGGGTCAGATCTATGGGGCAGGAGCTGCTGCGGGGCTGATTTGGGTCAGATCTATGGGGCAGGTGCTGCTGTGGGGCTGATGTGGGTTAGATCTATGGGGCAGGAGCTGTTGTGGGGCTGATGTGGGTTAGATCTATGGGGCAGGAGCTGTTGTGGGTCATATCTACTGGGCAGCAGCTGCTTTACATATGATGTGTTTCAGATCTATGGGACAGGAGCTACTGTGGGGCTGATGTTGGTCTGATCTATGGGGCAGGAGCTGCTGCGGGGCTGATTTGGGTCAGATCTATGGGGCAGGAGCTGCTGTGGGGCTGATGTGGGTTAGATCTATGGGGCAGGAGCTGTTGTGGGGCTGATGGGGGGCAGATCTATGGGGCAGGAGATGCTGTGGGTCAGATCTATGGGGCAGGAGCTGCTGTGGGGAACATGTGTGTCAGGTCTATGGGGCAGGATCTGCTGTGAGGCAGATGTGGGT
Source organism: Coturnix japonica (assembly GCF_054131305.1). Taxonomy (NCBI): domain Eukaryota; kingdom Metazoa; phylum Chordata; class Aves; order Galliformes; family Phasianidae; genus Coturnix; species Coturnix japonica. The sequence goes on from NC_140684.1 coordinate 261,943, forward strand.
CAGATCTATGGGTCAGCAGCTGCTGTGGGTCTGATGTGGGTCAGATCTATGGGTCAGCAGCTGCTGTGGGTCTGATGTGGGTCAGATCTATGGGGCAGGAGCTGCTGTGAGGCTGATGGGTGTTAGATCTATGGGGAGGAGCTGCTGTGGTGCAGATGTGGGTCAGAGCTATGGGGCAGGAGCTGCTGTGGAGCTGATGTGGGTCAGATCTATGGGGCAGGAGCTGCTGTAGTTAAGATCTATTTGGCAGGATCTGCTGTGGGGTAGAATTGGGTCAGATCTATGGGGCAGGAGCTGCAGTGGAGATGATGTACGTCAGATCTATGGGTCAGGAGCTGCTGTGGGGCTGCTGTGGGTTAGATCTATGGGGCAGGAGCTGTTGTGGGTCATATCTATTGGGCAGCAGCTGCTTTACATATGATGTGTGTCAGATCTATGGGGCCGGAGCTGCTGTGGGGCTGATGTGGGTCAAATCAATGGGGCAGAGCTGCTCCTGGGAACATGTGGGTCAGATCTATGGGGCAGGAGCTGCTGTGGGGCTGATGTGGGTCAGATCCTTGGGGCTGAAGCTGCTGTGGGTCATATCTACTGGGCAGCAGCAGCTTTACATATGATGTGTGTCAGATCTATGGGGCAGGATCTGCTGTGGAGCTGATGTGGGTTAGATCTATGGGGCAGGAGCTTTTGTGGGGCTGATGGGGGTCAGATCTATGGGGCAGGAGCTACTGTGAGGCTGATGGGGGTCAGATCTATGGGGCAGGAGCTACTGTGGGGCTGATGTTGGTCTGATCTATGGGGCAGGAGCTGCTGTGCGACAGATGTGGGTCAGATCTATGGGGCAGGTGCTGCTGTGCGACATATGTGGGTCAGATCTATGGGGCAGGATCTGCTGTGGGGCTGATGTGGGAAAGATCTATGGGGCAGGAGATGCTTTGGGGCAGATGTGGGTCAGATCTATGGGGCAGGAGGTTCTGTGGGGCTGATGTGGGTCAGATCCTTGGGGCTGAAGCTGCTGTGGGTCATATCTATTGGGCAGCAGCTGCTTTACATATGATGTGTGTCAGATCTATGGGGCAGGAGCTGCTGTGGGGCTGATGTGGGTTAGATCTATGGGGCAGGAGCTGTTGTGGGGCTGATGGGGGTCAGATCCTTAGGGCAGGAGCTACTGTGGGGCTGATGTTGGTCTGATCTATGGGGCAGGAGCTGCTGCGGGGCTGATTTGGGTCAGATCTATGGGGCAGGAGCTGCTGTGGTTCTGATGTGGGTTAGATCTATGGGGCAGGAGCTGTTGTGGGGCTGATGGGGGTCAGATCTATGGGGCAGGAGATGCTGTGGGTCAGATCTATGGGGCAGGAGCTGCTGTGGGGAACATGTGTGTCAAAACTATGGGGCAGGAGCTGCTGTGGGGCAGATGTGGGTCAGATCTATGGGTCAGCAGCTGCTGTGGGTCTGATGTGGGTCAGATCTATGGGTCAGCAGCTGCTTCAGGTCTGATATGTGTCAGATCTATGGGGCAGGAGCTGCTGTGGGTCAGATCTATGGGGCAGGAACAGATGTGGGCCTGATGTTGGTCAGATTTATGGAGCAGGAGCTGCTGTGTTGCAGATGTGGGTCAGATCTATGGTGTAGGAGCTGCTGTGGTTAAGATCTATTCGGCAGGATCTGCTGTGGGGCAGATTTGGGTCAGATCTATGGGGCAGGAGCTGCAGTGGAGATGATGTACGTCAGATCTATGGGGCAGGAGCTGCTGTGGGGCTGATGTGGGTTATATCTATGGGGCAGCAGCTACTGTGGGGCTGATGTTTGTCTGATCTATGGGGCAGGAGCTGCAGCGGGGCTGATTTGGGTAAGATCTATGGGGCAGGAACTGCTGTGGGGCTGATGTGGGTTAGATCTATGGGGCAGGAGCTCTTGTGGGGCAGATGGGTGTCAGATCTATGGGGCAGGAGATGCTGTGGGTCAGATTTATGGAGCAGGAGCTGCTGTGTTGCAGATGTGGGTCAGATCTATGGTGCAGGTGCTGCTGTGGGGCAGATGTGGGTCAGAGCTATGGGGCAGGAGAAGCTGTGTGGAAGATGTGGGTCAGATCTATGGTGTAGGATCTGCTGTGGGGCAGATTTGGGTCAGATCTATGGGGCAGGAGCTGCTGTGGGGCTGCTGAGGGTTAGATCTATGGGGCAGGAGCTGTTGTGTGTCATATCTATTGGGCAGCAGCTGCTTTACATATGATGTACGTCAGATCTATGGGGCAGGAGCTGCTGTGGGGCTGATGTGGGTCAGATCCTTGGGGCTGAAGCTGCTGTGGGTCATATCTATTGGGCAGCAGCTGCTTTACATATGATGTGTGTCAGATCTATGGGACAGGAGCTGCTGTGGGGCTGATGTGGGTTAGATCTATGGGGCAGGAGCTGTTGTGGGGCTGATGGGGGTCAGATCTATGGGGCAGGAGCTGCTGTGGGTCAGATCTATGGGGCAGGAGCTGCTGTGGGGTACATGTGGGTCAGGTCTGTGGGGCAGGAGCTGCTGTGGGGCAGATGTGGGTCAGATCTATGGGTCAGCAGCTGCTCTGGGTCTGATGTGGGTCAGATCTATGGGGCAGGAGCTGCTGTGGGGCTGATGTGGGTCAGATCTATGGGGCAGGAGCTGCTGTGGGGCAGAAATGGGTAAGTACTATGGGGTAGGAGCTGCTGTGGTTAAGATCTATTTGGCAGGATCTGCTGTGGGGCAGATTTGGGTCAGATCTATGGGGCAGGAGCTGCTGTGTGGCAAATGTGGGTCAGATCTATGGGGCAGGAGCTGCTGTGGGTCAGATCTATGGGGCAGGAACAGATGTGGGCCTGATGTTGGTCAGATTTATGGAGCAGGAGCTGCTGTGTTGCAGATGTGAGTCAGATCTATGGTGCAGGTGCTGCTGTGGGGCAGATGTAGGGATTATCTATGGGGCAGGAGCTGCTGTGAGGCTGATGGGTGTTAGATATATGGGGAGTAGCTGCTGTGGTGCAGATGTGGGTCAGAGCTATGGGGCAGTAGCTGCTGTGGGGCAGATGTGGGTCAGAGCTATGGGGCAGGAGCTGCAGTGGTTAAGATCTATTTGGCAGGATTTGCTGTGGGGCAGATTTGGTTCAGATCTATGGGGCAGGAGCTGCAGTGGAGATGATGTACGTCAGATCTATGGGGCTGGAGCTGCTGTGGGGCTGCTGTGGGTTAGATCTATGGGGCAGGAGCTGTTGTGGGTCATATCTATTGGGCAGCAGCTGCTTTACATATGATGTGTGTCAGATCTATGGGGCCGGAGCTGCAGTGGTGCTGATGGGGGTCAGATCTATGGGGAGGGAGCTACTGTGGGGCTGATGTGGGTCAAATCAATTTGGCAGAGCTGCTCTTGGGTACATGTGGGTCAGATCTACGGGGCAGGAGCTGCTGTGGGGCTGATGTGGGTCAGATCTATGGGGCAGGAGCTACTGTGGGGCTGATGTGGGTCAGATCTATGGGGCTACAGTTGCTGTGGGGCTGATGTGGGTCAGATCCTTGGGGCTGAAGCTGCTGTGGGTCATATCTATTGGGCAGCAGCTGTTTACATATGATGTGTGTCAGATCTATGGGGCAGGAGCTGCTGTGGGGAACATGTGGGTCAGGTCTATGGGGCAGGAGCTGCTGTGGGGCAGATGTGGGTCAGATCTATGGGTGAGCAGCTGCTGTGGGTCCTATGTGGGTCAGATCTATGGGGCAGGAACTGCTGTGGGGCTGATGTGGGTCTGATCTATGGGGCAGGAGCTGCTGTGGGTCAGATCTATGGGACAGGAACAGATGTGGGCCTGATGTTTGTCAGATTTATGGAGCAGGAGCTGCTGTGTTGCAGATGTGGGTCAGATCTATGGTGTAGGAGCTGCTGTGGGGCTGATGTGGGTGAGATCTATGGGGCAGGAGCTGCTGCGGTTAAGATCTATTTGACAGGATCTGCTGTGGGGCAGATTTGGGTCAGATCTATGGGGCAGGAGCTGCTGTGTGGCAAATGTGGGTCAGATCTATGGGGCAGGAGCTGCTATGGGTCAGATCTATGGGGCAGGAACAGATGTGGGCCTGATGTTTGTCAGATTTATGGAGCAGGAGCTGCTGTGTTGCAGATGTGGGTCAGATCTATGGTGTAGGAGCTACTGTGGGGCAGATGTAAGGCTTATCTATGGGGCAGGAGCTGCTGTGAGGCTGATGGGTGTTAGATCTATGGGGAGGCGCTGCTGTGGTGCAGATGTGGGTCAGAGCTATCGGGCAGGAGCTGCTGTGTGGCAGATGTGGGTCAGATCTATGGTGTAGGAGCTGCTGTGGGGCTGATGTGGGTCAGATCTATGGGGCAGGAGCTGCTGTGGTTAAGATTTATTTGGCAGGATCTGCTGTGCGGCAGATTTGGGTCAGATCTATGGGGCAGGAGCTGCAGTGGAGATGATGTACGTCAGATCTATGGGGCAGGAGCTACTGTGGGGCTGATGTTGGTCTGATCTATGGGGCAGGAGCTGCTGTGCGACAGATGTGGGTCAGATCTATGGGGCAGGTGCTGCTGTGCGACATATGTGGGTCAGATCTCTGGGGCAGGATCTGCTGTGGGGCTGATGTGGGAAAGATCTATGGGGCAGGAGATGCTTTGGGGCAGATGTGGGTCAGATCTATGGGGCAGGAGTTGCTGTGGGGCTGATGTGGGTCAGATCCTTGGGGCTGAAGCTGCTGTGGGTCATATCTATTGGGCAGCAGCTGTTTACATATGATGTGTGTCAGATCTATGGGGCAGAAGCTGCTGTGGGGCTGATGGGGTCAGATCTATGGGGCAGGAGCTTCTGTGGGGCTGATGTTGGTCTGATCTATGGGGCAGGAGCTGCTGCGGGGCTGATTTGGGTCAGATCTATGGGGCAGGAGCTGTTGTGGGGCTGATGGGGGTTAGATCTATGGGGCAGGAGATGCTGTGTGTCAGATCTATGGGGCAGGAACAGATGTGGGCCTGATGTTGGTCAGAACTATGGAGCAGGAGCTGCTGTGGGGCAGATTTGAATCTGATCTATAGGGCAGGAGCTGCTGTGGGTCAGATCTATGGGGCAGGAGCTGCTGTGGGGCACATGTGAGTTAGATCTATGGGGCAGGAGATGCTGTGGGTCAGATCTATGGGGCAGGAGCTGCTGTGGGGCAGATGTGGGTCAGATCTATGGGTCAGCAGCAGTTGTGGGTCTGATGTGGGTCAGATCTATGGGTCAGGAGCTGCTGTGGGGCAGATGTGGGTCTGTTCTATGGGGCAAGAGCTGCTGTGGTGCAGATGTGGGTCAGATCTATGGGGCAGGAGCTGCTGTGGGGCTGATACGGTTAAGATCTATGTAGCGGGAGATGCTGTGGGGCTGATGAGGGTCAGATCTATGGGGCAGGAGCTGATGTGGGGCTGTTGTTGGTCAGATCTATAGGGCAGGAGCTGCAGTGGGGCTGATGTGGGTCAGATCTATGGGGCAGGATCTCCTGTGGGGCTGCTGTGGGTTAGATCTATGGGGCAGGAGCTGTTGTGGGGCAGATGTGGGTCAGATCTATGGGGCAGGAGCTGCTGTGGGGCTGATGTGGGTCAGATCCTTGGGGCTGAAGCTGCTGTGGGTCATATCTATTGGGCAGCAGCTGCTTTACATATGATGTGTGTCAGATCTATGGGGCATGAGCTGCTGTGGGGCAGATGTGGGTCAGATCTATGGGGCAGGGGCTGCTGTGGGGCTGATACGGTTAAGATCTATGTAGCGGGAGATGCTGTGGGGCTGATGAGGGTCAGATCTATGGGGCAGGAGCTGATGTGGGGCTGATGTTGGTCAGATCTATAGGGCAGGAGTTGCAGTGGGGCTGATGTGGGTCAGATCTATGGGGCAGGATCTCCTGTGGGGCTGATGTGGGTCAAATCAATGGGGAAGAGCTGCTCTGGGGCACTTGTGGGTCAGATCTATGGAGCAGGAGCTGCTGTGGGGCAGATTTGAATCAGATCTATAGGGCAGGAGCTGCTGTGGGTCAGATCTATGGAGCAGGAGCTGCTGTGGGGCAGATTTGCATCAGATCTATAGGGCAGGAGCTGCTGTGGGTCAGATCTATGGAGCAGGAGCTGTTGTGGGTCATATCTATTGGGCAGCAGCTGCTTTACATATGATGTGTGTCAGATCTATGGGGCAGGAGCTGCTGTGGGGCTGATGTTGGTCTGATCTATCGGGCAGGAGGTGCTGCGGGGCTGATTTGGGTCAGATCTATGGGGCAGGAGCTGCTGTGGGGCTGATGTGGGTCAGATCTATGGGGCAGGAGCTGTTGTGGGGCTGATGGGGGTCAGATCTATGGGGCAGGAGATGCTCTGGGTCAGATCTATGGGGCAGGAGCTGCTGTGGGGAACATGTGGGTCAGGTCTATGGGGCAGGAGCTGCTGTGGGGCAGATGTGGGTCAGATCTATGGGGCAGGAGCTGCTGTGGGTCAGATCTATGGGGCAGGAACAGATGTGGGCCTGATGTTTGTCAGATTTATGGAGCAGGAGCTGCTGTGTTGCAGATGTGGGTCAGATCTATGGTGCAGGAGCTGCTGTGGGGCAGATGTAGGGCTTATCTATGGGGCAGGAGCTGCTGTGAGGCTGATGGGTGTTAGATCAATGGGGAGGAGCTGCTGTGGTGCAGATGTGGGTCAGAGCTATGGGGCAGGAGCTGCTGTGGGGCAGAAGTGGGTAAGATCTATGGGGTAGGTGATGGTGTGTGGCAGATGTGGGTCAGATCTATGTTGTAGGAGCTGCTGTGGGGCTGATGTGGGTCAGATCTATGGGGCAGGAGCTGCTGTGGTTAAGATCTATTTGGCAGGATCTGCTGTGAGGCAGATTTGGGTCAGATCTATGGGGCAGGAGCTGCTGTGGGTCAGATCTATGGGGCAGGAACAGATGTGGGCCTGATGTTGGTCAGATTTATGGAGCAGGAGCTCCTGTGTTGCAGATGTGGGTCAGATCTATGGTGCAGGAGCTGCTGTGGGGCAGATGTAGGGCTTATCTATGGGGCAGGAGCTGCTGTGAGGCTGATGGGTGTTAGATCTATGGGGAGGAGCTGCGGTGGTGCAGATGTGGGTCAGAGCTATGGGGCAGGAGCTGCTTTGTGGCAGATGTGGGTCAGATCTATGGTGTAGGAGCTGCTGTGGGGCTGATGTATGTCAGATCTATGGGGCAGGAGCTGCTGTGGTTAAGATCTATTTGGCAGGATCTGCTGTGGGGCAGATTTGGGTCAGATCTATGGGGCAGGAGCTGCAGTGGAGATGATGTACGTCAGATCTATGGGGCAGGAGCTGCTGTGGGGCTGCTGTGGGTTAGACCTATGGGGCAGGAGCTGTTTTGTGTCATATCTAGTGGGCAGCAGCTGCTTTACATATGATGTGTGTCAGATCTATGGGGCCGGAGCTGCAGTGGGGCTGATGTGGGTCAGATCTATGGGGCAGGAGCTACTCTGGGGCTGATGTGGGTCAAATCAATGGGGCAGAGCTGCTGTGGGTCATATCTATTGGGCAGCAGCTGTTTACATATGATGTGTGTCAGATCTATGGGGCAGAAGCTGCTGTGGGGCTGATGGGGTCAGATCTATGGGGCAGGAGCTTCTGTGGGGCTGATGTTGGTCTGATCTATGGGGCAGGAGCTGCTGCGGGGCTGATTTGGGTCAGATCTATGGGGCAGGAGCTGTTGTGGGGCTGATGGGGGTTAGATCTATGGGGCAGGAGATGCTGTGTGTCAGATCTATGGGGCAGGAACAGATGTGGGCCTGATGTTGGTCAGAACTATGGAGCAGGAGCTGCTGTGGGGCAGATTTGAATCTGATCTATAGGGCAGGAGCTGCTGTGGGTCAGATCTATGGGGCAGGAGCTGCTGTGGGGCACATGTGAGTTAGATCTATGGGGCAGGAGATGCTGTGGGTCAGATCTATGGGGCAGGAGCTGCTGTGGGGCAGATGTGGGTCAGATCTATGGGTCAGCAGCAGTTGTGGGTCTGATGTGGGTCAGATCTATGGGTCAGGAGCTGCTGTGGGGCAGATGTGGGTCTGTTCTATGGGGCAAGAGCTGCTGTGGTGCAGATGTGGGTCAGATCTATGGGGCAGGAGCTGCTGTGGGGCTGATACGGTTAAGATCTATGTAGCGGGAGATGCTGTGGGGCTGATGAGGGTCAGATCTATGGGGCAGGAGCTGATGTGGGGCTGTTGTTGGTCAGATCTATAGGGCAGGAGCTGCAGTGGGGCTGATGTGGGTCAGATCTATGGGGCAGGATCTCCTGTGGGGCTGCTGTGGGTTAGATCTATGGGGCAGGAGCTGTTGTGGGGCAGATGTGGGTCAGATCTATGGGGCAGGAGCTGCTGTGGGGCTGATGTGGGTCAGATCCTTGGGGCTGAAGCTGCTGTGGGTCATATCTATTGGGCAGCAGCTGCTTTACATATGATGTGTGTCAGATCTATGGGGCAGGAGCTGCTGTGGGGCAGATGTGGGTCAGATCTATGGGGCAGGGGCTGCTGTGGGGCTGATACGGTTAAGATCTATGTAGCGGGAGATGCTGTGGGGCTGATGAGGGTCAGATCTATGGGGCAGGAGCTGATGTGGGGCTGATGTTGGTCAGATCTATAGGGCAGGAGTTGCAGTGGGGCTGATGTGGGTCAGATCTATGGGGCAGGATCTCCTGTGGGGCTGATGTGGGTCAAATCAATGGGGAAGAGCTGCTCTGGGGCACTTGTGGGTCAGATCTATGGAGCAGGAGCTGCTGTGGGGCAGATTTGAATCAGATCTATAGGGCAGGAGCTGCTGTGGGTCAGATCTATGGAGCAGGAGCTGCTGTGGGGCAGATTTGCATCAGATCTATAGGGCAGGAGCTGCTGTGGGTCAGATCTATGGAGCAGGAGCTGTTGTGGGTCATATCTATTGGGCAGCAGCTGCTTTACATATGATGTGTGTCAGATCTATGGGGCAGGAGCTGCTGTGGGGCTGATGTTGGTCTGATCTATCGGGCAGGAGGTGCTGCGGGGCTGATTTGGGTCAGATCTATGGGGCAGGAGCTGCTGTGGGGCTGATGTGGGTCAGATCTATGGGGCAGGAGCTGTTGTGGGGCTGATGGGGGTCAGATCTATGGGGCAGGAGATGCTCTGGGTCAGATCTATGGGGCAGGAGCTGCTGTGGGGAACATGTGGGTCAGGTCTATGGGGCAGGAGCTGCTGTGGGGCAGATGTGGGTCAGATCTATGGGGCAGGAGCTGCTGTGGGTCAGATCTATGGGGCAGGAACAGATGTGGGCCTGATGTTTGTCAGATTTATGGAGCAGGAGCTGCTGTGTTGCAGATGTGGGTCAGATCTATGGTGCAGGAGCTGCTGTGGGGCAGATGTAGGGCTTATCTATGGGGCAGGAGCTGCTGTGAGGCTGATGGGTGTTAGATCAATGGGGAGGAGCTGCTGTGGTGCAGATGTGGGTCAGAGCTATGGGGCAGGAGCTGCTGTGGGGCAGAAGTGGGTAAGATCTATGGGGTAGGTGATGGTGTGTGGCAGATGTGGGTCAGATCTATGTTGTAGGAGCTGCTGTGGGGCTGATGTGGGTCAGATCTATGGGGCAGGAGCTGCTGTGGTTAAGATCTATTTGGCAGGATCTGCTGTGAGGCAGATTTGGGTCAGATCTATGGGGCAGGAGCTGCTGTGGGTCAGATCTATGGGGCAGGAACAGATGTGGGCCTGATGTTGGTCAGATTTATGGAGCAGGAGCTCCTGTGTTGCAGATGTGGGTCAGATCTATGGTGCAGGAGCTGCTGTGGGGCAGATGTAGGGCTTATCTATGGGGCAGGAGCTGCTGTGAGGCTGATGGGTGTTAGATCTATGGGGAGGAGCTGCGGTGGTGCAGATGTGGGTCAGAGCTATGGGGCAGGAGCTGCTTTGTGGCAGATGTGGGTCAGATCTATGGTGTAGGAGCTGCTGTGGGGCTGATGTATGTCAGATCTATGGGGCAGGAGCTGCTGTGGTTAAGATCTATTTGGCAGGATCTGCTGTGGGGCAGATTTGGGTCAGATCTATGGGGCAGGAGCTGCAGTGGAGATGATGTACGTCAGATCTATGGGGCAGGAGCTGCTGTGGGGCTGCTGTGGGTTAGACCTATGGGGCAGGAGCTGTTGTGTGTCATATCTAGTGGGCAGCAGCTGCTTTACATATGATGTGTGTCAGATCTATGGGGCCGGAGCTGCAGTGGGGCTGATGTGGGTCAGATCTATGGGGCAGGAGCTACTCTGGGGCTGATGTGGGTCAAATCAATGGGGCAGAGCTGCTCTTGGGAACATGTGGGTCAGATCTATGGGGCAGGAGCTGCTGTGGGGCTGTTGTGGGTCAGATCTATGGGGCAGGTGCTACTGTGGGGCTGATGTTGGTCTGATCTATGGGGCAGGAGCTGCTGTGGGGCTGATGTGGGTTAGATCTATGGGGCAGGAGCTGTTGTGGGGCTGATGGGGGTCAGATCTATGGGGCAGGAGCTGCTGTGGGTCAGATCTATGGGGCAGGAACAGATGTGGGCCTGATGTTGGTCAGATTTATGGAGCAGGAGCTGCTGTGTTGCAGATGTGGGTCAGATCTATGGTGCAGGAGCTGCTGTGGGGCAGATGTAGGGCATATCTATGGGGCAGGAGCTGCTGTGAGGCTGATGGGTGTTAGATCTATGGGGAGGAGCTGCTGTGGTGCAGATGTGGGTCAGAGCTATGGGGCAGGAGCTGCTGTGTGGCAGATGTGGGTCAGATCTATGAAGCAGGAGCTGCTGTGGGGCTGTTGTGGGTTAGATCTATGGGGCAGGAGCTGCTGTGGGGCACATGTGGGTCAGACCTATGGGGCAGGGCTGCTCTTGGGAACATGTGGGTCAGATCTATGGGGCAGGAGCTGCTTTGGGGCTGATGTGGGTCAGATCTACGGGGCAGAAGCTGTTGTGGGGCTGACAGGGGTAAGATCTATGGGGCAGGAGCTACTGTGGGGCTGATGTGGGTTAGATCTATGGGGCAGGAGCTGTTGTGGGGCTGATGGTGGTCAGATCTATGGGGCAGGAGCTACTGTGGGGCTGATGTGGGTCAGATCTATGGGGCAGGAGCTGCTGTGGGGCTGATGTGGGTTAGATCTATGGGGCAGGAGCTGCTGTGGGGCTGATGTGGGAAAGATCTATGGGGCAGGAGATACTTTGGGGCAGATGTGGGTCAGGTCTATGGGGCAGGAGCTGCTGTGGGGCTGATGTGGGTCAGATCCTTGGGGCTGAAGCTGCTGTGGGTCTTATCTATTGGGCAGCAGCTGCTTTACATATGATGTGTGTCAGATCTATGGGGCAGGAGCTGCTGTGGGGCTTATGTGCGTCAGATCTATGGGGCAGGAGCTGTTGTGGGGCTGATGGGGTCAGATCTATGGGGCAGAAGCTACTGTTGGGCTGATTTGGGTCAGATCGATGGGGCAGGAGCTGCTGTGGGGCTGATGTGGGTTAGATCTACGGGGCAGGAGCTGTTGTGGGGCTGATGGGTGTCAGATCTATGGGGCAGGAGCTACTGTGGGTCAGATTTATGAGTCAGGAGCTGCTGTGTGGCTGATGTGGGTCAGATCTATGGGGCAGGAGCTGCTGTGGGGCATATGTGGGTCAGATCTATATGGCAGGAGCTGCTGTGGGGCACATGTGGGTCAGACCTATGGGGCAGGAGTTGCTGTGGGGCAGATGAGGGACATATCTATGGTGCAAAATCTGCTGTTGGACTGTTGTGGGTCAGATCTATGAGTTTGGAGCTGCTGTGGGGCACATGTGTGTCAGATCTATGGGCCAGGAGCTGCTGCGGGGCTGATGTGGGTCAGATCTATGGGTCAGCAGCTGCTGTGGGTCTGATGTGGGTTAGATCTATGGGGCAGGAGCTGCTGTGGGGCTGATGGGGGTCAGATCTATGGGGCAGGAGATGCTGTGGGTCAGATCTATGGGGCAGGAGCTGCTGTGGGGCTGCTGTGGGATAGATCTATGGGGCAGGAGCTGTTGTGGGTCATATCTATTGGGCAGCAGCTGCTTTCCATATGATGTGTGTCAGATCTATGGGGCCGGAGCTGCAGTGGGGCTGATGGGGGTCAGATTTATGGGGCAGGAGCTACTGTGGGGCTGATGTGGGTCAAATCAATGGGGCAGAGCTGCTCTTGGGAACATGTGGGTCAGATCTATGGGGCAGGAGCTGCTGTGGGGCTGATGTGGGTCAGATCTATGGGGCAGGAGCTACTGTGGGGCTGATGTGGGTTAGATCTATGGGGCAGGAGCTGCTGTGGGGCTGATGGTGGTCAGATCTATGGGGCAGGAGCTACTGTGGGGCTGATGGGGGTCAGATCTATGGGGCAGGAGCTACTGTGGGGCTGATGTTGGTCTCATCTATGGGGCAGGAGCTGCTGTCCGACATATGTGGGTCAGATCTATGGGGCAGGATCTGCTGTGGGGCTGATGTGGGAAAGATCTATGGGGCAGGAGATGCTTTGGGGTAGATGTGGGTCAGATCTATGGGGCAGGAGTTACTGTGGGGCTGATGTGGTTCAGATCCTTGGGGCTGAAGCTGCTGTGGGTCATATCTATTGGGCAGCAGCTGCTTTACATATGATGTCTGTCAGATCTATGGGGCAGGAGCTGCTGTGGGGCTGATGTGGGTTAGCTCTATGGGGCAGGAGCTGTTGTGGGGCTGATGTTGGTCTGATCTATGGGGCAGGAGCTGCTGCGGGGCTGATTTGGGTCAGATCTTTGCGTCTGGAGCTGCTGTGGGGCTGATGTGGGTTAGATCTATGGGGCAGGAGCTGTTGTGGGGCTGATGGTGGTCAGATCTATGGGGCAGGAGCTGCTGTGGGGAACATGTGGGTCAGGTCTATGGGGCAGGAGCTGCTGTGTGGCAGATGTGGGTCAGATCTATGGTGTAGGAGCTGCTGTTGGGCTGCTGTGGGTCAGATCTATGGGACAGGAGCTGCTGTGGTTAAGATCTATTTGGCAGGATCTGCTGTGGGGCAGACTTGGGTCAGATCTATGGGGCAGGAGCAGCAGTGGGGCAGATGTGGTCAGATCTATGGGTCAGGAGCTGCAGTGGAGATGATGTACGTAAGATCTATGGGGCAGGAGCTGCTGTGGGGCTGCTGTGGGTCAGATCAATGGGTCTGAAGCTGCTGTGGGTCATATCTATTGTGCAGCAGATGCTTTACATATGATGTGTGTCAGATCTATGGGGCAGGAGCTGCTGTGGTGCTGATATGGGTCAGATCTATGGGCAGGAGCAGCTGTGGGGCTGATGGGGTCAGATCTATGGGGCAGGAGCTGCTGTGTGGCAAATGTGGGTCAGATCTATAGGGCAGGAGCTGCTGTGGGTCATATCTATTGGGCAGCAGCTGCTTTACATATGATGTGTGTCAGATCTATGGGGCAGGAGCTGTTGTGGGGCTGATGGGGGTCAGATCTATGGGGCAGGAGCTACTGTGGGGCTGATGGGGGTCAGATCTATGGGGCAGGAGCTACTGTGGGGCTGATGTTGGTCTCATCTATGGGGCAGGAGCTGCTGTGCGACAGATGTGGGTCAGATCTATGAGGCAGGTGCTGCTGTGCGACATATGTGGGTCAGATCTATGGGGCAGGATCTGCTGTGGGGCTGATGTGGGAAAGATCTATGGGGCAGGAGATGCTTTGGGGCAGATGTGGGTCAGATCTATGCGGCAGGAGTTGCTGTGGGGCTGATGTGGGTCAGATCCTTGGGGCTGAATCTGCTGTGGGTCATATCTATTGGGCAGCAGCTGCTTTACATATGATGTGTGTCAGATCTATGGGGCAGGAGCTGCTGTGGGGCTGATAGGGTCAGATCTATGGGGCAGGAGCTACTGTGGGGCTGATGTTGGTTTGATCTATGGGGCAGGAGCTGCTGCGGGGCTGATTTGGGTCAGATCTATTGGGCAGGAGATGCTGTGGGTCAGATCTATGGGGCAGGAGCTGCTGGGGGGAACATGTGGGTCAGGTCTGTGGGGCAGGAGCTGCTGTGGGGCAGATGTGGGTCAGATCTATGTGTCAGCAGCTGCTGTGGGTCTGATGTGGGTCAGATTTATGGGGCAGGAGCTGCTGTGGGGCTGATGTGGGTCAGATCTATGGGGCAGGAGCTGCTGTGGGTCAGATCTATGGGGCAGGAACAGATGTGGGCCTGATGTTGGTCAGATTTATGGAGCAGGAGCTGCTGTGTTGCAGATGTGGGTCAGATCTATGGTGCAGGAGCTGCTGTGGGGCAGAAGTGGGTAAGATCTATGGGGTAGGAGATGGTGTGTGGCAGATGTGGGTCAGATCTATGGTGTAGGAGCTGCTGTGGGGCTGATGTGGGTCAGATGTATGGGGCAGGAGCTGCTGTGGTTAAGATCTATTTGGCAGGATCTGCTGTGGGGCAGATTTGGGTCAGATCTATGGGGCAGGAGCTGCTGTGTGGCAAATGTGGGTCAGATGTATGGGGCAGGAGCTGCTGTGGGTCAGATCTATGGGGCAGGAACAGATGTGGGCCTGATGTTGGTCAGATTTATGGAGCAGGAGCTGCTGTGTTGCAGATGTGGGTCAGATCTATGGTGCAGGAGCTGCTGTGGGGCAGATGTAGGGCTTATCTATGGGGCAGGAGCTGCTGTGAGGCTGATGGGTGTTAGATCTATGGGGAGGAGCTGCTGTGGTGCAGATGTGGGTCAGAGCTATGGGGCAGGAGCTGCTGTGGGGCAGATGTGGGTCAGATCTATGGTGTAGGAGCAGCTGTGGGGCTGATGTGGGAAAGGTCTATGGGGCAGGAGATGCTTTGGGGCAGATGTGGGTCAAATCTATGGGGCAAGAGTTACTGTGGGGCTGATGTGGGTCAGATCCTTGGGGCTGAAGCTGCTGTGTGTCATATCTATTGGGCAGCAGCTGCTTTACATATGATGTGTGTCAGATCTATGGGGCAGGAGCTGCTGTGGGGCTGATGTGGGTTAGATCTATGGGGCAGGAGCTGCAGTGGAGATGATGTAGGTCAGATCTATGGGGCAGGAGCTGCTGTGGGGCTGCTGTGGGTTAGATCTATGGGGCAGGAGCTGTTGTGGCTCATATCTATTGGGCAGCAGCTGCTTTACATATGATGTGTGTCAGATCTATGGGGCAGGAGCTGTTGTGGGGCTGATGGGGGTCAGATCTATGGGGCAGGAGCTACTGTGGGGCTGATGTGGGTCAAATCAATGGGGCAGAGCTGCTCTTGGGAACATGTGGGTCAGATCTATGTGGCAGGAGCTACTGTGGGGCTGTTGTTGGTCTCATCTATGGGGCAGGAGCTGCTGTGCGACAGATGAGGGTCAGATCTATGGGGCAGGATCTGCTGTGGGGCTGATGTGGGAAAGATCTATGGGGCAGGAGATGCTTTTGGGCAGATGTGGGTCAGATCTATGGGGCAGGAGTTGCTGTGGTGCTGATGTGGGTCAGATCCTTGGGGCTGAAGCTGCCGTGGGTCATATCTATTGGGCAGCAGCTGCTTTACATATGATGTGTGTCAGATCTATGGGGCAGGAGCTACTGTGGGTCAGATTTATGAGTCAGGAGCTGCTGTGTGGCTGATGTGGGTCAGATCTATGGGGCAGGAGCTGCTGTGGGGCATATGTGGGTCAGATCTATATGGCAGGAGCGGCTGTGGGGCACATGTGGGTCAGACCTATGGGGCAGGAGTTGCTGTGGGGCAGATGAGGGACATATCTATGGTGCAAAATCTGCTGTTGGACTGATGTGGGTCAGATCTATGAGTTTGGAGCTGCTGTGGGCCACATGTGTGTCAGATCTATGGGCCAGGAGGTGCTGTGGGTCAGATCTATGGGGCAGGAACAGATGTGGGCCTGATGTTGGTCAGATTTATGGAGCAGGAGCTGCTGTGTTGCAGATGTGGGTCAGATCTATGGTGCAGGAGCTGCTGTGGGGCAGATGTAGGGCATATCTATGGGGCAGGAGCTGCTGTGAGGCTGATGGGTGTTAGATCTATGGGGAGGAGCTGCTGTGGTGCAGACGTTGGTCAGATCTATGGGGCAGGAGCTGCTGTGTGGCAGATGTGGGTCAGATCTATGGTGTAGGAGCTGCTGTGGGGTGATGTGGGTCAGATCTATGGGGCAGGTGCTGCTGTGGTTAAGATCTATTTGGCAGGATCTGCTGTGGGGCAGCTTTAGGTCAGATCTATGGGGCAGGAGCTGCTGTGTGGCAAATGTGGGTCAGATCTATGGGGCAGGAGCTCCTGTGGGTCAGATCTATTTGGCAGGAACAGATGTGGGCCTGATGTTGGTCAGATTTATGGAGCAGGAGCTGCTGTGTTGCAGATGTGGGTCAGATCTATGGGTCAGGAGCTGCTGTGGGGCAGATGTAGGGCTTATCTATGGGGCAGGAGCTGCTGTGAGGCTGATGGGTGTTAGATCTATGGGGAGGAGCTGCTGTGGTGCAGATGTGGGTCAGAGCTATGGGGCAGGAGCTGCTGTGTGGCAGATGTGGGTCAGATCTATGGTGTAGGAGCTGCTGTGGGGCTGATGTGGGTCAGATCTATGGGGCAGGAGCTGCTGTGGTTAAGATCTATTTGGCAGGATCTGCTGTGGGGCAGATTTGGGTCAGATCTATGGGGCAGGAGCTGCAGTGGAGATGATGTACGTCAGATCTATGGGGCAGGAGCTGCTGTGGGGCTGCTGTGGGTTAGATCTATGGGGCAGGAGCTGTTTTGGCTCATATCTATTGGGCAGCAGCTGCTTTACATATGATGTGTGTCAGATCTATGGGGCCGGAGCTGCAGTGGGGCTGATGGGGGTCAGATCTATGGGGCAGGAGCTACTGTGGGGCTGATGTGGGTCAAATCAATGGGGCAGAGCTGCTCTTGGGAACATGTGGGTCAGATCTATGGGGCAGGAGCTGCTGTGGGGCTGATGTGGGTCAGATCTATGGGGCAGGAGCTACTGTGGGGCTGATGTGGGTCAAATCTATGGGGCAGAGCTGCTCTTGGGATCATGTTGGTCAGATCTATGGGGCAGGAGCTGCTGTGGGGCTGATGTGGGTCAGATCTATAGGGCAGGAGCTGCTGTGCGACAGATGTGGGTCAGATCTGTGGGGCAGGATCTGCTGTGGGGCTGATGTGGGAAAGATCCTTGGGGCTGAAGCTGCTGTGGGTCATATCTATTGGGCAGCAGCTGTTTTTCATATGATGTGTGTCAGATCTATGGGGCACGAGATGGTGTGGAGCTGATGTGGGTTAGATCTATGGGGCAGGAGCTACTGTGGGGCTGATGTTGGTCTCATCTATGGGGCAGGAGCTGCTGTGCGACAGATGTGGGTCAGATCTCTGGGGCAGGTGCTGCTTTGCGACATATGTGGGTCAGATCTATGGGGCAGGATCTGCTGTGGGGCTGATGTGGGAAAGATCTATGGGGCAGGAGATGCTTTGGGGCAGATGTGGGTCAGATCTATGGGGCAGGAGTTGCTGTGGGGCTGATGTGGGTCAGATCCTTGGGGCTGAAGCTGCTGTGGGTCATATCTATTGGGCAGCAGCTGCTTTACATATGATGTGTGTCAGATCTATGGGGCAGGAGCTGCTGTGGGGCTGATGTGGGTTAGATCTATGGGGCAGGAGCTGTTGTGGGGCTGATGGGGGTCAGATCTATGGGGCAGGAGCTACTGTGGGGCTGATGTTGGTCTGATCTATGGGGCAGGAGCTGCAGCGGGGCTGATTTGGGTCAGATCTATGGGGCAGGAGATGCTGCGGGGCTGATGTGGGTTAGATCTATGGGGCAGGAGCTGTTGTGGGGCTGATGGGGGTCAGATCTATGGGGCAGGAGATGCTGTGGGTCAGATCTATGGGGCAGGAGCTGCTGTGGGGCAGATGTGGGTCAGATCTATGGGTCAGCATCTGCTGTGGGTCTGATGTGGGTCAGATCTATGGGGCAGGAGCTGCTGTGGGGCTGATGTGGGTAAGATCTATGGGGCAGGAGCTGCTGTGGGTCAGATCTATGGGGCAGGAGCTACTGTTGGGCTGATGTTTGTCTGATCTATGGGGCAGGAGCTGCTGTGCGACAGATGTGGGTCAGATCTATGGGGCAGGTGCTGCTGTGCGACATATGTGGGTCAGATCTATGGGGCAGGATCTGCTGTGGGGCTGATGTGGGAAAGATCTATGGGGCAGGAGATGCTTTGGGGCAGATGTGGGTCAGATCTATGGGGCAGGAGTTGCTGTGGGGCTGATGTGGGTCAGATCCTTGGGGCTGAAGCTGCTGTGGGTCATATCTATTGGGCAGCAGCTGCTTTACATATGATGTGTGTCAGATCTATGGGGCAGGAGCTGCTTTGGGGCTGATGTTGGTCTGATCTATGGGGCAGGAGCTGCTGCGGGGCTGATTTGGGTCAGATCAATGGGGCAGGAGCTGCTGCGGGGCTGATGTGGGTCAGATCTATGGGGCAGGAGATGCTGTGGGTCAGATCTATTGGGCAGGATCTGCTGTGGGGAACATGTGGGTCAGGTCTATGGGGCAGGAGCTGCTGTGGGGCTGATGTGGGTCAGATCTATGGGGCAGGAGCTGCTGTGGGTCTGATGTGGGTCAGATCTATGGGGCAGGAGCTGCTGTGGGTCTGATGTGGTTCAGATCTATGGGGCAGGTGATGCTGTGGGTCATATCTATGGGGCAGGAACAGATGTGGGCCTGATGTTGGTCAGATTTATGGAGCAGGAGCTGCTGTGTTGCAGATGTGGGTCAGATCTATGGTGCAGGAGCTGCTGTGGGGCAGATGTAGGGCATATCTATGGGGAGGACCTGCTGTGGTGTAGACGTGGGTCAGATCTATGGGGCAGGAGCTGCTGTGTGGCAGATGTGGGTCAGATCTATGGTGTAGGAGCTGCTGTGGGGCTGATGTGGGTCAGATCTATGGGGCAGGAGCTGCTGTGGTTAAGATCTATTTGGCAGGATCTGCTGTGGGGCAGACTTGGGTCAGATCTATGGGGCAGGAGCTGCTGTGTGGCAAATGTGGGTCGGATCTATGGGGCAGGAGCTGTTGTGGGTCAGATCTATGTGGCAGGAACAGATGTGGGCCTGATGTTGGTCAGATTTATGGAGCAGGAGCTGCTGTGTTGCAGATGTGGGTCAGATCTATGGTGCAGGAGCTGCTGTGGGGCAGATGTAGGGCTTATCTATGGGGCAGGAGCTGCTGTGAGGATGATGGGTGTTAGATCTATGGGGAGGAGCTGCTGTGGTGCAGATGTGGGTCAGAGCTATGGGGCAGGAGCTGCTGTGGGGCAGAAGTGGGCAAGATCTATGGGGTAGGAGATGGTGTGTGGCAGATGTGGGTCAGATCTATGGTGTAGGAGCTGCTGTGGGGCTGATGTGGGTCAGATCTTTGGGGCAGGAGCTGCTGTGGTTAAGATCTATTTGGCAGGATCTGCTGTGGGGCAGATTTGGGTCAGATCTATGGGGCAGGAGCTGCAGTGGAGATGATGTGTGTCAGATCTATGGGGCAGGAGCTGCTGTGGGGCTGATGTGGGTTAGATCTATGGGGCAGGAGCTATTGTGGCTCATATCTATTGGGCAGCAGCTGCTTTACATATGATGTGTGTCAGATCTATGGGGCCGGAGCTGCAGTGGGGCTGATTGGGGTCAGATCTATGGGGCAGGAGCTACTGTGGGGCTGATGTGGGTCAAATCAATGGGGCAGAGCTGCTCTTGGGAACATGTGGGTCAGATCTATGGGGCAGGAGCTGCTGTGGGGCTGATGTGGGTAAGATCTATAGGGCAGGAGCTGCTGTGCGACAGATGTGGGTTAGATCTATGGGGCAGGATCTGCTGTGGGGCAGATGTGGGAAAGATCTATGGGGCAGAAGATTCTTTGGGGCAGATGTGGGTCACATCTATGGGGCAGGAGTTGCTGTGGGGCTGATGTGGGTCAGATCCTTGGGGCTGAAGCTGCTGTGGGTCATATCTATTGGGCAGCAGCTGCTTTACATATGATGTGTGTCAGATCTATGGGGCAGGAGCTGCAGTGGGGCTGATGTGGGTTAGATCTATGGGGCAGGAGCTGTTGTGGGGCTGATGGGGGTCAGATCTATGGGGCAGGAGCTACTGTGGGACTGATGGGGGTCAGATCTATGGGGCAGGAGCTACTGTGGGGCTGATGTTGGTCTCATCTATGGGGCAGGAGCTGCTGTGCGACAGATGTGGGTCAGATCTATGGGGCAGGTGCTGCTGTGCGACATATGTGGGTTAGATCTATGGGGCAGGATCTGCTGTGGGGCTGATGTGGGAAAGATCTATGGGGCAGGAGATGCTTTGGGGCAGATGTGGGTCAGATCTATGGGGCAGGAGTTGCTGTGGGGCTGATGTGGGTCAGATCCTTGGGGCTGAAGCTGCTGTGGGTCATATCTATTGGGCAGCAGCTGCTTTACATATGATGTGTGTCAGATCTATGGGGCAGGAGCTGCTGTGGGGCTGATGTGGGTTAGATCTATGGGGCAGGAGCTGTTGTGGGGCTGATGGGGGTCAGATCTATGGGGCAGGAGCTACTGTGGGACTGATGGGGGTCAGATCTATGGGGCAGGAGCTACTGTGGGGCTGATGTTGGTCTCATCTATGGGGCAGGAGCTGCTGTGCGACAGATGTGGGTCAGATCTATGGGGCAGGTGCTGCTGTGCGACATATGTGGGTCAGATCTATGGGGCAGGATCTGCTGTGGGGCTGATGTGGGAAAGATCTATGGGGCAGGAGATGCTTTGGGGCAGATGTGGGTCAGATCTATGGGGCAAGAGTTGCTGTGGGGCTGATGTGGGTCAGATCCTTGGGGCTGAAGCTGCTGTGGGTCATATCTATTGGGCAGCAGCTGCTTTACATATGATGTGTGTCAGATCTATGGGGCAGGAGCTGCTGTGGGGCTGATGTGGGTTAGATCTATGGGGCAGGAGCTGTTGTGGGGCTGATGGGGTCAGATCTATGGGGCAGGAGCTACTGTGGGGCTGATGTTGGTCTGATCTATGGGGCAGGAGCTGCTGCGGGGCTGATTTGGGTCAGATCTATGGGGCAGGAGCTGCTGTGGGGCTTATGTGGGTTAGATCTATGGGGCAGGAGCTGTTGTGGGGCTGATGGGGGTCAGATCTATGGGGCAGGAGCTACTGTGGGTCAGATCTATGGTGTAGGAGCTGCTGTGGGGCTGATGTGGGTCAGATCTATGGGGCAGGAGCTGCTGTGGGGCATATGTGGGTCAGATCTATATGGCAGGAGCTGCTGTGGGGCACATGTGGGTCAGACCTATGGGGCAGGAGTTGCTGTGGGGCAGATGAGGGACATATCTATGGTGCAAAATCTGCTGTTGGACTGATGTGGGTCAGATCTATGAGTTTGGAGCTGCTGTGTTGCAGATGTGGGTCAGATCTATGGGGCAGGAGCTGCTGTGGGTCAGATCTATGGGGCAGGAACAGATGTGGGCCTGATGTTGGTCAGATTTATGGAGCAGGAGCTGCTGTTTTGCAGATGTGGGTAAGATCTATGGTGCAGGAGCTGCTGTGGGGCAGATGTAGGGCTTATCTATGGGTAGGAGCTGCTGTGGTGTAGATGTGGGTCAGATCTATAAGGCAGGAGCTGCTGTGTGGCAGATGTGGGTCAGATCTATGAAGCAGGAGCTGCTGTGGGGCTGATGTGGGTTAGATCTATGGGGCAGGAGCTGTTGTGGGGCTGATGGGGGTCAGATCTATGGGGCAGGACCTACTGTGGGGCTGATGTGGGTCAGATCTATGGGGCAGCAGCTGCTGTGGGGCTGATGTGGGTTAGATCTATGGGGCAGGAGCTGCTGTGGGGCTGATGTGGGAAAGATCTATGGGGCAGGAGATGCTTTGGGGCAGATGTTGGTCAGATCTATGGGGCAGGAGCTGCTGTGGGGCTGATGTGGGTCAGATCCTTGGGGCTGAAGCTGCTGTGGGTCATATCTATTGCGCAGCAGCTACTTTACATATGGTGTGGGTCAGATCTATGTGGCAGGAGCTGCTGTGGGGCTTATGTGGGTCAGATCTATGGGGCAGTGTAAGCATTACTGTCTCAAAGTTTGCTGAAATGGAGACACGCAGGAGATGGACAAGTCCGGGAGCTACGAAAGGGAGATAAGATACTGATCAATGGCCCTTGAGTGGTCTTTTTGTGTTGGCCTATCTCAAGGAAGATGGCCATCCCTGAGGACTAATGGCCCTTAAGTGGTCTTTCCTGTTGGCCCATCTCAAGGAAGATTGACAGCTCTGAGGAAGTCACAAGACTCTGACCCGAGCCGTCCCGAAATGTCTCGAAGGCTGGAAAGAAGGATAAAAAGGGCACGGACAAACCCCAAATTTTGGGAGAGGTTTTCTGACACCAGATGCCTCTCTACGCGAGCGCCTGCATGCTGAAGAAGATGGCTGCATGCTGAAGAACCTTAGTGGGCATCTAGGTATCTGACCTCAGATCCCTCCACCGTTGTCCTACTGCTGCCTATTATCTCTTCTGGGATTGCTGCTCGAGACTCTGCTCCGAGGGACCTCGCTGCCCGAGACTCTGCTTCTAGAGACCACGATACTCTGACCATCTTTTCTGCGATTCGCCGATCTGCTGCTTGCAGCCTGCTACTCCGTTGCTGCTCTCCCCTACGCTTATTTTGCCCCGGACCAACGTTAACAACGTGCTACGGGACGCTGCTGCATCCAGGAGGTGACTATTCCCCGCTTTAACGTAATTCTTGCTCTTTTCTACCTTTTTCTATCGCCTACTTTCCCTTCCCCATCACCCTAATTTTGGCATTCGTCACTCTCTCTTCCCCATCCCCTCAATT
Source organism: Coturnix japonica (assembly GCF_054131305.1). NCBI lineage: Eukaryota > Metazoa > Chordata > Aves > Galliformes > Phasianidae > Coturnix > Coturnix japonica. The sequence continues at coordinate 284,771 of NC_140684.1, forward strand.
GTCTATTATTTCCAATAAACTGGTTGGATCAACATTTGAATGCTCTTCTTCTTAATCTCACGCCGGGCATAACATTATTTAAAGAACCTTTGCCTCACTCCTAAATTGGAGCGAGACAGGCAGGAGCTGTTGTGGGGCTGATGGGGTCAGATCTATGGGGCAGGAGCTGCTGTGGGTCTGATGTGGGTTAGATCTATGGGGCAGGATCTGCTGTGGGGCTGATGTGGGAAAGATCTATGGGGCAGGAGATGCTTTGGGGCAGATGTGGATCAGATCTATGGGGCAGGAGTTGCTGTGGGGCTGATGTGGGTCAGATCCTTGGGGCTGAAGCTGTTGTGGGTCATATCTATTGGGCAGCAGCTGCTTTACATATGATGTGTGTCAGATCTATGGGGCAGGAGCTGCTGTGGGGCTGATGTGGGTTAGATCTATGGGGCAGGAGCTGCAGTGGGGCTGATGGGGTCAGATCTATGGGGCAGGAGCTGCTGTGGGGCTGATGTGGGTTAGATCTAGTGGGCAGGAGCTGTTGTGGGGCTGATTTGGGTCAGATCTATGGGGCAGGAGATGCTGTGGGTCAGATCTATGGGGCAGGAGCTGCTGTGGGGCAGATGTGGGTCAGATCTATGGGTCAGCATCTGCTGTGGGTCTGATGTGGGTCAGATCTATGGGGCAGGAGCTGCTGTGGGGCTGATGTGGGTAAGATCTATGGGGCAGGAGCTGCTGTGGGTCAGATCTATGGGGCAGGAGCTACTGTTGGGCTGATGTTTGTCTGATCTATGGGGCAGGAGCTGCTGTGCGACAGATGTGGGTCAGATCTATGGGGCAGGTGCTCCTGTGCGACATATGTGGGTCAGATCTATGGGGCAGGATCTGCTGTGGGGCTGATGTGGGAAAGATCTATGGGGCAGGAGATGCTTTGGGGCAGATGTGGGTCAGATCTATGGGGCAGGAGTTGCTGTGGGGCTGATGTGGGTCAGATCCTTGGGGCTGAAGCTGCTGTGGGTCATATCTATTGGGCAGCAGCTGCTTTACATATGATGTGTGTCAGATCTATGGGGCAGGAGCTGCTTTGGGGCTGATGTTGGTCTGATCTATGGGGCAGGAGCTGCTGCGGGGCTGATTTGGGTCAGATCAATGGGGCAGAGCTGCTGCGGGGCTGATGTGGGTCAGATCTATGGGGCAGGAGCTGTTGTGGGGCTGATGGGGGTCAGATCTATGGGGCAGGAGATGCTGTGTGTCAGATCTATAGGGCAGGATCTGCTGTGGGGAACATGTGGGTCCGGTCTATGGGGCAGGAGCTGCTGTGGGGCAGATGTGGGTCAGATCTATGGGTCAGCAGCTGCTGTGGGTCTGATGTGGGTCAGATCTATGGGGCAGGAGCTGCTGTGGGTCTGATGTGGGTCAGATCTATGGGGCAGGAGCTGCTGTGGGGCTGATGTGGTTCAGATCTATGGGGCAGGTGCTGCTGTGGGTCATATCTATGGGGCAGGAACAGATGTGGGCCTGATGTTGGTCAGATTTATGGAGCAGGAGCTGCTGTGTTGCAGATGTGGGTCAGATCTATGGTGCAGGAGCTGCTGTGGGGCAGATGTAGGGCATATCTATGGGGAGGAGCTGCTGTGGTGTAGACGTGGGTCAGATCTATGGGGCAGGAGCTGCTGTGTGGCAGATGTGGGTCAGATCTATGAAGCAGGAGCTGGTGTGTGGCAGATGTGGGTCAGATCTATGGTGTAGGAGCTGCTGTGGGGCTGATGTGGGTTAGATCTATGGGGCAGGAGCTGCTGTGGTTAAGATCTATTTGGCAGGATCTGCTGTGGGGCAGACTTGGGTCAGATCTATGGGGCAGGAGCTGCTGTGTGGCAAATGTGGGTCAGATCTATGGGGCAGGAGCTGTTGTGGGTCAGATCTATGTGGCAGGAACAGATGTGGGCCTGATGTTGGTCAGATTTATGGAGCAGGAGCTGCTGTGTTGCAGATGTGGGTCAGATCTATGGTGCAGGAGCTGCTGTGGGGCAGATGTAGGGCTTATCTATGGGGCAGGAGCTGCTGTGAGGCTGATGGGTGTTAGATCTATGGGGAGGAGCTGCTGTGGTGCAGATGTGGGTCAGAGCTATGGGGCAGGAGCTGCTGTGGGGCAGAAGTGGGCAAGATCTATGGGGTAGGAGATGGTGTGTGGCAGATGTGGGTCAGATCTATGGTGTAGGAGCTGCTGTGGGGCTGATGTGGGTCAGATCTATGGGGCAGGAGCTGCTGTGGTTAAGATCTATTTGGCAGGATCTGCTGTGGGGCAGATTTGGGTCAGATCTATGGGGCAGGAGCTGCAGTGGAGGGGATGTGTGTCAGATCTATGGGGCAGGAGCTGTTGTGGCTCATATCTATTGGGCAGCAGCTGCTTTACATATGATGTGTGTCAGATCTATGGGGCCGGAGCTGCAGTGGGGCTGATGGGGGTCAGATCTATGGGGCAGGAGCTACTGTGGGGCTGATGTGGGTCAAATCAATGGGGCAGAGCTGCTCTTGGGAACATGTGGGTCAGATCTATGGGGCAGGAGCTGCTGTGGGGCTGATGTGGGTCAGATCTATAGGGCAGGAGCTGCTGTGCGACAGATGTGGGTTAGATCTATGGGGCAGGATCTGCTGTGGGGCTGATGTGGGAAAGATCTATGGGGCAGAAGATTCTTTGGGGCAGATGTGGGTCACATCTATGGGGCAGGAGTTGCTGTGGGGCTGATGTGGGTCAGATCCTTGGGGCTGAAGCTGCTGTGGGTCATATCTATTGGGCAGCAGCTGCTTTACATATGATGTGTGTCAGATCTATGGGGCAGGAGCTGCTGTGGGGCTGATGTGGGTTAGATCTATGGGGCAGGAGCTGTTGTGGGGCTGATGGGGGTCAGATCTATGGGGCAGGAGCTACTGTGGGACTGATGGGGGTCAGATCTATGGGGCAGGAGCTACTGTGGGGCTGATGTTGGTCTCATCTATGGGGCAGGAGCTGCTGTGCGACAGATGTGGGTCAGATCTATGGGGCAGGTACTGCTGTGCGATATATATGGGTCAGATCTATGGGGCAGGATCTGCTGTGGGGCTGATGTGGGAAAGATCTATGGGGCAGGAGATGCTTTGGGGCAGATGTGGGTCAGATCTATGGGGCAGGAGTTGCTGTGGGGCTGATGTGGGTCAGATCCTTGGGGCTGAAGCTGCTGTGGGTCATATCTATTGGGCAGCAGCTGCTTTACATATGATGTGTGTCAGATCTATGGGGCAGGAGCTGCTGTGGGGCTGATGTGGGTTAGATCTATGGGGCAGGAGCTGTTGTGGGGCTGATGGGGTCAGATCTATGGGGCAGGAGCTACTGTGGGGCTGATGTTGGTCTGATCTATGGGGCAGGAGCTGCTGCGGGGCTGATTTGGGTCAGATCTATGTGGCAGGAGCTGCTGTGGGGCTTATGTGGGTCAGATCTATGGGGCAGTGTAAGCATTACTGTCTCAAAGTTTGCTGAAATGGAGACACGCAGGAGATGGACAAGTCCGGGAGCTACGAAAGGGAGATAAGATACTGATCAATGGCCCTTGAGTGGTCTTTTTGTGTTGGCCTATCTCAAGGAAGATGGCCATCCCTGAGGACTAATGGCCCTTAAGTGGTCTTTCCTGTTGGCCCATCTCAAGGAAGATTGACAGCTCTGAGGAAGTCACAAGACTCTGACCCGAGCCGTCCCGAAATGTCTCGAAGGCTGGAAAGAAGGATAAAAAGGGCACGGACAAACCCCAAATTTTGGGAGAGGTTTTCTGACACCAGATGCCTCTCTACGCGAGCGCCTGCATGCTGAAGAAGATGGCTGCATGCTGAAGAACCTTAGTGGGCATCTAGGTATCTGACCTCAGATCCCTCCACCGTTGTCCTACTGCTGCCTATTATCTCTTCTGGGATTGCTGCTCGAGACTCTGCTCCGAGGGACCTCGCTGCCCGAGACTCTGCTTCTAGAGACCACGATACTCTGACCATCTTTTCTGCGATTCGCCGATCTGCTGCTTGCAGCCTGCTACTCCGTTGCTGCTCTCCCCTACGCTTATTTTGCCCCGGACCAACGTTAACAACGTGCTACGGGACGCTGCTGCATCCAGGAGGTGACTATTCCCCGCTTTAACGTAATTCTTGCTCTTTTCTACCTTTTTCTATCGCCTACTTTCCCTTCCCCATCACCCTAATTTTGGCATTCGTCACTCTCTCTTCCCCATCCCCTCAATTGTCTATTATTTCCAATAAACTGGTTGGATCAACATTTGAATGCTCTTCTTCTTAATCTCACGCCGGGCATAACATTATTTAAAGAACCTTTGCCTCAATACTAAATTGGAGCGAGACAGGCAGGAGCTGTTGTGGGGCTGATGGGGTCAGATCTATGGGGCAGGAGCTGCTGTGGGTCTGATGTGGGTTAGATCTATGGGGCAGGAGCTGCTGTGGGGCTGCTGTGGGTTAGATCTATGGGGCAGGAGCTGTTGTGGCTCATATCTATTGGGCAGCAGCTGATTTACATATGATGTGTGTCAGATCTATGGGTCCGGAGCTGCAGTGGGGCTGATTGGGGTCAGATCTATGGGGCAGGAGCTACTGTGGGGCTGATTTGGGTCAAATCAATGGGGCAGAGCTGCTCTTGGGAACATGTGGGTCAGATCTATGGGGCAGGAGCTGCTGTGGGGCTGATGTGGGTTAGATCTAGTGGGCAGGAGCTGTTGTGGGGCTGATTTGGGTCAGATCTATGGGTCAGGTGCTGCTGTGCGACATATGTGGGTCAGATCTATGGGGCAGGATCTGCTGTGGGGCTGATGTGGGAAAGATCTATGGGGCAGGAGATACTTTGGGGCAGATGTGGGTCAGATCTATTGGGCAGGAGTTGCTGTGGGGCTGATGTGGGTCAGATCCTTGGGGCTGAAGCTGCTGTGGGTCATATCTATTGGGCAGCAGCTGCTTTACATATGATGTGTGTCAGATCTATGGGGCAGGAGCTGCTGTGGGGCTGATGTGGGTTAGATCTATGGGGCAGGAGCTGCAGTGGGGCTGATGGGGTCAGATCTATGGGGCAGGAGCTGCTGTGGGGCTGATGTGGGTTAGATCTAGGGGGCAGGAGCTGTTGTGGGGCTGATGGGGGTCAGATCTATGGGGAAGGAGATGCTGAGGGTCAGATCTATGGGGCAGGAGCTGCTGGGGGGAACATGTGGGTCAGGTCTATGGGGCAAGAGCTGCTGTGGGGCAGATGTGGGTCAGATCTATGGGTCAGCAGCTGCTGTGGGTCTGATGTGGGTCAGATCTATGAAGCAGGAGCTGGTGTGTGGCAGATGTGTGTCAGATCTATGGTGTAGGAGCTGCTGTGGGGTGATGTGGGTCAGATCTATGGGGCAGGTGCTGCTTTGGTTAAGATCTATTTGGCAGGATCTGCTGTGGGGCAGATTTAGGTCAGATCTATGGGGCAGGAGCTGCTGTGTGGCAAATGTGGGTCAGATCTATGGGGCAGGAGCTCCTGTGGGTCAGATCTACTTGGCAGGAACAGATGTGGGCCTGATGTTGGTCAGATTTATGGAGCAGGAGCTGCTGTGTTGCAGATGTGGGTCAGATCTATGGGTCAGGAGCTGCTGTGGGGCAGATGTACGGCATATCTATGGGGCAGGAGCTGCTGTGAGGCTGATGGGTGTTAGATCTATGGGGAGGAGCTGCTGTGGTGCAGATGTGGGTCAGAGCTATGGGGCAGGAGCTGCTGTGTGGCAGATGTGGGTCAGATCTATGGTGTAGGAGCTGCTGTGGGGCTGATGTTGGTCAGATCTATGGGGCAGGAGCTGCTGTGGTTAAGATCTATTTGGCAGGATCTGCTGTGGGGCAGATTTGGGTCAGATCTATGGGGCAGGAGCTGCAGTGGAGATGATGTACGTCAGATCTATGGGGCAGGAGCTGCTGTGGGGCTGCTGAGGGTTAGATCTATGGGGCAGGAGCTGTTGTGGCTCATATCTATTGGGCAGCAGCTGCTTTACATATGATGTGTGTCAGATCTATGGGGCAGGAGCTGCTGTGGGGCTGATGTGGGTCAGATCTATGGGGCAGGAGCTACTGTGGGGCTGATGTGGGTCAAATCTATGGGGCAGAGCTGCTCTTGGGAACATGTTGGTCAGATCTATGGGGCAGGAGCTGCTGTGGGGCTGATGTGGGTCAGATCTATAGGGCAGGAGCTGCTGTGCGACAGATGTGGGTCAGATCTATGGGGCAGGAGCTGCTGTGGGGCTGATGTGGGAAAGATCCTTGGGGCTGAAGCTGCTGTGGGTCATATCTATTGGGCAGCAGCTGTTTTTCATTTGATGTGTGTCAGATCTATTGGGCAGGAGATGGTGTGGAGCTGATGTGGGTTAGATCTATGGGGCAGGAGCTACTGTGGGGCTGATGTTGGTCTCATCTATGGGGCAGGAGCTGCTGTGCGACAGATGTGGGTCAGATCTCTGGGGCAGGTGCTGCTGTGCGACATATGTGGGTCAGATCTATGGGGCAGGATCTGCTGTGGGGCTGATGTGGGAAAGATCTATGGGGCAGGAGATGCTTTGGGGCAGATGTGGATCAGATCTATGGGGCAGGAGTTGCTGTGGGGCTGATGTGGGTCAGATCCTTGGGGCTGAAGCTGCTGTGGGTCATATCTATTGGGCAGCAGCTGCTTTACATATGATGTGTGTCAGATCTATGGGGCAGGAGCTGCTGTGGGGCTGATGTGTGTTAGATCTATGGGGCAGGAGCTGTTGTGGGGCTGATGGGGGTCAGATCTATGGGGCAGGAGCTACTGTGGGGCTGATGTTGGTCTGATCTATGGGGCAGGAGCTGCAGCGGGGCTGATTTGGGTCAGATCTATGGGGCAGGAGCTGCTGCGGGGCTGATGTGGGTTAGATCTATGGGGCAGGAGATGCTGTGGGTCAGATCTATGGGGCAGGAGCTGCTGTGGGGCAGATGTGGGTCAGATCTATGGGTCAGCATCTGCTGTGGGTCTGATGTGGGTCAGATCTATGGGGCAGGAGCTGCTGTGGGGCTGATGTGGGTAAGATCTATGGGGCAGGAGCTGCTGTGGGTCAGATCTATGGGGCAGGAGCTACTGTTGGGCTGATGTTTGTCTGATCTATGGGGCAGGAGCTGCTGTGCGACAGATGTGGGTCAGATCTATGGGGCAGGTGCTGCTGTGCGACATATGTGGGTCAGATATATGGGGCAGGATCTGCTGTGGGGCTGATGTGGGAAAGATCTATGGGGCAGGAGATGCTTTGGGGCAGATGTGGGTCAGATCTATGGGGCAGGAGTTGCTGTGGGGCTGATGTGGGTCAGATCCTTGGGGCTGAAGCTGCTGTGGGTCATATCTATTGGGCAGCAGCTGCTTTACATATGATGTGTGTCAGATCTATGGGGCAGGAGCTGCTTTGGGGCTGATGTTGGTCTGATCTATGGGGCAGGAGCTGCTGCGGGGCTGATTTGGGTCAGATCAATGGGGCAGGAGCTGCTGCGGGGCTGATGTGGGTCAGATCTATGGGGCAGGAGCTGTTGTGGGGCTGATGGGGGTCAGATCTATGGGGCAGGAGATGCTGTGGGTCAGATCTATAGGGCAGGATCTGCTGTGGGGAACATGTGGGTCAGGTCTATGGGGCAGGAGCTGCTGTGGGGCAGATGTGGGTCAGATCTATGGGTCAGCAGCTGCTGTGGGTCTGATGTGGGTCAGATCTATGGGGCAGGAGCTGCTGTGGGTCTGATGTGGGTCAGATCTATGGGGCAGGAGCTGCTGTGTGGCAAATGTGGGTCAGATCTATGGGGCAGGAGCTGTTGTGGGTCAGATCTATGTGGCAGGAACAGATGTGGGCCTGATGTTGGTCAGATTTATGGAGCAGGAGCTGCTGTGTTGCAGATGTGGGTCAGATCTATGGTGCAGGAGCTGCTGTGGGGCAGATGTGGGTCAGAGCTATGGGGCAGGAGCTGCTGTGGGGCAGAAGTGGGCAAGATCTATGGGGTAGGAGATGGTGTGTGGCAGATGTGGGTCAGATCTATGGTGTAGGAGCTGCTGTGGGGCTGATGTGGGTCAGATCTATGGGGCAGGAGCTGCTGTGGTTAAGATCTATTTGGCAGGATCTGCTGCGGGGCAGATTTGGGTCAGATCTATGGGGTAGGAGCTGCTGTGTGGCAAATGTGGGTCAGATCTATGGGGCAGGAGCTGCTGTGGGTCAGATATATTTGGCAGGATCTGCTGTGGGGCAGATTTGGGTCAGATCTATGGGGCAGGAGCTGCAGTGGAGGTGATGTGTGTCAGATCTATGGGGCAGGAGCTGCTGTGGGGCTGCTGTGGGTTAGATCTATGGGGCAGGAGCTGTTGTGGCTCATATCTATTGGGCAGCAGCTGCTTTACATATGATGTGTGTCAGATCTATGGGGCCGGAGCTGCAGTGGGGCTGATGGGGGTCAGATCTATGGGGCAGGAGCTACTGTGGGGCTGATGTGGGTCAAATCAATGGGGCAGAGCTGCTCTTGGGAACATGTGGGTCAGATCTATGGGGCAGGAGCTGCTGTGGGGCTGATGTGGGTCAGATCTATAGGGCAGGAGCTGCTGTGCGACAGATGTGGGTTAGATCTATGGGGCAGGATCTGCTGTGGGGCTGATGTGGGAAAGATCTATGGGGCAGAAGATTCTTTGGGGCAGATGTGGGTCACATCTATGGGGCAGGAGTTGCTGTGGGGCTGATGTGGGTCAGATCCTTGGGGCTGAAGCTGCTGTGGGTCATATCTATTGGGCAGCAGCTGCTTTACATATGATGTGTGTCAGATCTATGGGGCAGGAGCTGCTGTGGGGCTGATGTGGGTTAGATCTATGGGGCAGGAGCTGCAGTGGGGCTGATGGGGGTCAGATCTATGGGGCAGGAGCTGCTGTGGGGCTGATGTGGGTTAGATCTAGTGGGTAGGAGCTGTTGTGGGGCTGATGGGGGTCAGATCTATGGGGCAGGAGATGCTGCGGGTCAGATCTATGGGGCAGGAGCTGCTGGGGGGAACATGTGGGTCAGGTCTATGGGGCAGGAGCTGCTGTGGGGCAGATGTGGGTCAGATCTATGGGTCAGGAGCTGCTGTGTGGCAAATGTGGGTCAGATCTATGGGGCAGGAGCTGCTGTGGGTCAGATCTATGGGGCAGGAACAGATGTGGGCCTGATGTTGGTCAGATTTATGGAGCAGGAGCTGCTGTGTTGCAGATGTGGGTCAGATCTATGGTGCAGGAGCTGCTGTGGGGCAGATGTAGGGCTTATCTATGGGGCAGGAGCTGCTGTGAGGCTGATGGGTGTTAGATCTATGGGGAGGAGCTGCTGTGGTGTAGATGTGGGTCAGAGCTATGGGGCAGGAGCTGCTGTGGGGCAGAAGTGGGCAAGATCTATGGGGTAGGAGATGGTGTGTGGCAGATGTGGGTCAGATCTATGGTGTAGGAGCTGCTGTGGGGCTGATGTGTGTCAGATCTATGGGGCAGGAGCTACTGTGGGGCTGATGGGGGTCAGATCTATGGGGCAGGAGCTGCTGCGGGGCTGATTTGGGTCAGATCTATGGGGCAGGAGCTGCTGTGGGGCTGATGTGGGTTAGATCTATGGGGCAGGAGCTGTTGTGGGGCTGATGGGGGTCAGATCTATGGGGCAGGAGCTACTGTGGGTCAGATTTATGAGTCAGGAGCTCCTGTGTGGCTGATGTGGGTCAGATCTCTGGGGCAGGAGCTGCTGTGGGGCATATGTGGGTCAGATCTATATGGCAAGAGCGGCTGTGGGGCACATGTGGGTCAGACCTATGGGGCAGGAGTTGCTGTGGGGCAGATGAGGGACATATCTATGGTGCAAAATCTGCTGTTGGACTGATGTGGGTCAGATCTATGAGTTTGGAGCTGCTGTGGGGCACATGTGTGTCAGATCTATGGGCCAGGAGGTGCTGTGGGTCAGATCTATGGGGCAGGAACAGATGTGGGCCTGATGTTGGTCAGATTTATGGAGCAGGAGCTGCTGTGTTGCAGATGTGGGTCAGATCTATGGTGCAGGAGCTGCTGTGGGGCAGATGTAGGGCTTATCTATGGGGCAGGAGCTGCTGTGAGGCTGATGGGTGTTAGATCTATGGGGAGGAGCTGCTGTGGTGTAGACGTGGGTCAGATCTATGGGGCAGGAGCTGTTGTGGGGCTGATGGTGTCAGATCTATGGGGCAGGAACTGCTGTGGGTCTGATGTGGGTTAGATCTATGGGGCAGGAGCTGTTGTGGGGCTGATGGGGGTCAGATCTATGGGGCAGGAGCTACTGTGGGGCAGATTTATGAGTCAGGAGCTGCTGTGTGGCTGATGTGGGTCAGATCTATGGGGCAGGAGCTGCTGTGGGGCACATGTGGGTCAGACCTATGGTGCAGGAGCTGCTGTGGGGCAGATGTAGCGCTTATCTATGGGGCAGGAGCTGCTGTGAGGCTGATGGGTGTTAGATCTATGGGGAGGAGCTGCTGTGGTGCAGATGTGGGTCAGAGCTATGGGGCAGGAGCTGCTGTGGGGCAGAAGTGGGTAAGATCTATGGGGTAGGAGATGGTGTGTGGCAGATGGGGGTCAGATCTATGGTGTAGGAGCTGCTGTGGGGCTGATGTGGGTCAGATCTATGGGGCAGGAGCTGCTGTGGTTAAGATCTATTTGGCAGGATCTGCTGTGGGGCAGATTTGGGTCAGATCTATGGGGCAGGAGCTGCAGTGGAGATGATGTACGTCAGATCTATGGGGCAGGAGCTGCTGTGGGGCTGCTGTGGGTTAGATCTATGGGGCAGGAGCTGTTGTGGCTCATATCTATTGGGCAGCAGCTGCTTTACATATGATGTGTGTCAGATCTATGGGGCCGGAGCTGCAGTGGGGCTGATGGGGGTCAGATCTATGGGGCAGAGCTGCTCTTGGGAACATGTGGGTCAGATCTATGGGGCAGGAGCTGCTGCGGGGCTGATGTGGGTCAGATCTATAGGGCAGGAGCTGCTGTGGGACAGATGTGGGTCAGATCTATGGGGCAGGAGATGCTTTGGGGCAGATGTGGGTCACATCTATGGGGCAGGAGTTGCTGTGGGGCTGATGTGGGTCAGATCCTTGGGGCTGAAGCTGCTGTGGGTCATATCTATTGGGCAGCAGCTGCTTTACGTATGATGTGTGTCAGATCTATGGGGCAGGAGCTGCTGCGGGGCTGATGTGGGTTAGATCTATGGGGCAGGAGCTGTTGTGGGGCTGATGGGGGTCAGATCTATGGGGCAGGAGCTTCTGTGGGGCTGATGTTGGTCTCATCTATGGGGCAGGAGCAGCTGTGCGACAGATGTGGGTCAGATCTATGGGGCAGGTGCTGCTGTGCGACATATGTGGGTCAGATCTATGGGGCAGGATCTGCTGTGGGGCTGATGTTGGAAAGATCTATGGGGCAGGAGATGCTTTGGGGTAGATGTGGGTCAGATCTATGGGGCAGGAGTTGCTGTGGGGCTGATGTGGGTCAGATCCTTGGGGCTGAAGCTGCTGTGGGTCATATCTATTGGGCAGCAGCTGCTTTACATATGATGTGTGTCAGATCTATGGGGCAGGAGCTGCTGTGGGGCAGATGTGGGTCAGATCTATGGGTCAGCAACTGCTGTGGGTCTGATGTGGGTCAGATCTATGGAGCAGGAGCTGCTGTGTTGCAGATGTGGGTCAGATCTATGGTGCAGGAGCTGCTGTGGGGCAGATGTAGCGCTTATCTATGGGGCAGGAGCTGCTGTGAGGCTGATGGGTGTTAGATCTATGGGGAGGAGCTGCTGTGGTGTAGACGTGGGTCAGATCTATGGGGCAGGAGCTGCAGTGGAGATGATGTACGTCAGATCTATGGGGCAGGAGCTGCTGTGGGGCTGCTGTGGGTTAGATCTATGGGGCAGGAGCTGTTGTGGCTCATATCTATTGGGCAGGAGCTGCTTTACATATGATGTGTGTCAGATCTATGGGGCCGGAGCTGCAGTGGGGCTGATGGGGGTCAGATCTATGGGGCAGGAGCTACTGTGGGGCTGATGTGGGTCAAATCAATGGGGCAGAGCTGCTCTTGGGAACATGTGGGTCAGATCTATGGGGCAGGAGCTGCAGTGGGGCTTATGTGGGTTAGATCTATGGGGCAGGAGCTGTTGTGGGGCTGATGGGGGTCAGATCTATGGGGCAGGAGCTACTGTGGGGCTGATGGGGGTCAGATCTATGGGGCAGGAGCTACTGTGGGGCTGATGTTGGTCTCATCTATGGGGCAGAAGCTGCTGTGCGACAGATGTGGATCAGATCTATGGGTCAGGTGCTGCTGTGCGACATATGTGGGTCAGATCTATGGGGCAGGATCTGCTGTGGGGCTGATGTGGGAAAGATCTATGGGGCAGGAGATACTTTGGGGCAGATGTGGGTCAGATCTATTGGGCAGGAGTTGCTGAGGGGCTGATGTGGGTCAGATCCTTGGGGCTGAAGATGCTGTGGGTCATATCTATTGGGCAGCAGCTGCTTTACATATGATGTGTGTCAGATCTATGGGGCAGGAGCTGCTGTGGGGCTGATGTGGGTTAGATCTATGGGGCAGGAGCTGCTGTGGGGCTGATGGGGTCAGATCTATGGGGCAGGAGCTGCTGTGGGGCTGATGTGGGTTAGATCTAGGGGGCAGGAGCTGTTGTGGGGCTGATGGGGGTCAGATCTATGGGGCAGGAGATGCTGTGGGTCAGATCTATGGGGCAGGAGCTGCTAGGGGGAACATGTGGGTCAGGTCTATGGGGCAGGAGCTGCTGTGGGGCAGATGTGGGTCAGATCTATGGGGCAGGAGCTCCTGTGTGGCAAATGTGGGTCAGATCTATGGGGCAGGAGCTGCTGTGGGTCAGATCTATGGGGCTGGAACAGATGTGGGCCTGATGTTGGTCAGATTTATGGAGCAGGAGCTGCTGTGTTGCAGATGTGGGTCAGATCTATGGTGCAGGAGCTGCTGTGGGGCAGATGTAGGGCATATCTATGGGGCAGGAGCTGCTGTGAGACTGATGGGTGTTAGATCTATGGGGAGGAGCTGCTGTGGTGCAGATGTGGGTCAGAGCTATGGGGCAGGAGCTGCTGTGGGGCAGATGTGGGTCAGATCTATGGTGTAGGAGCTGCTGTGGGGCTGATGTGGGTCAGATCTATGGGGCAGGAGCTGCTGTGGTTAAGATCTATTTGGCAGGATCTGCTGTGGGGCAGATTTGGGTCAGATCTATGGGGCAGGAGCTGCAGTGGAGATGATGTACGTCAGATCTATGGGGCAGGAGCTGCTGTGGGGCTGCTGTGGGTTAGATCTATGGGGCAGGAGCTGTTGTGTGTCATATCTATTGGGCAGCAGCTGCTTTACATATGATGTGTGTCAGATCTATGGGGCCGGAGCTGCAGTGGGGCTGATGTGGGTCAGATCTATGGGGCAGGAGCTACTGTGGGGCTGATGTGGGTCAAATCAATGGGGCAGAGCTGCTCTTGGGAACATGTGGGTCAGATCTATGGGGCAGGAGCTGTTGTGGGGCTGATGGGGATCAGATCTATGGGGCAGGAGCTACTGTGTGTCAGATTTATGAGTCAGGAGCTGCTGTGTGGCTGATGTTGGTCAGATCTATGGGGCTGGAGCTGCTGTGGGGTATATGTGGGTCAGATCTATATGGCAGGAGCTGCTGTGGGGCACATGTGGGTCAGACCTATGGGGCAGGAGTTGCTGTGGGGCAGATGAGGGACATATCTATGGTGCAAAATCTGCTGTTGGACTGATGTGGGTCAGATCTATGAGTTTGGAGCTGCTGTGGGGCACATGTGGGTCAGATCTATGGGCCAGGAGATGCTGCGGGGCTGATTTGGGTATGATCTATGGGTCAGCAGCTGCTGTGGGTCTGATGTGGGTTAGATCTATGGGGCAGGAGCTGCTGTGGGGCTGATGGGGGTCAGATCTATGGGGCAGGAAATGCTGTGGGTCAGATCTATGGGGCAGGAGCTGCTGTGGGGAACATGTGGGTCAGGTCTATGGGGCAGGAGCTGCTGTGGGGCAGATGTGGGTCAGATCTATGGGTCAGCAGCTGCTGTGGGTCTGATGTGGGTCAGATCTATGGGGCAGGAGCTGCTGTGGGGCTGATGTGGGTCAGATCTATGGGGCAGGAGCTGCTGTGGGTCAGATCTATGGGGCAGGAACAGATGTGGGCCTGATGTTGGTCAGATTTATGGAGCAGGAGCTGCTGTGTTGCAGATGTGGGTCAGATCTATGGTGCAGGAGCTGCTGTGGGGCAGATGTAGGGCGTATCTATGGGGCAGGAGCTGCTGTGAGGCTCACGGGTGTTAGATCTATGGGGAGGAACTGCTGTGGTGCAGATGTGTGTCAGAGCTATGTTGCAGGAGCTGCTGTGGGGCAGTAGTGGGTAAGATCTATGGGGTAGGAGATGGTGTGTGGCAGATGTGGGTCAGATCTATGGTGTAGGAGCTGCGGTGGGGATGATGTGTGTCAGATCTATGGGGCAGGAGCTACAGTGGGGCTGATGGGGGTCAGATCTATGGGGCAGGAGCTACTGTGGGGCTGATGTTGGTCTCATCTATGGGGCAGGAGCTGCTGTGCGACAGATGTGGGTCAGATCTATGGGGCAGGTGCTGCTTTGCGACATATGTGGGTCAGATCTATGGGGCAGGATCTGCTGTGGGGCTGATGTGGGAAAGATCTATGGGGCAGGAGATGCTTTGGGGCAGATGTGGGTCAGATCTATGGGGCAGGAGTTGCTGTGGGGCTGATGTGGGTCAGATCCTTGGGGCGGAAGCTGCTGTGGGTCATATCTATTGGGCAGCAGCTGCTTTACATATGATGTGTGTCAGAACTATGGGGCAGGAGCTGCTGTGGGGCAGATATGGGTCAGGTCTATGGGGCAAGAGCTGTTGTGGGGCTGATGGGGTCAGATCTATGGGGCAGGAGCTACTGTGGGGCTGATGTTGGTCTGATCTATGGGGCAGGAGCTGCTGCGGGGCTGATTTGGGTCAGATCTATGGGGCAGGAGCTGCTGTGGGGCTGATGTGGGTTAGATCTATGGGGTAGAAGCTGCTGTGGGGCTGATGGGGGTCAGATCTATGGGGCAGGAGATGCTGTGTGTCAGATCTATGTGGCAGGAGCTGCTGTGGGGAACATGTGGGTCAGGTCTATGGGGCAGGAGCTGCTGTGGGGCAGATGTAGGTCAGATCTATGGGTCAGCAGCTGCTGCGGGCCTGATGTGGGTCAGATCTATGGGGCAGGAGCTGCTGTGGGGCTGATGTGGGTCAGATCTATGGGGCAGGAGCTGCTGCGGGTGAGATCTATTGGGCAGCAGCTACTTTACATATGATGTGTGTCAGATCTATGGGGCAGGAGCTGCTGTGGGGCTTATGTGGGTCAGATCTGTGGGGCAGGAGCTGTTGTGGGGCTGATGGGGTCAGATCAATGGGGCAGGATCTGCTGTGGGTCTGATGTGGGTTAGATCTATGGGGCAGGAGCTGTTGTGGGGCTTATGGGGGTCAGATCTATGGGGCAGGAGCTACTGTGTGTCAGATTTATTAGTCAGGAGCTGCTGTGTGGCTGATGTGGGTCAGATCTATGGGGCAGGAGCTGCTGTGGGGCATATGTGGGTCAGATCTATATGGCAGGAGCTGCTGTGGGGCACATGTGGGTCAGACCTATGGGGCAGGAGTTCCTGTGGGGCAGATGAGGGACATATCTATGGTGCAAAATCTGCTGTTGGACTGATGTGGGTCAGATCTATGAGTTTGGAGCTGCTGTGGGGCACATGTGGGTCAGATCAATGGGCCAGGAGCTGCTGTGGGGCTGATGTGGGTCAGATCTATGGCGCAGGAGCTGCTGTGAGTCAGATCTATGGGGCAGGAAAAGATGTGGGCCTGATGTTGGTCAGATTTATGGAGCAGTAGCTGCTGTGTTGCAGATGTGGGTCAGATCTATGGTGCAGGAGCTGCTGTGGGGCAGATGTAGGGCATATCTATGGGGCAGGAGCTGCTGTGAGGCTGATGGGTGTTAGATCTATGGGGAGGAACGGCTGTGGTGCAGATGTGGGTCAGAGTTATGGGGCAGGAGCTGCTGTGGGGCACATGTGGGTCAGATCTATGGGCCAGGAGCTGCTGCGGGGCTGATGTGGGTCAGATCTATGGGGCAGGAGCTGCTGTGGGGCTGATGTGGGTCAGATCTATGGGTCAGCAGCTGCTGTGGGTCTGATGTGGGTCAGATCTATGGGGCAGGAGCTGCTGTGGGGCAGATGTGGGTTAGATCTATGGGGCAGGAGCTGCTGTGGGTCAGATCTATGGGGCAGGAACAGATGTGGGCCTGATGTTTGTCAGATTTATGGAGCAGGAGCTGCTGTGTTTCAGATGTGGGTCAGATCTATGGTGCAGGAGCTGCTGTGGGGCAGATGTAGGGAATATCTATGGGGCAGGAGCTACTGTGAGGCTGATGGGTGTTATATCTATGGGGAGGAGCTGCTGTGGTGCAGATGTGGGTCAGAGCTATGGGGCAGGAGCTGCTGTGGGTCTGATGTGGGTCAGATCTATGGGGCAGGAGCTGCTGCGGGGCAGATGTGGGTCAGATCTATGGGACAGGAGCTGCTGTGGGTCAGATCTATGGGGCAGGAACAGATGTGGGCCTGATGTTGGTCAGATTTATGGAGCAGGAGCTGCTGTGTGGCAAATGTGGGTCAGATCTATGGGGCAGGAGCTGCTGTGGGGCAGATGTAGCGCTTATCTATGGGGCAGGAGCTGCTGTGAGGCTGATGGGTGTTAGATCTATTGGGAGGAGCTGCTGTGGTGTAGATGTGGGTCAGAGCTATGGGGCAGGAGCTGCTGTGCGACAGATGTGGGTCAGATCTATGGGGCAGGTGCTGCTGTGCGACATATGTGGGTCAGATCTATGGGGCAGGATCTGCTGTGGGGCTGAATTGGGAAAGATCTATGGGGCAGGAGATGCTTTGGGGCAGATGTGTGTCAGATCTATGGGGCAGGAGCTGTTGTGGGGCTGATGGGGGTCAGATCCTTGGGGCTGAAGCTGCTGTGGGTCATATCTATTGGGCAGCAGCTGCTTTACATATGATGTGTGTCAGATCTATGGGGCAGGAGCTGCTGTGGGGCTTATGTGGGTCAGATCTATGGGGCAGGAGCTGTTCTGGGGATGATGGGGTCAGATCTATAAGCAAGGAGCTACTGTGGGGCTGATGTTGGTCTGATCTATGGGGCAGGAGCTGCTGCGGGGCTGATTTGGGTCAGATCTATGGGGCAGGAGCTGCTGTGGGGCTGATGTGGGTTAGATCTATGGTGCAAAATCTGCTGTTGGACTGATGTGGGTCAGATCTAAGAGTTTGGAGCTGCTGTGGGGCACATGTGGGTCAGATCTATGGGCCAGGAGGTGCTGCGGGGCTGATTTGGGTCAGATCTATGGGGCAGGAGCTGCTGTGGGTCTGATGTGGGTCAGATCTATTGGACAGGAGCTGCTGTGGGTCAGATCTATGGGGCAGGAACAGATGTGGGCCTGATGTTGGTCAGATTTATGGAGCAGGAGCTGCTGTGTTGCAGATGTGGGTCAGATCTATGGTGCAGGAGCTGCTGTGGGGCAGATGTACGGCATATCTATGGGGCAGGAGCTGCTGTGAGGCTGATGGGTGTTAGATCTATGGGGAGGAGTTGCTGTGGTGTAGATGTGGGTCAGAGCTATGGGGCAGGAGCTGCTGTGTGGAAGATGTGGGTCAGATCTATGGGGCAGGAGCTGCTGTGGGGCTGATGTGGGTTAGATCTATGGGGCAGGAGCTGTTGTGGGGCTGATGGGGGTCAGATCTATGGGGCAGGAGCTACTGTGGGGCTCATGTGGGTCAGATCTATGGGGCAGGAGCTGCTGTGGGGCTGATGTGGGTTAGATCTATGGGGCAGGAGCTGCTGTTGGTCTGATGTGGGAAAGATCTATGGGGCAGGAGATGCTTTGGGGCAGATGTGGGTCAGGTCTATGGGGCAGGAGCTGCTGTGGGGCTGATGTGGGTCAGATCCTTGGGGCTGAAGCTGCTGTGGGTCATATCTATTGGGCAGCAGTTGCTTTACATATGATGTGTGTCAGATCTATGGGGCAGGAGCTGCTGTGGGGCTTATGTGCGTCAGATCTATGGGGCAGGAGATGTTGTGGGGCTGATGGGGTCAGATCTATGGGGCAGGAGCTACTGTTGGGCTGATGTTGGTCTGATCTATGGGGCAGGAGCTGCTGCTGGGCTGATTTGGGTCAGATCTATGGGGCAGGAGCTGCAGTGGGGCTGATGTGGGTTAGATCTATAGGGCAGGAGCTGTTGTGGGGCTGATGGGGGTTAGATCTATGGGGCAGGAGCTACTGTGGGTCAGATTTATGAGTCAGGAGCTGCTGTGTGGCTGATGTGGGTCAGATCTATGGGGCAGGAGCTGCTGTGGGGCATATGTGGGTCAGATCTATATGGCAGGAGCTGCTGTGGGGCACATGTGGGTCAGACCTATGGGGCAGGAGTTGCTGTGGGGCAGATGAGGGACATATCTATGGTGCAAAATCTGCTGTTGGACTGATGTGGGTCAGATCTATGAGTTTGGAGCTGCTGTGGGGCACATGTGTGTCAGATCTATGGGCCAGGAGGTGCTGTGGGTCTGATTTGGGTCAGATCTATGGGTCAGCAGCTGCTGTGGGTCTGATTTGGGTCAGATCTATGGGGCAGGAGCTGCTGTGGGGCTGATGGGGGTCAGATATATGGGGCAGGAGATGCTGTGGGTCAGATCTATGGGGCAGGAGGTGCTGTGGGGAACATGTGGGTCAGGTCTATGGGGCAGGAGCTGCTGTGGGGCAGATGTGGGTCAGATCTATGGGTCAGCAGCTGCTGTGGGTCTGATGTGGGTCAGATCTATGTGGCAGGAGCTGCTGTGGGGCTGATGTGGGTCAGATCTATGGGGCAGGAGCTGCTGTGGGGCAGATGTAGGGCATATCTATGGGGCAGGAGCTGCCTTGAGGCTGATGGGTGTTAGATCTATGGGGAGGAACTGCTGTGGTGCAGATGTGGGTCAGAGCTATGTTGCAGGAGCTGCTGAGGGGCAGAAGTGGGTCAGATCTATGGTGTAGGAGCTGCTGTGGGGTTGATGTGTGTCAGATCTATGGGGCAGGAGCTACTGTGGGGCTGATGGGGGTCAGATCTATGGGGCAGGAGCTACTGTGGGGCTGATGTTGGTCTCATCTATGGGGCAGGAGCTGCTGTGCGACAGATGTGGGTCAGATCTATGGGGCAGGTGCTGCTGTGCGACATATGTGGGTCAGTTCTATGGGGCAGGATCTGCTGTGGGGCTGATGTGGGAAAGATCTATGGGGCAGGAGATGCTTTGGGGCAGATGTGGGTCAGATCTATGCGGCAGGAGTTGCTGTGGGGCTGATGTGGGTCAGATCCTTGGGGCTGAAGCTGCTGTGGGTCATATCTATTGGGCAGCAGCAGCTTTACATATGATGTGTGTCAGAACTATGGGGCAGGAGCTGCTGTGGGGCTGATGTGGGTCAGATCTATGGGGCAGGAGCTGTTGTGGGGCTGATGGGGTCAGATCTATGGGGCAGGAGCTACTGTGGGGCTGATGTTGGTCTGATCTATGGGGCAGGAGCTGCTGCGGGGCTGATTTGGGTCAGATCTATGGGGCAGGAGCTGCTGTGGGGCTGATGTGGGTTAGATATAGGGGGTAGAAGCTGCTGTGGGGCTGATGGGGGTAAGATCTATGGGGCAGGAGATGCTGTGTGTCAGATCTATGGGGCAGGAGCTGCTGTGGGGAACATGTGGATCAGGTCTATGGGGCAGGAGCTGCTGTGGGGCAGATGTAGGTCAGATCTATGGGTCAGCAGCTGCTGTGGGTCTGATGTGGGTCAGATTTATGGGGCAGGAGCTGCTGTGGGGCTGATGTGGGTCAGATCTAAGGGGCAGGAGCTGCTGTGGGTCAGATCTATTGGGCAGCAGCTACTTTACATATGATGTGTGTCAGATCTATGGGGCAGGAGCTGCTGTGGGGCTTATGTGGGTCAGATCTATGGGGCAGGAGCTGTTGTGGGGCTGATGGGGTCAGATCTATGGGGCAGGAGCTGCTGTGGGTCTGATGTGGGTTAGATCTATGGGGCAGGAGCTGTTGTGGGGCTGATGGGGGTCAGATCTATGGGGCAGGAGCTACTGTGGGGCAGATTTATGAGTCAGGAGCTGCTGTGTGGCTGATGTGGGTCAGATCTATGGGGCAGGAGCTGCTGTGGGGCATATGTGGGTCAGATCTATATGGCAGGAGCTGCTGTGGGGCACATGTGGGTCAGACCTATGGGGCAGGAGTTGCTGTGGGGCAAATGAGAGACATATCTATGGTGCAAAATCTGCTGTTGGACTGATGTGGGTCAGATCTAAGAGTTTGGAGCTGCTGTGGGGCACATGTGGGTCAGATCTATGGGCCAGGAGCTGCTGCGGGGCTGATTTGGGTCAGATCTATGGGGCAGGAGCTGCTGTGGGTCTGATGTGGGTCAGAGCTATGGGGCAGGAGCTGCTGTGTTGCAGATGTGGGTCAGATCTATGGGTCAGCAGCTGCTGTGGGTCTGATGTGGGTCAGATCTATGGGGCAGGAGCTGCTGTGGGTCAGATGTGGGTCAGATCTATGGGGCAGGAGCTGCTGTGGGTCAGATCTATGGGGCAGGAACAGATGTGGGCCTGATGTTGGTCAGATTTATGGAGCAGGAGCTGCTTTGTTGCAGATGTGGGTCAGATCTATGGTGCAGGAGCTGCTGTGGTTCAGATGTAGGGCATATCTATGAGGCAGGAGCTGCTGTGACGCTGATGGGTGTTAGATCTATGGGGAGGAGCTGCTGTGGTGTAGATGTGGGTCAGAGCTATGGGGCAGGAGGTGCTGTGGGGCAGAAGTGGGTAAGATCTATGGGGTAGGAGATGGTGTGTGGCAGATGTGGGTCAGATCTATGGTGTAGGAGCTGCTGTGGGGCTGATGTGGGTCAGATCTATGGGGCAGGAGCTGCTGTGGTTAAGATCTATTTGGCAGGATCTGCTGTGGGGCAGATTTGGGTCAGATCTATGGGGCAGGAGCTGCTGTGTGGCAAATGTGGGTCAGATCTATGGGGCAGGAGCTACTGTGGGGCAGATGTAGCGCTTATCTATGGGGCAGGAGCTGCTGTGAGGCTGATGGTTGTTAGATCTATGGGGAGGAGCTGCTGTGGTGTAGATGTGGGTCAGAGCTATGGGGCAGGAGCTGCTGTGGGGCAGAAGTGGGTAAGATCTATGGGGTAGGAGATGGTGTGTGGCAGATGTGGGTCAGATCTATGGTGTAGGAGCTGCTGTGGGGCTGATGTGTGTCAGATCTATGGGGCAGGAGCTACTGTGGGGCTGATGGGGGTCAGATCTATGGGGCAGGAGCTACTGTGGGGCTGATGTTGGTCTGATCTATGGGGCAGGAGCTGCTGCAGGGGCTGCTGTGGGTCAGATCTATGGGGCAGGAGCTGCTGTGGGGCTGATGTGGGTTAGATCTATGGGGCAGGAGCTGTTGTGGGGCTGATGGGGGTCAGATCTATGGGGCAGGAGCTACTGTGGGGCAGATTTATGAGTCAGGAGCTGCTGTGTAGCTGATGTGGGTCAGATCTATTGGGCAGGAGCTGCTGTGGGGCATATGTGGGTCAGATCTATATGGCAGGAGCTGCTGTGGGGCACATGTGGGTCAGACCTATGGGGCAGGAGTTGCTGTGGGGCAGATGAGGGACATATCTATGGTGCAAAATCTGCTGTTGGACTGATGTGGGTCAGATCTATGAGTTTGGAGCTGCTGTGGGGCACATGTTGGTCAGATCTATGGGCCAGGAGCTGCTGCGGGGATGATTTGGGTCAGATCTATGGGTCAGCAGCTGCTGTGGGTCTGATGTGGGTCAGATCTATGGGGCAGGAGCTGCTGTGGGGCTGATGTTGGTCAGATCTATGGGGCAGGAGATGCTGTGGGTCAGATCTATGGGGCAGGAGCTGCTGTGGGGAACATGTGGGTCAGGTCTATGGGGCAGGAGCTGCTGTGGGGCAGATGTGGGTCAGATCTATGGGTCAGCAGCTGCTGTGGGTCTGATGTGGGTCAGATCTACGGGGCAGGAGCTGCTGTGGGGCAGATATGGGTGAGATCTATGGGGCAGGAGCTGCTGTGGGTCAGATCTATGGGGCAGGAACAGATGTGGGCCTGATGTTGGTCAGATTTATGGAGCAGGAGCTGCTGTGTTGCAGATGTGGGTCAGATCTATGGTGCAGGAGCTGCTGTGGGGCAGATGTACGGCATATCTATGGGGCAGGAGCTGCTGTGAGGCTGATGGGTGTTAGATCTATGGGGAGGAGCTGCTGTGGTGCAGATGTGGGTCAGAGCTATGGGGCAGGAGCTGCTGTGGGTCAGAAGTGGGTAAGATCTATGGGGTAGGAGATGGTGTGTGGCAGATGTGGGTAAGATCTATGGTGTAGGAGCTGCTGTGGGGCTGATGTGGGTCAGATCTATGGGGCAGGAGATGCTGTGGGTCAGATCTATGGGGCAGGAGCTGCTGTGGGGCTGATGTGGGTCAGGTCTATGGGGCAGGAGCTGCTGTGGGGCAGATGTAGGGCATATCTATGGGGCAGGAGCCGCTGTGGGGCAGATGTGGGTCAGTTCTATGGTGCAGGAGCTGCTGTGGGGCAGATGTGTGTCAGATCTATGGGGCAGGGGCTGCTGTGGGGCAGATGTGGGTCAGATCTATGGGGCAGGAGCTGCTGTGGGTCAGATGTGGGTCAGATCTATAGGTCAGGAGCTGCTGTGGCTGCTGTGGGTCAGTTCTATGGGGCTGGAGATACTTTGGGGCTTATGTGGGTCAAATCAATGGGGCAGTGCTGCTCTGGGGCACATGTGGGTCAGATCTATGTAGCAGGAGCTGCTGTGGGGCAGATTTGAATCAGATCTATAGGGCAGGAGCTGCTGTGGGTCAGATCTATGGGCAGGAGCTGCTGTGGGGCACATGTGAGTTAGATCTATGGGGCAGGAGATGGTGTTGGGCAGATTTGGGTCAGATCTATGGGGCAGCAGCTGCTGTTGGGCTGATGTGGGTCAGATCTATGGGGCAGGAGCTGCTGTGGGGCTGATGTGGGTCAGATCTATGGGGCAGGAGGTGCTGTGGGTCAGATCTATGGGGCAGGAGCTGCTGTGGGGCTGATGTGGGTCAGATCTATGGGGCAGGAGCTGCTGTGGGGCTGATGTGGGTCAGATCTATGGGGCAGGAGCTGCTGTGGGGAACATGTGGGTCAGGTCTATGGGGCAGGAGCTGCTGTGGGGCAGATGTGGGTCAGATCTATGGGGCAGGAGCTGCTGTGGGGAACATGTTGGTCAGATCTATGGGGAAGAGCTGCTGTTGGTCTGATCAATGGGGCAGGAGCAGCAGTGGGGCAGATTTGAGTAAGATCTATAAGGCAGGAGCGGCTGTGGGGCTGATGTGGGTCAGATCTATGAGGTAGTAGCTGCTGTGGGCACATGTGGGTCAGATCTATTGGGCGAAGGCTGCTGTGAGGCACAAGTGAGGCAGATGTACGGGGCAGGAGCTGCTGTGTGGCAAATGTGATTCAGATCTATGGGGCAGGAGCTGCTGTGGGTCAGATCTATGGGGCAGGAACAGATGTGGGCCTGATGTTGGTCAGATTTATGGAGCAGGAGCTGCTGTGTTGCAGATGTGGGTCAAATCTATGGTGCAGGAGCTGCTGTGGGGCAGATGTAGGGCTTATCTATGGGGCAGGAGCTGCTGTGAGGCTGATGGGTGTTAGATCTATGGGGAGGAGCTGCTGTGGTGCAGATGTGGGTCAGAGCTATGGGGCAGGAGCTGCTGTGGGGCAGAAGTGGGTAAGATCTATGGGGTAGGAGATGGTGTGTTGCAGATGTGGGTCAGATCTATGGTGTAGGAGCTGCTGTGGGGCTGATGTGGGTCAGATCTATGGGGCAGGAGCTGCTGTGGTTAAGATCTATTTGGCAGGATCTGCTGTGGGGCAGATTTGGGTCAGATATATCGGGCAGGAGCAGCAGTGGGGCAGATGTGGTAAGATCTATTGGTCAGGAGCTGCAGTGGAGATGATGTACGTAAGATCTATGGGGCAGGAGCTGCTGTGGGGCTGCTGTGGGTCAGATCAATGGGGCTGAAGCTGCTGTGGGTCATATCTATTGGGCAGCAGCTGCTTTACATATGATGTGTGTCAGATCTATGGGGCAGGAGCTGCTGTGGGGCTGATATGGGTCAGATGTATGGGTCAGGAGCTGCTGTGTGGCTGATGAGGGTCAGATCTATGGGGCATGGGCTGCTGTGGGTCAGATCTACGGGACTGGAGCTGCAGTGGAGCACATGTGGGTCAGATCTATGGGGTAGAAGCTGCTGTGGGGCTGATGGGGGTCATATCTATAAGGCAGGAGCTGCTGTGGGGCTGACGTGGGTCAGATGTATGGGGCAGGAGCAGCTGTGCGACAGATGTGGGTCAGATCTATGGGGCAGGAGCTGCTGTGGGGCATATGTGGGTCAGATCTATGGGGCAGGAGCTGCTGTGGGGCTGATGTGGGTCAGATCCTTGGGGCTGAAGCTGCTGTGGGTCATATCTATTTGGCAGCAGCTGCTTTACATATGATGTGTGTCAGATCTATGGGGCAGGAGCTGCTGTGGGGCTGATGTGGGTCAGATCTATGGGGCAGGAGCTGTTGTGGGGCTGATGGGGGTCAGATCTATGGGGCAGGAGCTACTGTGGGGCTGATGTTGGTCTGATCTATGGGGCAGGAGCTTCTGTGCGACAGATGTGGGTCAGATCTATGGGGCAGGATCTGCTGTGGGGCTGATGTGGGAAAGATCTATGGGGCAGGAGATACTGTGGGCCATATGTCGGTCCGATCTATTGGGCAGGAGCTGCTGTGGGGCGCATGTGAATCAGGTCTATGGGGCAGGAGCTGCTGTGGGTCAGATTGTCATGGTTTAATAATGTTGTAATTTTGCTATCAGTATTCCACATCATAACATCATATAAAGCATGAATAATTTTACTGAATCTGCAACTTACAGAAGAAGACTACATCTCCCAGAGAGCAACACGATGGGTCACGGGACCTGGACTCTATATTAACTCTGTCGCAGAACAGACAGACGTCTTTCGAGTTCTGGCGTTCAGGGCAGTGTGTGGGAGCCTTCAGCCGTTCGCCCAGATTCACAGTAGGCCTCGGTTACGGGACTCATTCTCTCTCCTATTTTGCTTGATTCATTAGCTCAATTTTCAATTATATTGTATTCTATTGTGTTATCCTGTATTTCGATACAGTATTTAGTAAATAAGTGTGCCTCCTTACATCGTTGCCGCTGTTTTCTTTTCTTAATTAACTTTTTCTTTTCGGCTGAGGGCCCTTCAGGGGCCCACGGCCCTTGTCACGGACGCAGGTGGATTTTTCGTTCAAACCGTGACAGATTTGGTAGCAGAGGATGGTTCCACTGTTGCAGCCACCCCCATAAGGCATTTGCCACCATCCATGAATCAGTATAAAGATGAAGCATTGGCCACCTCTCCCGTTCAGCCACATCTAAAGCCAGCTGAACAGCCTTTACCTCTGCAAATTTGACTTGATTCTCCTTTACCTTCAGTGGCCTCTGCAACTTGTTGTGTGGGGCTCCATACAGCAGCTTTCCATCTGCGATGCTTCCCTACAATACGACATGATCCGTCTGTGAATAGGGCAAATTACTTTTCGTTTTCTGGTAGCTCATTGTATGGTGGTGCCTCTTTAGCACGTGATACCTCTTCTGTAGGTGGTGTTTCAATTTTTTTACTCTCAGGCCAGTCCATGATCACTTCTAGAATTCCAGGACGGCTGAGTTTTCCCATTCCAGCTCGTTGAGTAATTAATGAAATCCACTTACTCCAAGTGGCATCAGTAGCATGATGGGTGGAGGGAACCTGTCCTTTAAACATCCAATTTATTACTGGCAAGCGAGGTGCTAGAAGAAGCTGAACCTCTGTCCCAACTACTTCAGAAGCAGCCCGAACCCCCTCATACACGGCTAAGATCTCCTTCTTAGTCGGAGTGTAGCGCTCCTCAGACCCTTTATATGCTTGACTCCAAAATCCTAGCGGTCGGCCTCGGATCCTCACATCCTGCCCCGTCCGTACTGGCCCCAAGGCCACGGCACGGGCTATTTCTTGTTTTATCTGCTCAAAAGCCTGCTGCTGCTCAGGACCCCATGAGAAATTATTCTTCTTCTGTGTTACCTGATAGAGGGGGCTCACTATGTGGCTGTAGTTTGGGACATGCATTCTCCAAAAGCCCACTACTCCCAGAAAAGATTGGGTCTCTGTCTTGTCGGTAGGCGGAGACATAGCAGTGATTTTGTCAATCACATCTGCTGGGATGTGACGACGTCCATCTTGCCATTTTATACCTAAGAACTGGATTTCCTGGGCAGGCCCCTTCACCTTGCTGCGCTTAATGGCAAAACCAGCTTTCAAAAGAATTTGGATTATCTGTTTCCCTTTCTTGAAAACCTCTGCTGCTGTATGGCCCCACACTACAATATCATCAATATACTGCAAGTGCTCAGGAGCATCACCCTGTTCCAAAACAGCTTGGATCAATCCATGGCAAATTGTTGGGCTGTGCTTCCACCCCTGAGGTAAACGGTTCCAGGTGTACTGAATACCTCTCCAGGTAAAAGCAAACTGTGGCCTACATTTTGCAGCCAATGGGATGGAAAAGAAGGCATTAGCAATGTCAATGGTGGCATACCACCTAGCTTCTTTTGACTCCAGTTCATACTGGAGTTCTAGCATGTCTGGTACAGCAGCACTTAATGGAGGTGTGACTTCATTCAGGCCACGGTAATCCACCGTCAGCCTCCATTCCCCACTGGTTTTACACACTGGCCATATGGGGCTGTTAAAAGGCGAGTGAGTTTTGCTAATCACTCCCTGATTCTCTAATTGGCGAATTAGCTTGTGAATGGGGAGCAATGAGTCCCTATTGGTGCGGTACTGCCGTCTGTGAACCACTCTGGTGACAATTGGTACCTCTTGGTCTTTTACCTGGTGCAACCTCCCAGCACCCGCTGGGAGACCCGGCGCTCGCTGCGTTGCTTCCGTCCTCCGTTCGGGGGGTTCCGTGCGCCGGCGCTGGCGCGTGGAAAGGGGGTGTGCGGCTGGTCGCGCGCGGGCGCGTGCCAGGCCCCCTTTCGCCCGGTTTTTCCCTATCCATCCATCCATCCATGCATCCACCTTCCCGCTTCGTGGCGGCGCGGGGTAGACCTGGGCGACCATCCACCCGCTCGATCGGCGGGTGCAGTTTCCCGTCCATGCCGCGGGTAGACGTGTCGTCCGTAGCGGGGTCTCCGCCGTTCGTCCTCCCTCGGGCACGCTTGCTTCCTCCATTATTGTTGTGTGTTTTTTTTGTTTTTTGTTTTTTTTTAAATATTTTTGTTTCTTTTAAATTCTTTTTCCTTTTTTTCTCCTTTTTTTCCCCATTTTTTCTTTTTTTCCCTTTTTTCCCCTTTTTAAATATTTTTTTCTTTCTTTTTTTTAAAAATTTTCTTTTCCCCATATTTCCTTATTATTTATTTAGTTATTCATGCAATTATTAATATCGCTCTTCCGCTTTCCCATCTTTTTATTACTTTTATTTTATTTTATTTTATTGTTTTATTTTACCGCGACATTTTACGATCTATCTGTACTTTTTCACACCTTCTTCCTTTTTACTTTTCTTTGACTTCTGGCTTCCCTTCCCTTCCCTTCCCTTCCCTTCCCTTCCCTTCCCTTCCCTTCCCTTCCCTTCCCTTCCCTTCCCTTCCCTTCCCTTCCCTTCCCTTCCCTTCCCTTCCCTTCCCTTCCCCTCCCCTCCCCTCCCTTCCCCTCCCTTCCCTTCCCTTCCCTTCCCTTCCCTTCCCTTCCCTTCCCTTCCCTTCCCTTCCCTTCCCTTCCCTTCCCTTCCCTTCCCTTCCCTTCCCTTCCCTTCCCTTCCCTTCCCTTCCCTTCCCTTCCCTTCCCTTCCCTTCCCTTCCCTTCCCTTCCCTTCCCTTCCCTTCCCTTCCCTTCCCTTCCCTTCCCTTCCCTTCCCTTCCCTTCCCTTCCCTTCCCTTCCCTTCCCTTCCCTTCCCTTCCCTTCCCTTCCCTTCCCTTCCCTTCCCTTCCCTTCCCTTCCCTTCCCTTCCCTTCTCTTTCTCCTCATCACCCGCGCGTGAGTAGGCCCGGCACGGCCTCTGTCACGAAGAAGGGGGTCGCTTGCGTGGCCGGGGAGGGATGGAGGGGTCCGCGACGGGGTTGCGGGTATGCGGGTAGACCTGGCTGCCGGCTGGCGCCTGATCTTCCCGGCCACGCGTCCGTCTTCCACCTTCCCCCCCCCCAGTCCACACCGCACGAGTGGGAACCCGACCCGTACCCGACGGCGGCCTGCCTCCGCCTGCCCCCACCCTGGCCCTCACCCACAACCCGCCCTCTCCCGGACGCATCTCGCCCGACCGGCCCGCGACCGTGTTTTTTTATTTGTTTGTTTGTCTTTGTTTTTGTTTTTTTTTTTTTGTTTGGTCGGTCGGTCACTCGCTTGGTTATTTGTTTGGACCCGATTGGCCCGTTTGGTTTTTTTCTTTTCTTTCCTTTTTCCGCCGGGGTGCTCCTGACGGCTCAGCCCAATGGCGGCTCGACTCGGCGACCGGAGCCCGCCAAAACGCCTCGCCACCCCCCAGCCCCACCGCCACCACCGCCACCACCTCCTCCTCCCGCTGAAAATCCCACGTACCGTTCCACCTCATCTGCCGGCTGGGAGAGAGGCTAGGCGCGAACCCCGCGGGGGACGCGGCCGCCTCCCGCCGGCCCACCTCTCGCCGCTGCCGTCTTCCCGCCGCTCTTTCGCCATCCCTCGCCACGCGGCCTGCCCGCAGTCCGGATATCCGGCCCGAACGGACCCCTGGTGGGCGGGGACCGCGCACATTCCTGCAGAGCCGGGGAGGCGGGCGGGAGGCGGGGCGGCTTTTTCAAAAACTAAAAAAGGGGAAAGTAAAGAAGAACCCACGAGAAAAACAAACAAACAAACAAACAAACAAACAAACGGAAAATAATAAAACCGAGAGGGCGCGTGGGGGCACGGACAAACAATCGAACGGACCAAAGTACGAACGAACCGACGAACAAACAAGCACGCAGACAAAAGGGCAAAACCGCGATGGCGGTGGCGGGACGGCCAGCTTCAAGCAAGGCCGAACCGAGAAGCCCGGGTCCGCCCCGACCCGGCGTCTCCGTGGCGCCTCCGGTGCTCCGGCACGGTCAACACAGCTCGACCCCTGGCCATCGCGGCTCGAGTGCACCGGCACGGTCCAGCCTCTCCTGGTGGGCTCCGCTCGGCTTGGACGTTCCGCGGAAGTGGCCAAGTGTCGCTCTCGTGGCGGCTCCTCTGCGCTGGCACTGTCTACCCGGCTCCGAGCGTCTCCGTAAAGTGGGGGGGGGGGGGGGGGGCACGGCGTCGGCGGCTAGGCGTCGCTTCCCATGCGTCTCGACTAGGTCAGCACAGTCTACCCGGCTCCGAGCGGGACATGGTGCTCGGCGGCGGCTGAAAGAGGTCGCTGCCTATGCAGCTCGACTAGGTCAGCACGGTCTACCCGGCTCCGAGCGGGCCGTGGTGCTGGCGGGGCCTGCTAGAGGTCGCTGCCTATGCGGCTCGACTAGGTCGGCACGGTCTACCCTGCTCCGTGCGTGCGCGAGGGCTCGGCGGCGGTCGCTAGGTGTCGCTGCACGTCTGCCAGCCCGTCCGTCAGCGACCTCTAGCGTCCGTGGAGGAGCAGGGTAGACCGTGCCGACGTGTGGGTCAGATCTATGGGGCAGGAGCTGCTGTGGGGCTGATGTGGGTTAGATCTATGGGGCAGGAGCTGTTGTGGGGCTGATTTGGGTCAGATCTATGGGGCAGGAGCTGCTGTGGGGCTGATGTGGGTCAGATCTATGGGGCAGGAGCTGCTGTGGGGCTGATGTGGGTCAGATCTATGGGGCAGGAGCTGCTGTGGGTCAGATCTATGGGGCAGGAACAGATGTGGGCCTGATGTTGGTCAGATTTATGGAGCAGGAGCTGCTGTGTTGCAGATGTGGGTCAGATCGATGGTGCAGGAGATGCTGTGGGGCAGATGTAGGGCATATCTATGGGGCAGGAGCTGCTGTGAGGCTGATGGGCGTTAGATCTATGGGAGGAGCTGCTGTGGTGCAGATGTGGGTCAGATCTATGGGGCAGGTGCTGCTGTGCGACATATGTGGGTCAGATCTATGGGGCAGGATCTGCTGTGGGGCTGATGTGGGAAAGGTCTATGGGGCAGGAGATGCTTTGTGGCAGATGTGGCTCAGATCTATGGGGCAGAAGTTGCTGTGGGGCAGATGTAGGGCTTATCTATGGGGCAGGAGCTGCTGTGAGGCTGACGGGTGTTAGATCTATGGGGAGGAGCTGCTGTCGTGCAAATGTGGGTCAGAGCTATGGGGCAGGAGCTGCTGTGGGGCAGATGTGGGTCAGATCTATGGTGTAGGAGCAGCTGTGGGGCTGATGTGGGAAAGGTCTATGGGGCAGGAGATGCTTTGGGGCAGATGTGGGTCAAATCTATGGGGCAGGAGTTGCTGTGGGGCTGATGTGGGTCAGATCTCTTGGGCAGCAGCTGCTTTACATATGATGTGTGTCAGATCTATGGGGCAGGAGCTACTGTGGGTCTGATGTTGGTCTGATCTATGGGGCAGGAGCTGCTGCGGGGCTGATTTGGGTCAGATCTATGGGGCAGGAGCTGCTGTGGGGCTGATGTGGGTTAGATCTATGGGGCAGGAGCTGTTGTGGGGCTGATGTGGGTTAGATCTATGGGGCAGGAGCTGTTGTGGGTCATATCTACTGGGCAGCAGCTGCTTTACATATGATGTGTGTCAGATCTATGGGACAGGAGCTACTGTGGGGCTGATGTTGGTCTGATCTATGGGGCAGGAGCTGCTGCGGGGCTGATTTGGGTCAGATCTATGGGGCAGGAGCTGCTGTGGGGCTGATGTGGGTTAGATCTATGGGGCAGGAGCTGTTGTGGGGCTGATGGGGGTCAGATCTATGGGGCAGGAGATGCTGTGGGTCAGATCTATGGGGCAGGAGATGCTTTGGGGCAGATGTGGGTCAAATCTATGGGGCAGGAGTTGCTGTGGGGCTGATGTGGGTCAGATCTATTGGGCAGCAGCTGCTTTATATATGATGTGTGTCAGATCTATGGGGCAGGAGCTACTGTGTGTCTGATGTTGGTCTGATCTATGGGGCAGGAGCTGCTGCGGGGCTGATTTGGGTCAGATCTATGGGGCAGGAGCTGCTGTGGGGCTGATGTGGGTTAGATCTATGGGGCAGGAGCTGTTGTGGGGCTGATGGGGGTCAGATCTATGGGGCAGGAGATGCTGTGGGTCAGATCTATGGGGCAGGAGATGCTGTGGGTCAGATCTATGGGGCAGGAGATGCTGTGGGGCAGATGTGGGTCAGATCTATTGGGCAGCAGCTGCTTTACATATGATGTGTGTCAGATCTATGGGACAGGAGCTACTGTGGGGCTGATGTTGGTCTGATCTATGGGGCAGGAGCTGCTGCGGGGCTGATTTGGGTCAGATCTATGGGGCAGGAGCTGCTGTGGGGCTGATGTGGGTTAGATCTATGGGGCAGGAGCTGTTGTGGGGCTGATGGGGGTCAGATCTATTAGGCAGGAGATGCTGTGGGTCAGATCTATGGGGCAGGAGATGCTTTGGGGCAGATGTGGGTCAAATCTATGGGGCAGGAGCTGCTCTGGGGCTGATGTGGGTCAGATCTATTGGGCAGCAGCTGATTTACATATGATGTGTGTCAGATCTATGGGGCAGGAGCTACTGTGTGTCTGATGTTGGTCTGATCTATGGGGCAGGAGCTGCTGCGGGGCTGATTTGGGTCAGATCTATGGGGCAGGAGCTGCTGTGGGGCTGATGTGGGTTAGATCTATGGGGCAGGAGCTGTTGTGGGGCTGATGGGGGTCAGATCTATGGGGCAGGAGATGCTGTGGGTCAGATCTATGGGGCAGGAGATGCTGTGGGGCAGATGTGGGTCAGATCTATTGGGCAGCAGCTGCTTTACAAATGATGTGTGTCAGATCTATGGGACAGGAGCTACTGTGGGGCTGATGTTGGTCTGATCTATGGGGCAGGAGCTGCTGCGGGGCTGATTTGGGTCAGATCTATGGGGCAGGAGCTGCTGTGGGGCTGATGTGGGTTAGATCTATGGGGCAGGAGCTGTTGTGGGGCTGATGGGGGTCAGATCTATTAGGCAGGAGATGCTGTGGGTCAGATCTATGGGGCAGGAGATGCTTTGGGGCAGATGTGGGTCAAATCTATGGGGCAGGAGCTGCTCTGGGGCTGATGTGGGTCAGATCTATTGGGCAGCAGCTGATTTACATATGATGTGTGTCAGATCTATGGGGCAGGAGCTACTGTGGGTCTGATGTTGGTCTGATCTATGGGGCAGGAGCTGCTGTGGGGCTGATGTGGGTTAGATCTATGGGGCAGGAGCTGTTGTGGGGCTGATGTGGGTTAGATCTATGGGGCAGGAGCTGTTGTGGGTCATATCTACTGGGCAGCAGCTGCTTTACATATGATGTGTGTCAGATCTATGGGACAGGAGCTACTGTGGGGCTGATGTTGGTCTGATCTATGGGGCAGGAGCTGCTGCGGGGCTGATTTGGGTCAGATCTATGGGGCAGGAGCTGCTGTGGGGCTGATGTGGGTTAGATCTATGGGGCAGGAGCTGTTGTGGGGCTGATGGGGGTCAGATCTATGGGGCAGGAGATGCTGTGGGTCAGATCTATGGGGCAGGAGCTGCTGTGGGGAACATGTGTGTCAGGTCTATGGTGCAGGATCTGCTGTGGGGCAGATGTGGGTAAGATCTATGGGTCAGCAGCTGCTGTGGGTCTGATGTGGGTCAGATCTATGGGTCAGCAGCTGCTGTGGGTCTGATGTGGGTCAGATCTATGGGGCAGGAGCTGCTGTGAGGCTGATGGGTGTTAGATCTATGGGGAGGAGCTGCTGTGGTGCAGATGTGGGTCAGAGCTATGGGGCAGGAGCTGCTGTGGAGCTGATGTGGGTCAGATCTATGGGGCAGGAGCTGCTGTAGTTAAGATCTATTTGGCAGGATCTGCTGTGGGGCAGAATTGGGTCAGATCTATGGGGCAGGAGCTGCAGTGGAGATGATGTACGTCAGATCTATGGGTCAGGAGCTGCTGTGGGGCTGCTGTGGGTTAGATCTATGGGGCAGGAGCTGTTGTGGGTCATATCTATTGGGCAGCAGCTGCTTTACATATGATGTGTGTCAGATCTATGGGGCCGGAGCTGCTGTGGGGCTGATGGGGGTCAGATCTATGGGGCAGTATCTATTGTGGGGCTGATGTGGGTCAAATCAATGGGGCAGAGCTGCTCCTGGGAACATGTGGGTCAGATCTATGGGGCAGGATCTGCTGTGGGGCTGATGTGGGTTAGATCTATGGGGCAGGAGCTTTTGTGGGGCTGATGGGGGTCAGATCTATGGGGCAGGATCTACTGTGAGGCTGATGGGGGTCAGATCTATGGGGCAGGAGCTACTGTGGGGCTGATGTTGGTCTCATCTATGGGGCAGGAGCTGCTGTGCGACAGATGTGGGTCAGATCTATGGGGCAGGTGCTGCTGTGCGACATATGTGGGTCAGATCTATGGGGCAGGATCTGCTGTGGGGCTGATGTGGGAAAGATCTATGGGGCAGGAGATGCTTTGGGGCAGATGTGGGTCAGATCTATGGGGCAGGAGGTTCTGTGGGGCTGATGTGGGTCAGATCCTTGGGGCTGAAGCTACTGTGGGTCATATCTATTGGGCAGCAGCTGCTTTACATATGATGTGTGTCAGATCTATGGGGCAGGAGCTGCTGTGGGGCTGATGTGGGTTAGATCTATGGGGCAGGAGCTGTTGTGGGGCTGATGGGGGCCAGATCCTTAGGGCAGGAGCTACTGTGGGGCTGATGTTGGTCTGATCTATGGGGCAGGAGCTGCTGCGGGGCTGATTTGGGTCAGATCTATGGGGCAGGAGCTGCTGTGGTTCTGATGTGGGTTAGATCTATGGGGCAGGAGCTGTTGTGGGGCTGATGGGGGTCAGATCTATGGGGCAGGAGATGCTGTGGGTCAAATCTATGGGGCAGGAGCTGCTGTGGGGAACATGTGTGTCAAAATTATGGGGCAGGAGCTGCTGTGGGGCAGATGTGGGTCAGATCTATGGGTCAGCAGCTGCTGTGGGTCTGATGTGGGTCAGATCTATGGGTCAGCAGCTGCTGTAGGTCTGATGTGTGTCAGATCTATGGGGCAGGAGCTGCTGTGGGTCAGATCTATGGGGCAGGAACAGATGTGGGCCTGATGTTGGTCAGATTTATGGAGCAGGAGCTGCTGTGTTGCAGATGTGGGTCAGATCTATGGTGCAGGAGCTGCTGTGGGGCAGATGTAGGGCATATCTATGGGGCAGGAGCTGCTGTGAGGCTGATGGTTGTTAGATCTATGGGGAGGAGCTGCTGTGGTGCAGATGTGGGTCAGAGCTATGGGGCAGGAGCTGCTGTGTGGCAGATGTGGGTCAGATCTATGGTGTAGGAGCTGCTGTGGGGCTGATGTGGGTCAGATCTATGGGGCAGGAGCTGCTGTGGTTAAGATCTATTCGGCAGGATCTGCTGTGGGGCAGATTTGGGTCAGATCTATGGGGCAGGAGCTGCAGTGGAGATGATGTACGTCAGATCTATGGGGCAGGAGCTGCTGTGGGGCTGAATTGGGTTATATCTATTGGGCAGGAGCTGTTGTGGGGCTGATGGGGTCAGATCTATGGGGCAGCAGCTACTGTGGGGCTGATGTTTGTCTGATCTATGGGGCAGGAGCTGCTGCGGGGCTGATTTGGGTCAGATCTATGGGGCAGGAACTGCTGTGGGGCTGATGTGGGTTAGATCTATGGGGCAGGAGCTCTTGTGGGGCAGATGGGTGTCAGATCTATGGGGCAGGAGATGCTGTGGGTCAGATTTATGGAGCAGGAGCTGCTGTGTTGCAGATGTGGGTCAGATCTATGGTGCAGGAGCTGCTGTGTTGCAGATGTGAGTCAGAGCTATGGGGCAGGAGCTGCTGTGTGGAAGATGTGGGTCAGATCTATGGTGTAGGAGCTGCTGTGGGGCTGATGTGGGTCAGATCTATGGGGCAGGAGCTGCTGTGGTTAAGATCTATTTGGCAGGATCTGCTGTGGGGCAGATTTGGGTCAGATCTATGGGGCAGGAGCTGCAGTGGAGATGATGTACGTCAGATCTATGGGGCAGGAGCTGCTGTGGGGCTGCTGAGGGTTAGATCTATGGGGCAGGAGCTGTTGTGGGTCATATCTATTGGGCAGCAGCTGCTTTATATATGATGTACGTCAGATCTATGGGGCAGGAGCTGCTGTGGGGCTGATGTGGGTCAGATCCTTGGGGCTGAAGCTGCTGTGGGTCATATCTATTGGGCAGCAGCTGCTTTACATATGATGTGTGTCAGATCTATGGGGCAGGAGCTGCTGTGGGGCTTATGTGGGTTAGATCTATGGGGCAGGAGCTGTTGTGGGGCTGATGGGGGTCAGATCTATGGGGCAGGAGCTGCTGTGGGTCAGATCTATGGGGCAGGAGCTGCTGTGGGGTACATGTGGGTCAGGTCTGTGGGGCAGGAGCTGCTGTGGGGCAGATGTGGGTCAGATCTATGGGTCAGCAGCTGCTGTGGGTCTGATCTGGGTCAGATCTATGGGGCAGGAGCTGCTGTGCGGCTGATGTGGGTCAGATCTATGGGGCAGGAGCTGCTGTGGGGCAGAAATGGGTAAGTACTATGGGGTAGGAGCTGCTGTGGTTAAGATCTATTTGGCAGGATCTGCTGTGGGGCAGATTTGGGTCAGATCTATGGGGCAGGAGCTGCAGTGGAGATGATGTACGTCAGATCTATGGGGCTGGAGCTGCTGTGGGGCTGCTGTGGGTTAGATCTATGGGGCAGGAGCTGTTGTGGGTTATATCTATTGGGCAGCAGCTGCTTTACATATGATGTGTGTCAGATCTATGGGGCCGGAGCTGCAGTGGTGCTAATGGAGGTCAGATCTATGGGGAGGGAGCTACTGTGGGGCTGATGTGGGTCAAATCAATTTGGCAGAGCTGCTCTTGGGAACATGTGGGTCAGATCTACGGGGCAGGAGCTGCTGTGGGGCTGATGTGGGTCAGATCCTTGGGGCTGAAGCTGCTGTGGGTCATATCTATTGGGCAGCAGCTGTTTACATATGATGTGTGTCAGATCTATGGGGCAGGAGCTGCTGTGGGGAACATGTGGGTCAGGTCTATGGGGCAGGAGCTGCTGTGGGGCAGATGTGGGTCAGATCTATGGGTGAGCAGCTGCTGTGGGGCTGATGTGGGTCTGATCTATGGGGCAGGAGCTGCTGTTGGTCAGATCTATGGGGCAGGAACAGATGTGGGCCTGATGTTTGTCAGATTTATGGAGCAGGAGCTGCTGTGTTGCTGATGTGTGTCAGATCTATGGTGCAGGAGCTGCTGTGGGGCTGATGTGGGTGAGATCTATGGGGCAGGAGCTGCTGCGGTTAAGATCTATTTGGCAGGATCTGCTGTGGTGCAGATTTGGGTCAGATCTATGGGGCAGGAGCTGCTGTGTGGCAAATGTGGGTCAGATCTATGGGGCAGGAGCTGCTGTGGGTCAGATCTATGGGGCAGGAACAGATGTGGGCCTGATGTTTGTCAGATTTATGGAGCAGGAGCTGGTGTGTTGCAGATGTGGGTCAGATCTATGGTGTAGGAGCTACTGTGGGGCAGATGTAAGGCTTATCTATGGGGCAGGAGCTGCTGTGAGGCTGATGGGTGTTAGATCTATGGGGAGGCGCTGCTGTGGTGCAGATGTGGGTCAGAGCTATCGGGCAGGAGCTGCTGTGTGGCAGATGTGGGTCAGATCTATGGTGTAGGAGCTGCTGTGGGGCTGATGTTGGTCAGATCTATGGGGCAGGAGCAGCTGTGGTTAAGATTTATTTGGCAGGATCTGCTGTGCGGCAGATTTGGGTCAGATCTATGGGGCAGGAGCTGCAGTGGAGATGGTGTACGTCAGATCTATGGGGCAGGAGCTACTGTGGGGCTGATGTTGGTCTGATCTATGGGGCAGGAGCTGCTGTGCGACAGATGTGGGTCAGATCTATGGGGCAGGTGCTGCTGTGCGACATATGTGGGTCAGATCTATGGGGCAGGATCTGCTGTGGGGCTGATGTGGGAAAGATCTATGGGGCAGGAGCTGCTGTGGGGCTGATGTGGGTCAGATCTATGGGGCAGGAGTTGCTGTGGGGCTGATGTGGGTCAGATCCTTGGGGCTGAAGCTGCTGTGGGTCATATCTATTGGGCAGCAGCTGTTTACATATGATGTGTGTCAGATCAATGGGGCAGAAGCTGCTGTGGGGCTGATGTGGGTTAGATCTATGGGGCAGGAGCTGTTGTGGGGCTGATGGGGTCAGATCTATGGGGCAGGAGCTTCTGTGGGGCTGATGTTGGTCTGATCTATGGGGCAGGAGCTGCTGCGGGGCTGATTTGGGTCAGATCTATGGGGCAGGAGCTGCTGTGGGGCTGATGTGGGTTAGATCTATGGGGCAGGAGCTGTTGTGGGGCTGATGTGGGTCAAATCTATGGGGCAGGAGCTGTTGTGGGGCTGATGGGGGTTAGATCTATGGGGCAGGAGATGCTGTGGGTCAGATCTATGGGGCAGGAACAGATGTGGGCCTGATGTTGGTCAGAACTATGGAGCAGGAGCTGCTGTGGGGCAGATTTGAATCTGATCTATAGGGCAGGAGCTGCTGTGGGTCAGATCTAGGGGCAGGAGCTGCTGTGGGGCACATGTGTGTTAGATCTATGGGGCAGGAGATGGTGTGGGGCAGATGTGGTTCAGATCTATGGGGCAGGATCTCCTGGGGGCTGATGTGGTTCAGATCTGTGGGGTAAAATCTGCTGTGGGGCAGATGTGGTTCAGATGTATGGGGCAGGAGATGCTGTGGGTCAGATCTATGGGGCAGGAGCTGCTGTGGGGCAGATGTGGGTCAGATCTATGGGTCAGCAGCAGTTGTGGGTCTGATGTGGGTCAGATCTATGGGTCAGGAGCTGCTGTGGGGCAGATGTGGGTCTGTTCTATGGGGCAAGAGCTGCTGTGGTGCAGATGTGGGTCAGATCTATGGGGCAGGAGCTGCTGTGGGGCTCATACGGTTAAGATCTATGTAGCGGGAGATGCTGTGGGGCTGATGAGGGTCAGATCTATGGGGCAGGAACAGATGTGGGGCTGTTGTTGGTCAGATCTATAGGGCAGGAGCTGCTCTGGGGCAAAAGTGGGTCAGATCTATGGGGCAGGATCTCCTGTGGGGCTGCTGTGGGTTAGATCTATGGGGCAGGAGCTGTTGTGGGGCAGATGTGGGTCAGATCTATGGGGCAGGATCTGCTGTGGGGCTGATGTGGGTCAGATCCTTGGGGCTGAAGCTGCTGTGGGTCATATCTATTGGGCAGCAGCTGCTTTACATATGATGTAGGTCAGATCTATGGGGCAGGAGCTGCTGTGGGGCTGATGTGGGTCAGATCTATGGGGCAGGGGCTGCTGTGGGGCTGATACGGTTAAGATCTATGTAGCGGGAGATGCTGTGGGGCTGATGAGGGTCAGATCTATGGGGCAGGAGCTGATGTGGGGCTGATGTTGGTCAGATCTATAGGGCAGGAGTTGCAGTGGGGCTGATGTGGGTCAGATCTATGGGGCAGGATCTCCTGTGGGGCTGATGTGGGTCAAATCAATGGGGAAGAGCTGCTCTGGGGCACATGTGGGTCTGATCTATGGAGCAGGAGCTGCTGTGGGGCAGATTTGAATCAGATCTATAGGGCAGGAGCTGCTGGGGTCAGATCTATGGAGCAGGAGCTGCTGTGGGGCAGATTTGAATCAGATCTATAGGGCAGGAGCTGCTGTGGGTCAGATCTATGGAGCAGGAGCTGTTGTGGGTCATATCTATTGGGCAGCAGCTGCTTTACATATGATGTGTGTCAGATCTATTGGGCAGGAGCTGCTGTGGGGCTGATGTGGGTCAGATCTATGGGGCAGGAGCTGCTGTGGGGCAGATGTGGGTCAGATCTATGGGGCAGGAGCTGCTGTGGGTCAGATCTATGGGGCAGGAACAGATGTGGGCCTGATGTTGGTCAGATTTATGGAGCAGGAGCTGCTGTGTTGCAGATGTGGGTCAGATCTATGGTGCAGGAGCTGCTGTGGGGCAGATGTAGGGCTTATCTATGGGGCAGGAGCTGCTGTGAGGCTGATGGGTGTTAGATCTATGGGGAGGAGCTGCTGTGGTGCAGATGTGGGTCAGAGCTATGGGGCAGGAGCTGCTGTGGGGCAGAAGTGGGTAAGATCTATGGGGTAGGAGATGGTGTGTGGCAGATGTGGGTCAGATCTATGGTGTAGGAGCTGCTGTGGGGCTGATGTGGGTCAGATCTATGGGGCAGGAGCTGCTGTGGTTAAGATCTATTTGGCAGGATCTGCTGTGGGGCAGATTTGGGTCAGATCTATGGGGCAGGAGCTGCTGTGTGGCAAATGTGGGTCAGATCTATGGGGCAGGAGCTGCTGTGGGTCAGATCTATGGGGCAGGAACAGATGTGGGCCTGATGTTGGTGAGATTTATGGAGCAGGAGCTCCTGTGTTGCAGATGTGGGTCAGATCTATGGTGCAGGAGCTGCTGTGGGGCAGATGTAGGGCTTATCTATGGGGCAGGAGCTGCTGTGAGGCTGATGGGTGTTAGCTCTATGGGGAGGAGCTGCGGTGGTGCAGATGTGGGTCAGAGCTATGGGGCAGGAGCTGCTGTGGGGCAGATGTGGGTCAGATCTATGGTGTAGGAGCTGCTGTGGGGCTGATGTATGTCAGATCTATGGGGCAGGAGCTGCTGTGGTTAAGATCTATTTGGCAGGATCTGCTGTGGGGCAGATTTGGGTCAGATCTATGGGGCAGGAGCAGCAGTGGAGATGATGTACGTCAGATCTATGGGGCAGGAGCTGCTGTGGGGCTGCTGTGGGTTAGACCTATGGGGCAGGAGCTGTTGTGTGTCATATCTATTGGGCAGCAGCTGCTTTACATATGATGTGTGTCAGATCTATGGGGCCGGAGCTGCAGTGGGGCTGATGTGGGTCAGATCTATGGGGCAGGAGCTACTCTGGGGCTGATGTGGGTCAAATCAATGGGGCAGAGCTGCTCTTGGGAACATGTGGGTCAGAGCTATGGGGCAGGAGCTGCTGTGTGGCAGATGTGGGTCAGATCTATGAAGCAGGAGCTGCTGTGGGGCTGATGTGGGTTAGATCTATGGGGCAGGAGCTGCTGTGGGGCACATGTGGGTCAGACCTATGGGGCAGAGCTGCTCTTGGGAACATGTGGGTCAGATCTATGGGGCAGGAGCTGCTTTGGGGCTGATGTGGGTCAGATCTATGGGGCAGAAGCTGTTGTGGGGCTGATAGGGGTAAGATCTATGGGGCAGGAGCTACTGTGGGGCTGATGTGGGTTAGATCTATGGGGCAGGAGCTGTTGTGGGGCTGATGGTGGTCAGATCTATGGGGCAGGAGCTTATGTGGGGCTGATGTGGGTCAGATCTATGGGGCAGGAGCTGCTGTGGGGCTGATGTGGGTTAGATCTATGGGGCAGGAGCTGCTGTGGGGCTGATGTGGGAAAGATCTATGGGGCAGGATATACTTTGGGGCAGATGTGGGTCAGGTCTATGGGGCAGGAGCTGCTGTGGGGCTGATGTGGGTCAGATCCTTGGGGCTGAAGCTGCTGTGGGTCATATCTATTGGGCAGCAGCTGCTTTACATATGATGTGTGTCAGATCTATGGGGCAGGAGCTGCTGTGGGGCTTATGTGCGTCAGATCTATGGGGCAGGAGCTGTTGTGGGGCTGATGGGGTCAGATCTATGGGGCAGGAGCTACTGTTGGGCTGATGTTGGTCTGATCTATGGGGCAGGAGCTGCTGCTGGGCTGATTTGGGTCAGATCTATGGGGCAGGAGCTGCTGTGGTGCAGATGTGGGTCAGAGCTATGGGGCAGGAGCTGCTGTGGGGCATATGTGGGTCAGATCTATATGGCAGGAGCTGCTGTGGGGCACATGTGGGTCAGACCTATGGGGCAGGAGTTGCTGTGGGGCAGATGAGGGACATATCTAGGGTGCAAAATCTGCTGTTGGACTGATGTGGGTCAGATCTAAGAGTTTGGAGCTGCTGTGGGGCACATGTGGGTCAGGTCTATGGGGCAGGAGCTGCTGTGGGGCAGATGTGGGTCAGATCTATGGGTCAGCAGCTGCTGTGGGTCTGATGTGGGTCAGATCTATGTGGCAGGAGCTGCTGTGGGGCTGATGTGGGTCAGATCTATGGGGCAGGAGCTGCTGTGGGTCAGATCTATGGGACAGGAACAGATGTGGGCCTGATGTTGGTCAGATTTATGGAGCAGGAGCTGCTGTGTTGCAGATGTGGGTCAGAGCTATGTTGCAGGAGCTGCTGTGGGGCAGAAGTGGGTAAGATCTATGGGGTAGGAGATGGTGTGTGGCAGATGTGGGTCAGATCTATGGTGTAGGAGCTGCGGTGGGGTTGATGTGTGTCAGATCTATGGGGCAGGAGCTACTGTGGGGCTGATGGGGGTCAGATCTATGGGGCAGGAGCTACTGTGGGGCTGATGTTGGTCTCATCTATGGGGCAGCAGCTGCTGTGCGACAGATGTGGGTCAGATCTATGGGGCAGGTGCTGCTGTGCGACATATGTGGGTCAGATCTATGGGGCAGGATCTGCTGTGGGGCTGATGTGGGAAAGATCTATGGGGCAGGAGATGCTTTGGGGCAGATGTGGGTCAGATCTATGGGGCAGGAGTTGCTGTGGGGATGATGTGGGTCAGATCCTTGGGGCTGAAGCTGCTGTGGGTCATATCTATTGGGCAGCAGCTGCTTTACATATGATGTGTGTCAGATCTATGGGGCAGGAGCTGCTGTGGGGCATATGTAGCTCAGATCTATGGGTCAGCAGCTGCTGTGGGTCTGATGTGGGTCAGATTTATGGGGCAGGAGCTGCTGTGGGGCTGATGTGGGTCAGATCTATGGGGCAGGAGCTGTTGTGGGGCTGATGGGGTCAGATCTATGGGGCAGGAGCTGCTGTGGATCTGATGTGGGTTAGATCTATGGGGCAGGAGCTGTTGTGGGGCTGATGGGGGTCAGATCTATGGGGCAAGAGCTACTGTCGGTCAGATTTATGGGTCAGGAGCTGCTGTGTGGCTGATGTGGGTCAGATCTATGGGGCAGGAGCTGCTGTGGGGCATATGTGGGTCAGATCTATATGGCAGGAGCTGCTGTGGGGCACATGTGGGTCAGACCTATGGGGCAGGAGTTGCTGTGGGGCAGATGAGGGACATATCTATGGTGCAAAATCTGCTGTTGGACTGATGTGGGTCAGATCTAAGAGTTTGGAGCTGCTGTGGGGCACATGTGGGTCAGATCTATGGGCCAGGAGCTGCTGTGGGGAACATGTGGGTCAGGTCTATGGGGCAGGAGCTGCTGTGGGGCAGATGTGGGTCAGATCTATGTGGCAGGAGCTGCTGTGGGGCTGATGTGGGTCAGATCTATGGGGCAGGAGCTGCTGTGGGTCAGATCTATGGGACAGGAACAGATGTGGGCCTGATGTTGGTCAGATTTATGGAGCAGGAGCTGCTGTGTTGCAGATGTGGGTCAGAGCTATGTTGCAGGAGCTGCTGTGGGGCAGAAGTGGGTAAGATCTATGGGGTAGGAGATGGTGTGTGGCAGATGTGGGTCAGATCTATGGTGTAGGAGCTGCGGTGGGGTTGATGTGTGTCAGATCTATGGGGCAGGAGCTACTGTGGGGCTGATGGGGGTCAGATCTATGGGGCAGGAGCTACTGTGTGGCTGATGTGGG
Organism: Coturnix japonica; assembly: GCF_054131305.1. Lineage (NCBI taxonomy): Eukaryota > Metazoa > Chordata > Aves > Galliformes > Phasianidae > Coturnix > Coturnix japonica. The sequence goes on from NC_140684.1 coordinate 327,829, forward strand.
TCAGATCTATGGGGCAGGAGCTGCTGTGGGGCATATGTGGGTCAGATCTATATGGCAGGAGCTGCTGTGGGGCACATGTGGGTCAGACCTATGGGGCAGGAGTTGCTGTGAGGCAGATGAGGGACATATCTATGGTGCAAAATCTGCTGTTGGACTGATGTGGGTCAGATCTATGAGTTTGGAGCTGCTGTGGGGCACATGTGGGTCAGATCTATGGGCCAGGAGCTGCTGCGGGGATGATTTGGGTCAGATCTATGGGGCAGCAGCTGCTGTGGGTCTGATGTGGGTCAGATCTATGGGGCAGGAGCTGCTGTGGGGCTGATGTGGGTCAGATCTATGGGGCAGGAGATGCTGTGGGTCAGATCTATGGGGCAGGAGCTGCTGTGGGGAACATGTGGGTCAGGTCTATGGGGCAGGAGCTGCTGTGGGGCAGATGTGGGTCAGATCTATGGGTCAGCAGCTGCTGTGGGTCTGATGTGGGTCAGATCTATGGGGCAGGAGCTGCTGTGGGGCAGATGTGGGTGAGATCTATGGGGCAGGAGCTGCTGTGGGTCAGATCTATGGGGCAGGAACAGATGTGGGCCTGATGTTGGTCAGATTTATGGAGCAGGAGCTGCTGTGTTGCAGATGTGGGTCAGATCTATGGTGCAGGAGCTGCTGTGGGGCAGATGTAGGGCATATCTATGGGGCAGGAGCTGCTGTGAGGCTGATGTGGGTCAGATCTATGGGGCAGGAGATGCTGTGGGTCAGATCTATGGGGCAGGAGCTGCTGTGGGGAACATGTGGGTCAGGTCGATGGGGCAGGAGCTGCTGTGGGGCAGATGTGGGTCAGATCTATGGGTCAGCAGCTGCTGTGGGTCTGATGTGGGTCAGATCTATGGGGCAGGAGCTGCTGTGGGGCAGATGTGGGTGAGATCTATGGGGCAGGAGCTGCTGTGGGTCAGATCTATGGGGCAGGAACAGATGTGGGCCTGATGTTGGTGCAGATTTATTTAGCAGGAGCTGCTGTGTTGCAGATGTGGGTCAGATCTATGGTGAAGGAGCTGCTGTGGGGCAGATGTAGGGCATATCTATGGGGCAGGAGCTGCTGTGAGGCTGATGGGTGTTAGATCTATGGGGAGGAGCTGCTGTGGTGCAGATGTGGGTCAGAGCTATGGGGCAGGAGCTGCTGTGGGTCAGAAGTGGGTAAGATCTATGGGGTAGGAGATGGTGTGTGGCAGATGTGGGTAAGATCTATGGGTCAGCAGCTGCTGTGGGGCTGATGTGGGTCAGATCTATGGGGCAGGAGCTGCTGTGTGGCAAATGTGGGTCAGATCTATGGGGCAGGAGCTGCTGTGGGTCAGATCTATGGGGCAGGAACAGATGTGGGCCTGATGTTGGTCAGATTTATGGAGCAGGAGCTGCTGTGTTGCAGATGTGGGTCAGATCTATGGTGCAGGAGCTGCTGTGGGGCAGATGTAGGGCATATCTATGGGGCAGGAGCTGCTGTGAGGCTGATGGGTGTTAGATCTATGGGGAGGAGCTGCTGTGGTGCAGATGTGGGTCAGAGCTATGGGGCAGGAGCTGCTGTGGGGCAGAAGTGGGTAAGATCTATGGGGTAGGAGATGGTGTGTGGCAGATGTGGGTAAGATCTATGGGTCAGCAGCTGCTGTGGGGCTGATGTGGGTCAGATCTATGGGGCAGGAGCTGCTGTGTGGCAAATGTGGGTCAGATCTATGGGGCAGGAGCTGCTGTGGGTCAGATCTATGGGGCAGGAACAGATGTGGGCCTGATGTTGGTCAGATTTATGGAGCAGGAGCTGCTGTGTTGCAGATGTGGGTCAGATCTATGGTGCAGGAGCTGCTGTGGGGCAGATGTAGGGCTTATCTATGGGGCAGGAGCTGCTGTGAGGCTGATGGGTGTTAGATCTCTGGGGAGGAGCTGCTGTGGGGCTGATGTGGGTCAGAGCTATGGGGCCGGAGCTGCAGTGGGGCCGATGGGGGTCAGATCTATGGGGCAGGAGCTACTGTGGGGCTGATGTGAGTCAAATCAATGGGGCAGAGCTGCTCTTGGGAACATGTGGGTCAGATCTATGGGGCAGGAGCTGCTGTGGGGCTGATGTGGGTCAGATCTATAGGGCAGGAGCTGCTGTGCGACAGATGTGGGTCAGATCTATGGGGCAGGAGCTGCTGTGGGGCTGATGTGGGTCAGATCCTTGGGGCTGAAGCTGCTGTGGGTCATATCTATTGGGCAGCAGCTGCTTTAAATATGATGTGTGTCAGATCTATGGGGCAGGAGCTGCTGTGGGGCTGATGTGGGTTAGATCAATGGGGCAGGAGCTGTTGTGGGGCTGATGGGGGTCAGATCTATGGGGCAGGAGCTACTGTGGGTCTGATGGGGGTCAGATCTATGGGGCAGGAGCTACTGTGGGGCTGATGTTGGTCTCATCTATGGGGCAGGAGCTGCTGTGCGACAGATGTCGGTCAGATCTATGGGGCAGGTGCTGCTGTGCGACATATGTGGGTCAGATCTATGGGGCAGGATCTGCTGTGGGGCTGATGTTGGTCTGATCTGTGGGGCAGGAGATGCTTTGGGGCAGATGTGTGTCAGATCTATGGGGCAGGAGCTGCTGTGGGGCAGATGTGGGTTAGATCTATGGGACAGGAGATGTTGTGGGGCTGATGGGGTCAGATCTATGGGGCAGGAGCTACTGTGGGGCTGATGTTGGTGTGATCTAAGGGGCAGGAGCTGCTGTGGGGCAGATGTGGGTTAGATCTATGGGGCAGGAGCTGTTGTGGGGCTGATGGGGGTCAGATCTATGGGCAGGAGATGCTGTGTGTCAGATCTATGGGGCAGGAGCTGCTGTGGGGAACATGTGGGTCAGATCTATGGGGCAGGAGCTGCTGTGGGGCAGATGTGGGTCAGTTCTATGGGTCAGCAGCTTCTGTGGGTCTGATGTGGGTCAGATCTTTGGGGCAGGAGCTGCTGTGGGTCTGTTGTGGGTCAGATCTATGGGGCAGGAGCTGCTGTGGGGCTGATGTGGGTCAGATCTATGGGTCAGCAGCTGCTGTGGGGCAGATGTGGGTCAGATCTATGGGTCAGCAGCTGCTCTGGGTCTGATGTGGGTCAGATCTATGGGGCAGGAGCTGCTGTGGGGCTGCTGTGGGTCATACATATGGGACAGGAACAGATGTGGGCCTGATGTTGGTCAGATTTATGGAGCAGGAGCTGCTGTGTTGCAGATGTGGGTCAGATCTATGGGGCCGGAGCTGCAGTGGGGCTGATGGGGGTCAGATCTATGGGGCAGGAGCTACTCTGGGGCTGATGTGGGTCAAATCAATGGGGCAGAGCTGCTCTTGGGAACATGTGGGTCAGATCTATGGGGCAGGAGCTGCTGTGCGACAGATGTCGGTCAGATCTATGGGGCAGGATCTGCTGTGGGGCTGATGTGGGTCAGATCTATGGGGCAGGAGCTGCTGTGGGGCAGATATGGGTCAGATCTATAGGGCAGGATCTGCTGTGGGGCAGATGTGGGTCAGATCTATGGGGCAGGAGGTGCTGTGGGGCTGATGTGGGTCAGATCTATGGGGCAGGAGCTGCTGTGGGTCAGATCTATGGGGCAGGAACAGATGTGGGCCTGATGTTGGTCAGATTTATGGAGCAGGAGCTGCTGTGTTGCAGATGTGGGTCAGATCTATGGTGCAGGAGCTGCTGTGGGGCAGATGTAGGGCTTATATATGGGGCAGGAGCTGCTGTGAGGCTGATGGTTGTTAGATCTATGGGGAGGAGCTGCTGTGGTGCAGATGTGGGTCAGAACTATGGGGCAGGAGCTGCTGTGTGGCAGATGTGGTTCAGATCTATGGTGTAGGAGCTGCTGTGGGGCTGATGTGGGTCAGATCTATGGGGCAGGAGATGCTTTGGGGCAGATTTTAGTCAGATCTATGGGGCAGGAGTTGCTGTGGGTCTGATGTGGGTCAGATCCTTGGGGCTGAAGCTGCTGTGGGTCATATCTATTGGGCAGTAGCTGCTTTACATATGATGTGTGTCAGATCTATGGGGCAGGAGCTGCTGTGTGGCAAATGTGGGTCAGATCTATGGGGCAGGAGCTGCTGTGGGTCAGATCTATGGGGCAGGAACAGATGTGGGCCTGATGTTGGTCAGATTTATGGAGCAGGAGCTGCTGTGGTGCAGATGTGGGTCAGAGCTATGGGGCAGGAGCTGCTGTGGGGCATATGTGGGTCAGATCTATATGGCAGGAGCTGCTGTGGGGCACATGTGGGTCAGATAAATGGGCCAGGAGCTGCTGTTGGTCTGATGTGGGACAGATCTATGGGGCAGGAGCTGCTGTGGGGCTGCTGTGGGTTAGATCTATGGGGCAGGAGCTGTTGTGGGTCATATCTATTGGGCAGCAGCTGCTTTACATATGATGTGTGTCAGATCTATGGGGCCGGAGCTGCAGTGGGGCCGATGGGGGTCAGATCTATGGGGCAGGAGCTACTGTGGGGCTGATGTGGGTCAAATCAATGGGGCAGAGCTGCTCTTGGGAACATGTGGGTCAGATCTATGGGGCAGGAGCTGCTGTGGGGCTGATGTGGGTTAGATCTATGGGGCAGGAGATGTTGTGGGGATGATGGGGGTCAGATCTATGGGGCAGGAGCTACTTTGGGGCTGATGATGGTCTGATCTATGGGGCAGGATCTGCTGTGGGGCTGATGTGGGTTAGATCTATGGGGCAGGAGCTGTTGTGGGGCTGATGGGGGTCAGATCTATACGGCAGGAGCTGCTGTGGGGCATATGTGGGTCAGACCTATGGGGCAGAGCTGCTCTTGGGAACATGTGGGTCAGATCTATGGGGCAGGAGCTGCTGTGGGGCTGATGTGGGTCAGATCTATAGGGCAGGAGCTGCTGTGCGACAGATGTGGGTCAGATCTATGGGGCAGGAGTTGCTGTGGGTCAGATCTATGGGGCAGGAACAGATGTGGGCCTGATGTTGGTCAGATTTATGGAGCAGGAGCTGCTGTGGTGCAGATGTGGGTCAGAGCTATGGGGCAGGAGCTGCTGTGGGGCATATGTGGGTCAGATCTATATGGCAGGAGCTGCTGTGGGGCACATGTGGGTCAGATAAATGGGCCAGGAGCTGCTGTTGGTCTGATGTGGGACAGATCTATGGGGCAGGAGCTGCTGTGGGGCTGCTGTGGGTTAGATCTATGGGGCAGGAGCTGTTGTGGGTCATATCTATTGGGCAGCAGCTGCTTTACATATGATGTGTGTCAGATCTATGGGGCCGGAGCTGCAGTGGGGCCGATGGGGGTCAGATCTATGGGGCAGGAGCTACTGTGGGGCTGATGTGGGTCAAATCAATGGGGCAGAGCTGCTCTTGGGAACATGTGGGTCAGATCTATGGGGCAGGAGCTGCTGTGGGGCTGATGTGGGTCAGATCTATAGGGCAGGAGCTGCTGTGCGACAGATGTGGGTCAGATCTATGCGGCAGGAGCTGCTGTGCGACAGATGTGGGTCAGATCTATGGGGCAGGAGCTGCTGTGGGGCTGATGTGGGTCCGATCCTTGGGGCTGAAGCTGCTGTGGGTCATATCTATTGGGCAGCAGCTGCTTTACATATGATGTGTGTCAGATCTATGGGGCAGGAGCTGCTGTGGGGCTGATGTGGGTCAGATCTATGTGGCAGGAGCAGTTGTGGGGCTGATGTGGGTCAGATCTATGGGGCAGGAGCTACTGTGGGGCTGATGGGAGTCAGATCTATGGGGCAGGAGCTACTGTGGGGCTGATGGGGGTCAGATCTATGGGGCAGGAGCTGCTGTGCGACAGATGTGGGTCAGATCTATGGGGCAGGTACTGCTGTGCGACATATGTGGGTCAGATCTATGGGGCAGGATCTGCTGTGGGGCTGATGTGGGAAAGATCTATGGGGCAGGAGATGCTTTGGGGCAGATGTGGGTCAGATCTATGGGGCAGGAGCTGCTGTGGGGCTGATGTGTGTCAGATCCTTGGGGCGGAAGCTGCTTTGGCTCATATCTATTGGGCAGCAGCTGCTTTACATATGATGTGTGTCAGATCTATGGGGCAGGAGCTGTTGTGGGGCTGATGGGGGTCAGATCTATGGGGCAGGAGATGCTGTGGGTCAGATCTATGGGGCAGGAGCTGCTGTGGGGAACATGTGGGTCAGGTCTATGGGGCAGGAGCTGCTGTTGGGCAGATGTGGGTCAGATCTATGCGTCAGCAGCTGCTGTGGGGATGATGTGGGTCAGATCTATGGTGTAGGAGCTGCTGTGGGGCTGATGTGGGTCAGATCTATGGGGCAGGAGCTGCTGTGGGTCAGATCTATGGGGCAGGAACAGATGTGGGCCTGATGTTGGTCAGATTTATGGAGCAGGAGCTGCTGTGTTGCAGATGTGGGTCAGATCTATGGTGCAGGAGCTGCTGTGGGGCAGATGTAGGGCTTATCTATGGGGCAGGAGCTGCTGTGAGGCTGATGGGTGTTAGATCTATGGGGAGGAGCTGCTGTGGGGCTGATGTGGGTCAGAGCTATGGGGCCGGAGCTGCAGTGGGGCCGATGGGGGTCAGATCTATGGGGCAGGAGCTACTGTGGGGCTGATGTGGGTCAAATCAATGGGGCAGAGCTGCTCTTGGGAACATGTGGGTCAGATCTATGGGGCAGGAGCTGCTGTGGGGCTGATGTGGGTCAGATCAATAGGGCAGGAGCTGCTGTGCGACAGATGTGGGTCAGATCTATGGGGCAGGAGTTGCTGTGGGGCTGATGTGGGTCAGATCCTTGGGGCTGAAGCTGCTGTGGGTCATATCTATTGGGCAGCAGCTGCTTTACATATGATGTGTGTCAGATCTATGGGGCAGGAGCTGCTGTGGGGCTGATGTGGGTTAGATCAATGGGGCAGGAGCTGTTGTGGGGCTGATGGGGGTCAGATCTATGGGGCAGGAGCTACTGTGGGTCTGATGGGGGTCAGATCTATGGGGAAGGAGCTACTGTGGGGCTGATGTTGGTCTCATCTATGGGGCAGGAGCTGCTGTGCGACAGATGTCGGTCAGATCTATGGGGCAGGTGCTGCTGTGCGACATATGTGGGTCAGATCTATGGGGCAGGATCTGCTGTGGGGCAGATGTGGGTTAGATCTATGGGGCAGGAGATGCTTTGGGGAACATGTGGGTCAGGTCTATGTGGCAGGAGCTGCTGTGGGGCAGATGTGGGTCAGATCTATGGGGCATGAGCTGCTGTGGGGCTGATGTGGGTCAGATCTATGGGGCAGGAACAGCTGTGGGCCTGATGTTGGTCAGATTTATGGAGCAGGAGCTGCTGTGTTGCAGATTTGGGTCAGATCTATGGTGCAGGAGCTGCTGTGGGGCAGATGTAGGGCTTATCTATGGGGCATGAGCTGATGTGAGGCTGATGGGTGTTAGATCTATGGGTAGGAGCTGCTGTGAGGCAGATGTGGGTCAGATCTATGGGGCAGGAGCTGCTGTGGGGCAGAATTGACAAGATCTATGGGGTAGGAGATGGTGTGTTGCAGATGTGGGTGAGATCTATGGTGTAGGAGCTGCTGTGGGGCTGATTTGGGTCAGATCTATGGGGCAGGAGCTGCTGTGGGGCATATGTGGGTCAGATCTATATGGCAGGAGCTGCTGTGGGGCACATGTGGGTCAGACCTATGGGGCAGTAGCTGCTCTTGGGAACATGTGGGTCAGATCAATGGAGCAGGAGATGCTGTGGGGCTGATGTGGGTCAGATCCTTGGGGCTGAAGCTGCTGTGGGTCATATCTATTGGGCAGCAGCTGCTTTAAATATGATGTGTGTCAGGTCTATGGGGCAGGAGCTGCTGTGGGGCTGATGTGGGTCAGATCTATGGGGCAGGAGCTGTTGTGGGGCTGATGGGGGTCAGATCTATGGGGCAGGAGCTACTGTGGGGCTGTTGGGGGTCAGATCTATGGGGCAGGAGCTGCTGTGCGACAGATGTGGGTCAGATCTATGGGGCAGGAGCTGCTGTAAAGGCAGAAGTGGGTAAGATCTATGGGGTAGGAGATGGTGTGTGGCAGATGTGGGTCAGATCTATGGTGTAGGAGCTGCTGTGGGGCTGCTGTGGGTTAGATCTATGGGGCAGGAGCTGTTGTGGGTCATATCTATTGGGCAGCAGCTGCTTTACATATGATGTGTGTCAGATCTATGGGGCCGGAGCTGCAGTGGGGCTGATGGGGGTCAGATCTATGGGGCAGGAGCTACTGTGGGGCTGATGTGGGTCAAATCAATGGGGCAGAGCTGCTCTTGAAATCATGTGGGTCAGATCTATGGGGCAGGAGCTGCTGTGGGGCTGATGCGGGTCAGATCTATAGGGCAGGAGCTGCTGTGCGACAGATGTGGGTCAGATCTATGGGGCAGGAGCTGCTGTGGGGCTGATGTGGGTCAGATCCTTGGGGCTGAAGCTGCTGTGGGTCATATCTATTGGGCAGCAGCTGCTTTACATATGATGTGTGTCAGATCTATGGGGCAGGAGCTGCTGTGGGGCTGATGTGGGTTAGATCTATGGGGCAGGAGATGCTGTGGGTCAGATCTATAGGGCAGGAGCTGCTGTGGGGATCATGTGGGTCAGGTCTATGGGGCAGGTGCTGCTGTTGGGCAGATGTGGGTCAGATCTATGGGGCAGGAGCTGCTGTGGGGCTGATGTGGGTAATATCTATGGGGTAGGAGATGGTGTGTGGCAGATGTGGGTCAGATCTATGGTGTAGGAGCTGCTGTGGGGCTGATGTTGGTCAGATCTATGGGGCAGGAGCTGCTGTGGTTAAGATCTATTTGGCAGGATCTGCTGTGGGGAATATTTGGGTCAGATCTATGGGGCAGGAGCTGCTGTGTGGCAAATGTGGGTCAGATCTATGGGGCAGGAGCTGCTGTGGGTCAGATCTATGGGGCAGGAACAGATTTGGGCCTGATGTTGGTCAGATTTATGGAGCAGGAGCTGCTGTGTTGCAGATGTGGGTCAGATCTATGGTGCAGGAGCTGCTGTGGGGCAGATGTAGGGCTTATCTATGGGGCAGGAGCTGCTGTGAGGCTGATGGGTGTAAGATCTATGGGGAGGAGCTGCTGTGGTGCAGATGTGGGTCAGAGCTATGGGGCAGGAGCTGCTGTGGGGCTGATGTGGGAAAGATCTATGGGGCAGGAGATGCTTTGGGGCTGATGTGGGTCAGATCTATGGGGCAGGAGTTGCTGTGGGGCTGATGTGGGTCAGATCCTTGGGGCTGAAGCTGCTGTGGGTCATATCTATTGGGCAGCAGCTGCTTTACATATGATGTGTGTCAGATCTGTGGGGCAAAAGATACTGTGGGGCTGATGTGGGTTAGATCTATGGGGCAGGAGCTGTTGTGGGGCTGATGGGGGTCAGATCCATGGGGCAGGAGCTACTGTGGGGCACATGTGTGTCAGACCTATGGGGCAGAAGCTGCAGAGGGGATGATGTAGGTCAGATCTATGGGGCAGAAGTTGCTGTGGGGCAGATGAGGGACATATCTATGGTGCAAAATCTGCTGTTGGACTGATGTGGGTCAGATCTATGTGTTTGGAGCTGCTGTGGGGCACATGTGGGTCAGATCTATGGGCCAGGAGCTGCTGCGGGGCTGATTTGGGTCAGATCTATGGGGCAGGAGCTGCTGTGGGGCTGATGTGGGTCAGATCTATGGGGCAGGAGCTGCTGTGGGGCTGATGTGGGTCAGATCTATGGGGCAGGAGCTGCTGTGGGTCAGATCTATGGGGCAGGAACAGATGTGGGCCTGATGTTGGTCAGATTTATGGAGCAGGAGCTGCTGTGTTGCAGATGTGGGTCAGATCTATGGTGCAGGAGCTGCTGTGGGGCAGATATAGGGCATATCTATGGGGCAGGAGCTGCTGTGAGGCTGATGGGTGTTAGATCTATGGGGAGGAGCTGCTGTGGTGCAGATGTGGGTCAGAGCTATGGGGCAGGAGCTGCTGTGGGGCAGAAGTGGGTAAGATCTATGGGGTAGGAGATGGTGTGTGGCTGCTGTGGGTCAGATCTATGGGGCAGGAACAGATGTGGGCCTGATGTTGGTCAGATTTATGGAGCAGGAGCTGCTGTGTTGCAGATGTGGGTCAGATCTATGGTGTAGGAGCTGCTGTGGGGCTGATGTGGGTCAGATCTATGTGGCAGGAGCTGCTGTGGTTAAGATCTATTTGGCAGGATCTGCTGTGGGGAATATTTGGGTCAGATCTATGGGGCAGGAGCTGCTGTGTGGCAAATGTGGGTCAGATCTATGCGGCAGGAGCTGCTGTGGGTCAGATCTATGGGGCAGGAACAGATGTGGGCCTGATGTTGGTCAGATTTATGGAGCAGGAGCTGCTGTGTTGCAGATGTGGGTCAGATCTATGGTGCAGGAGCTGCTGTGGGGCAGATGTAGGGCTTATCTATGGGGCAGGAGCTGCTGTGAGGCTGATGGGTGTTAGATCTATGGGGAGGAGCTGCTGTGGTGCAGATGTGGGTCAGAGCTATGGGGCAGGAGCTGCAGTGGGGCCGATGGGGGTCAGATCTATGGGGCAGGAGCTACTGTGGGGCTGATGTGGGTCAAATCAATGGGGCAGAGCTGCTCTTGGGAACATGTGGGTCAGATCTATGGGGCAGGAGCTGCTGTGGGGCTGATGTGGGTCAGATCTATAGGGCAGGAGCTGCTGTGCGACAGATGTGGGTCAGATCTATGGGGCAGGAGCTGCTGTGGGGCTGATGTGGGTATGATCTATGGGGTAGGAGATGGTGTGTGGCAGATGTGGGTCAGATCTATGGTGTAGGAGCTGCTGTGGGGATGACGTGGGTCAGATCTATGGGGCAGGAGCTGCAGTGTTGCAGATGTGGGTAAGATCTATGGTGCAGGAGCTGCTGTGGGGCAGATGTGGGTCAGATCTATGGTGTAGGAGCTGCGGTGGGGCTGATGTGGGTCAGATCTATGGGGCAGGAGCTGCTGTGGTTAAGATCTATTTGGCAGGATCTGCTGTGGGGAATATTTGGGTCAGATCTATGGGGCAGGAGCTGCTGTGTGGCAAATGTGGGTCAGATCTATGGGGCAGGAGCTGCTGTGGGTCAGATCTATGGGGCAGGAACAGATGTGGGCCTGATGTTGGTCAGATTTATGGAGCAGGAGCTGCTGTGTTGCAGATGTGGGTCAGATCTATGGTGCAGGAGCTGCTGTGGGGCAGATGTAGGGCTTATCTATGCGGCAGGAGCTGCTGTGAGGCTGATGGGTGTTAGATCTATGGGGAGGAGCTGCTGTGGTGCAGATGTGGGTCAGAGCTATGGGGCAGGAGCTGCAGTGGGGCCGATGGGGGTCAGATCTATGGGGCAGGAGCTACTGTGGGGCTGATGTGGGTGAAATCAATGGGGCAGAGCTGCTCTTGGGAACATGTGGGTCAGATCTATGGGGCAGGAGCTGCTGTGGGGCTGATGTGGGTCAGATCTATAGGGCAGGAGCTGCTGTGCGACAGATGTGGGTCAGATCTATGGGGCAGGAGCTGCTGTGGGGCTGATGTGGGTAAGATCTATGGGGTAGGAGATGGTGTGTGGCAGATGTGGGTCAGATCTATGGTGTAGGAGCTGCTGTGGGGCTGACGTGGGTCAGATCTATGGGGCAGGAGCTGCTGTGGTTAAGATCTATTTGGCAGGATCTGCTGTGCGACAGATTTGGGTCAGATCTATGGGGCAGGAGCTGCAGTGGAGATGATGTACGTCAGATCTATGGGGCAGGAGCTACTGTGGGTCTGAAGTGGGTCAAATCAATGGGGCAGAGCTGCTCTTGGGAACATGTGGGTCAGATCTATGGGGCAGGAGCTGCTGTGGGGCTGATGTGGGTCAGATCTATGGGGCAGGAGCTACTGTGGGGCTGATGTTGGTCTGATCTATGGGGCAGGAGCTACTGTGCGACAGATGTGGGTCAGATCTATGGGGCAGGTGCTGCTGTGCGACATATGTGAGTCAGATCTATGGGGCAGGATCTGCTGTGGGGCTGATGTGGGAAAGATCTATGGGGCAGGAGATGCTTTGGGGCAGATGTGGGTCAGATCTATGGGGCAGGAGTTGCTGTGGGGCTGATGTGTGTCAGATCCTTCGGGCTGAAGCTGCTGTGGGTCATATCTATTGGGCAGCAGCTGCTTTACATATGATGTGTGTCAGATCTATGGGGCAGGAGCTGCTGTGGGTCAGATCCATGGGGCAGGAACAGATGTGGGCCTGATGTTGGTCAGATTTATGGAGCAGGAGCTGCTGTGTTGCAGATGTGGGTCAGATCTATGGTGCAGGAGCTGCTGTGGGGCAGATGTAGGGCTTATCTATGGGGCAGGAGCTGCTGTGAGGCTGATGGGTGTTAGATCTCTGGGGAGGAGCTGCTGTGGTACAGATGTGGGTCAGAGCTATGGGGCAGGAGCTGCTGTGGGGCTGATGTGGGTCAGATCTATGGTGTAGGAGCTGCTGTGGGGCTGATGTGGGTCAGATCTATGGGGCAGGTGCTGCTGTGCGACATATGTGGGTCAGATCTATGGGGCAGGATCTGCTGTGGGGCTGATGTGGGAAAGATCTATGGGGAAGGAGATGCTTTGGGGCAGATGTGGGTCAGATCTATGGGGCAGGAGTTGCTGTGGGGCTGATGTGTGTCAGATCCTTGGGGCTGAATCTGCTGTGGGTCATATCTATTGTGCTGCAGCTGCTTTACATATGTTGTGTGTCAGATCTATGGGTCAGGAGCTGTTGTGGGGCTGATGGGGGTCAGATCTATGGGGCAGGAGCTACTGTGGGGCACATGTGGGTCAGACCTATGGGGCAGAAGCTGAAGAGGGGATGATGTAGGTCAGATCTATGGGGCAGGAGCTGCTGTGGGGCAGATGAGGGACATATCTATGGTGCAAAATCTGCTGTTGGACTGATGTGGGTCAGATCTATGAGTTTGGAGCTGCTGTGGGGCACATGTGGGTCAGATCAATGGGCCAGGAGCTGCTGCGAGGCTGATTTGGGTCAGATCTATGGGGCAGGAGCTGCTGTGGGGCTGATGTGGGTCAGATCTATGGGGCAGGAGCTGCTGTGGGGCTGATGTGGGTCAGATCTATGGGGCAGGAGCTGCTGTGGGTCAGATCTATGGGGCAGGAACAGATGTGGGCCTGATGTGGGTCAGATTTATGGAGCAGGAGCTGCTGTGTGGCAGATGTGGGTCAGATCTATGGTGCAGGAGCTGCTGTGAGGCTGATGGGTGTTAGATCTATGGGGAGGAGCTGCTGTGGTGCAATTGTGGGTCAGAGCTATGGGGCAGGAGCTGCTGTGGGGCAGAAGTGGGTAAGATCTATGGGGTAGGAGATGGTGTGTGGCAGATGTGGGTCAGATCTATGGTGTAGGAGCTGCTGTGGAGCTGATGTGAGTGAGATCTATGGGGTAGGAGCTGCTGTGCGGCTGATGTGGGTCAGATCTATGGGCAGGAGCTGATGTAGGGAAGATTTGGGTCTGATCTATGGGTTAGGAACTGCTGTGGTTCAGATCTATGGGGCAGGAGTTGCTGTGGGGCTGATGTGTGTCAGATCCTTGGGGCTGAAGCTGCTGTGGGTCATATCTATTGGGCAGCAGCTGCTTTACATATGATGTGTGTCAGATCTATGGGGCAGGAGATACTGTGGGGCTGATGTTGGTCTGATCTATGGGGCAGGAGCTGCTGCGGGGCTGATTTGGGTCAGATCTATAGGGCAGGAGCTGCTGTGGGGCTGATGTGGGTTAGATCTATGGGGCAAGAGTTGTTGTGGGGCTGATGGGGGTCAGATCTATGGGGCAGGAGCTACTGTGGGGCTGATGTTGGTCTGATCTATGGGGCAGGAGCTGCTGTGCGACAGATGTGGGTCAGATCTATGGGGCAGGTCCTGCTTTGCGACATATGTGGGTCAGATCTATGGGGCAGGATCTGCTGTGGGGCTGATGTGGGAAAGATCTATGGGGCAGGAGCTGTTGTGGGGCTGATGGGGGTCAGATCTATGGGGCAGGAGCTACTGTGGGGCACATGTGGGTCAGAACTATGGAGCAGAAGCTGCAGAGGGGATGATGTGGGTCAGATGTATGGGGCAGGAGTTGCTGCGGGGCAGATGAGGGACATATCTATGGTGCAAAATCTGCTGTTGGACTGATGTGGGTAAGATCTATGAGTTTGGAGCTGCTGTGGGGCACATGTGTGTCAGGTCTATGGGCCAGGAGCTGCTGCGGGGCTGATTTGGGTCAGATCTATGAGGCAGGAGCTGCTGTGGGGCTGATGTGGGTCAGATCTATGTGGCAGGAGCTGCTGTGGGTCAGATCTATGGGGCAGGAACAGATGTGGGCCTGATGTTGGTCAGATTTTTGGAGCAGGAGCTGCTGTGTTGCAGATGTGGGTCAGATCTATGGTGCAGGAGCTGCTGTGGGGCAGATATAGGGCATATCTATGGGGCAGGAGCTGCTGTGAGGCTGATGGGTGTTAGATCTATGGGGAGGAGCTGCTGTGGTGCAGATGTGGGTCAGAGCTATGGGGCAGGAGCTGCTGTGGGGCAGAAGTGGGTAAGATCTATGGGGTAGGAGATGGTGTGTGGCAGATGTGGGTCAGATCGATGGTGTAGGAGCTGATGTGGGGCTGATGTGGGTCAGATCTATGGGGCAGGAGCTGCTGTGGTTAAGATCTATTTGGCAGGATCTGCTGTGGGGCAGATTTGGGTCAGATCTATTGGGCAAGAGCTGCTGTGTGGCAAATGTGGGTCAGATCTGTGGGGCAGGAGCTGCTGTGGGTCAGATCTATGGGGCAGGAACAGATGTGGGCCTGATGTTGGTCAGATTTATGGAGCAGGAGCTGCTGTGTTGCAGATGAGGGTCAGATCTATGGTGCAGGAGCTGCTGTGGGGCAGATGTAAGGCTTATCTATGAGGCAGGAGCTGCTGTGAGGCTGATGGGTGTTAGATCTATGGGGAGGAGCTGCTGTGGTGCAGATGTGGGTCAGAGCTATGGGGCAGGAGCTGCTGTGTGGCAGATGTGGGTCAGATCTATGGTGTAGGAGCTGCTGTGGGGCTGATGTGGGTCAGATCTACGGGGCAGGAGATGCTTTGGGGCAGATTTTAGTCAGATCTATGGGGCAGGAGTTGCTGTGGGTCTGATGTGGGTCAGATCCTTGGGTCTGAAGCTGCTGTGGGTCATATCTATTGGGCAGCAGCTGCTTTACATATGATGTGTGTCAGATCTATGGGGCAGGAGCTGCTCGGCGGCGGCTGCTGGAGGTCGCTGCCTATGCGGCTCGACTAGGTCGGCACGGTCTACCCGGCTCAGGGCAGGCCGTGGTGCTCGGCGGCGGCTGCTAGAGGTCGCTGACTATGCGGCTCGACTAGGTCGGCACGGTCTACCCGGCTCCGAGCGGGCCATGGTGCTCGGCGGCGGCTGCTAGAGGTCGCTGCCTATGCGGCTCGCCTAGGTCGGCACGGTCTACCCGGCTCAGGGCGTGCCGTGCTGCTCGGCGGCGGCTGCTAGAGGTTGCTGCCTATGCGGCTCGACTAGGTTGGCACAATCTACCCGGCTCCGAGCGGGCCATGGTGCTCGGCGGCGGCTGCTAGAGGTCGCTGCCTATGCGGCTTGACTAGGTCGGCACGGTCTACCCGGCTCCGAGCGGGCCGTGGTGCTCGGCGGCGGCTGCTAGAGGTCGCTGCCTATGCGGCTCGACTAGGTCAGCATGGTCTACCCGGCTCCGAGCGGGCCGTGGTGCTCGGCGGCGGATGTTAGAGGTCGCTGCCTATGCGGCTCGACTAGGTCGGCACGGTCTACCCGGCTCAGGGCAGGCCGTGGTGCTCGGCGGCGGCTGCTAGAGGTCTCTGCCTATGCGGCTCGACTAGGTCGGCACAGTCTACCCGGCTCCGAGCGGGCCGTGGTGCTCGGCGGCGGCTGCTAGAGGTCTCTGCCTATGAGGCTTGGCTAGGTCGGCACGGTCTACCCGGCTCCGAGCGGACCGTGGTGCTCGGTGGCGGCGGCTAGTGGTCGCTGCCCGTGCCTCTGGCGTGTAGCTGCCAGGTCTACCCGCTTTCGGCTAGGGTTTGAAGCCCTGTGAGATGGGGGGGCGCTAAAGCTTCGGAGCTTGCTGGGGGGTCGCTGTAGTTTCTTACCTACCGCTACGTCGACGTAGAGCGCCGCTTACCCTCGGCGCCGCTGCCGGTAGTCGGCGCCGTTCTTTTCCGAAGCCGTTTTTTCTTACGCCTTCCGTTTTCGTCTGCAGGAGCGAGCGCGTGCTCGTCTCCAGAGGCGGCAACGAGCGGGCGCAGGCGAGCGCGGTTGAGCGCCGGGCTGTGGATTTTTTCGGTTGCGGCTTCCCGCCGCTCTTTCGCCATCCCTCGCTACGCGGCCTGCCCGCAGTCCGGATTTCCGGCTCGAACGGACCCCGCTCAAGTGCGCCGGCACGGTCCAACCGCTCCCGGCGGGCACCGCTCGGCTCGGACGTTCCTCGGAATCAGCCAAATGTCGCTCCCGTGGCGTCTCCGCAGGCAAAAACGCATAGCCGGCGCCGCAAAGCTCGCGAGCCGCACCGAGCCGGGGAAACCGTGCCGTGGAGCAGCTGTGGGGCTGATGTGGGTGAGATCTATGGGGTAGGAGCTGCTGTGCGGCTGATGTGGGTCAGATCTATGGGCAGGAGCCGATGTAGGGAAGATTTGGGTCTGATCTATGGGTTAGGAACTGCTGTGGTTCAGATCTATGGGGCAGGAGCAGCTGTGGGGCACATGTGGGTCAGATCTATGGGTTAGGTGCTGCTTTGGGGAAAATGTGGGTCAGATCTATGGGGCAGGAGCTGCTGTGGGTCAGGTTTGGGTCAGATCTATGGGGCAGGAGCTGCTGTGGGTCAGATTTATGAGTCAGGAGCTGCTGTGTGGCTGATGTGGGTCAGATCTATGGGGCAGGAGCTGCTGTGGGGCATATGTGGGTCAGATCTATATGGCAGGAGCTGCTGTGGGGCACATGTGGGTCAGACCTATGGGGCAGAAGCTGCAGAGGGGATGATGTAGGTCAGATCTATGGGGCAGGAGTTGCTGTGGGGCAGATGAGGGACATATCTATGGTGCAAAATCTGCTGTTGGACTGATGTGGGTCAGATCTATGAGTTTGGAGCTGCTGTGGGGCACATGTGGGTCTGATCTATGGGCCAGGAGCTGCTGTGGGGCTGATGTGGGTCACATCTATGGGGCAGGAGCTGCTGTGGTTAAGAACTATTTGGCAGGATCTGCTGTGGGGCAGATTTGGGTCAGATCTATGGGGCAGGAGCTGCTGTGTGCAAATGTGAGTCCGATCTATGGGGCAGGAGCTGCTGTGGGTCAGATCTATGGGGCAGGAACAGATGTGGGCCTGATGTGGGTCAGATCTATGGAGCACGAGCTGCTGTGTTGCAGATGTGGGTCAGATCTATGGTGCAGGAGCTGCTGTGGGGCAGATGTAGGGCTTATCTATGGGGCAGGAGCTGCTGTATGGCAGATGTGGGTCAGATCTATGGTGTAGGAGCTGCTGTGGGGCTGATGTGGGTCAGATCTATGGGGCAGGAGTTGCTGTGGGGCAGATGAGGGACATATCTATGGTGCAAAATCTCCTGTTGGACTGATGTGGGTCAGATCTATGAGTTTGGAGCTGCTGTGGGGCACACGTGGGTCAGATCTATGGGCCAGGAGCTGCTGCGGGGCTGATTTGGGTCAGATCTATGGTTCAGCAGCTGCTGTGGGGCACATGTGGGTCAGACCTATGGGGCAGAAGCTGCAGAGGGGATGATGTGGGTCAGATCTATGGGGCAAGAGTTTCTGTGGGGCAGATGAGGGACATATCTATGGTGCAAAATCTGCTGTTGGACTGATGTGGGTCAGATCTATGAGTTTGGAGCTGCTGTGCGGCACATGTGGGTCAGATCTATGGGCCAGGAGCTGCTGCGGGGCTGATTTGGGTCAGATCTATGGGGCAGGAGCTGCTGTGGGGCTGATGTGGGTCAGATCTATGGGGCAGGAGCTGCTGTGGGTCAGATCTATGGGGCAGGAACAGATGTGGGCCTGATGTTGGTCAGATTTATGGAGCAGGAGCTGCTGAGTTGCAGATGTGGGTCAGATCTATGGTGCAGGAGCTGCTGTGGGGCAGATGTAGGGCTTATCTATGGGGCAGGAGCTGCTGTGAGGCTGATGGGTGTTAGATCTATGGGGAGGAGCTGCTGTGGTGCAGATGTGGGTCAGAACTATGGGGCAGGAGCTGCTGTGTGGCAGATGTGGGTCAGATCTATGGTGTAGGAGCTGCTGTGGGGCTGATGTGGGTCAGATCTATGGGGCAGGAGATGCTTTGGGGCAGATTTTAGTCAGATCTATGGGGCAGGAGTTGCTGTGGGTCTGATGTGGGTCAGATCCTTTGGGCTGAAGCTGCTGTGGGTCATATCTATTGGGCAGCAGCTGCTTTACATATGATGTGTGTCAGATCTATGGGGCAGGAGCTGCTGTGTGGCAAATGTGGGTCAGATCTATGGGGCAGGAGCTGCTGTGGGTCAGATCTATGGGGCAGGAACAGATGTGGGCCTGATGTTGGTCAGATTTATGGAGCAGGAGCTGCTGTGTTGCAGATGTGGGTCAGATCTATGGTGCAGGAGCTGCTGTGGGGCAGATATAGGGCATATCTATGGGGCAGGAGCTGCTGTGAGGCTGATGGGTGTTAGATCTATGGAAAGCAGCTGCTGTGGTGCAGATGTGGGTCAGAGCTATGGGGCAGGAGCTGCTGTGGGGCAGAAGTGGGTAAGATCTATGGGGTAGGAGATGGTGTGTGGCAGATGTGGGTCAGATCTATGGTGTAGGAGCTGCTGTGGGGCTGATGTGGGTCAGATCTATGGTGTAGGAGCTGCTGTGGGGCTGATGTGGGTCAGATCTATGGGGCAGGAGCTGCTGTGGTTAAGATCTATTTGGCAGGATCTGCAGTGGGGCAGATTTGGGTCAGATCTATGGGGCAGGAGCTGCTGTGTGGCAAATGTGGGTCAGATCTATGGGGCAGGAGCTGCTGTGGGTCAGATCTATGGGGCAGGAACAGATGTGGGCCTGATGTTGGTCAGATTTATGGAGCAGGAGCTGCTGTGTTGCAGATGAGGGTCAGATCTATGGTGCAGGAGCTGCTGTGGGGCAGATGTAGGGCTTATCTATGGGGCAGGAGCTGCTGTTAGGCTGATGGGTGTTAGATCTATGGGGAGGAGCTGCTGTGGTGCAGATGTGGGTCAGAGCTATGGGGCAGGAGCTCCTGTGTGGCAGATGTGGGTCAGATCTATGGTGTAGGAGCTGCTGTGGGGCTGATGTGGGTCAGATCTATGGGGCAGGAGATGCTTTGGGGCAGATTTTAGTCAGATCTATGGGGCAGGAGTTGCTGTGGGTCTGATGAGGGTCAGATCCTTGGGGCTGAATCTGCTGTGGGTCATATCTATTGGGCAGCAGCTGCTTTACATATGATGTGTTTCAGATCAATGGGGCAGGAGCTGCTCGGCGGCGGCTGCTAGAGGTCTCTGCCTATGCGGCTCGACTTGGTCGGCACGGTCTACCCGGCTCCGAGTGGGCCGTGGTGCTCGGCGGCGGCTGCTAGAGGTCGCTGCCTATGCGGCTCGACTAGGTCGGCATGGTCTACCCGGCTCAGGGCAGGCCGTGGTGCTCGGCGGCGGCTGCTAGAGGTCACTGCCTATGCGGCTCGACTAGGTCGGCACAGTCTACCCGGCTCCGAGCGGGCCGTGGTGCTCCGCGGCGGCCGCTAGAGGTCTCTGCCTATGCGGCTTGACTAGGTCGGCACGGTCTACCCGGCTCCGAGCGGACCGTGGTGCTCGGTGGCGGCGGCTAGGGGACGCTGCCCGTGCCTCTTGCGTGTAGCTGCCAGGTCTACCCGCTTTCGGCTAGGCTTTGCAGCCCTGTGAGATGGGGGGGCGCTAAAGCTTCGGAGCTTGCTGGGGGGTCGCTGTAGTTTCTTACCTACCGCTACGTCGACGTAGAGCGCCGCTTACCCTCGGCGCCGCTGCCGGTAGTCGGCGCCGTTCTTTTCCGAAGCCGTTTTTTCTTACGCCTTCCGTTTTCGTCTGCAGGAGCGAGCGCGGGCTCGTCTCCAGAGGCGGCAACGAGCGGGCGCAGGCGAGCGCGGTTGAGCGCCGGGCTGTGGATTTTTTCGGTTGCGGCTTCCCGCCGCTCTTTCGCCATCCCTCGCTACGCGGCCTGCCCGCAGTCCGGATTTCCGGCTCGAACGGACCCCGCTCAAGTGCGCCGGCACGGTCCAACCGCTCCCGGCGGGCACCGCTCGGCTCGGACGTTCCTCGGAATCAGCCAAATGTCGCTCCCGTGGCGTCTCCGCAGGCAAAAACGCATAGCCGGCGCCGCAAAGCTCACGAGCCGCACCGAGCCGAGGAAACCGTGCCGTGGAGCAGCTGTGGGGCTGATGTGGGTGAGATCTATGGGGTAGGAGCTGCTGTGCGGCTGATGTGGGTCAGATCTATGGGCAGGAGCTGATGTAGGGAAGATTTGGGTCTGATCTATGGGTTAGGAACTGCTGTGGTTCAGATCTATGGGGCAGGAGCAGCTGTGGGGCACATGTGGGTCAGATCTATGGGTTAGGTGCTGCTTTGGGGAAAATGTGGGTCAGATCTATGGGGCAGGAGCTGCTGTGGGTCAGATTTGGGTCAGATCTATGGGGCAGGAGCTGCTGTGGGTCAGATTTATGAGTCAGGAGCTGCTGTGTGGCTGATGTGGGTCAGATCTATGGGGCAGGAGCTGCTGTGGGGCATATGTGGGTCAGATCTATATGGCAGGAGCTGCTGTGGGGCACATGTGGGTCAGACCTATGGGGCAGAAGCTGCAGAGGGGATGATGTAGGTCAGATCTATGGGGCAGGAGTTGCTGTGGGGCAGATGAGGGACATATCTATGGTGCAAAATCTGCTGTTGGACTGATGTGGGTCAGATCTATGAGTTTGGAGCTGCTGTGGGGCACATGTGGGTCAGATCTATGGGCCAGGAGCTGCTGTGGGGCTGATGTGGGTCAGATCTATAAGGCAGGAGCTGCTGTGGTTAAGATCTATTTGGCAGGATCTGCTGTGGGGCAGATTTAAGTCAGATCTATGGGGCAGGAGCTGCTGTGTGGCAAATGTGGGTCAGATCTATGGGGCAGGAGCTGCTGTGGGTCAGATCTATGGGGCAGGAACAGATGTGGGCCTGATGTTGGTCAGATTTATGGAGCAGGAGCTGCTGTGTTGCAGATGTGGGTCAGTTCTATGGTGCAGGAGCTGCTGTGGGGCAGATATAGGGCATATCTATGGGGCAGGAGCTGCTGTGAGGCTGATGGGTGTTAGATCTATGGGGAGGAGCTGCTGTGGTGCAGATGTGGGTCAGAGCTATGGGGCAGGAGCTGCTGTGGGGCAGAAGTGGGTAAGATCTATCGGGTAGGAGATGGTGTGTGGCAGATGAGGTTCAGATCTATGGTGTAGGAGCTGCTGTGGGGCTGATGTGGGTCAGATCTATGGTGTAGGAGCTGCTGTGAGGCTGATGTGGGTCAGATCTATGGTGCAGGAGCTGCTGTGGTTAAGATCTATTTGGCAGGATCTGCTGTGGGGCAGATTTGGGTGAGATCTATGGGGCAGGAGCTGCAGTGGAGATGATGTACGTCAGATCTATAGGGCAGGAGCTGCTGTGGGGCTGCTGTGGGTCAAATCAGTGGGGCAGAGCTGCTCTTGGGAACATGTGGGTCAGATCTATGGGGCAGGAGATGCTGTGGGGCTGATGTGGGTCAGATCTATAGGGCAGGAGCTGCTGTGCGACAGATGTGGTTCAGATCTATGGGGCAGGAGCTGCTGTGGGGCTGATGTGGGTCAGGTCCTTGGGGCTGAAGCTGCTGTGGGTCATATCTATTGGGCAGCAGCTGCTTTACATATGATGTGTGTCAGATCTATGGGGCAGGAGCTGCTGTGGGCCTGATGTGGGTTAGACCTACGGGGCAGGAGCTGTTGTGGGGCTGATGGGGGTCAGATCTATGGGGCAGGAGCTACTGTGGGGCTGATGGGGGTCAGATCTATGGGGCAGGAGCTACTGTGGGGCTGATGTTGGTCTCATCTATGGGGCAGGAGCTGCTGTGCGACATATGTGTGTCAGATCTATGGGGCAGGATCTGCTGTGGGGCAGATGTGGGAAAGATCTATGGGGCAGGAGATGCTTTGGGGCAGATGGGGGTCAGATCTATGGGGCAGGAGCTGCTGTGGGGCTGATGTGGGTCAGATCCTTGGGGCTGAAGCTGCTGTGGGTCATATCTAATGGGCAGCAGCTGCTTTACATATGATGTGTGTCAGATCTATGGGGCAGGAGCTGCTGTGGGGCTGATGTTGGTCTGATCTATGGGACAGGAGCTGCTGCGGGGCTGATGGGGGTCAGATCTATGGGGCAGGAGCTGCTGTGGGGCTGATGTGGGTCAGATCTATGGGGCAGGAGATGCTGTGGGTCAGATCTATGGGGCAGGAGCTGCTGTGGGGCAGATGTGGGTTAGATCTATGGGGCAGGAGCTGTTGTGGGGCTGATGGGGGTCAGATCTATGGGGCAGGAGCTACTGTGGGTCAGATTTATGAGTCAGGAGCTGCTGTGTGGCTGATGTGGGTCAGATCTATGGGGCAGGAGCTGCTGTAGGGCTGATGTGGGTCAGATCTATATGGCAGGAGCTGCTGTGGGGCACATGTGGGTCAGACCTATGGGGCAGGAGTTGCTGTGGGGCAGATGTTGGTCTGATCTATGGGGCCGGAGCTGCAGTGGGGCCGATGGGGGTCAGATCTATGGGGCAGGAGCCACTCTGGGGCTGATGTGGGTCAAATCAATGGGGCAGAGCTGCTCTTGGGAACATGTGGGTCAGATCTATGGGGCAGGAGATGCTGTGGGTCAGATCTATGTGGCAGGAGCTGCTGTGGGGCAGATGTGGGTCAGATCTATGGGTCAGCAGCTGCTGTGGGTCTGCTGTGGGTCAGATGTATGGGGCAGGAACAGATGTGGGCCTGATGTTGGTCAGATTTATGGAGCAGGAGCTGCTGTGTTGCAGATGTGGGTCAGATCTATGGTGCAGGAGCTGCTGTGGGGCAGATGTAGGGCTTATCTATGGGGCAGGAGCTGCTGTGAGGCTGATGGGTGTTAGATCTATGGGGAGGAGCTGCTGTGGTGCAGATGTGGGTCAGTGCTATGGGGCAGGAGCTGCTGTGGGGCAGAAGTGGGTAAGATCTATGGGGTAGGAGATGGTGTGTGGCAGATGTGGGTCAGATCTATGGTGTAGGAGCTGCTGTGGGGCTGATGTGGGTCAGATCTATGGGGCAGGAGCTGCTGTGGTTAAGATCTATTTGGCAGGATCTGCTGTGGGGAATATTTGGGTCAGATCTATGGGGCAGGAGCTGCTGTGTGGCAACTGTGCGTCAGATCTATGGGGCAGGAGCTGCTGTGGGTCAGATCTATGGGGCAGGAACAGATGTGGGCCTGATGTTGGTCAGATTTATGGAGCAGGAGCTGCTGTGTTGCAGATGAGGGTCAGATCTATGGTGCAGGAGCTGCTGTGGGGCAGAGGTAGGGCTTATCTATGGGGCAGGAGCTGCTGTGAGGCTGATGGGTGTTAGATCTATGGGGAGGAGCTGCTGTGGTGCAGATGTGGGTCAGAGCTATGGGGCAGGAGCTGCTGTGTGGCAGATGTGGGTCAGATCTATGGTGTAGGAGCTGCTGTGGGGCCGATGTGGGTCAGATCTATGGGGCAGGAGATGCTTTGGGGCAGATTTTAGTCAGATCTATGGGGCAGGAGTTGCTGTGGGTCTGATGTGGGTCAGATCCTTGGGGCTGAAGCTGCTGTGGGTCATATCTATTGGGCAGCAGCTGCTTTACATATGATGTGTTTCAGATCTATGGGGCAGGAGCTGCTCGGCGGCGGCTGCTAGAGGTCGCTGCCTATGCGGCTTGACTAGTTCGGCACGGTCTACCCGGCTCCGAGCGGGCCGTGGTGCTCGGCGGCGGCTGCTAGAGGTCTCTGCCTATGCGGCTCGACTTGGTCGGCACGGTCTACCCGGCTCCGAGCGGGCCGTGGTGCTCGGCGGCGGCTGCTAGAGGTCGCTGCCTATGCGGCTCGACTAGGTCGGCATGGTCTACCCGGCTCAGGGCAGGCCGTGGTGCTCGGCGGCGGCTGCTAGAGGTCACTGCCTATGCGGCTCGACTAGGTCGGCACAGTCTACCCGGCTCCGAGCGGGCCGTGGTGCTCCGCGGCGGCCGCTAGAGGTCTCTGCCTATGCGGCTTGACTAGGTCGGCACGGTCTACCCGGCTCCGAGCGGACCGTGGTGCTCGGTGGCGGCGGCTAGGGGACGCTGCCCGTGCCTCTTCCGTGTAGCTGCCAGGTCTACCCGCTTTCGGCTAGGCTTTGCAGCCCTGTGAGATGGGGGGGCGCTAAAGCTTCGGAGCTTGCTGGGGGGTCGCTGTAGTTTCTTACCTACCGCTACGTCGACGTAGAGCGCCGCTTACCCTCGGCGCCGCTGCCGGTAGTCGGCGCCGTTCTTTTCCGAAGCCGTTTTTTCTTACGCCTTCCGTTTTCGTCTGCAGGAGCGAGCGCGTGCTCGTCTCCAGAGGCAACAACGAGCGGTCGCAGGCGAGCGCGGTTGAGCGCCGGGCTGTGGATTTTTTCGGTTGCGGCTTCCCGCCGCTCTTTCGCCATCCCTCGCTACGCGGCCTGCCCGCAGTCCGGATTTCCGGCTCGAACGGACCCCGCTCAAGTGCGCCGGCACGGTCCAACCGCTCCCGGCGGGCACCGCTCGGCTCGGACGTTCCTCGGAATCAGCCAAATGTCGCTCCCGTGGCGTCTCCGCAGGCAAAAACGCATAGCCGGCGCCGCAAAGCTCACGAGCCGCACCGAGCCGGGGAAACCGTGCCGTGGAGCAGCTGTGGGGCTGATGTTGGTGAGATCTATGGGGTAGGAGCTGCTGTGCGGCTGATGTGGGTCAGATCTATGGGCAGGAGCTGATGTAGGGAAGATTTGGGTCTGATCTATGGGTTAGGAACTGCTGTGGTTCAGATCTATGGGGCAGGAGCAGCTGTGGGGCACATGTGGGTCAGATCTATGGGTTAGGTGCTGCTTTGGGGAAAATGTGGGTCAGATCTATGGGGCAGGAGCTGCTGTGGGTCAGATTTGGGTCAGATCTATGGGGCAGGAGCTGCTGTGGGTCAGATTTATGAGTCAGGAGCTGCTGTGTGGCTGATGTGGGTCAGATCTATGGGGCAGGAGCTGCTGTGGGGCATATGTGGGTCAGATCTATATGGCAGGAGCTGCTGTGGGGCACATGTGGGTCAGACCTATGGGGCAGAAGCTGCAGAGGGGATGATGTAGGTCAGATCTATGGGGCAGGAGTTGCTGTGGGGCAGATGAGGGACATATCTATGGTGCAAAATCTGCTGTTGGACTGATGTGGGTCAGATCTATGAGTTTGGAGCTGCTGTGGGGCACATGTGGGTCAGATCTATGGGCCAGGAGCTGCTGTGGGGCTGATGTGGGTCAGATCTATAAGGCAGGAGCTGCTGTGGTTAAGATCTATTTGGCAGGATCTGCTGTGGGGCAGATTTAAGTCAGATCTATGGGGCAGGAGCTGCTGTGTGGCAAATGTGGGTCAGATCTATGGGGCAGGAGCTGCTGTGGGTCAGATCTATGGGGCAGGAACAGATGTGGCCCTGATGTTGGTCAGATTTATGGAGCAGGAGCTGCTGTGTTGCAGATGTGGGTCAGTTCTATGGTGCAGGAGCTGCTGTGGGGCAGATATAGGGCATATCTATGGGGCAGGAGCTGCTGTGAGGCTGATGGGTGTTAGATCTATGGGGAGGAGCTGCTGTGGTGCAGATGTGGGTCAGAGCTATGGGGCAGGAGCAGCTGTGGGGCAGAAGTGGGTAAGATCTATCGGGTAGGAGATGGTGTGTGGCAGATGTGGTTCAGATCTATGGTGTAGGAGCTGCTGTGGGGCTGATGTGGGTCAGATCTATGGTGTAGGAGCTGCTGTGAGGCTGATGTGGGTCAGATCTATGGTGCAGGAGCTGCTGTGGTTAAGATCTATTTGGCAGGATCTGCTGTGGGGCAGATTTGGGTGAGATCTATGGGGCAGGAGCTGCAGTGGAGATGATGTACGTCAGATCTATAGGGCAGGAGCTGCTGTGGGGCTGCTGTGGGTCAAATCAATGGGGCAGAGCTGCTCTTGGGAACATGTGGGTCAGATCTATGGGGCAGGAGCTGCTGTGGGGCTGATGTGGGTCAGGTCCTTGGGGCTGAAGCTGCTGTGGGTCATATCTATTGGGCAGCAGCTGCTTTACATATGATGTGTGTCAGATCTATGGGGCAGGAGCTGCTGTGGGGCTGATGTTGGTCTGATCTATGTGGCAGGAGCTGCTGCGGGGCTGATGTGGGACAGATCTATGGGGCAGGAGTTTCTGTGGGGCTGATGTGGGTCAGATCTATGGGGCAGGAGCTGCTGTGGGGCTGATGTGGGTTAGATCTATGGGGCAGGAGCTGTTGTGGGGCTGATGGGGGTAAGATCTATGGGGCAGGAGATGCTGTGGGTCAGATCTATGGGGCAGGAGCTGCTGTGGGGCAGATGTGGGTCAGATCTATGGGTCAGCATCTGCTGTGGGTCTGATGTGGGTCAGATCTATGGGGCAGGAGGTGCTGTGGGGCAGATGTGGGTCAGATCTATGGTGTAGGAGCTGCTGTGGGGCTGATGTGGGTCAGATCTATGGGGCAGGAGCTGCTGTGGTTAAGATCTATTTGGCAGGATCTGCTGTGGGGCAGGTTTGGGTCAGATCTATGGGGCAGGAGCTGCAGTGGAGATGATGTACATCAGATCTATGGGGTAGGAGCTGCTGTGGGGCTGATTTGTGTCAGATCTATGGGGCAGGAGCTGCTGCGGGGCTGATTTGGGTCAGATCTATGGGGCAGGAGCTGCTGTGGGGCTAATGTGGGTTAGATCTATGGGGCAGGAGCTGTTGTGGGGCTGATGGGGGTCAGATCTATGGGGCAGGAGCTACTGTGGGTCAGATTTATGAGTCAGGAGCTGCTGTGTGGCTGATGTGGGTCAGATCTATGGGGCAGGAGCTGCTGTGGGGCATATGTGGGTCAGATCTATATGGCAGCAGCTGCTGTGGGGCACATGTTGGTCAGACCTATGGGGCAGGAGTTGCTGTGGGGCAGATGAGGGACATATCTATGGTGCAAAATCTGCTGTTGGACTGATGTGGGTCAGATCTATGAGTTTGGAGCTGCTGTGGGGCACATGTGGGTCAGATCAATGGGCCAGGAGCTGCTGTGGGTCTGATGTGGGACAGATCTATGGGGCAGGAGCTGCTGTGGGGCTGCTGTGGGTTAGATCTATGGGGCAGGAGCTGTTGTGGGTCATATCTATTGGGCAGCAGCTGCTTTACATATGATGTGTGTCAGATCTATGGGGCCGGAGCTGCAGTGGGGCCGATGGGGGTCAGATCTATGGGGCAGGAGCTACTCTGGGGCTGATGTGGGTCAAATCAATGGGGCAGAGCTGCTCTTGGGAACATGTGGGTCAGATCTATGGGGCTGGAGCTGCTGTGGGGCTGATGTGGGTCAGATCTATGGGGCAGGAGCTGCTGTGGGGCTGATGTGGGTCAGATCTATGGGGCAGGAGATGCTGTGGGTCAGATCTATGGGGCAGGAGCTGCTGTGGGGAACATGTGGGTCAGGTCTATGTGGCAGGAGCTGCTGTGGGGCAGATGTGGGTCAGATCTATGGGTCAGCAGCTGCTGTGGGTCTGCTGTGGGTCAGATCTATGGGGCAGGAACAGATGTGGGCCTGATGTTGGTCAGATTTATGGAGCAGGAGCTGCTGTGTTGCAGATGTGGGTCAGATCTATGGGGCCGGAGCTGCAGTGGGGCTTATGGGGGTCAGATCTATGGGGCAGGAGCTGCTGTGCGACAGATGTCGGTCAGATCTATGGGGCAGGAGCTGCTGTGCGACATATGTGGGTCAGATCTATGGGGCAGGATCTGCTGTGGGGCTGATGTGGGTCAGATCTATGGGGCAGGAGCTGCTGTGTGGCAAATGTGGGTCAGATCTATGGGGCAGGAGCTGCTGTGGGTCAGATCTATGGGGCAGGAACAGATGTGGGCCTGATGTTGGTCAGATTTATAGAGCAGGAGCTGCTGTGTTGCAGATGTGGGTCAGATCTCTGGTGCAGGAGCTGCTGAGGGGCAGATGTAGGGCTTATCTATGGGGCAGGAGCTGCTGTGAGGCTGATGGGTGTTAGATCTATGGGGAGGAGCTGCTGTGGTGTAGATGTGGGTCAGATCTATGGGGCAGGAGCTGCTGTGTGGCAGATGTGGGTCAGATCTATGGGGCAGGATCTGCTGTGGGGCTGATGTGGGAAAGATCTATGGGGCAGGAGCTACTGTGAGGCTGATGTGGGTCAGATCTATGGGGCAGGAGCTGCTGTGGGGCTGTTGTGGGTCAGATCCTTGGGGCTGAAGCTGCTGTGTGTCATATCTATTGGGCAGCAGCTGCTTTACATATGATGTGTGTCAGATCTATGGGGCAGGAGCTGCTGTGGGGCTGATGGGGTCAGATCTATGGGGCAGGAGCTACTGTGGGGCTGATGTTGGTCTGATCTATGGGGCAGGAGCTGCTGTGGGGCAGATGTGGGTCAGAGCTATGGGGCAGGAGCTGCTGTGGGGCAGATGTAGGACTTATCTATGGGGCAGGAGCTGCTGTGGGGCTGATGTGGGTTAGATCTATGGGGCAGGAGCTACTGTGGGGCTGATGGGGGTCTGATCTATGGGGCAGGAGCTGCTGTGCGACAGATGTGGGTCAGATCTATGGGGCAGGTGCTGCTGTGCGACATATGTGGGTCAGATCTATGGGGCAGGAGATGCATTGGGGCAGATGTGGGTCAGATTAATGGGGCAGGAGTTGCTGTGGGGCTGATGTGTGTCAGATCCTTGGGGCTGAAGCTGCTGTGGGTCATATCTATTGGGCAGCAGCTGCTTTACATATGATGTGTGTCAGATCTATGGGGCAGGAGCTGCTGTGGGGCTGATGTGGGTTAGATCTATGGGGCAGGAGCTGCTGTGGGGCTGATGGGGGTCAGATCTATGGGGCAGGAGCTACTGTGGGGCACATGTGGGTCAGACCTATGGGGCAGAAGCTGAAGAGGGGATTATGTAGGTCAGATCTATGGGGAGGAGTTGCTGTGGGGCAGATGAGGGACATATCTATGGTGCAAAATCTGCAGTTGGACTGATGAGTGTCAGATCTATGAGTTTGGAGCTGCTGTGGGGCACATGTGGGTCAGATCTATGGGCCAGGATCTGCTGCGGGGCTTATTTGGGTCAGATCTATGGGGCAGGAGCTGCTGTGGGTCAGATCTATGGGGCAGGAACAGATGTGGGGCTGATGTGGGTCAGATCTATGGGGCAGGAGCTGCTGTGCGACAGATGTGGTTCAGATCTATGGGGCAGGAGCTGCTGTGGGGCTGATGTGGGTCAGGTCCTTGGGGCTGAAGCTGCTGTGGGTCATATCTATTTGGCAGCAGCTGCTTTACATATGATGTGTGTCAGATCTATGGGGCAGGAGCTGCTGTGGGCCTGATGTGGGTTAGATCTACGGGGCAGGAGCTGTTGTGGGGCTGATGGGGGTCAGATCTATGGGGCAGGAGCTACTGTGGGGCTGATGTTGGTCTCATCTATGGGGCAGGAGTTGCGGTGCGACAGATGTGTGTCAGATCTATGGGGCAGGAGCTGCTGTGGGGCTGATGTTGGTCAGATCTATGGGGCAGGAGCTGCTGTGGGTCTGATGTGGGTCAGATCTATGGGGCAGGAGCTGTTGTGGGGCTGATGGGGGTCAGATCTATGGGGCAGGAGATGCTGTGTGTCAGATCTATGGGGCAGGAGCTGCTCTGGGGCAGATGTGGGTCAGATCTATGGGGCAGGAGCTGCTGTGGGTCAGATCTATGGGGCAGGAACAGATGTGGGCCTGATGTTGGTCAGATTTATGGAGCAGGATCTGCTGTGTTGCAGATGTGGGTCAGATCTATGGTGCAGGAGCTGCTTTGGGGCAGATGTAGGGCTTATCTATGGGGCAGGAGCTGCTGTGGTTAAGATCTATGGTGCAGGATCTGCTGTGGGGCAGATTTGGGTCAGATCTATGGGGCAGGAGCTGCTGTGTGGCAAATGTGGGTCAGATCTATGGGGCAGGAGCTGCTGTGGGGCAGATGTAGGGCTTATCTATGGGGCAGGAGCTGCTGTGAGGCTGATGGGTGTTAGATCTATGGGGAGGAGCTGCTGTGGTGCAGATGTGGGTCAGAGCTATGGGGCAGGAGCTGCTGTGTGGCAGATGTGGGTCAGATCTATGGTGTAGGAGCCTCTTTGGGGCTGATGTGGGTCAGATCTATGGTGCAGGAGCTGCTGTGGTTAAGATCTATTTGGCAGGATCTGCTGTGGGGCAGATTTGGGTGAGATCTATGGGGCAGGAGCTGCAGTGGAGATGATGTACGTCAGATCTATGGGGCAGGAGCTGCTGTGGGGCTGCTGTGGGTCAAATCAATGGGGCAGAGCTGCTCTTGGGAACATGTGGGTCAGATCTATGGGGCAGGAGCTGCTGTGGGGCTGATGTGGGTCAGATCTATAGGGCAGGAGCTACTGTGCGACAGATGTGGTTCAGATCTATGGGGCAGGAGCTGCTGTGGGGCTGATGTGGGTCAGATCTATGGGGCAGGAGCTGCTGTGCGACAGATGTGGTTCAGATCTATGGGGCAGGAGCTGCTGTGGGGCTGATGTGGGTCAGGTCCTTGGGGCTGAAGCTGCTGTGGGTCATATCTATTTGGCAGCAGCTGCTTTACATATGATGTGTGTCAGATCTACGGGGCAGGAGCTGTTGTGGGGCTGATGGGGGTCAGATCTATGGGGCAGGAGCTACTGTGGGGCTGATGGGGGTCAGATCTATGGGGCAGGAGCTACTGTGGGGCTGATGTTGGTCTCATCTATGGGGCAGGAGCTGCTGTGCGACAGATGTGTGTCAGATCTATGGGGCAGGAGCTGCTGTGGGGCTGATGTTGGTCTGATCTATGGGGCAGGAGCTGCTGCGGGGCTGATGGGGGTCAGATCTATGGGGCAGGAGCTGCTGTGGGTCTGATGTGGGTCAGATCTATGGGGCAGGAGCTGTTGTGGGGCTGATGGGGGTCAGATCTATAGGGCAGGAGATGCTGTGGGTCAGATCTATGGGGCAGGAGCTGCTGTGGGGCAGATGTGGGTCAGATCTATGGGGCAGGAGCTGCTGTGGGTCAGATCTATGGGGCAGGAACAGATGTGGGCCTGATGTTGGTCAGATTTATGGAGCAGGATCTGTTGTGTTGCAGATGTGGGTCAGATCTATGGTGCAGGAGCTGCTTTGGGGCAGATGTAGGGCATATCTATGGGGCAGGAGCTGCTGTGAGGCTGATGGGTGTTAGATCTATGGGGAGGAGCTGCTGTGGTGCAGATGTGGGTCAGAGCTATGGGGCAGGAGCAGCTGTGGGTCAGAAGTGGGTAAGATCTATGGGGTAGGAGATGGTGTGTGGCAGATGTGGGTCAGATCTATGGTGTAGGAGCTGCTGTGGGGCTGACGTGTGTCAGATCTATGGGGCAGGAGCTGCTGTGGTTAAGATCTATTTGGCAGGATCTGCTGTGCGACAGATTTGAGTCAGATCTATGGGGCAGGAGCTGCAGTGGAGATGATGTACGTCAGATCTATGGGGCAGGAGCTGCTGTGGGGCTGCTGTGGGTTAGATCTATAGGGCAGGAGCTGTTGTGGGTCATATCTATTGGGCAGCAGCTGCTTTACATATGATGTGTGTCAGATCTATGGGGCCGGAGCTGCAGTGGGGCTGATGGGGGTCAGATCTATGGGGCAGGAGCTGCTGTGGGGAACATGTGGGTCAGGTCTATGTGGCAGGAGCTGCTGTGGGGCAGATGTGGGTCAGATCTATGGGTCAGCAGCTGCTGTGGGTCTGCTGTGGGTCAGATCTATGGTGCAGGAACAGATGTGGGCCTGATGTTGGTCAGATTTATGGAGCAGGAGCTGCTGTGTTGCAGATGTGGGTCAGATCTATGGTGCAGGAGCTGCTGTGGGGCAGATGTAGGGCTTATCTATGGGGCAGGAGCTGATGTGAGGCTGATGGGTGTTAGATCTATGGGGAGGAGCTGCTGTGGTGCAGATGTGGGTCAGTGCTATGGGGCAGGAGCTGCTGTGGGGCAGAAGTGGGTAAGATCTATGGGGTAGGATATGGTGTGTGGCAGATGTAGGTCAGATCTATGGTGTAGGAGCTGCTGTCGGGCTGATGTGGGTCAGATCTATGGGGCAGGAGCTGCTGTGGTTAAGATCTATTTGGCAGGATCTGCTGTGGGGCAGATTTGAGTCAGATCTATGGGGCAGGAGCTGCTGTGGGGCATATGTGGGTCATATCTATATGGCAGGAGCTGCTGTGGGGCACATGTGGGTCAGACCTATGGGGTAGGAGCTGCTCTTGGGAACATGTGGGTCAGATCTATGAGGCAGGAGCTGCTGTGGGGCTGATGTGGGTCAGATCCTTGGGGCTGAAGCTGCTGTGGGTCATATCTATTGGGCAGCAGCTGCTTTACATATGATGTGTGTCAGATCTATGGGGCAGGAGCTGCTGTGGGGCTGATGTGGGTCAGATCTATGGGGCAGGAGCTGTTGTGGGGCTGATGGGGGTCAGATCTATGGGGCAGGAGCTACTGTGGGGCTGTTGGGGGTCAGATCTATGGGGCAGGAGCTACTGTTGCGCTGATGTTGGTCTCATCTATGGGGCAGGAGCTGCTGTGCGACAGATGTGGGTCAGATCTATGAGGCAGGAGCTGCTGTGCGACATATGTGGGTCAGATCTATGGGGCAGGATCTGCTGTGGGGCTGATGTGGGTTAGATCTATGGGGCAGGATCTGCTGTGGGGCTGATGTGGGTCAGATCTATGGGGCAGGAGTTGCTGTGGGGCTGATGTGGGTCAGATCTATGGGGCAGGAGCTGCTGTGGGGCTGATGTGGGTTAGATCTATGGGGCAGGAGCTGTTGTGGGGCTGATGGGGTCAGATCTAAGAGGGCAGGAGCTACTGTGGGGCTGATGTTGGTCTGATCTATAAGGCAGGAGCTGCTGCGGGGCTGATTTGGGTCAGATCTATGGGGCAGGAGCTGCTGTGGGGCTGATATGGGTTAGATCTATGTGGCAGGAGCTGCTGTGGGGCAGATGTGGGTCAGATCTATGGGTCAGCTGCTGCTGTGGGTCAGATCTATGGGGCCGGAGCTGCTGTGGGGAACATGTGGGTCAGGTCTATGGGGCAGGAGCTGCTGTGGGGCAGATGTGGGTCAGATCTATGGGTCAGCATCTGCTGTGGGTCTGATGTGGGTCAGATCTATGGGGCAGGAGGTGCTGTGGGGCAGATGTGGGTTAGATCTATGGGGCAGGAGCTGTTAGGGGATGATGGGGGTCAGATCTATGGGGCAGGAGCTACTGTGGGGCTGATGTTGGTCTGATCTATGGGGCAGGATCTGCTGTGGGGCTGATGTGGGTTAGATCTATGGGGCAGGAGCTGTTGTGGGGCTGATGGGGGTCAGATCTATGGGGCAGGAGCTACTGTGGGTCAGATTTATGAGTCAGGAGCTGCTGTGTGGCTGATGTGGGTCAGATCTATGGAGCAGGAGCTGCTGTGGGGCATATGTGGGTCAGACCTATGGGGCAGAGCTGCTCTTGGGAACATGTGGGTCAGATCTATGGGGCAGGAGCTGTTGTGGGGCTGATGTGGGTCAGATCTATAGGGCAGGAGCTGCTGTGCGACAGATGTGGGTCAGATCTATGGGGCAGGAGCTGCTGTGCGACAGATGTGGGTCAGATCTATGGGGCAGGAGCTGCTGTGGGGCTTATGTGGGTCTGATCCTTGGGGCTGAAGCTGCTGTGGGTCATATCTATTGGGCAGCAGCTGCTTTACATATGATGTGTGTCAGATCTATGGGGCAGGAGCTGCTGTGGGGCTGATGTGGGTCAGATCTATGGGGCAGGAGCTGTTGTGGGGCTGATGTGGGTCAGATCTATGGGGCAGGAGCTACTGTGGGGCTGATGGGAGTCAGATCTATGGGGCAGGAGCTACTGTGGGGCTGATGGGGGTCAGATCTATGGGGCAGGAGCTACTGTGGGGCTGATGTTGGTCTCATCTATGGGGCAGGAGCTGCTGTGCGACAGATGTGGGTCAGATCTATGGGGCAGGTACAGCTGTGCGACATATGTGGGTCAGATCTATGGGGCAGGATCTGCTGTGGGGCTGATGTGGGAAAGATCTATGGGGCAGGAGATGCTTTGGGGCAGATGTGGGTCAGATCTATGGAGCAGGAGCTGCTGTGGGGCTGATGTGTGTCAGATCCTTGGGGCGGAAGCTGCTGTGGTTCATATCTATTGGGCAGCAGCTGCTTTACATATGATGTGTGTCAGATCTATGGGGCAGGAGCTACTGTGGGGCTGATGTTGGTCTGTTCCATGGGGCAGGAGCTGCTGCGGGGCTGATTTGGGTAAGATCTATGGGGCAAGAGCTGTTGTGGGGCTGCTGTGCGTTAGATCTAAGGGGCAGGAGCTGTTGTGGGGCTGATGGGGGTCAGATCTATGGGGCAGGAGATGCTGTGGGTCAGATCTATGGGGCAGGCGCTGCTGTGGGGAACATGTGGGTCAGATCTATGGGGCAGGAGCTGCTGTGGTGCAGATGTGGGTCAGATCTATGCGTCAGCAGCTGCTGTGGGTCTGATGTGGGTCAGATCTATGGGGCAGGAGCTGCTTTGGGGCTGATGTGGGTAATATCTATGGGGCAGGAACAGATGTGGGCCTGATGTTGGTCAGATTTATGGAGCAGGAGCTGCTGTGTTGCAGATGTGTGTAAGATCTATGGTGCAGGAGCTGCTGTGGGGCAGATGTGGGTCAGATCTATGGTGTAGGAGCTGCTGTGGGGCTGATGTGGGTCAGATCTATGGGGCAGGAGCTGCTGTGGGGCAGATGTAGGGCTTATCTATGGGGCAGGAGCTGCTGTGAGGCTGATGGGTGTTAGATCTATGGGGAGGAGCTGCTGTGGGGCTGAGTTGGGTCAGAGCTATGGGGCCGGAGCTGCAGTGGGGCCGATGGGGGTCAGATCTATGGGGCAGGAGCTACTGTGGGGCTGATGTGGGTCAAATCAATGGGGCAGAGCTGCTCTTGGGAACATGTGGGTCAGATCTATGGGGCAGGAGCTGCTGTGGGGCTGATGTGGGTCAGATCTATAGGGCAGGAGCTGCTGTGCGACAGATGTGGGTCAGATCTATGGGGCAGGAGCTGCTGTGGGGCTGATGTGGGTCAGATCCTTGGGGCTGAAGCTGCTGCGGGTCATATCTATTGGGCAGCAGCTGCTTTACATATGATGTGTGTCAGATCTATGGGGCAGGAGCTGCTGTGGGGCTGATGTGGGTTAGATCAATGGGGCAGGAGCTGTTGTGGGGCTGATGGGGGTCAGATCTATGGGGCAGGAGCTACTGTGGGTCTGATGGGGGTCAGATCTATGGGGCAGGAGCTACTGTGGGGCTGATGTTGGTCTCATCTATGGGGCAGGAGATGCTTTGGGGCAGATGTGTGTGGGAATACAAGAAAAGCTGTTCAGAGCAGCAGCTGTGGAGCAAGATAAACAGCATGGGAACCAAGGACACCTCTGCAAGGAGAAGAAGAGTCTCACAGCTCTGATTGGTTATGTGCCTGCATGGACAGTTGAAAAGTGTTTTGTAGAATGCTTTGTTGACATGTAAGATGTTTGGGAAAGTTGTAAGGGCGGATGGGAAAGTTAGAAAATAACAACTTGTGAAGGTATATAAGGGATGTGAGAACTTGTAATAAACGATTTGGATCGTTCACATCTGAGTCCGTGCCGAGTCGCTGCAAATGGCGCCCACAACGTGGAGCAAATCAACCCGCGGCTGAGCGAGCCCGGTCCGGCAGCGTCGCCCGACTGAACTTCGGAGAGACTGTTTCGCGCGCACCCGCACCGTTCTGCAGGACAGAAGGTGAGCAGTCGGGAACTATGGGGAGCTCACTAACGAAGGAGCAGAAAGTAAATCTCGAAGTATTGCGGTCAGTGTTACCATATCAGGATAAGACTGTGTCTACTAAAGCATTAGCTACTCTTCTTAAATGGATAAGCAAAAATGTCCCTGAATTTCCAAAAACTGAGTTCTCTCTCGATGGAGAACTTTGGGACAAAATCGGCTCAAAACTCTACGAGGCTTCTCTCGCTAAAGACAGAAAGGCTGCTAAGCTGTTGCCCGTTTGGAGCCGGATAATGGAAGGGATTAAGCAATCACGACGGGAAAGAATTTATTCCGACCATTCCCTGCCGCCCTCCGTCCCAACCCCGCCGCTGCCTCTCGCTGCGGGAAGCGGCCCGTGCCCGGATCCGACCGGCGGCTCCGACCCCTCCCCGATTCGGGGAGACGAGGGGCCGCGGCCGCCCCCCTTCGCGCTCCCGCCGTTCGCTCCTCCCCCGACGTTCGCCGCGTTGCCGCCCTCTACGGCGCCCTCGCCCTTCGCTCCGCCTACGACGTTCGTCGCGCCGCTTCTGCCCTCCTCCCCCCGCACGTCATGCGCTGCTGCGTCTGTGCAGCCGGCGTGTAACGTGGTTAAAGACACGGACGGATCGAAACCAGGGGATCGTTGTGACCCCGGTCCAGAAGATCCAGAAAGAGAATCGGACGCATTTCCTCCTGATGATACTTTGAAGGAAGCAGGAATGACAAATTTCCCTACAGCGTACTGTGATGTCTTAGAGCAATGCAAAAAAGAAACAATATTAAGAAGTAATGCTGACACGTTGCAGACCTTTCCTAATCAGGTCCCCCGTTTGGAATCTCTGCCTTATGAGGCACTGAAGGAGCTAAGGGAGTCAGTGAGAACATTCGGAGTTCAGTCAGCCTTTACATACAATCTTTTGGTTACAAACAGTGACAGTTACGCTATGACCCCTCACGATTGGAAAACTGTGTTAAGAATGATCCTCTCTCCTATGCAATACACCGTGTTTATGACTGAATATCAGCTACATAATTTGACTGATAGCTCTTTGCCTCAGACTCGGACAAATCCATGTGGCACAGCACCTCTTCAACTGTGTCAGACAGATGTCACTCACGTTCCTGAATTTGGCCGTCTAAAATATGCACGTGTAACAATAGATACTCATTCTTCTTACGTATTTTCCACAGCACATACAGGTGAATGCAGTCTCAAGATTTAGAGTTTAAGGCATTAGCTAGGATGTTGTGTGCTTCTTCTATTTTAGTAATAGATCAGATGTGTATTAAACAGGATTTGATCTAATCAATGCTAGAATCTACAGGAATAGCTCTTTTAATGTTTTAGTACTGTTTGGTTATGATGTTATTAGCCTATTAATTAGCTTTTCTTAATTTGCAAAGACAAAACCTGGAAAGGAATTCTAGACAAAGAGATGACCCTGTATCATAGAACGGATACCTCTTTTACATCCAATTAATTGGGATCTGAAAATATAACCATGCATCATTTTAGACAAAAGTGCACGCTAATAGAACTAAATTTGATGGTTTATTCTGTTTTCCAAGCAGGTGTTCCACTTGGGCTCTATATCACGCACTGGCCATGCGGATGTGGTGTACAACTGGAAGAAATCCTTCAGACCCTGAATGCAGGAGAGAATCTGTGATGGGTGAGAGAGGAAAGGTGCACCTTGAAGCAGGGGACGCCCTGCTGGCACTACCTGTCACATCCACCACCAACATGGCTTGCTGTTTCTCAAGGGTCAATAAGTAATAATGCCCTTAGTGATACTCTAGTACATTTGTCCTCTAAAATTGGTTCTATTTGACATGCTATTTCATTAAATTGTGCGATCATTATTCAATTATTAGCCCAGATAACTCAGTTGGTAGAGCATGGTTATGAACATCTTAAAAGCATTTACTGCACAAATTTTAGTGGTCATTAAAAATCAATATATCAGAGTATATAAAAATTGAAGCCTTTTCCTGATCAGTTACGGATTAACACAATGGGACCCTCATGGATTTATTTTCAGGTTGCAGAAACTTAGGTTGCAGTACAAACATGTTTGTTCTTTTTAGTGGGTTTAACAGTAATGCTGTTATGTTGTATTTGACTTGTCTCTTTTTTCACTTTTAGAGTATTGTCAATCGAGGCCTTGATTGAGTTATAATGATTATGTTATTAATATAATTAGTGTTATTATTTTATAGTATGGTAGTAGCTTGTCAATAAACAAAAAAGGGGGAATTGTGGGAATACAAGAAAAGCTGTTCAGAGCAGCAGCTGTGGAGCAAGATAAACAGCATGGGAACCAAGGACACCTCTGCAAGGAGAAGAAGAGTCTCACAGCTCTGATTGGTTATGTGCCTGCATGGACAGTTGAAAAGTGTTTTGTAGAATGCTTTGTTGACATGTAAGATGTTTGGGAAAGTTGTAAGGGCGGATGGGAAAGTTAGAAAATAACAACTTGTGAAGGTATATAAGGGATGTGAGAACTTGTAATAAACGATTTGGATCGTTCACATCTGAGTCCGTGCCGAGTCGCTGCAGATGTGTGTCAGATCTATGGGGCAGGAGCTGCTGTGGGGCAGATGTGGGTTAGATCTATTGGGCAGGAGATGTTGTGGGGCTGATGGGGTCAGATCTATGGGGCAGGAGCTACTGTGGGGTTGATGTTGGTGTGATCTATGGGGCAGGAGCTGCTGTGGGGCAGATGTGGGTTAGATCTATGGGGCAGGAGCTGTTGTGGGGCTGATGGGGGTCAGATCTATGGGGCAGGAGATGCTGTGTGTCAGATCTATGGGGCAGGAGCTGCTGTGGGGAACATGTGGGTCAGGTCTATGGGGCAGGAGCTGCTGTGGGGCAGATGTGGGTCAGTTCTATGGGTCAGCAGCTTCTGTGGGTCTGATGTGTGTCAGATCTATGGGGCAGGAGCTGCTGTGGGTCTGTTGTGGGTCAGATCTATGGGGCAGAAGCTGCTGTGGGGCTGATGTGGGTCAGATCTATGGGTCAGCAGCTGCTGTGGGGCAGATGTGGGTCAGATCTATGGGTCAGCAGCTGCTGTGGGTCTGATGTGGGTCAGATCTATGGGGCAGGAGCTGCTGTGGGGCTGCTGTGGGTCATATCTATGGGGCAGGAACAGATGTGGGCCTGATGTTGGTCAGATTTATGGAGCAGGAGCTGCTGTGTTGCAGATGTGGGTCAGATCTATGGGGCCGGAGCTGCAGTGGGGCTGATGGGGGTCAGATTTATGGGGCAGGAGCTACTCTGGGGCTGATGTGGGTCAAATCAATGGGGCAGAGCTGCTCTTGGGAACATGTGGGTCAGATCTATGGGGCAGGAGCTGCTGTGCGACAGATGTCGGTCAGATCTATGGGGCAGGAGCTGCTGTGCGACATATGTGGGTCAGATCTATGGGGCAGGATCTGCTGTGGGGCTGATGTGGGACAGATCTATGGGTCAGCAGCTGCTGTGGGTCTGATGTGGGTCAGATCTATGGGGCAGGAGCTGCTGTGGGGCAGATATGGGTCAGATCTATGGGGCAGGATCTGCTGTGGGGCAGATTTGGGTCAGATCTATGGGGCAGGAGCTGCTGTGGGGCTGATGTGGGTCAGATCTATGGGGCAGGAGCTGCTGTGTGGCAAATGTGGGTCAGATCTATGGGGCAGGAGCTGCTGTGGGTCAGATCTATGGGGCAGGAACAGATGTGGGCCTGATGTTGGTCAGATTTATAGAGCAGGAGCTGCTGTGTTGCAGATGTGGGTCAGATCTATGGTGCAGGAGCTGCTGTGGGGCAGATGTAGGGCATATCTATGGGGCAGGAGCTGCTGTGAGGCTGATGGGTGTTAGATCTATGGGGAGGAGCTGCTGTGGTGTAGATGTGGGTCAGATCTATGGGGCAGGAGCTGCTGTGGGGCTGATGTGGGTTAGATCTATGGGGCAGGAGCTGCTGTGTGGCAGATGTGGGTCAGATCTATGGGGCAGGAGCTGCTGTGGGGCTGATGTGTGTCAGATCCTTGGGGCGGAAGCTGCTGTGGGTCATATCTATTGGGCAGCATCTGCTTTACATATGATGTGTGTCAGATCTATGGGGCAGGAGCTGCTGTGGGGCTGCTGTGGGTCAGATCTATGGGGCAGGAGCTGTTGTGGGTCATATCTATTGGGCAGCAGCTGCTTTACATATGATGTGTGTCAGATCTATGGGGCAGGAGCTGCTGTGGGGCTGATGTGGGTTAGATCTATGTGGCAGGAGCTGTTGTGGGGGTGATGGGGTCAGATCTATGGGGCAGGAGCTACTGTGGGGCTGATGTTAGTCTGTTCTATGGGGCAGGAGCTGCTGCGGGGCTGATTTGGGTAAGATCTATGGGGCAGGAGCTGCTGTGGGGCTTATGTGCGTTAGATCTAAGGGGCAGGAGCTGTTGTGGGGCTGATGGGGGTCAGATCTATGGGGCAGGAGATGCTGTGGGTCAGATCTATGGGGCAGGAGCTGCTGTGGGGAACATGTGGGTCAGGTCTATGGGGCAGGAGCTGCTGTTGGGAAGATGTGGGTCAGATCTATGCGTCAGCAGCTGCTGTGGGTCTGATGTGGGTCAGATCTATGGGGCAGGAGCTGCTGTGGGGCTGATGTGGGTAATATCTATGGGGCAGGAACAGATGTGGGCCTGATGTTGGTCACTTATATGGAGCAGGAGCTGCTGTGTTGCAGATGTGGGTAAGATCTATGGTGCAGGAGCTGCTGTGGGGCTGATGTGGGTCAGATCTATGGGGCAGGAGCTGCTGTGGTTAAGATCTATTTGGCAGGATCTGCTTTGGGGCAGATTTGGATCAGATCTATAGGGCAGGAGCTGCTGTGGGGCAAATGTGGGTCAGATCTATGTGGCAGGTGCTGCTGTGGGTCAGATCTATGGGGCAGGAACAGATGTGGGCCTGATGTTGGTCAGATTTATGGAGCAGGAGCTGCTGTGTTGCAGATGTGGGTCAGATCTATGGTGCAGGAGCTGCTGTGGGGCAGATGTAGGGCTTATCTATGGGGCAGGAGCTGCTGTGAGGCTGATGGGTGTTAGATCAATGGGGAGGAGCTGCTGTGGTGCAGATGTGGGTCAGAGCTATGGGGTAGGAGCTGCTGTGGGGCAGATGTAGGGCTTATCTATGGGGCAGGAGCTGCTGTTGGGCTGATGTGGGTTAGATCTATTGGGCAGGAGCTGTTGTGGGGCTGATGGGGGTCAGATCTATGGGGCAGGAGCTACTGTGGGGCTGATGGGGGTCTGATCTATGGGGCAGGAGCTGCTGTGCGACAGATGTGGGTCAGATCTATGGGGCAGGTTCTGCTGTGCGACATATGTGGGTCAGATCTATGGGGCAGGATCTGCTGTGGGGCTGATGTGGGAAAGATCTATGGGGCAGGAGATGCTTTGGGGCAGATGTGGGTCAGATCTATGGGGCAGGAGTTGCTGTGGGGCTGATGTGTGTCAGATCCTTGGGGCTGAAGCTGCTGAGGGTCATATCTATTGGGCAGCAGCTGCTTTACATATGATGTGTGTCAGATCTATGGGGCAGGAGCTGTTGTGGGGCTGATGGGGGTCAGATCTATGGGGCAGGAGCTACTGTGGAACACATGTGGGTCAGACCTATGGGGCAGAAGCTGCAGTGGGGATGATGTAGGTCAGATCTATGGGGCAGGAGTGGTTGTGGGGCAGATGAGGGACATATCTATGGTGCAAAATCTGCTGTTGGACTGATGTGGGTCAGATCTATGGGCCAGGAGCTGCTGCGGGGCTTATTTGGGTCAGATCTATGGGGCAGGAGCTGCTGTGGGTCAGATCTATGGGGCAGGAACAGATGTGGGCCTGATGTTGGTCAGTTTTATGGAGCAGGAGCTGCTGTGTTGCAGATGTGGGTCAGATCTATGGTGCAGGAGCTGCTGTGGGGCAGATGTAGGGCTTATCTATGGGGCAGGAGCTGCTGTGAGGCTGATGGGTGTTAGATCTATGGGGAGGAGCTGCTGTGGGGCTGATGTGGGTCAGAGCTATGGGGCCGGAGCTGCTGTGTGGCAGATGTGGGTCAGATCTATGGGGCAGGAGCTGCTGTGTGGCAGATGTGGGTCAGATCTATGGTGTAGGAGCTGCTGTGGGGCTGATGTGGGTCAGATCTATGGGGCAGGAGATGCTTTGGGGCAGATGTGGGTCAGATCTATGGGGCAGGAGTTGCTCTGGGGCTGATGTGT
Source organism: Coturnix japonica (assembly GCF_054131305.1). Taxonomy (NCBI): domain Eukaryota; kingdom Metazoa; phylum Chordata; class Aves; order Galliformes; family Phasianidae; genus Coturnix; species Coturnix japonica. Next base: position 370,165 of record NC_140684.1, read on the forward strand.
GTCAGATCCTTGGGGCTGAAGCTGCTGTGGGTCATATCTATTGGGCAGCAGCTGCTTTACATATGATGTGTGTCAGATCTATGGGGCAGGAGCTGCTGTGGGGCTGATGTGGGTCAGATCTATGGGGCAGGAGCTGTTGTGGGGCTGATGGGGGTCAGATCTATGGGGCAGGAGCTACTGTGGGGCACATGTGGGTCAGACCTATGGGGCAGAAGCTGAAGAGGGGATGATGTAGGTCAGATCTATGGTGCAGGAGCTGCTGTGGGGCAGATGTAGGGCATATCTATGGGGCAGGAGCTGCTGTGAGGCTGATGGGTGTTAGATCTATGGGGAGGAGCTGCTGTGGTGCAGATGTGGGTCAGAGCTATGGGGCAGGAGCTGCTGTGGGTCAGAAGTGGGTAAGATCTATCGGGTAGGAGATGGTGTGTGGCAGATGTGGGTCAGATCTATGGTGTAGGAGCTGCTGTGGGGCTGATGTGGGTCAGATCTATGGGGCAGGAGCTGCTGTGGTTAAGATCTATGGTGCAGGATCTGCTGTGGGGCAGATTTGGGTCAGATCTATGGGGCAGGAGCTGCTGTGTGGCAAATGTGGGTCAGATCTATGGGTCAGGAGCTGCTGTGGGGCAGATGTCGGGCATATCTATGGTGCAGGAGCTGCTGTGAGGCTGATGGGTGTCAGATCTATGGGGCAGGAGCTGCTGTGTGGCAGATGTGGGTCAGATCTATGGTGTAGGAGCTGCTGTGGGGCTGATGTGGGTCTGATCTATGGGGCAGGAGCTGCTGTGGTTAAGATCTATTTGGCAGGATCTGCTGTGGGGCAGATTTGGGTGAGGTCTATGGGGCAGGAGCTGCAGTGGAGATGATGTACGTCAGATCTATGGGGCAGGAGCTGCTGTGGGGCTGCTGTGGGTCAAATCAATGGGGCAGAGCTGCTCTTGGGAACATGTGGGTCAGATCTATGGGGCAGGAGCTGCTGTGGGGCTGATGTGGGTCAGATCTATAGGGCAGGAGCTGCTGTGCGACAGATGTGGTTCAGATCTATGGGGCAGGAGCTGCTGTGGGGCTGATGTGGGTCAGATCTATGGGGCAGGAGCTGCAGTGGAGATGATGTACATCAGATCTATGGGGTAGGAGCTGCTGTGGGGCTGTTGTGGGTAAGATCTATGGGGCAGGAGCTGTTGTGGGTCATATCTATTGGGCAGCAGCTGCTTTACATATGATGTGTGTCAGATCTATGGGGCCGGAGCTGCAGTGGGGCTGATGGGGGTCAGATCTCTGGGGCAGGAGCTACTGTGGGGCTGATGTGGGTCAAATCAATGGGGCAGAGCTGCTCTTGGGAACATGTGTGTCAGATCTATGGGGCAGGAGCTGCTGTGGGGCTGATGTGGGTTAGATCTATGGGGCAGGAGCTGTTGTGGGGCTGATGGGGGTCAGATCTATGGGGCAGGAGCTACTGTGGGTCAGATTTATGAGTCAGGAGCTGCTGTGGGGCTGATGTGGGTCAGATCTATGGAGCAGGAGCTGCTGTGGGGCATATGTGGGTCAGACCTATGGGGCAGAGCTGCTCATGGGAACATGTGGGTCAGATCTATGGGGCAGGAGCTGCTGTGGGGCTGATGTGGGTCAGATCTATAGGGCAGGAGCTGCTGTGCGACAGATGTGGGTCAGATCTATGGGGCAGGAGCTGCTGTGCGACAGATGTGGGTCAGATCTATGGGGCAGGAGCTGCTGTGGGGCTGATGTGGGTCAGATCCTTGGGGCTGAAGCTGCTGTGGGTCATATCTATTGGGCAGCAGCTGCTTTACATATGATGTGTGTCAGATCTATGGGGCAGGAGCTGCTGTGGGGCTGATGTGGGTCAGATCTATGGGGCAGGAGCTGTTGTGGGGCATATGTGGGTCAGATCTATGGGGCAGGAGCTACTGTGGGGCTGATGTTGGTCTCATCTATGGGGCAGGAGCTGCTGTGCGACATATGTGGGTCAGATCTATGGGGCAGGATCTGCTGTGGGGCTGATGTGGGAAAGATCTATGGGGCAGGAGATGCTTTGGGGCAGATGTGGGTCAGATCTATGGGGCAGGAGCTGCTGTGGGGCTGATGTGTGTCAGATCCTTGGGGCGGAAGCTGCTGTGGGTCATATCTATTGGGCAGCATCTGCTTTACATATGATGTGTGTCAGATCTATGGGGCAGGAGCTGCTGTGGGGCTGCTGTGGGTCAGATCTATGGGGCAGGAGCTGTTGTGGGTCATATCTATTGGGCAGCACCTGCTTTACATATGATGTGTGTCAGATCTATGGGGCAGGAGCTGCTGTGGGGCTGATGTGGGTTAGATCTATGTGGCAGGAGCTGTTGTGGGGCTGATGGGGTCAGATCTATGGGGCAGGAGCTACTGTGGGGCTGATGTTGGTCTGTTCTATGGGGCAGGAGCTGCTGCGGGGCTGATTTGTGTAAGATCTATGGGGCAGGAGCTGCTGTGGGGCTGATGTGCGTTAGATCTAAGGGGCAGGAGCTGTTGTGGGGCTGATGGGGGTCAGATCTATGGGGCAGGAGATGCTGTGGGTCAGATCTATGGGGCAGGAGCTGCTGTGGGGAACATGTGGGTCAGGTATATGGGGCAGGAGCTGCTGTTGGGCAGATGTGGGTCAGATCTATGCGTCAGCAGCTGCTGTGGGTCTGATGTGGGTCAGATCTATGGGGCAGGAGCTGCTGTGGGGCTGATGTGGGTAATATCTATGGGGCAGGAACAGATGTGGGCCTGATGTTGGTCATTTATATGGAGCAGGAGCTGCTGTGTTGCAGATGTGGGTAAGATCTATGGTGCAGGAGCTGCTGTGGGGCTGATGTGGGTCAGATCTATGGGGCAGGAGCTGCTGTGGTTAAGATCTATTTGGCAGGATCTGCTGTGGGGCAGATTTGGATCAGATCTATAGGGCAGGAGCTGCTGTGGGGCAAATGTGGGTCAGATCTATGTGGCAGGTGCTGCTGTGGGTCAGATCTATGGGGCAGGAACAGATGTGGGCCTGATGTTGGTCAGATTTATGGAGCAGGAGCTGCTGTGTTGCAGATGTGGGTCAGATCTATGGTGCAGGAGCTGCTGTGGGGCAGATGTAGGGCTTATCTATGGGGCAGGAGCTGCTGTGAGGCTGATGGGTGTTAGATCTATGGGGAGGAGCTGCTGTGGTGCAGATGTGGGTCAGAGCTATGGGGCAGGAGCTGATGTGGGGCAGATGTAGGGCTTATCTATGGGGCAGGAGCTGCTGTGGGGCTGATGTGGGTTAGATCTATGGGGCAGGAGCTGTTGTGGGGCTGATGGGGGTCAGATCTATGGGGCAGGAGCTACTGTGGGGCTGATGGGGGTCTGATCTATGGGGCAGGAGCTGCTGTGCGACAGATGTGGGTCAGATCTATGGGGCAGGTTCTGCTGTGCGACATATGTGGGTCAGATCTATGGGGCAGGATCTGCTGTGGGGCTGATGTGGGAAAGATCTATGGGGCAGGAGTTGCTTTGGGGCAGATGTGGGTCAGATCTATGGGGCAGGAGTTGCTGTGGGGCTGATGTGTTTCAGATCCTTGGGGCTGAAGCTGCTGTGGGTCATATCTATTGGGCAGCAGCTGCTTTACATATGATGTGTGTCAGATCTTTGGGGCAGGAGCTGTTGTGGGGCTGATGGGGGTCAGATCTATGGGGCAGGAGCTACTGTGGAACACATGTGGGTCAGACCTATGGGGCAGAAGCTGCAGAGGGGATGATGTAGGTCAGATCTATGGGGCAGGAGTGGTTGTGGGGCAGATGAGGGACATATCTATGGTGCAAAATCTGCTGTTGGACTGATGTGGGTCAGATCTCTGAGTTTGGAGCTGATGTGGGGCACATGTGGGTCAGATCTATGGGCCAGGAGCTGCTGCGGGGCTTATTTGGGTCAGATCTATGGGGCAGGAGCTGCTGTGGGTCAGATCTATGGGGCAGGAACAGATGTGGGCCTGATGTTGGTCAGATTTATGGAGCAGGATCTGCTGTGTTGCAGATGTGGGTCAGATCTATGGTGCAGGAGCTGCTGTGGGGCAGATGTAGGGCTTATCTATGGGGCAGGAGCTGCTGTGAGGCTGATGGGTGTTAGATCTATGGGGAGGAGCTGCTGTGGGGCTGATGTGGGTCAGAGCTAAGGGGCCGGAGCTGCTGTGTGGCAGATGTGGGTCACATCTATGGGGCAGGAGCTGCTGTGTGGCAGATGTGGGTCAGATCTATGGTGTAGGAGCTGCTGTGGGGCTGATGTGGGTCAGATCTATGGGGCAGGTGCTGCTGTGCGACATATGTGGGTCAGATCTATGGGGCAGGATCTGCTGTGGGGCTGATGTGGGAAAGATCTATTGGGCAGGAGATGCTTTGGGGCAGATGTGGGTCAGATCTATGGGGCAGGAGTTGCTCTGGGGCTGATGTGTGTCAGATTCTTGGGGCTGAAGCTGCTGTGGGTCATATCTATTGGGCAGCAGCTGCTTTACATATGATGTGTGTCAGATCTATGGGGCAGGAGCTGCTGTGGGGCTGATGTGGGTCAGATCTATGGGGCAGGAGCTGCTGTGGGGCTGATGTGGGTTAGATCTATGGGGCAGGAGCTGTTGTGGGGCTGATGGGGGTCAGATCTATGGGGCAGGAGCTACTGTGGGGCACATATGGGTCAGACCTATGGGGCAGAAGCTGAAGAGGGGATGATGTAGGTCAGATCTATGGTGCAGGAGCTGCTGTGGGGCAGATATAGGGCATATCTATGGGGCAGGAGCTGCTGTGAGGCTGATGTGTGTTAGATCTATGGGGAGGAGCTGCTGTGGTGCAGATGTGGGTCAGAGCTATGGGGCAGGAGCTGCTGTGGGGCAGAAGTGGGTAAGATCTATCGGGTAGGAGATGGTGTGTGGCAGATGTGGGTCACATCTATGGGTCAGGAGCTGCTGTGGGGCAGATGTAGGGCATATCTATGGGGCAGGAGCTGCTGTGAGGCTGATGGGTGTTAGATCTATGGGGAGGAGCTGCTGTGGTGCAGATGTGGGTCAGAGCTATGGGGCAGGAGCTGCTGTGGGGCTTATGTGGGTCTGATCTATGGGGCAGGAGCTGCTGTGGTTAAGATCTATTTGGCAGGATCTGCTGTGGGGCAGATTTGGGTGAGATCTATGGGGCAGGAGCTGCAGTGGAGATGATGTACGTCAGATCTATGGGGCAGGAGCTGCTGTGGGGCTGCTGTGGGTCAAATCAATGGGGCAGAGCTGCTCTTGGGAACATGTGGGTCAGATCTATGGGGCAGGAGCTGCTGTGGGGCTGATGTGGGTCAGATCTATAGGGCAGGAGCTGCTGTGCGACAGATGTGGTTCAGATCTATGGGGCAGGAGCTGCTGTGGGGCTGATGTGGGTCAGGTCCTTGGGGCTGAAGCTGCTGTGGGTCATATCTATTGGGCAGCAGCTGCTTTACATATGATGTGTGTCAGATCTATGGGGCAGGAGCTGCTGTGGGGCTGATGTGGGTTAGATCTACGGGGCAGGAGCGGTTGTGGGGCTGATGGGGGTCAGATCTATGGGGCAGGAGCTACTGTGGGGCTGATGGGGGTCAGATCTATGGGGCAGGAGCTACTGTGGGGCTGATGTTGGTCTCTTCTATGGGGCAGGAGCTGCTGTGCGACAGATGTGTGTCAGATCTATGGGGCAGGTGCTGCTGTGCGACATATGTGTGTCAGATCTATGGGGCAGGATCTGCTGTGGGGCTGATGTGGGAAAGGTCTATGGGGCAGGAGCTGCTGTGGGGCTGATGTGGGTCAGATCCTTGGGGCTGAAGCTGCTGTGGGTCACATCTAATGGGCAGCAGCTGCTTTACATATGATGTGTGTCAGATCTATGGGGCAGGAGCTGCTCTGGGGCTGATGTTGGTCTGATCTATGGGGCAGGAGCTGCTGCGGGGCTGATGGGGGTCAGATCTATGGGGCAGGAGCTGCTGTGGGGCTGATGTGGGTCAGATCTATGGGGCAGGAGCTGTTGTGGGGCTGATGGGGGTCAGATCTATGGGGCAGGAGATGCTGTGGGTCAGATCTATGGGGCAGGAGCTGCTGTGGGGCAGATGTGGGTCAGATCTATGGGGCAGGAGCTGCTGTGGGTCAGATCTATGGTGCAGGAACAGATGTGGGCCTGATGTTGGTCAGATTTATGGAGCAGGAGCTGCTGTGTTGCAGATGTGGGTCAGATCTATGGTGCAGGAGCTGCTGTGGGGCAGATGTAGGGCATATCTATGGGGCAGGAGCTGCTGTGAGGCTGATGGGTGTTAGATCTATGGGGAGGAGCTGCTGAGGTGCAGATGTGGGTCAGACCTATGGGGCAGGAGCTGCTCTTGGGAACATGTGGGTCAGATCTATGGGGCAGGAGCTGCTGTGGGGCTGATGTGGGTCAGATCCTTGTGGCTGAAGCTGCTGTGGGTCATATCTATTGGGCAGCAGCTGCTTTACATATGATGTGTGTCAGATCTATGGGGCAGGAGCTGCTGTGGGGCTGATGTGGGTCAGATCTATGGGGCAGGAGCTGTTGTGGGGCTGATGGGGGTCAGATCTATGGGGCAGGAGCTGCTGTGGGGCTGATGTGGGTCAGATCTATGGGGCAGGAACAGATGTGTGCCTGATGTTGGTCAGATTTATGGAGCAGGAGCTGCTGTGTTGCAGATGTGGGTCAGATCTATGGTGCAGGAGCTGCTGTGGGGCAGATGTAAAGCAAATCTATGGGGCAGGAGCTGCTGTGGGGCTGATGGGTGTTAGATCTATGGGGAGGAGCTGCTGTGGTGCAGATGTGGGTCAGAGCTATGGGGCAGGAGCTGCTGTGGGGCAGAAGTGGGTAAGATCTATGGGGTAGGAGATGGTGTGTGGCAGATGTGGGTCAGATCTATGGTGTAGGAGCTGCTGTGGGGCTGATGTGGGTCAGATCTATGGGGCAGGAGCTGCTGTGGTTAAGATCTATTTGGCAGGATCTGCTGTGGGGCAGATTTGGGTCAGATCTATGGGGCAGGAGCTGCAGTGGAGATGATGTACATCAGATCTATGGGGTAGGAGCTGCTGTGGGGCTGCTGTGGGTTAGATCTATGGGGCAGGAGCTGCTGTGGGGATTATGTGGGTCAGATCTATGGGGCAGGAGCTCCTGTGGGGCTGATGGGAGTCAGATCTATGGGGCAGGAGCTACTGTGGGGCTGATGGGGGTCAGATCTATGGGGCAGGAGCTCCTGTGGGGCTGATGGGAGTCAGATCTATGGGGCAGGAGCTCCTGTGGGGCTGATGGGGGTCAGATCTATGGGGCAGGAGCTACTGTGGGGCTGATGGAGGTCAGATCTATGGGGCAGGAGCTACTGTGGGGCTGATGTTGGTCTCATCTATGGTGCAGGAGCTGCTGTGCGACAGATGTGGGTCAGATCTATGGGGCAGGTACTGCTGTGCGACATATGTGGGTCAGAACTATGGGGCAGGAGCTACTGTGGGGCACATGTGGGTCAGACCTATGGGGCAGAAGCTGCAGAGGGGATGATGTAGGTCAGATCTATGGGGCAGGAGTTGCTGTGGGGCAGATGAGGGACATATCTATGTTGCAAAATCTGCTGTTGGACTGATGTGGGTCAGATCTATGAGTTTGGAGCTGCTGTGGGGCACATGTGGGTCAGATCTATGGGCCAGGAGCTGCTGTGGGGCTGATGTGGGTCAGATCTATAAGGCAGGAGCTGCTGTGGTTAAGATCTATTTGGCAGGATCTGCTGTGGGGCAGATTTGGGTCAGATCTATGGGGCAGGAGCTGCTGTGTGGCAAATGTGGGTCAGATCTATGGGGCAGGAGCTGCTGTGGGTCAGATCTATGGGGCAGGAACAGATGTGGGCCTGATGTTGGTCAGATTTATGGAGCAGGAGCAGCTGTGTTGCAGATGTTGGTCAGATCTATGGTGCAGGAGCTGCTGTGGGGCAGATATAGGGCATATCTATGGGGCAGGAGCTGCTGTGAGGCTGATGGGTGTTAGATCTATGGGGAGGAGCTGCTGTGGTGCAGATGTGGGTCAGAGCTATGGGGCAGGAGCTGCTGTGGGGCTGATGTGGGTCAGATCCTTGGGGCTGAAGCTGCTGTGGGTCATATCTATTGGGCAGCAGCTGCTTTACATATGATGTGTGTCAGATCTATGGGGCCGGAGCTGCAGTGGGGCCGATGGGGGTCAGATCTATGGGGCAGGAGCTACTGTGGGGCTGATTTGGGTCAAATCAATGGGGCAGAGCTGCTCTTGGGAACATGTGGGTCAGATCTATGGGGCAGGAGCTGCTGTGGGGCTGATGTGGGTCAGATCTATAGGGCAGGAGCTGCTGTGCGACAGATGTGGGTCAGAGCTATGGGGCAGGAGCTGCTGTGGGGCAGATGTAGGGCTTATCTATGGGGCAGGAGCTGCTGTGGGGCTGATGTGGGTTAGATCTATGGGGCAGGAGCTGTTGTGGGGCTGATGGGGGTCAGATCTATGGGGCAGGAGCTACTGTGGGTCAGATTTATGAGTCAGGAGCTGCTGTGTGGCTGATGTGGGTCATATCTATGGGGCAGGAGCTGCTGTGGGGCATATGTGGGTCAGATCTATATGGCAGCAGCTGCTGTGGGGCACATGTGGGTCAGACCTATGGGGCAGGAGTTGCTGTGGGGCAGATGAGGGACATATCTATGGTGCAAAATCTGCTGTTGGACTGATGTGGGTCAGATCTATGAGTTTGGAGCTGCTGTGGGGCACATGTGGGTCAGATCAATGGGCCAGGAGCTGCTGTGGGTTAGATCTATGGGGCAGGAGCTGTTGTGCGTCATATCTATTGGGCAGCAGCTGCTTTACATATGATGTGTGTCAGATCTATGGGGCCGGAGCTGCAGTGGGGCCGATGGGGGTCAGATCTATGGGGCAGGAGCTACTCTGGGGCTGATGTAGGTCAAATCAATGGGGCAGAGCTGCTCTTGGGAACATGTGGGTCAGATCTATGGGGCAGGAGATGCTGTGGGTCAGATCTATGGGGCAGGAGCTGCTGTGGGGAACATGTGGGTCAGGTCTATGTGGCAGGTGCTGCTGTGGGGCAGATGTGGGTCAGATCTATGGGTCAGCAGCTGCTGTGGGTCTGCTGTGGGTCAGATCTATGGGGCAGGAACAGATGTGGGCCTGATGTTGGTCAGATTTATGGAGCAGGAGCTGCTGTGTTGCAGATGGGGGTCAGATCTGTGGTGCAGGAGCTGCTGTGGGGCAGATGTAGGGCTTATCTATGGGGCAGGAGCTGATGTGAGGCTGATGGGTGTTAGATCTATGGGAAGGAGCTGCTGTGGTGCAGATGTGGGTCAGAGCTATGGGGCAGGAGCTGCTGTGGGGCAGAAGTGGGTAAGATCTATGGGGTAGGAGATGGTGTGTGGCAGATGTGGGTCAGATCTATGGTGTAGGAGCTGCTGTGGTTAAGATCTATTTGGCAGGATCTGCTGTGGGGCAGATTTGAGTCAGATCTATGGGGCAGGAGCTGCTGTGGGGCAGATTTGAGTCAGATCTATGGGGCAGGAGCTGCTGTGGGGCATATGTGGGTCAGATCTATGGAGCAGGAGCTGCTGTGGGGCACATGTGGGTCAGACCTATGGGGCAGGAGCTGCTCTTGGGAACATGTGGGTCAGATCTATGGGGCAGGAGCTGCTGTGGGGCTGATGTGGGTCAGATCCTTGGGGCTGAAGCTGCTGTGGGTCATATCTATTGGGCAGCAGCTGCTTTACATATGATGTGTGTCAGATCTATGGGGCAGGAGCTGCTGTGGGGCTGATGTGGGTCAGATCTAAGGGGGAGGAGCTACAGTGGGGCTGTTGGGGGTCAGATCTATGGGGCAGGAGCTACTGTTGCGCTGATGTTGGTCTCATCTATGGGGCAGGAGCTGCTGTGCGACAGATGTGGGTCAGATCTATGGGGCAGGAGCTGCAGTGGAGATGATGTACGTCAGATCTATGGGGCAGGAGCTGCTGTGGGGCTGCTGTGGGTTAGATCTATGGGGCAGGAGCTGTTGTGGGTCATATCTATTGGGCAGCAGCTGCTTTACATATGATGTGTGTCAGATCTATGGGGCAGGAGCTGCTGTGGGGCTGATGTGGGTCAGATCTATGGGGCAGGAGCTGCTGTGGGGCTGATGTGGGTTAGATCTATGGGGCAGGAGCTGTTGTGGGGCTGATGGGGGTCAGATCTATGGGGCAGGAGCTACTGTGGGGCACATGTGGGTCAGACCTATGGGGCAGAAGCTGAAGAGGGGATGATGTAGGTCAGATCTATGGTGCAGGAGCTGCTGTGGGGCAGATATAGGGCATATCTATGGGGCAGGAGCTGCTGTGAGGCTGATGTGTGTTAGATCTATGGGGAGGAGCTGCTGTGGTGCAGATGTGGGTCAGAGCTATGGGGCAGGAGCTGCTGTGGGGCAGAAGTGGGTAAGATCTATGGGGTAGGAGATGGTGTGTGGCAGATGTGGGTCAGATCTATGGGTCAGGAGCTGCTGTGGGGCAGATGTAGGGCATATCTATGGGGCAGGAGCTGCTGTGAGGCTGATGGGTGTTAGATCTATGGGGAGGAGCTGCTGTGGTGCAGATGTGGGTCAGAGCTATGGGGCAGGAGCTGCTGTGGGGCTTATGTGGGTCAGATCTATGGGGCAGGAGCTGCTGTGGTTAAGATCTATTTGGCAGGATCTGCTGTGGGGCAGATTTGGGTGAGATCTATGGGGCAGGAGCTGCAGTGGAGATGATGTACGTCAGATCTATGGGGCAGGAGCTGCTGTGGGGCTGCTGTGGGTCAAATCAATGGGGCAGAGCTGCTCTTGGGAACATGTGGGTCAGATCTATGGGGCAGGAGCTGCTGTGGGGATGATGTGGGTCTGATCTATAGGGCAGGAGCTGCTGTGCGACAGATGTGGGTCAGATCTATGGGGCAGGAGCTGCTGTGGGGCTGATGTGGGTCAGGTGCTTGGGGCTGAAGCTGCTGTGGGTCATATCTATTGGGCAGCAGCTGCTTTACATATGATGTGTGTCAGATCTATGGGGCAGGAGCTGCTGTGGGGCTGATGTGGGTTAGATCTACGGGGCAGGAGCGGTTGTGGGGCTGATGGGGGTCAGATCTATGGGGCAGGAGCTGCTGTGCGACAGATGTGTGTCAGATCTATGGGGCAGGTGCTGCTGTGCGACATATGTGTGTCAGATCTATGGGGCAGGATCTGCTGTGGGGCTGATGTGGGAAAGGTCTATGGGGCAGGAGCTGCTGTGGGGCTGATGTGGGTCAGATCCTTGGGGCTGAAGCTGCTGTGGGTCATATCTAATGGGCAGCAGCTGCTTTACATATGATGTGTGTCAGATCTATGGGGCAGGAGCTGCTCTGGGGCTGATGTTGGTCTGATCTATGGGGCAGGAGCTGTTGTGGGGCTGATGGGGGTCAGATCAATGGGGCAGGAGCTGCTGTGGGGCTGATGTGGGTCAGATCTATGGGGCAGGAGCTGTTGTGGGGCTGATGGGGGTCAGATCTATGGGGCAGGAGATGCTGTGGGTCAGATCTATGGGGCAGGAGCTGCTGTGGGGCAGATGTGAGTCAGATCTATGGGGCAGGAGCTGCTGTGGGTCAGATCTATGGTGCAGGAACAGATGTGGGCCTGATGTTGGTCAGATTTATGGAGCAGGAGCTGCTGTGTTGCAGATGTGGGTCAGATCTATGGTGCAGGAGCTGCTGTGGGGCAGATGTAGGGCTTAACTATGGGGCAGGAGCTGCTGTGAGGCTGATGGGTGTTAGATCTATGGGGAGGAGCTGCTGTGGTGCAGATGTGGGTCAGAGCAATGGGGCAGGAGCTGCTGTGTGGCAGATGTGGGTCAGATCTATGGGGCAGGAGCTGCTGTGTGGCAGATGTGGGTCAGATCTATGGTGTAGGAGCTGCTGTGGGGCTGATGTGGGTCAGATCAATGGGGCAGGAGCTGCTGTGCGACATATGTGGGTCAGATCTATGGGGCAGGATCTGCTGTGGGGCTGATGTGGGTCAGATCTATGGGGCAGGAGTTGCTCTGGGGCTGATGTGTGTCAGATCTATGGGGCAGAAGCTGAAGAGGGGATGATGTAGGTCAGATCTATGGTGCAGGAGCTGCTGTGGGGCAGATATAGGGCATATCTATGGGGCAGGAGCTGCTGTGAGGCTGATGGGTGTTAGATCTATGGGGAGGAGCTGCTGTGGTGCAGATGTTGGTCAGAGCTATGGGGCAGGAGCTGCTGAGTGGCAGAAGTGGGTAAGATCTATGGGGTAGGAGATGGTGTGTGGCAGATGTGGGTCAGATCTATGGTGTAGGAGCTGCTGTGGGGCTGATGTGGGTCAGATCTATGGGGCAGGAGCTGCTGTGGTTAAGATCTATTTGGCAGGATCTGCTGTGGGGCAGATTTGGGTGAGATCTATGGGGCAGGAGCTGCTGTGTGGCAAATGTGGGTCAGATCTATGGGGCAGGAGCTGCTGTGGGGCAGATGTAGGGCATATCTATGGGGCAGGAGCTGCTGTGAGGCTGATGGGTGTTAGATCTATGGGGAGGAGCTGCTGTGGTGCAGATGTGGGTCAGAGCTATGGGGCAGGAAATGCTTTGTGGCAGATGTGGGTCAGATCTATGGTGTAGGAGCTGCTGTGGGGCTGATGTGGGTCAGATCTATGGGGCAGGAGCTGCTGTGGTTAAGATCTATTTGGCAGGATCTGCTGTGGGGCAGATTTGGGTGAGATCTATGGGGCAGGAGCTGCAGTGGAGATGATGTACGTCAGATCTATGGGGCAGGAGCTGCTGTGGGGCTGCTGTGGGTCAAATCAATGGGGCAGAGCTGCTCTTGGGAACATGTGGGTCAGATCTATGGGTCAGGAGCTGCTGTGGGGCTGATGTGGGTCAGATCTATCGGTCAGGAGCTGCTGTGGGGCTGATGTGGGTCAGGTCCTTGGGGCTGAAGCTGCTGTGGGTCATATCTATTGGGCAGCAGCTGCTTTACATATGATGTGTGTCAGATCTATGGGGCAGGAGCTGCTGTGGGGCTGATGTGGGTTAGATCTATGGGGCAGGAGCTGTTGTGGGGCTGATGGGTGTCAGATCTGAGCGGCAAGAGCTACTGTGGGGCTGCTGGGGGTCAGATCTATGGGGCAGGAGCTGCTGTGGGGCTGATGTTGGTCTGATCTATAGGGCAGGAGCTGCTGTGAGACATATGTGGGTCAGATCTATGGGGCAGGAGCTGCAGTGGAGATGATGTACGTCAGATCTATGGGGCAGGAGCTGCTGTGGGGCTGATGTGGGTCCGATCTATGGGGCAGGAGCTGCTGTGGGGTGATGTGGGTCAGATCCTTGGGGCTGAAGCTGCTGTGGGTCATATCTATTGGGCAGCAGCTGCTTTACATATGATGTGTGTCAGATCTATGGGGCAGGAGCTACTGTGGGGCTGATGGGGGTCAGATCTATGGGGCAGGAGCTACTGTGGGGCTGATGTTGGTCTGATCTATGGGGCAGGAGCTGCTGTGCGACAGATGTGGGTCAGATCTATGGGGCAGGTGCTGCTGTGCGACATATGTGGGTCAGATCTATGGGGCAGGTGCTGCTGTGCGACAGATGTGGGTCAGATCTATGGGGCAGGTGCTGCTGTGCAACATATGTGGGTCAGATCTATGGGGCAGGATCTGCTGTGGGGCTGATGTGGGAAAGATCTATGGGGCAGGAGCTGCTGTGGGGCTGATGTGGGTCTAATCTATGGGGCAGGAGCTGCTGTGCGACAGATGTGGGTCAGATCTATGGGGCAGGAGCTGCTGTGGGGCTGATGTGGGTCAGATCTATGGGGCAGGAGCTGCTGTGGGGCTGATGTGGGTCAGATCCTTGGGGCTGAAGCTGCTGTGGGTCATATCTATTGGGCAGCAGCTGCTTTACATATGATGTGTGTCAGAACTATGGGGCAGGAGCTGCTGTGGGGCTGATGTGGGATAGATCTATGGGGAAGGAACTGCTGTGCGACAGATGTGGGTCAGATCTATGGGGCAGGTGCTGCTGTGGGGCTGATGTGGGAAAGATCTATGGGGCAGGAGCTGCTGTGGGGCTGATGTGGGTCTGATCTATGGGGCAGGAGCTGCTGTGCGACAGATGTGGTTCAGATCTATAGAACAGGAGCTGCTGTGGGGCATATGTGGGTCAGATCTATGGGGCAGGAGCTGCTGTGGGGCTGATGTGGGTCAGATCCTTGGGGCTGAAGCTGCTGTGGGTCATATCTATTGGGCAACAGCTGCTTTACATATGATGTGTGTCAGATCTATGGGGCAGGAGCTGCAGTGGGGCTGATGGGGGTCAGATGTATGGGGCAGGAGCTACTGTGGGGCTGATGTGGGTCAAATCAATGGGGCAGAGCTGCTCTTGGGAACATGTGGGTCAGATCTGTGAGGCAGGAGCTGCTGTGGGGTGATGTGGGTCAGATCTATGGGGCAGGAGCTGCTGTGGGGCTTATGTGGTTCTGATCTATGGGGCAGGAGCTGTTGTGGGGCTGATGGGGGTCAGATCTATGGGGCAGGAGCTACTGTGGGGCTGATGGGGGTCAGATCTATGGGGCAGGAGCTACTGTGGGGCTGAAGTTGGTCTGATCTATGGGGCAGGAGCTGCTGTGCGACAGATGTGGGTCAGATCTATGGGGCAGGTGCTGCTGTGCGACATATGAGGGTCAGATCTATGGGGCAGGATCTGCTGTGGGGCTGATGTGGGAAAGATCTATGGGGCAGGAGCTGCTGTGCGACAGATGTGGGTCAGATCTATGGGGCAGGTGCTGCTGTGCAACATATGTGGGTCAGATCTATGGGGCAGGATCTGCTGTGGGGCAGATGTGGGAAAGATCTATGGGGCAGGAGCTGTTGTGGGGCTGATGTGGGTCTAATCTATGGGGCAGGAGCTGCTGTGCGACAGATGTGGGTCAGATCTATGGGGCAGGTGCTGCTGTGCGACATATGTGGCTCAGATCTATTTGGCAGGATCTGCTGTGGGGCTGATGTGGGAAAGATCTATGGGGCAGGAGCTGCTGTGGGGCTGATGTGGGTCTGATCTATGGGGCAGGAGCTGCTGTGCGACAGATGTGGGTCAGATCTATGGGGCAGGAGCTGCTGTGGGGAATATGTGGGTCAGATCTATGGGGCAGGAGCTGCTGTGGGGCAGATGTGGGAAAGATCTATGGGGCAGGAGCTGTTGTGGGGCTGATGTGGGTCTAATCTATGGGGCAGGAGCTGCTGTGCGACAGATGTGGGTCAGATCTATGGGGCAGGTGCTGCTGTGCGACATATGTGGGTCAGATCTATTTGGCAGGATCTGCTGTGGGGCTGATGTGGG
Organism: Coturnix japonica; assembly: GCF_054131305.1. Lineage (NCBI taxonomy): Eukaryota > Metazoa > Chordata > Aves > Galliformes > Phasianidae > Coturnix > Coturnix japonica. The sequence goes on from NC_140684.1 coordinate 385,545, forward strand.
AAAGATCTATGGGGCAGGAGCTGCTGTGGGGCTGATGTGGGTCTGATCTATGGGGCAGGAGCTGCTGTGCGACAGATGTGGGTCAGATCTATGGGGCAGGAGCTGCTGTGGGGAATATGTGGGTCAGATCTATGGGGCAGGAGCTGCTGTGGGGCTGATGTGGGTCAGATCCTTGGGGCTGAAGCTGCTGTGGGTCATATCTATTGGGCAGCAGCTGCTTTACATATGATGTGTGTCAGATCTATGGGGCAGGAGCTGCTGTGGGGCTGATGTGGGTTAGATCTATGGGGCAGGAGCTGCTGTGCGACAGATGTGGGTCAGATCTATGGGGCAGGTGCTGCTGTGCGACATATGTGGGTCAGATCTATGGGGCAGGATCTGCTGTGGGGCTGATGTGGGAAAGATCTATGGGGCAGGAGCTGCTGTGGGGCTGATGTGGGTCTGATCTATGGGGCAGGAGCTGCCGTGGGACTGATGTGGGTCTGATCCTTGGGGCTGAAGCTGCTGTGGGTCATATCTATTGGGCAGCAGCTGCTTTACATATGATGTGTGTCAGATCTATGGGGCAGGAGCTGCAGTGGGGCTGATGGGGGTCAGATCTATGGGGCAGGAGCTACTGTGGGGCTGATGTGGGAAGGATCTATGGGGCAGGAGCTGCTGTGGGGCTGATGTGGGTCTGATCTATGGCGCAGGAGCTGCTGTGGGGCTGATGTGGGTCAGATCCTTGGGGCTGAAGCTGCTGTGGGTCATATCTATTTGGCCGCAGCTGCTTTACATATGATGTGTGTCAGATCTATGGGGCAGGAGCTGCAGTGGGGCTGATGGGGGTCAGATGTATGGGGCAGGAGCTACTGTGGGGCTGATGTGGGTCAAATCAATGGGGCAGAGCTGCTCTTGGGAACATGTGGGTCAGATCTATAGGGCAGGAGCTGCTGTGGGTCAAATCTATTGGGCAGCAGATGCTTTACATATGATGTGTGTCAGATCTATGGGGCAGGAGCTGCTGTGGGGCTTATGTGGGTCAGATCCTTGGGGCTGAAGCTGCTGTGGGTCATATCTATTGGGCAGCAGCTGCTTTACATATGATGTGTGTCAGATCTATGGGGCAGGAGCTGCTGTGGGGCTGATGTGGGTCAGATCTATGGGGCAGGAGCTACTGTGAGGCTGAAGGGGGTCAGATCTATGGGCAGGAGCTACTGTGGGGCTGGTGTTGGTCTGATCTATGGGGCAGGAGCTGCTGTGCGACAGATGTGGGTCAGATCTATGGGGCAGAAGCTGCTGTGGGGCATATGTGGGTCAGATCTATGGGGCAGGAGCTGCTGTGCGACAGATGTGGGTCAGATCTATGGGGCAGGAGCTGCTGTGGGGCTGATGTGGGTCAGATCCTTGGGGCTGAAGCTGCTGTGGGTCATAACTATTGGGCAGCAGCTGCTTTACATATGATCTGTGTCAGATCTATGGGGCAGGAGCTGCTGTGGGGCTGATGGGGGTCAGATCTATGGGGCAGGTGCTGCTGTGCGACATATGTGGGTCAGATCTATGGGGCAGGATCTGCTGTGGGGCTGATGTGGGAAAGATCTATGGGGCAGGAGCTGCTGTGGGGCTGATGTGGTAAAGATCTATGGGGCAGGAACTGCTGTGGGGCTGATGTGGGTCTGATCTATGGGGCAGGAGCTGCTGTGGGGAATATGTGGGTCAGATCTATGGGGCAAGAGCTGCTGTGGGTCAGATTTGGGTCAGATCTATGGGGCAGGTTCTGCTGTGCGACATATGTGGGTCGGATCTATGGGGCAGGATCTGCTGTGGGGCTGATGTGGGAAAGATCTATGGGGCAGGAGCTGCTGTGGGGCTGATGTGGTAAAGATCTATGGGGCAGGAACTGCTGTGGGGCTGATGTGGGTCTGATCTATGGGGCAGGAGCTGCTGTGGGGAATATGTGGGTCAGATCTATGGGGCAAGAGCTGCTGTGGGTCAGATTTGGGTCAGATCTATGGGGCAGGAGCTGCTGTGGGTCAGATTTATGAGTCAGGAGCTGCTGTGTGGCTGATGTGGGTCAGATCTATGGGGCAGGAGCTGCTGTGGGGCATATGTGGGTCAGATCTATATGGCAGGAGCTGCTGTGGGGCACATGTGGGTCAGACCTATGGGGCAGAAGCTGCAGAGGGGATGATGTAGGTCAGATCTAGGGGGCAGGAGTTGCTGTGGGGCAGATGAGGGACATATCTATGGTGCAAAATCTGCTGTTGGACTGATGTGGGTCAGATCTATGAGTTTGGAGCTGCTGTGGGGCACATGTGGGTCAGATCTATTGGCCAGGAGCTGCTGCGGGGCTGATTTGGGTCAGATCTATAGGGCAGGAGATGCTGTGGGTCAGATCTATGGTGCAGGAACTGCTGTGGGGCTGATGTGGGTCAGATCTATGGGGCAGGAGCTGCTGTGGGTCAGATCTATGGGGCAGGAACAGATGTGGGCCTGATGTTGGTCAGATTTATGGAGCAGGAGCTGCTGTGTTGCAGATGTGGGTCAGATCTATGGTTCAGGAGCTGCTGTGGGGCAGATGTAAGGCTTATCTATGTGGCAGGAGCTGCTGTGAGGCTGATGGTTGTTAGATCTATGGGGAGGAGCTGCTGTGGTGCAGATGTGGGTCAGAGCTATGGGGCAGGAGCTGCTGTGTGGCAGATGTGGGTCAGATCAATGGTGAAGGAGCTGCTGTGGGGCTGATGTGGGTCAGATCTATGGGGCAGGAGCTGCTGTGGTTAAGATCTATTTGGCAGGATCTGCTGTGGGGCAGATTTGGGTCAGATCTATGGGGCAGGAGCTGCAGTGGAGATGATGTACGTCAGATCTATGGGGCAGGAGCTGCTGTGGGGCTGCTGTGGGTTAGATCTATGGGGCAGGAGCTGTTGTGGGTCATATCTATTGGGCAGCAGCTGCTTTACATATGATGTGTGTCAGATCTATGGGGCAGGAGCTGCTGTGGGGCTGATGTGGGTTAGATCTATGGGGCAGGATCTGTTGTGGGGCTGATGGGGGTCAGATCTATGGGGCAGGAGCTACTGTGGGGCTGATGGGGGTCAGATCTATGGGGCAGGAGCTACTGTGGGGCTGATGTGGGTCAGATCTATGGGGCAGGTGCTGCTGTGGGGCTGATGTGGGTCAGATCTATGGGGCAGGAGCTGCTGTGGGGCTGATGTGGGTCAGATCCTTGGGGCTGAAGCTGCTGTGGGTCATATCTATTGGGCAGCAGCTGCTTTACATATGATGTGTGTCAGATCTATGGGGCAGGAGCTGCTGTGGGGCTGATGTGGGTCAGATCTATGGGGCAGGAGCTTCTGTGGGGCTGATGTGGGTTAGATCTATAAGGCAGGAGCTGCTGTGGGGCTGATGGGGGTCAGATCTATGGGGCAGGAGCTACTGTGGGGCTGATGGGGGTCAGATCTATGGGGCAGGAGCTACTGTGGAGCTGCTGTGGGATAGATCTATGGGGCAGGAGCTGTTGTGGGTCATATGTATTGGGCAGCAGCTGCTTTACATATGATGTGTGTCAGATCTATGGGGCAGGAGCTGCAGTGGGGCTGATGGGGGTCAGATCTATGGGGTAGGAGCTACTGTGGGGCTGATGTGGGTCAAAGCAATGGGGCAGAGCAGCTCTTGGGAACATGTGGGTCAGATCTATGGGGCAGGAGCTGCTGTGGGGCTGATGTGGGTCATATCTATAGGGCAGGAGCTGCTGTGGGTCATATCTATTGGGCAGCAGCTGCTTTACATATGATGTGTGTCAGATCTATGGGGCAGGAGCTGCTGTGGGGCTGATGTGGGTTAGATCTATGGGGCAGGAGCTGTTTTGGGGCTGATGGGGGTCAGATCTATGGGGCAGGAGCTACTGTGGGGCTGATTTGGGTCAGATCTATGGGGCAGGAGCTACTGTGGGGCTGATGTTGGTCTGATCTATGGGGCAGGAGCTGCTGTGCGACAGATGTGGGTCAGATCTATGGGGCAGGTGCTGCTGTGCGACATATGTGGGTCAGATCTATGGGGCAGGAGCTGCTGTGGGGCTGATGTGGGAAAGATCTATGGGGCAGGAGCTGCTGTGGGTCTGATGTGGGTCTGATCTATGGGGCAGGAGCTGCTGTGCGACAGATGTGGGTCAGATCTATGGAGCAGGAGCTGCTGTGGGGCATATGTTGGTCAGATCTATGGGGCAGGAGCTGCTGTGAAGCTGATGTGGGTCTGATCTATGGGGCAGGAACAGATGTGGGCCTGATGTTGGTCAGATTTATGGAGCAGGAGCGGCTGTGTTGCAGATGTGGGTCAGATCTATGGTGCAGGAGCTGTTGTGGGGCAGATGTAGCGCTGATATATGGGGCAGGAGCTGCTGTGAGGCTGATGGGTGTTAGATCTATGGGGAGGAGCTGCTGTGGTGCAGATGTGGGTCTGAGCTATGGGGCAGGAGCTGCTGTGGGGCTGATGTGGGTCAGATCTATGGTGTAGGAGCTGCTGTGGGGCTGATGTGGGTCAGATCTATGGGGCAGGAGCTGCTGTGGTTAAGATCTATTTGGCAGGATCTGCTGTGGGGCAGATTTGGGTCAGATCTATGGGGCAGGAGCTGCAGTGGAGATGATGTACGTCAGATCTATGGGGCAGGAGCTGCTGTGGGGCTGCTGTGGGTTAGATCTTAGGGCAGGAGCTGTTGTGGGTCATATCTATTGGGCAGCAGCTGCTTTACATATGATGTGTGTCAGATCTATGGGGCAGGAGCTGCAGTGGGGCTGATGGGGGTCAGATCTATGGGGCAGGAGCTACTGTGGGGCTGATGTGGGTCAAATCAATGGGGCAGAGCAGCTCTTGGGAACTTGTGGGTCAGATCTATGGGGCAGGAGCTGCTGTGGGGCTGCTGTGGGTTAGATCTATGGGGCAGGAGCTGTTGTGGGTCATATCTATTGGGCAGCAGCTGCTTTACATATGATGTGTGTCAGATCTATGGGGCAGGAGCTGCAGTGGAGATGATGTACGTCAGATCTATGGGGCAGGAGCTGCTGTGGGGCTGATGTTGGTCAGATCTATAGGGCAGGAGCTGCTGTGGGTCATATCTATTGGGCAGCAGCTGCTTTACATATGATTTGTGTCAGATCTATGGGGCAGGAGCTGCTGTGGGGCTGATGTGGGTTAGATCTATAGGGCAGGAGTTGTTGTCGGGCTGATAGGGGTAAGATCTATGGGGCAGGAGCTACTGTGGGGCTGATGTGGGTCAGATCTATGGGGCAGGAGCTGCTGTGGGGCTGCTGTGGGTTAGATCTATGGGGCAGGAGCTGTTGTGGGTCATATCTATTGGGCAGCAGCTGCTTTACATATGATGTTTGTCAGATCTATGGGGCAGGAGCTGCAGTGGGGCTGATGGGGGTCAGATCTATGGGGCAGGAGCTACTGTGGGGCTGACGTGGGTCAAATCAATGGGGCAGAGCAGCTCTTGGGAACATGTGGGTCAGATCTATGGGGCAGGTGCTGCTGTGGGGCTGATGTGGGTCAGATCTATAGGGCAGGAGCTGCTGTGGGTCATATCTATTGGGCAGCAGCAGCTTTACATATGATGTGTGTCAGATCTATGGGGCAGGAGCTGCTGTGGGGCTGATGTGGGTTAGATCTATGGGGCAGGAGCTGTTGTGGGGCTGATGGGGGTCAGATCTATGGGGCAGGAGCTACTGTGGGGCTGATTTGGGTCAGATCTATGGGGCAGGAGCTACTGTGGGGCTGATGTGGGAAAGATCTTTGGGGCAGGAGCTGCTGTGGGGCTGATGTGGGTCTGATCTATGGGGCAGGAGCTGCTGTGGGGCTGATGTGGGTCAGATCCTTGGGGCTGAAGCTGCTGTGGGTTATATCTATTGGGCAGCAGCTGCTTTACATATGATGTGTGTCAGATCTATGGGGCAGGAGCTGCTGTGGGGCTGATGTGGGTCCTATCTATAGGGCAGGAGCTGCTGTGGGTCATATCTATTGGGCAGCAGCTGCTTTACATATGATGTGTGTCAGATCTATGGGGCAGGAGGTGCTGTGGGGCTTATGTGGGTTAGATCTATGGGGCAGGAGCTACTGTGGGGCTGATGTGGGTCAAATCAATGGGGCAAAGCTGCTCTTGGGAACATGTGGGTCAGATCTATGGGGCTGGAGCTGCTGTGGGGCTGATGTGGGTCAGATCTATAGGGCAGGAGCTACTGTGGGGCTGATGTTGGTCTGATCTATGGGGCAGGATCTGCTGTGCGACAGATGTGGGTAAGATCTATGGGGCAGGTGCTGCTGTGCGACATATGTAGGTCAGATCTATGGGGCAGGAGCTGCTGTGGGGCTGATGTGGGTCTGATCTATGGGGCAGGAGCTGCTGTGGGGCTGATGTTGGTCTGATCTATGGGGCAGGATCTGCTGTGCGACAGATGTGGGTAAGATCTATGGGGCAGGTGCTGCTGTGCGACAGATGTGGGTCAGATCTATGGGGCAGGAGCTGCTGTGGGGCATATGTGGGTCAGATCTATGGGGCAGGAGCTGCTGTGAAGCTGATGTGGGTCTGATCTATGGGGCAGGAACAGATGTGGGCCTGATGTTGGTCAGATTTATGGAGCAGGAGCGGCTGTGTTGCAGATGTGGGTCAGATCTATGGTGCAGTAGCTGCTGTGGGGCAGATGTAGGGCGTATCTATGGGGCAGGAGCTGCTGTGAGGCTGATGGTTGTTAGATCTTTGGGGAGGATCTGCTGTGGTGCAGATGTGGGTCTGAGCTATGGGGCAGGAGCTGCTGTGGGGCAGAAGTGGGTAAGATCTATGGGGTAAGAGATGGTGTGTGGCAGATGTGGGTCAGATCTATGGTGTAGGAGCTGCTGTGGGGCTGATGTGGGTCAGATCTATGGGGCAGGAGCTGCTGTGGTTAAGATCTATTTGGCAGGATCTGCTGTGGGGCAGATTTGGGTCAGATCTATGGGGCAGGAGCTGCTGTGTGGCAAATGTGGGTCAGATCTATGGGGCAGGAGCTGCTGTGGGGTTGATGTGGGTCAGATCTATGGGGCAGGAGCTGATGTGGGTCAGATCTATGGGGCAGGAACAGATGTGGGCCTGATGTTGGTCAGATTTATGGAGCAGGAGCTGCTGTGTTGCAGATGTTGGTCAGATCTATGGTGCAGGAGCTGCTGTGGGGCAGATGTAGCGCTGATCTATGGGGCAGGAGCTGCTGTGAGGCTGATGGGTGTTAGATCTATGGGGAGGAGCTGCTGTGGTACAGATGTGGGTCTGAGCTATGGGGCAGGAGCTGCTGTGCGACAGATGTGGGTCAGATCTATGGGGCAGGTTCTGCTGTGCGACAGATGTGGGTCAGATCTATGGGGCAGGATCTGCTGTGGGGCTGATGTTGGTCTGATCTATGGGACAGGATCTGCTGTGCGACAGATGTGGGTCAGATCTATGGGGCAGGAGCTGCTGTGGGGCTGATGTGGGTCAGATCTATGGTGTAGGAGCTGCTGTGGGGCTGATGTGGGTCAGATCTATGGGGCAGGAGCTGCTGTGGTTAAGATCTATTTGGCAGGATCTGCTGTGGGGCAGATTTGGGTCAGATCTATGGGGCAGGAGCTGCAGTGGAGATGATGTACGTCAGATCTATGGCGCAGGAGCTGCTGTGGGGCTGCTGTGGGTTAGATCTATGGGGCAGGAGCTGTTGTGGGTCATATCTATTGGGCAGCAGCTGCTTTACATATGATGTGTGTCAGATCTATGGGTCAGGAGCTGCAGTGGAGATGATGTACGTCAGATCTATTGGGCAGGAGCTGCTGTGGGGCTGATGTGGGTCAGATCTATAGGGCAGGAGCTGCTGTGGGTCATATCTATTGGGCAGCAGCTGCTTTACATATGATTTGTGTCAGATCTATGGGGCAGGAGCTGCTGTGGGGCTGATGTGGGTTAGATCTATGGGGCAGGAGCTGTTGTGGGGCTGATGTGGGTCAGATCTATGGGGCAGGAGCTACTGTGGGGCTGATTTTGGTCAGATCTATGAGGCAGGAACTACTGTGGTCCTGATGAGGGTCAGATCTATGGGGCAGGAGCTGCTGTGGGGCTGCTGTGGGTTAGATCTATGGGGCAGGAGCTTTTGTGGGTAATATCTATTGGGCAGCAGCTGCTTTACATATGATGTGTGTCAGATCTATGGGGCAGGAGCTGCAGTGGGGCTGATGGGGGTCAGATCTATGGGGCACGAGCTACTGTGGGGCTGAAGTGGGTCCAATCAATAGGGCAGAGCAGCTCTTGGGAACATGTGGGTCAGATCTATGGGGCAGGAGCTGCTGTGGGGCTGATGTGGGTCAGATCTATAGGGCAGGAGCTGCTGTGGGTCATATCTATTGGGCAGCAGCTGCTTTACATATGATGTGTGTCAGATCTATGGGGCAGGAGCTGCTGTGGGGCTGATGTGGGTTAGATCTATGGCGCAGGAGCTGTTGTGGGGCTGATGGGGGTCAGATCTATGGGGCAGGAGCTACTGTGGGGCTGATTTGGGTCAGATCTATGGGGCAGGAGCTACTGTGGGGCTGATGTGGGAAAGATCTTTGGGGCAGGAGCTGCAGTGGGGCCGATGGGGGTCAGATCTATGGGGCAGGAGCTACTGTGGGGCTGATGTGGGTCAAATCAATGGGGCAGAGCTGCTCTTGGGAACATGTGGGTCAGATCTATGGGGCAGGAGCTGCTGTGGGGCTGATGTGGGTCCGATCTATAGGGCAGGAGCTGCTGTGGGTCGTATCTATTGGGCAGCAGCTGCTTTACATATGATGTGTGTCAGATCTATGGGGCAGGAGCTGCTGTGGGGCTTATGTGGGTTAGATCTATGGGGCAGGAGCTACTGTGGGGCTGATGTGGGTCAAATCAATGGGGCAAAGCTGCTCTTGGGAACATGTGGGTCAGATCTATGGGGCTGGAGCTGCTGTGGGGCTGATGTGGGTCAGATCTATAGGTCAGGAGCTACTGTGGGGCTGATGTTGGTCTGATCTATGGGGCAGGAGCTGCTGTGCGACAGATGTGGGTCAGATCTATGGGGCAGGTGCTGCTGTGCGACATATGTGGGTCAGATCTATGGGGCAGGATCTGCTGTGGGGCTGATGTGGGAAAGATCTATGGGGCAGGAGCTGCTGTGGGGCTGATGTGGGTCTGATCTATGGGGCAGGAGCTGCTGTGCGACAGATGTGGGTCAGATCTATGGGGCAGGAGCTGCTGTGGGGCATATGTGGGTCAGATCTATGGGGCAGGAGCTGCTATGAGGCTGATGTGGGTCTGATCTATGGGGCAGGAACAGATGTGGGCCTGATATTGGTCAGATTTATGGAGCAGGATCTGCTGTGTTGCAGATGTGGGTCAGATCTATGGTGCAGGAACTGCTGTGGGGCAGATGTAGGGCGTATCTATGGGGCAGGAGCTGCTGTGAGGCTGATGGGTGTTAGATCTATGGGGAGGAGCTGCTGTGGTGCAGATGTCGGTCTGAGCTATGGGGCAGGAGCTGCTGTGGGGCAGAAGTGGGTAAGATCTATGGGGTAAGAGATGGTGTGTGGCAGATGTGGGTCAGATCTATGGTGTAGGAGCTGCTGTTGGGCTGATGTGGGTCAGGTCTATGGGGCAGGAGCTGCTGTGGTTAAGATCTATTTGGCAGGATCTGCTGTGGGGCAGATTTGGGTCAGATCTATGAGGCAGGAGCTGCAGTGGAGATGATGTACGTCAGATCTATGGGGCAGGAGCTGCTGTGGGGCTGCTGTGGGTTAGATCTATGGGGCAGGAGCTGTTGTGGGTCATATCTATTGGGCAGCAGCTGCTTTACATATGATGTGTGTCAGATCTATGGGGCAGGAGCTGCAGTGGGGCTGATGGGGGTAAGATCTATGGGGCAGGAGCTACTGTGGGTCTGATGTGGGTCAAATCAATGGGGCAGAGCAGCTCTTGGGAACATGTGGGTCAGATCTATGGGGCAGGAGCTGCTGTGGGGCTGATGTGGGTCAGATCTATAGGGCAGGAGCTGCTGTGGGTCATACCTATTGGGCAGCAGCTGCTCTACATATGATGTGTGTCAGATCTATGGGGCAGGAGCTCCTGTGGGGCTGATGTGGGTTAGATCTATGGGGCAGGAGCTGTTGTGGGGCTGATGGGGGTCAGATCTATGGGGCAGGAGCTACTGTGGGGCTGATTTTGGTCAGATCTATGGGGCAGGAGCTACTGTGGGGCTGATGTTGGTCTGATCTATGGGGCAGGAGCTGCTGTGCGACAGATGTGGGTCAGATCTATGGGGCAGGTGCTGCTGTGCGACATATGTGGGTGAGATCTATGGGGCAGGATCTGCTGTGGGGCTGATGTGGGTAAGATCTATGGGGTAGGAGATGGTGTGTGGCAGATGTGGGTCAGATCTATGGTGTAGGAGCTGCTGTGGGGCTGATGTGGGTTAGATCTATGGGGCAGGAGCTGTTGTGGGGCTGATGTGGGTCAGATCTATGGGGCAGGAGCTACTGTGGGGCTGATTTTGGTCAGATCTATGAGGCAGGAACTACTGTGGTCCTGATGTGGGTCAGATCTATGGGGCAGGAGCTGCTGTGGGGCTGCTGTGGGTTAGATCTATGGGGCAGGAGCTTTTGTGGGTCATATCTATTGGGCAGCAGCTGCTTTACATATGATGTGTGTCAGATCTATGGGGCAGGAGCTGCAGTGGGGCTGATGGGGGTCAGATCTATGGGGCAGGAGCTACTGTGGGGCTGAAGTGGGTCCAATCAATGGGGCAGAGCAGCTCTTGGGAACATGTGGGTCAGATCTATGAGGCAGGAGCTGCTGTGGGGCTGATGTGGGTCAGATCTATAGGGCAGGAGCTGCTCTGGGTCATATCTATTGGGCAGCAGCTGCTTTACATATGATGTGTGTCAGATCTATGGGGCAGGAGCTGCTGTGGGGCTGATGTGGGTTAGATCTATGGCGCAGGAGCTGTTGTGGGGCTGATGGGGGTCAGATCTATGGGGCAGGAGCTACTGTGGGGCTGATTTTGGTCAGATCTATGGGGCAGGAGCTACTGTGGGGCTGATGTGGGAAAGATCTTTGGGGCAGGAGCTGCTGTGGGGCTGATGTGGGTCTGATCTATGGGGCAGGAGCTGCTGTGGGGCTGATGTGGGTCAGATCCTTGGGGCTGAAGCTGCTGTGGGTTATATCTATTGGGCAGCAGCTGCTTTACATATGATGTGTGTCAGATCTATGGGGCAGGAGCTGCTGTGGGGCTGATGGGGGTCAGATCTATGGGGCAGGAGCTACTGTGGGGCTGATGTGGATCAAATCAATGGGGCAGATCTGCTCTTGGGAACATGTGGGTCAGATCTATGGGGCAGGAGCTGCTGTGGGGCTGATGTGGGTCCGATCTATAGGGCAGGAGCTGCTGTGGGTCGTATCTATTGGGCAGCAGCTGCTTTACATATTATGTGTGTCAGATCTATGGGGCAGGAGCTGCTGTGGGGCTTATGTGGGTTAGATCTATGGGGCAGGAGCTACTGTGGGGCTGATGTGGGTCAAATCAATGGGGCAAAGCTGCTCTTGGGAACATGTGGGTCAGATCTATGGGGCTGGAGCTGCTGTGGGGCTGATGTGGGTCAGATCTATAGGTCAGGAGCTACTGTGGGGCTGATGTTGGTCTGATCTATGGGGCAGGAGCTGCTGTGCGACAGATGTGGGTCAGATCTATGGGGCAGGTGCTGCTGTGCGACATATGTGGGTCAGATCTATGGGGCAGGATCTGCTGTGGGGCTGATGTGGGAAAGATCTATGGGGCAGGAGCTGCTGTGGGGCTGATGTGGGTCTGATCTATGGGGCAGGAGCTGCTGTGCGACAGATGTGGGTCAGATCTATGGGGCAGGAGCTGCTGTGGGGCATATGTGGGTCAGATCTATGGGGCAAGAGATGCTATGAGGCTGATGTGGGTCTGATCTATGGGGCAGGAACAGATGTGGGCCTGATGTTGGTCAGATTTATGGAGCAGGAGCGGCTGTGTTGCAGATGTGGGTCAGATCTATGGTGCAGGAACTGCTGTGGGGCAGATGTAGGGCGTATCTATGGGGCAGGAGCTGCTGTGAGGCTGATGGGTGTTAGATCTATGGGGAGGAGCTGCTGTGGTGCAGATGTCGGTCTGAGCTATGGGGCAGGAGCTGCTGTGTGGCAGAAGTGGGTAAGATCTATGGGGTAAGAGATGGTGTGTGGCAGATGTGGGTCAGATCTATGGTGTAGGAGCTGCTGTTGGGCTGATGTGGGTCAGGTCTATGGGGCAGGAGCTGCTGTGGTTAAGATCTATTTGTCAGGATCTGCTGTGGGGCAGATTTGGGTCAGATCTATGAGGCAGGAGCTGCAGTGGAGATGATGTACGTCAGATCTATGGGGCAGGAGCTGCTGTGGGGCTGCTGTGGGTTAGATCTATGGGGCAGGAGCTGTTGTGGGTCATATCTATTGGGCAGCAGCTGCTTTACATATGATGTGTGTCAGATCTATGGGGCAGGAGCTGCAGTGGGGCTGATGGGGGTAAGATCTATGGGGCAGGATCTACTGTGGGTCTGATGTGGGTCAAATCAATGGGGCAGAGCAGCTCTTGGGAACATGTGGGTCAGATCTATGGGGCAGGAGCTGCTGTGGGGCTGATGTGGGTCAGATCTATAGGGCAGGAGCTGCTGTGGGTCATACCTATTGGGCAGCAGCTGCTCTACATATGATGTGTGTCAGATCTATGGGGCAGGAGCTCCTGTGGGGCTGATGTGGGTTAGATCTATGGGGCAGGAGCTGTTGTGGGGCTGATGGGGGTCAGATCTATGGGGCAGGAGCTACTGTGGGGCTGATTTTGGTCAGATCTATGGGGCAGGAGCTACTGTGGGGCTGATGTTGGTCTGATCTATGGGGCAGGAGCTGCTGTGCGACAGATGTGGGTCAGATCTATGGGGCAGGTGCTGCTGTGCGACATATGTGGGTCAGATCTATGGGGCAGGATCTGCTGTGGGGCTGATGTGGGTAAGATCTATGGGGTAGGAGATGGTGTGTGGCAGATGTGGGTCAGATCTATGGTGTAGGAGCTGCTGTGGGGCTGATGTGGGTCAGATCTATGGGGCAGGAGCTGCTGTGGGGCTGCTGTGGGTTAGATCTATGGGGCAGGAGCTGCTGTGGGGCAGATGTAGGGCACATCTATGGGGCAGGAGCTGCTGTGGGGCTGATGTGGGTCAGATCCTTGGGGCTGAAGCTGCTGTGGGTCATATCTATTGGGCAGCAGCTGCTTTACATATGATGTGTGTCAGATCTATGGGGCAGGAGCTGCAGTGGGGCTGATGGGGGTCAGATCTATGGGGAAGGAGCTACTGTGGGGCTGATGTGGGAAAGATCTATGGGGCAGGAGCTGCTGTGGGGCTGATGTGGGTCAGATCCTTGGGGCTGAAGCTGCTGTGGGTCATATCTATTGGGCAGCAGCTGCTTTACATATGATGTGTGTCAGATCTATGGGGCAGGAGCTGCTGTGGGGCTGATGGGGGTTAGATCTATGGGGCAGGAGCTGTTGTGGGGCTGATGGGAGTCAGATCTATGGGGCGGGAGCTACTGTGGGGCTGATGTTGGTCTGATCTATGGGGCAGGAGCTGCTGTGCGACAGATGTGGGTCAGATCTATGGGGCAGGTGCTGCTGTGCGACATATGTGGGTCAGATCTATGGGGCAGGATCTCCTGTGGGGCTGATGTGGGAAAGATCTATGGGGCAGGAGATGCTTTGGGGCAGATGTGGGTCAAATCTATGGGGCAGGAGCTGCTGTGGGGCTGATGTGGGTCAGATCTATGGGGCAGGAGCTGCTGTGGGGCTGATGTGGGTCAGATCTATGGGGCTGGAGATGCTGTGGGTCAGATCTATGGGGCAGGAGCTGCTGTGGGGAACATGTGGGTCAGGTCTACGGGGCAGGAGCTGCTGTGGGGCAGATGCGGGTCAGATCTATGTGTCAGCAGCTGCTGTGGGTCTGATGTGGGTCAGATCTATGGGGCAGGAGATGCTGTGGGGCTGATGTGGGTCAGATATATGGGGCAGGAGCTGCTGTGGGTCAGATCTATGGGGCAGGAACAGATGTGGGCCTGATGTTGGTCAGATTTATGGAGCAGGAGCGGCTGTGTTACAGATGTGGGTCAGATCTATGGTGCAGGAGCTGCTGTGGGGCAGATGTAGGGCATATCTATGGGGCAGGAGCTGCTGTGAGGCTGATGGGTGTTAGATCTATGGGGAGGAGCTGCTGTGGTGCAGATGTGGGTCAGAGCTATGGGGCAGGAGCTGCTGTGGGGCTGATGTGGGTCAGATCTATGGGGCAGGAGCTGCTGTGGTTAAGATCTATTTGGCAGGATCTGCTGTGGGGCAGATTTGGGTCAGATCTATGGGGCAGGAGCTGCAATGGAGATTATGTACGTCAGATCTATGGGGCAGGAGCTGCTGAGGGGCTGATGTGGGTCAGATCTATGTGGCAGGTGCTGTTGTGGGGCTGATGGGGGTCAGATCTATGGGGCAGGAGCTACTGTGGGGCTGATGGGGGTCAGATCTATGGGGCAGGAGCTACTGTGGGGCTGATGTTGGTCTGATCTATGGGGCAGGAGCTGCTGTGCGACAGATGTGGGTCAGATCTATGGGGCAGGTGCTGCTGTGCGACATATGTGGGTCAGATCAATGGGGCAGGATCTGCTGTGGGGCTGATGTGGGAATGATCTATGGGGCAGGAGCTGCTGTGGGGCTGATGTGGGTCTGATCTATGGGGCAGGAGCTGCTGTGCGACAGATGTGGGTCAGATCTATGGGGCAGGAGCTGCTGTGGGGCATATGTGGGTCAGATCTATGGGGCAGGAGCTGCTGTGGGGCTGATGTGGGTCAGATCCTTGGGGCTGAAGCTGCTGTGGGTCATATCTATTGGGCAGCAGCTGCTTTACATATGATGTGTGTCAGATCTATGAGGCAGGAACAGATGTGGGCCTGATGTTGGTCAGATTTATGGAGCAGGAGTGGCTGTGTTGCAGATGTTGGTCAGATCTATGGTGCAGGAGCTGCTGTGGGGCAGATGTAGGGCATATCTATGGGGCAGGAGCTGCTGTGAGGCTGATGGGTGTTAGATCTATGGGGAGGAGCTGCTGTGGTGCAGATGTGGGTCAGGGCTATGGGGCAGGAGCTGCTGTAGGGCAGAAGTGGGTAAGATCTATGGGGTAGGAGCTGCTGTGGGGCTGATGTGGGTCAGATCTATGGGGCAGGAGCTGCTGTGGTTAAGATCTATTTGGCAGGATCTGCTGTGGGGCAGATTATGGTCAGATCTATGGGGCAGGAGCTGCTGTGTGGCAAATGTGGGTCAGATCTATGGGGCAGGAGCTGCTGTGGGTCAGATCTATGGGGCAGGAACAGATGTGGGCCTTTTGTTGGTCAGATTTATAGAGCAGGAGCTGCTGTGTTGCTGATGTGGGTCAGATCTATGGTGCAGGAGCTGCTGTGGGGCAGATGTAGGGCTTATCTATGAGGCAGGAGCTGCTGTGAGGCTGATGTGTGTTAGATCTATGGGGAGGAGCTGCTGTGGTGCAGATGTGGGTCAGGGCTATGGGGCAGGAGCTGCTGTGTGGCAGTTGTGGGTCAGATCTATGGTGTAGGAGCTGCTGTGTGGCAGATGTGGGTCAGATCTATGGTGTAGGAGCTGCTGTGGGGCTGATGTGGGTCAGATCTATGGGGCAGGAGCTGCTGTGGGGCTGATGTGGGTCAGATCCTTGGGGCTGAAGCTGCTGTGGGTCATATCTATCGGGCAGCAGCTGCTTTACATATGATGTGTGTCAGATCTATGGGGCAGGATCTGCAGTGGGGCTGATGGGGGTCAGATCTATGGGGCAGTAGCTGCAGTGGGGCTGATGGGGGTCAAATCAATGGGGCAGAGCTGCTCTTGGGAACATGTGGGTCAGATCTATGGGGCAGGAGCTGCTGTGGGGCTGATGTGGGTCCGATCTATAGGGCAGGAGCTGCTGTGGGTCATATCTATTGGGCAGCAGCTGCTTTACATATGATGTGTGTCAGATCTATGGGGCAGGAGCTGCTGTGGGGCTGATGCGGGTCAGATCTATGGGGCAGGAGCTACTGTGGGGCTGATGTGGGTCAAATCAATGGGGCAGAGCAGCTCTTGGGAACATGTGGGTCAGATCTATGGGGCAGGAGCTGCTGTGGGGCTGATGTGGGTCAGATCTATAGGGCAGGAGCTGCTGTGGGTCATATCTATTGGGCAGCAGCTGCTTTACATATGATGTGTGTCAAATCTATGGGGCAGGAGCTGCTGTGGGGCTGATGTGGGTTAGATCTATGGGGCAGGAGCTGTTGTGGGGCAGATGGGGGTCAGATCTATGTGGCAGGAGCTACTGTGGGGCGGATTTGGGTCAGATCTATGGGGCAGGAGCTACTGTGGGGCTGATGTTGGTCTGATCTATGGGGCAGGAGCTGCTGTGGGGCATATGTGGGTCAGATCTATGGGGCAGGAGCTACTGTGGGGCTGATGTTGGTCTGATCTATGGGGCAGGAGCTGCTGTGGGGCTGATGTGGGTCAGATCCTTGGGGCTGTAGCTGCTGTGGGTCATATCTATTGGGCAGCAGCTGCTTTACATATGATGTGTGTCAGATCTATGGGGTAGGAGATGGTGTGTGGCAGATGTGGGTCAGATCTATGGTGTAGGAGCTGCTGTGGGGCTGATGTTGGTCTGATCTATGGGGCAGGAGCTGCTGTGGGGCTGATGTGGGTCTGATCTATGGGGCAGGAGCTGCTGTGCGACAGATGTGGGTCAGATCTATGGGGCAGGAGCTGCTGTGGGGCATATGTGGGTCAGATCTATGGGGCAGGAGCTGCTGTGGGGCTGATGTGGGTCAGATCCTTGGGGCTGAAGCTGCTGTGGGTCATATCTATTGGGCAGCAGCTGCTTTACATATGATGTGTGTCAGATCTATGGGGCAGGAGCTGCAGTGGGGCAGATGGGGGTCAGATGTATGGGGCAGGAGCTACTGTGGGGCTGATGTGGGAAAGATCTATGGGGCAGGAGCTGCTGTGGGGCTGATGTGGGTCTGATCTATGCGGCAGGAGCTGCTGTGGGGCTGATGTGGGTCAGATCCTTGGGGCTGAAGCTGCTGTGGGTCATATCTATTGGGCAGCAGCTGCTTTACATATGATGTGTGTCAGATCTATGGGGCAGGATCTGCAGTGGGGCTGATGGGGGTCAGATCTATGGGGCAGTAGCTGCAGTGGGGCTGATGGGGGTCAAATCAATGGGGCAGAGCTGCTCTTGGGAACATGTGGGTCAGATCTATGGGGCAGGAGCTGCTGTGGGGCTGATGTGGGTCCGATCTATAGGGCAGGAGCTGCTGTGGGTCATATCTATTGGGCAGCAGCTGCTTTACATATGATGTGTGTCAGATCTATGGGGCAGGAGCTGCTGTGGGGCTGATGTGGGTTAGATCTATGGGGCAGGAGCTGTTGTGGGGCTGATGGGGGTCAGATCTATGGGGCAGGAGCTACTGTGGGGCTGATGTTGGTCTGATCTATGGGGCAGGAGCTGCTGTGCGACAGATGTGGGTCAGATCTATGGGGCAGGTGCTGCTGTGCGACAGATGTGGGTCAGATCTATGGGGCAGGATCTGCTGTGGGGCTGATGTGGGAAAGATCTATGGGGCAGGAGATGCTGTGGGTCAGATCTATGGGGCAGGAGCTGCTGTGGGGAACATGTGGGTCAGGTCTATGGGGCAGGAGCTGCTGTGGGGCAGATGCGGGTCAGATCTATGGGTCATTTGCTGCTGTGGGTCTGATGTGGGTCAGATCTATGGGGCAGGAGCTGCTGTGGGGCTGATGTGGGTCAGATCTATGGGGCAGGAGCTGCTGTGGGTCAGATCTATGAGGCAGGAACAGATGTGGGCCTGATGTTGGTCAGATTTATGGAGCAGGAGCGGCTGTGTTGCAGATGTGGGTCAGATCTATGGTGCAGGAGCTGCTGTGGGGCAGATGTAGGGCATATCTATGGGGCAGGAGCTGCTGTGAGGCTGATGGTTGTTAGATCTATGGGGAGGAGGTGCTGTGGTGCAGATGTGGGTCAGAGCTATGGGGCAGGAGCTGCTGTGGGGCTGATGTGGGTCAGATCTATGGGGCAGGAGCTGCTGTGGTTAAGATCTATTTGGCAGGATCTGCTGTGGGGCAGATTTGGGTCAGATCTATGGGGCAGGAGCTGCTGTGTGGCAAATGTGGGTCAGATCTATGGGGCAGGAGCTTCTGTGGGGCTGCTGTGGGTTAGATCTATGGGGCAGGAGCTGTTGTGGGTCATATCTATTGGGCAGCAGCTGCTTTACGTATGATGTGTGTCAGATCTATGGGGCAGGAGCTGCAGTGGGGCTGATGGGGGTCAGATCAATGGGGCAGGAGCTACTGTTGGGCTGATGTGGGTCAAATCAATGGGGCAGAGCTGCTCTTGGGAACATGTGGGTCAGATCTATGGGGCTGGAGCTGCTGTGGGGCTGATGTGGGTCAGATCTATAGGGCAGGAGCTGCTGTGGGTCATATCTATTGGGCAGCAGCTGCTTTACATATGATGTGTGTCAGATCTATGGGGCAGGAGCTGCTGTGGGGCTGATGTGGGTTAGATCTATGGGGCAGGAGCTGTTGTGGGGCTGATGGGGGTCAGATCTATGGGGCAGGAGCTACTGTGGGGCTGATGTTGGTCTGATCTATGGGGCAGGTGCTGCTGTGCGACAGATGTGGGTCAGATCTATGGGGCAGGAGCTGCTGTGCGACATATGTGGGTCAGATCTATGGGGCAGGAGATACTGTGGGCCATATGTCGGTCCGATCTATTGGGCAGGAGCTGCTGTGGGGCGCATGTGAATCAGGTCTATGGGGCAGGAGCTGCTGTGGGTCAGATTGTCATGGTTTAATAATGTTGTAATTTTGCTATCAGTATTCCACATCATAACATCATATAAAGCATGGATAATTTTACTGAATCTGCAACTTACAGAAGAAGACTACATCTCCCAGAGAGCAACACGATGGGTCACGGGACCTGGACTCTATATTAACTCTGTCGCAGAACAGACTGACGTCTTTCGAGTTCTGGCGTTCAGGGCAGTGTGTGGGAGCCTTCAGCCGTTCGCCCAGATTCACAGTAGGCCTCTCGGTTACGGGACTCATTCTCTCTCCTATTTTGCTTGATTCATTAGCTCAATTTTCAATTATATTGTATTCTATTGTGTTATCCTGTATTTCAATATAGTATTTAGTAAATAAGTGTGCCTCCTTACATCGTTGCCGCTGTTTTCTTAATTAACTTTTTCTTTTCGGCTGAGGGCCCTTCAGGGGCCCACGGTCCTTGTCACGGACGCAGGTGGATTTTTCGTTCAAACCGTGACAGATTTGGTAGCAGAGGATGGTTCCACTGTTGCAGCCACCCCCATAAGGCATTTGCCACCATCCATGAATCAGTATAAAGATATGAAGCATTGGCCACCTCTCCCGTTCAGCCACATCTAAAGCCAGCTGAACAGCCTTTACCTCTGCAAATTTGACTTGATTCTCCTTTACCTTCAGTGGCCTCTGCAACTTGTCGTGTGGGGCTCCATACAGCAGCTTTCCATCTGCGATGCTTCCCTACAATACGACGTGATCCGTCTGTGAATGGGGCAAATTACTTTTCGTTTTCTGGTAGCTCATTGTATGGTGGTGCCTCTTTAGCACGTGATACCTCTTCTGTAGGTGGTGTTTCAATTTTTTTACTCTCAGGCCAGTCCATGATCACTTCTAGAATTCCAGGACGGCTGAGTTTTCCCATTCAAGCTCGTTGTGTAATTAATGAAATCCACTTACTCCAAGTGGCATCAGTAGCATGATGGGTGGAGGGAACCTGTCCTTTAAACATCCAATTTATTACTGGCAAGCGAGGTGCTAGAAGAAGCTGAACCTCTGTCCCAACTACTTCAGAAGCAGCCCGAACCCCCTCATACACGGCTAAGATCTCCTTCTTAGTCGGAGTGTAGCGCTCCTCAGACCCTTTATATGCTTGACTCCAAAATCCTAGCGGTCGGCCTCGGATCCTCACATCCTGCCCCGTCCGTACTGGCCCCAAGGCCACGGCACGGGCTATTTCTTGTTTTATCTGCTCAAAAGCCTGCTGCTGCTCAGGACCCCATGAGAAATTATTCTTCTTCTGTGTTACCTGATAGAGGGGGCTCACTATGTGGCTGTAGTTTGGGACATGCATTCTCCAAAAGCCCACTACTCCCAGAAAAGATTGGGTCTCTGTCTTGTCGGTGGGCGGAGACATAGCAGTGATTTTGTCAATCACATCTGCTGGGATGTGACGACGTCCATCTTGCCATTTTATACCTAAGAACTGGATTTCCTGGGCAGGCCCCTTCACCTTGCTGCGCTTAATGGCAAAACCAGCTTTCAAAAGAATTTGGATTATCTGTTTCCCTTTCTTGAAAACCTCTGCTGCTGTATGGCCCCACACTACAATATCATCATTATACTGCAAGTGCTCAGGAGCATCACCCTGTTCCAAAACAGCTTGGATCAATCCATGGCAAATTGTTGGGCTGTGCTTCCACCCTTGAGGTAAACGGTTCCAGGTGTACTGAATACCTCTCCAGGTAAAAGCAAACTGTGGCCTACATTTTGCAGCCAATGGGATGGAAAAGAAGGCATTAGCAATGTCAATGGTGGCATACCACCTAGCTTCTTTTGACTCCAGTTCATACTGGAGTTCTAGCATGTCTGGTACAGCAGCACTTAATGGAGGTGTGACTTCATTCAGGCCATGGTAATCCACCGTCAGCCTCCATTCCCCACTGGTTTTACACACTGGCCAAATGGGGCTGTTAAAAGGCGAGTGAGTTTTGCTAATCACTCCCTGATTCTCTAATTGGCGAATTAGCTTGTGAATGGGGAGCAATGAGTCCCTATTGGTGCGGTACTGCCGTCTGTGAACCACTCTGGTGACAATTAATACCTCTTGGTCTTTTACCTGGTGCAACCTCCCAGCACCCGCTGGGAGACCCGGCGCTCGCTGCGTTGCTTCCGTCCTCCGTTTGGGGGGTTCCGTGCGCCGGCGCGTGGAAAAGGGGGTGTGCGGCTGGTCGCGCGTGGGCGCGTGCCAGGCCACCTTTCGCCCGGTTTTTCCCCATCCATCCATCCATCCATGCATCCACCTTCCCGCTTCGTGGCGGCGCGGGGTAGACCTGGGCGACCATCCACCCGCTCGATCGGCGGGTGCAGTTTCCCGTCCGTGCCGCGGGTAGACGTGTCGGCCGTAGCCGCGCGTCACGCAGCTGTGTCAAGCGATAAGCGTACGACGAACAGACAGCCGCCCCCCGACCCGACCCGACCCGACCCGACCTGACCCGACCCGACCCGACCGCTTCCGCCCTTGACCCACCCCCATCTTTTTATTACTTTTATTTTATTTTATTTTATTTTACCGCGACATTTTACGATCTATCTGTACTTTTTCACACCTTCTTCTCTTCTACTTTTCTTTGACTTCTGCCTTCCCTTCCCTTCCCTTCCCTTCCCTTCCCTTCCCTTCCCTTCCCTTCCCTTCCCTTCCCTTCCCTTCCCTTCCCTTCCCTTCCCTTCCCTTCCCTTCCCTTCCCTTCCCTTCCCTTCCCTTCCCTGCCCTTCCCTTCCCTGCCCTTCCCTTCCCTTCCATTCTCTTCTCTTTCTCCTCGTCGCCCGTGCGTGAGTAGGCCCGGCCCGGCCTGGACCGGCACTTCCTCTGTCACGAAGAAGGGGGTCGCTTGCGTGGCTGGGGGTCCGCGGCGGGGTTGCGGGTATGCGGGTAGACCTGGCTGCCGGCGCCTGATCTTCCCGGCCCCGCGTCCGTCTTCCACCTTCCCCCCCCCCCAGTCCACACCGCACGAGCGGGAACCTGACCCGTACCCGACGGCGGCCCGCCTCCGCCTGCCCCTACCCCGGCCCTCGCCCACAACCCGCCCTCTCCCGGACGCATCTCGTCCGACCGGCCCGCGACCGTGTTTTTTTATTTGTTTGTTTGTCTTTGTTTTTGTTTTTGTTTTTTTTTTGTTTGGTCGGTCACTCGCTCGGTTATTTGTTTGGACCCGATTGGCCCGTTTGGTTTTTTCCTTTTCTTTCCTTTTTCCGCCGGGGTGCTCCTGACGGCTCGGCCCAATGGCGGCTCGACTCGGCGACCGGAGCCCGCCAAAACGCCTCTCCAACCCCGAGCCCCTCTGCCACCACCGCCACCACCGCCACCACCTCCTTCTCCCGCCGAAAATCCCACGTACCGTTCCACCTCATCTGCCGGCTGGGAGAGAGGCTAGGCGCGAACCCCGCGGGGGACGCGGCCGCCTCCCGCCGGCCCACCTCTCGCCGCTGCCGTCTTCCCGCCGCTCTTTCGCCATCCCTCGCCACGCGGCCTGCCCGCAGTCCGGATATCCGGCCCGAACGGACCTTGGTGGGCGGGGACCGCGCACGCGCCCACGCTCTTCCTGCAGAGCCGGGGAGGCGGGGGGTGCGGGGCGGCTTTTTCAAAATCTAAAAAAGGGGAAAGTAAAGAAGAACCCACGAGAAAAACAAACAAACAAACAAACAAACAAACAAACAAACGGAAAATAATAAAACCGAGAGGGCGCGTGGGGGCACGGACAAACAATCGAACGGACCAAAGTACGAACGAACGGACGAACAAACAAACACGCAGACAAAAGGGCAAAACCGCGGTGGTGGTGGCGGGACGGCCAGCTTCAAGCAAGGCCGAACCGAGAAGCCCGGGAGCGCCCCAACCCGGCGAACAGCGGCCGGCTCATACGTGCACCCTGGTCGTTCCGCGGCTGCGGCCGAGTGGCATCTCCGTGGCGCCTCCGGTGCTCCGGCAGGGTCAACACAGCTCGACCCCTGGCCATCGCGGCTCGAGTGCGCCGGCACGGTCCAGCCTCTCCCGGCGGGCTCCGCTCGGCTCGGACGTTCCGCGGAAGTGGCCAAGTGTCGCTCTCGTGGCGGCTCCTCTGCGCTGGCACTGTCTACCTGGCTCCGAGCGTCTCCGGAGGGTGAGGGGAGGGGGGGGGGGGCACTGCGTCGGCGGCTAGGCGTCGCTTCCCATGCGTCTCGACTAGGTCGGCACGGTCTACCCGGCTCCGAGCGGGACATGGTGCTCGGCGGCGGCTGCTAGAGGTCGCTGCCTATGCGGCTCGACTAGGTCGGCACGGTCTACCCTGCTCCGTGCGTGCGCGAGGGATCAGCGGCGGTCGCTAGGTGTCGCTGCACGTCTGCCAGCCCGTCCGTCAGCGACCTCTAGCGTCCGCGGCGGAGCAGGGTAGACCGTGCCGACGTGAGCCGGCCGCCGCTCAGCGACCCCTGGCCGCCGCCGCATGAGCTTCGATCCGCTCGGAGCTGGGTAGACCGTGCCGACCAACTCGAGCCGGACGTGCAGCGACCGCTGGCCAGCGCGGAGGCTCGTGTGTGCCGGCACGGTCCAGCCTCTCCCGGCGGGCTCCGTTCGGTTCGGACGTTCCTCGGTGGTGTCCGGGGGGTCTCAGCCGCGGCGGCTCGAGTGCGCCGGCACTGCACAGCCCCTCCCTGCGGGCTCCGCTCGGCACGGACTTTCCTCGTCGGCGTCTGGCGATCTGAGCTGCGGCGGCTCGAGTGCGCCGGCACGGTCCAACCGCTCCCGGCGGGTTCCGCTCGGCTCGGACGCTCCTGGGCGGAGTCGGGCGATCTGAGCCGCGGCGGCTCGAGTGCGCCGGCACGGTCCAACCGCTCTCGGCAAGCTCGGCTCGGCTCGGACGTTCCGCGGCGGCGTCCGGGGGGTCTCAGCCACGGAGGCTCGGGTGCGCCGGCATGGTCCAGCCTCTCCCGGCCGGCTCCGCTCGGCTCGGACGTTCCTCGGCGGCGTCCGGCTATCTGAGCCGCGGAGGCTCGAGTGCGCCGGCACGGTCCAAACATGGAGTTACTGTGGGGCTGATGTTTGTCTGATCTATGGGGTAGGAGCTGCTGTGCGGCTGATGTGGGTCAGATCTATGGGCAGGAGCTGATGTAGGGAAGATTTGGGTCTGATCTATGGGTTAGGAACTGCTGTGGTTCAGATCTATGGGGCAGGAGCAGCTGTGGGGCACATGTGGGTCAGATCTATGGGTTAGGTGCTGCTTTGGGGAAAATGTGGGTCAGATCTATGGGGCAGGAGCTGCTGTGGGTCAGATTTGGGTCAGATCTATGGGGCAGGAGCTGCTGTGGGTCAGATTTATGAGTCAGGAGCTGCTGTGTGGCTGATGTGGGTCAGATCTATGGGGCAGGAGCTGCTGTGGGGCATATGTTGGTCAGATCTATATGGCAGGAGCTGCTGTGGGGCACATGTGGGTCAGACCTATGGGGCAGAAGCTGCAGAGGGGATGATGTAGGTCAGATCTGTGGGGCAGGAGTAGCTGTGGGGCAGATGAGTAACATATCTATGGTGTAAAATCTGCTGTTGGACTGATGTGGGTCAGATCTATGAGTTCGGAGCTG
Source organism: Coturnix japonica (assembly GCF_054131305.1). Taxonomy (NCBI): domain Eukaryota; kingdom Metazoa; phylum Chordata; class Aves; order Galliformes; family Phasianidae; genus Coturnix; species Coturnix japonica. The sequence continues at coordinate 410,084 of NC_140684.1, forward strand.
CTGTGGGGCACATGTGGGTCAGATCTATGGGCCAGGAGCTGCTGCGGGGCTGATTTGGGTCAGATCTATAGGGCAGGAGATGCTGTGGGTCTGATGTGGGTCAGATCTATGGGGCAGGAGATGCTGTGGGTCAGATCTATGGGGCAGGAGCTGCTGTGGGGAACATGTGGGTCAGGTCTATGGGGCAGGAGCTGCTGTGGGGCAGATGTGGGTCAGATCTATGGGTCAGCAGCTGCTGTGGGTCTGATGTGGGTCAGATCTATAGGGCAGGAGCTGCTGTAGGGCTGATGTGGGTCAGATCTATGGGGCAGGAGCTGCTGTGGGTCAGATCCATGGGGCAGGAACAGATGTGGGCCTGATGTTGGTCAGATTTATGGAGCAGGAGCTGCTGTGTTGCAGATGTGGGTCAGATCTATGGTGCAGGAGCTGCTGTGGTGCAGATGTAGGGCATATCTATGGGGCAGGAGCTGCTGTGAGGCTGATGGGTGTTAGATCTATGGGGAGTTGCTGCTGTGGTGCAGATGTGGGTCAGAGCTATGGGGCAGGAGCTGCTGTGGGGCAGAAGTGGGTAAGATCTATGGGGTAGGAGATGGTGTGTGGCAGATGTGGGTCAGATCTATGGTGTAGGAGCTGCTGTGGGGCTGATTTGGGTCAGATCTATGGGGCAGGAGCTGCTGTGGTTAAGATCTATTTGGCAGGATCTGCTGTGGGGCAGATTTGGGTCAGATCTATGGGGCAGGATCTGCAGTGGAGATGATGTACGTCAGATCTATGGGGCAGGAGCTGCTGTGGGGCTGCTGTGGGTTAGATCTATGGGGCAGGAGCTGTTGTGGGTCATATCTATTGGGCAGCAGGTGCTTTACATATGATGTGTGTCAGATCTATGGGGCAGGAGCTGTTGTGGGTCATATCTATTGAGCAGCAGCTGCTTTACATATGATGTGTGTCTGATCTATGGGGAAAAAGCTGCAGTGGGGCTGATGGGGGTCAGATCTTTGGGGCTGAAGCTGCTGTGGGTCATATCTATTGGGCAGCAGCTGCTTTACATATGATGTGTGTCAGATCTATGGGGCAGGATCTGCTGTGGGGTTGATGTGGGTTAGATCTATGGGGCAGGAGCTGCTGTGCGACAGATGTGGGTCAGATCTATGGGGCAGGTGCTGCTGTGCGACATATGTGGGTCAAATCTATGGGGCAGGAGCTGCTGTGGTTAAGATCTATTTGGCAGGATCTGCTGTGGGGCAGATTTGGGTCAGATCTATGGGGCAGGAGCTGCAGTGGAGATGATGTACGTCAGATCTATGGGGCAGGAGCTGCTGTGGGGCTGCTGTGGGTTAGATCTATGGGGCAGGAGCTGTTGTGGGTCATATCTATTGGGCAGCAGCTGCTTTACATATGATGTGTGTCAGATCTATGGGGCAGGAGCTGCTGTGGGGCTGATGTGGGTCAGATCTATAAGGCAGGAGCTGCTGTGGTTAAGATCTATTTGGCAGGATCTGCTGTGGGGCAGATTTGGGTCAGATCTATGGGGCAGGAGCTGCTGTGGGGTTGATGGGGGTCAGATCTATGGGGCAGGAGCTACTGTGGGGCAGAGGTTGGTCAAATCAATGGGGCAGGAGCTGCTCTTGGGAACATGTGGGTCAGATCTATGAGGCAGAAGCTGCTGTGGTGCTGATGTGGGTCATATCTATTGGGCAGCAGCTGCTTTACATATGATGTGTGTCAGATCTATGGGGCAGGAGCTGCTGTGGGGCTGATGTGGGTTAGATCTATGGGGCAGGAGCTGTTGTGGGTCAGATGGGTGTCAGATCTATGGGGCAGGAGATGCTGTGGTTAAGATCAATTTGGCAGGAACTGCTGTGTTGCAGATGTGGGTCAGATCTATGGGGCAGGTGCTGCTGTGCGACATATGTGGGTCAGATCTATGGGGCAGGATCTGCTGTGGGGCTGATGTGGGAAAGACCTATGGGGCAGGAGCTGCTGTGGGGCTGATGTGGGTCTGATCTATGGGGCAGGAGCTGCTGTGGGGCTGCTGTGGGACAGATCCTTAGGGCTGAAGCTGCTGTGGGTCATATCTATTGGGCAGCAGGTGCTTTACATATGATGTGTGTTAGATCTATGGGGCAGGAGCTGTTGAGGGGCTGATGGGGGTCAGATCTATGGGGCAGGAGCTACTGTGGGGCTGATGTTGGTCTGATCTATGGGGCAGGAGCTGCTGTGCGACAGATGTGGGTCAGATCTATGGGGCAGGTGCTGCTGTGCGACATATGTGGGTCAGATCTATGGGGCAGGAGCTGCACTGGAGATGATGTACGTCAGATCTATGGGGCAGGAGCTGCTGTGGGGCTGATGTGGTTCCGATCTATGGGGCAGGAGCTGCTGTGGGGCTGATGTGGGTCAGATCCTTGGGGCTGAAGCTGCTGTGGGGCATATCTATTGGGAAGCAGCTGCTTTACATATGATGTCTGTCAGATCTATGGGGCAGGAGCTGCAGTGGGGCTGATGGGGGTCAGATCTATTGGGCAGGAGCTACTGTGGGGCTGATGTGGGAAAGATCTATGGGGCAGGAGCTGCTGTGGGGCTGATGTGGGTCTGATCTATGGGGCAGGAGCTGCTGTGGGGCTGATGTGGGTCAGATCCTTGGGGCTGAAGCTGCTTTGGGTCATATCTATTGGGCAGCAGCTGCTTTACATATGATGTGTGTCAGATCTATGGGGCAGGAGCTGCAGTGGGGCTGATGGGGGTCAGATCTATGGGGCAGGAGCTACTGTGAGGCTGATGTGGGTCAAATCAATGGGGCAGAGCTGCTCTTGGGAACATGTGGGTCAGATCTATGGGGCAGGAGCTGCTGTGGGGCTGATGTGGGTCCGATCTATAGGGCAGGAGCTGCTGTGGGTCATATCTATTGGGCAGCAGCTGCTTTACATATGATGTGTGTCAGATCTATGGGGCAGGAGCTGCTGTGGGGCTGATGTGGGAAAGATCTATGGGGCAGGAGATGCTTTGGGGCAGATGTGGGTCAAATCTATGGGGCAGGAGCTGCTGTGGGGCTGATGTGGGTCAGATCAATGGGGCAGGAGCTGCTGTGGTTAAGATCTATTTGGCAGGATCTGCTGTGGGGCAGATTTGGGTCAGGTCTATGGGGCAGGAGCTGCAGTGGAGATGATGTGTGTCATATCTATGGGGCAGGAGCTGTTGTGGGGCTGATGGGGGTCAGATCTATGCGGCAGGAGCTACTGTGGGGCTGATGTTGGTCTGAACTATGGAGCAGGAGCTGCTGTGTTGCAGATGTGGGTCAGATCTATGGGGCAGGTGCTGCTGTGCGACATATGTGGGTCAGATCTATGGGGCAAGAGCTGCTTTGCGATAGATGTGGGTCAGATCTATGGGGCAGGTGCTGCTGTGGGGCTGATGAGGGTCAGATCTATGGGGCAGGAGCTGCTGTGGGGTTGATGTGGGAAAGATCTATGGGGCAGGAGCTGCTGTGGGGCTGATGTGGGTCTGATCTATGGGGCAGGAGCTGCTGTGCGACAGATGTGGGTCAGATCTATGGGGCAGGTGCTGCTGTGGGGCTGATGGGGGTCAGATCTATGGGGCAAGAGCTGCTGTGGGGCTGATGTGGGTCAGATCCTTGGGGCTGAATCTGCTGTGGGTCAAATCTATTGGGCAGCAGCTGCTTTACATATGATGTGTGTCAGATCTATGGGGCAGGAGCTGCAGTGGGGCTGATGGGGGTCAGATCTATGGGGCAGGAGCTGCTGTGGGGCTGATGTGGGTCAGATCTATGGGGCAGGAGCTGCTTTGCGACAGATGTGGGTCAGATCAATGGGGCAGGTGCTGCTGTGCGACATATGTGGGTCACATCTATGGGGCAGGAGCTGATGTGGGTCAGATCTATGAGGCAGGAACAGATGTGGGCCTGATGTTGGTCAGATTTATGGAGCAGGAGCTGCTGTGTTGCAGATGTTGGTCAGATCTATGGTGCAGGAGCTGCTGTGGGGCAGATGTAGCGCTGATCTATGGGGCAGGAGCTGCTGTGAGGCTGATGGGTGTTAGATCTATGGGGAGGAGCTGCTGTGGTGCAGATGTGGGTCAGATCTATGGGGCAGGTGCTGCTGTGCGACAGATGTGGGTCAGATCTATGGGGCAGGATCTGCTGTGGGGCTGATGTGGGAAAGATCTATGGGGCAGGAGCTGCTGTGGGGCTGATGTGGGTCTGATCTATGGGGCAGGAGCTGCTGTGCGACAGATGTGGGTCAGATCTATGGGGCAGGAGCTGCTGTGGGGCATATGTTGGTCAGATCTATGGGGCAGGAGCTGCTGTGGGGCTGATGGGGGTCAGATCTATGGGGCAGGAGCTGCTGTGGGGCTGATGGGGGTCAGATCTATGGGGCAGGAGCTGCTGTGGGGCTGATGTGGGTAAGATCCTTGGGGCTGAAGCTGCTGTGGGTCATATCTATTGGGCAGCAGCTGCTTTACATATGATGTGTGTCAGATCTATGGGGCAGGAGCTACTGTCGGGCTGCTGGGGGTCAGATCTATGGGGCAGGAGCTACAGTGGGGCTGATGTTGGTCTGATCTATGGGGCAGGAGCTGCTGTGCGACAGATGTGGGTCAGATCTATGGGGCAGGTGCTGCTGTGCGACATATGTGTGTCAGATCTATGGGGCAGGATCTGCTGTGGGGCTGATGTGGGAAAGATCTATGGGGCAGGAGATGCTTTGGGGCAGATGTGGGTCAGATCTATGGGGCAGGAGCTGCTGTGGGGCTGATGTGGGTCAGATCCTTGGGGCTGAAGCTGCTGTGGGTCATATCTAATGGGCAGCAGCTGCTTTACATATGATGTGTGTCAGATCTATGGGGCAGGAGCTGCTCTGGGGCTGATGTTGGTCTGATCTATGGGGCAGGAGCTGCTGCGGGGCTGATGGGGGTCAGATCTATGGGGCAGGAGCTGCTGTGGGGCTGATGTGGGTAAGATCTATGGGGCAGGAGCTGTTGTGGGGCTGATGGGGGTCAGATCTATGGGGCAGGAAATGCTGTGGGTCAGATCTATGGTGCAGGAGCTGCTGTGGGGCAGATGTGGGTCAGATCTATGGGGCAGGAGCTGCAGTGGGTCAGATCTATGGTGCAGGAACAGATGTGGGCCTGATGTTGGTCAGATTTATGGAGCAGGAGCTGCTGTGTTGCAGATGTGGGTCAGATCTATGGTGCAGGAGCTGCTGTGGGGCAGATGTAGGGCATATCTATGGGGCAGGAGCTGCTGTGAGGCTGATGGGTGTTAGATCTATGGGGAGGAGCTGCTGTGGTGCAGATGTGGGTCAGAGCTATGGGGCAGGAGCTGCTGTGGGGCAGAAGTGGGTAAGATCTATCGGGTAGGAGATGGTGTGTGGCAGATGTGGGTCAGATCTATGGTGTAGGAGCTGCTGTGGGGCTGATGTGGGTCAGATCTATGGGGCAGGAGCTGCTGTGGTTAAGATCTATTTGGCAGGATCTGCTGTGGGGCAGATTTGGGTGAGATCTATGGGGCAGGAGCTGCAGTGGAGATGATGTACGTCAGATCTATGGGGCAGGAGCTGCTGTGGGGCTGCTGTGGGTCAAATCAATGGGGCAGAGCTGCTCTTGGGAACATGTGGGTCAGATCTATGGGGCAGGAGCTGCTGTGGGGCTGATGTTGGTCTGATCTATGGGGCAGGAGCTGCTGTGGGGAACATGTGGGTCAGGTCTATGTGGCAGGAGCTGCTGTGGGGCAGATGTGGATACGATCTATGGGTCAGCAGCTGCCGTGGGTCTGATGTGGGTCAGATCTATGGGGCAGGATCTGCTGTGGGGCTGATGTGGGAAAGATCTATGGGGCAGGAGATGCATTGGGGCAGATGTGGGTCAGATCTATGGGGCAGGAGTTGCTGTGGGGCTGATGTGGGTCAGATCCTTGGGGCTGAAGCTGCTGTGGGTCATATATATTGGGCAGCAGCTGCTTTACATATGATGTGTGTCAGATCTATGGGGCAGGAGCTGCTGTGGGGCAGAAGTGGGTAAGATCTATGGGGTAGGAGATGGTGTGTGGCAGATGTGGGTTAGATCTATGGGGTAGAAGCTGCTGTGGGGCTGATGGGGGTCAGATCTATGGGGCAGGAGATGGTTTGTGTCAGATCTATGGGGCAGGAGCTGCTGTGGGGAACATGTGGGTCTGGTCTATGGGGCAGGAGCTGCTGTGGGGCAGATGTAGGTCAGATCTATGGGTCAGTAGCTGCTGTGGGTCTGATGTGGGTCAGATCTATGGGGCAGGAGCTGCTGTGATGCAGATGTGGGTCAGATCTATGGTGCAGGAGCTGCTGTGGGGCAGATATAGGGCATATCTATGGGGCAGGAGCTGCTGTGAGGCTGATGGGTGTTAGATCTATGGGGAGGAGCTGCTGTGGTGCAGATGTGGGTCAGAGCTATGGGGCAGGAGCTGCTGTGGGGCAGAAGTGGGTAAGATCTATGGGGTAGGAGATGGTGTGTGGCAGATGTGGGTCAGATCTATGGTGTAGGAGCTGCTGTGGGGCTGATGTGGGTCAGATCTATGGTGCAGGATCTGCTGTGGTTAAGATCTATTTGGCAGGATCTGCTGTGGGGCAGGTTTGGGTCAGATCTATGGGGCAGGAGCTGCAGTGGAGATGATGTACATCAGATCTATGGGGCAGGAGCTGCTGTGGGGCTGCTGTGGGTTAGATCTATGGGGCAGGAGCTGTGTTGGGTCATATCTATTGGGCAGCAGCTGCTTTACATATGATGTGTGTCAGATCTATGGGGCCGGAGCTGCAGTGGGGCTGATCGGGGTCAGATCTATGGGGCAGGAGCTACTGTGGGGCTGATGTGGGTCAAATCAATGGGGCAGAGCTGCTCTTGGGAACATGTGGGTCAGATCTATGGGGCAGGAGATGCTGTGGGTCAGATCTATGGGGCAGGAGCTGCTGTGGGGAACATGTGGGTCAGGTCTATGGGGCAGGAGCTGCTGTGGGGCAGATGTGGGTCAGATCTATGGGGCAGGAGCTGCTGTGGGTCAGATCTATGGGGCAGGAACAGATGTGGGCCTGATGTTGGTCAGATTTATGGAGCAGGAGCTGCTGTGTTGCAGATGTGGGTCAGATCTATGGTGCAGGGGCTGCTGTGGGGCCGATGTAGGGCATATCTATGGGGCAGGAGCTGCTGTGAGGCTGATGGGTGTTAGATCTATGGGGAGGAGCTGCTGTGGTGCAGATGTGGGTCAGAGCTATGGGGCAGGAGCTGCTGTGGGGCAGAAGTGGGTAAGATCTATGGGGTAGGAGATGGTGTGTGGCAGATGTGGGTCAGATCTATGGTGTAGGAGCTGCTGTGGGGCTGATGTGGGTCAGATCTATGGGGCAGGATCTGCTGTGGTTAAGATCTATTTGGCAGGATCTGCTGTGGGGCAGGTTTGGGTCAGATCTATGGGGCAGGAGCTGCAGTGGAGATGATGTACGTCAGATCTATGGGGCAGGAGTTGCTGTGGGGCTGATGTGGGTCAGATCCTTGGGGCTGAAGCTGCTGTGGGTCATATCTAATGGGCAGCAGCTGCTTTACATATGATGTGTGTCAGATCTATGGGGCAGGAGCTGCTGTGGGGCTGATGTTGTTCTGATCTAAGGGGCAGGAGCTGCTGCGGGGCTGATGGGGGTCAGATCTATTAGGCAGGAGCTACTGTGGGTCTGAAGTGGGTCAAATCAATGGGGCAGAGCTGCTCTTGGGAACATGTGGGTCAGATCTAAGGGGCAGGATCTGCTGTGGGTCTTATGTGGGTCAGATCTATGGGGCAGGAGCTACTGTGGGGCTGATGTTGGTCTGATCTATGGGGCAGGAGCTGCTGCGGGGCTGATTTGGGTCAGATCTATGGGGCAGGAGCTGCTGTGGGGCTGATGTGGGTTAGATCTATGGGGCAGGAGCTGTTGTGGGGCTGATGGGGGTCAGATCTATGGGGCAGGAGCTACTGTGGGTCAGATTTATGAGTCAGGAGCTGCTGTGTGGCTGATGTGGGTCATATCTATGGGGCAGGAGCTGCTGTGGGGCATATGTGGGTCAGATCTATATGGAAGCAGCTGCTGTGGGGCATATGTGGGTCAGATCTATATGGCAGCAGCTGCTGTGGGGCACATGTGGGTCAGACCTATGGGGCAGGAGTTGCTGTGGGGCAGATGAGGGACATATCTATGGTGCAAAATCTGCTGTTGGACTGATGTGGGTCAGATCTATGAGTTTGGAGCTGCTGTGGGGCACATGTGGGTCAGATCTATCAGGCAGGAGCTGCTGTGGGTCTGATGTGGGTCAGATCTATCAGGCAGGAGCTGCTGTGCGACAGATGTGGGTCAGATCTATGCGGCAGGAGCTGCTGTGCGAGATATGTGGGTCAGATCTATGGGGCAGGATCTGCTGTGGGGCTGATGTGGGAAAGAGCTATGGGGCAGGAGATGCTTTGGGGCAGATGTGGGTCAGATCTATGGGGCAGGAGTTGCTGTGGGGCTGATGTGGGTCAGATCTATGGGGCAGGAGCTGCTGTGGGGCTGATGTGGGTTAGATCTATGGGGCAGGAGCTGTTGTGGGGCTGATGGGGTCAGATCTAAGAGGGCAGGAGCTACTGTGGGGCTGATATTGGTCTTATCTATAAGGCAGGAGCTGCTGCGGGGCTGATTTGGGTCAGATCTATGGGGCAGGAGCTGCTGTGGGGCTGATATGGGTTAGATCTAGGGGGCAGGAGCTGTTGTGGGGCTGATGGGGGTCAGATCTATGGGGCAGGAGATGCTGTGGGTCAGATCTATGGGGCCGGAGCTGCTGTGGGGAATATGTGGGTCAGGTCTATGGGGCAGGAGCTGCTGTGGGGCAGAAATGGGTAAGTACTATGGGTCAGCACCTGCTGTGGGTCTGATGTGGGTCAGATCTATGGGGCAGGAGCTGCTGTGGGGCTGATGTGGGTCATATCTATGGGGCAGGAACAGATGTGGGCCTGATGTTGGTCAGATTTATGGAGCAGGAGCTGCTGTGTTGCAGATGTGGGTCAGATCTATGGTGCAGGAGCTGCTGTGGGGCAGATGTAGAGCATATCTATGAGGCAGGAGCTGCTGTGGGGCAGATGTAGAGCATATCTATGGGGCAGGAGCTGCTGTGAGGCTGATGGGTGTTAGATCTATGGTGTGGGAGCTGCTGTGGGGCTGATGTGGGTCAGATCTATGGGGCAGGAGCTGCTGTGGTTAAGATCTATTTGGCAGGATCTGCTGTGGGGCAGATTTGGGTCAGATCTATGGGGCAGGAGCTGCAGTGGAGATGATGTACATCAGATCTATGGGGTAGGAGCTGCTGTGTGGCTGCTGTGGGTTAGATCTATGGGGCAGGAGCTGTTGTGGGTCATATCTATTGGGCAGCAGCTGCTTTACATATGATGTGTGTCAGATCTATGGGGCCGGAGCTACTGTGGGGCTGATGGGGGTCAGATCTCTGGGGCAGGAGCTACTGTGGGGCTGATGTGGGTCAGAGCTATGGGGCAGGAGCTGCTGTGGGGCATATGTGGGTCAGACCTATGGGGCAGAGCAGCTCTTGGGAATATGTGGGTCAGATCTATGGGGCAGGAGCTGCTGTGGGGCTGATGTGGGTCAGATCTATTGGGCAGCAGCTGCTGTGCGACAGATGTGGGTCAGATCTATGGGGCAGGAGCTGCTGTGCGACAGATGTGGGTCAGATCTATGGGGCAGGAGCTGCTGTGGGGCTGATGTGTGTCAGATCCTTGGGGCTGAAGCTGCTGTGGGTCATATCTATTGGGCAGCAGCTGCTTTACATATGATGTGTGTCAGATCTATGGGGCAGGAGCTGCTGTGGGGCTGCTGTGGGTCAGATCTATGGGGCAGGAGCTGTTGTGGGTCATATCTATTGGGCAGCAGCTGCTTTACATATGATGTGTGTCAGATCTATGGGGCTGGAGCTGCTGTGGGGCTGATGTGTGTTAGATCTATGGGGCAGGAGCTACTGTGGGGCTGATGGGGTCAGATCTATGGGGCAGGAGCTACTGTGGGGCTGATGTTGGTCTGTTCTATGGGGCAGGAGCTGCTGCGGGGCTGATTTGGGTAAGATCTATGGGGCAGGAGCTGCTGTGGGGCTGATGTGCATTAGATCTAAGGGGCAGGAGCTGTTGTGGGGCTGATGGGGGTCAGATCTATGGGGCAGGAGATGCTGTGGGTCAGATCTATGGGGCCGGAGCTGCTGTGGGGAACATGTGGGTCAGGTCTATGGGGCAGGAGCTGCTGTTGGGCAGATGTGGGTCAGATCTATGCGTCAGCAGCTGCTGTGGGTCTGATGTGGGTAATATCTATGGGGCAGGAACAGATGTGGGCCTGATGTTGGTCAGATTTATGGAGCAGGAGCTGCTGTGGGGCTGATGTGGGTCAGATCCTTGGGGCTGAAGCTGCTGTGGGTCATATCTATTGGGCAGCAGCTGCTTTACATTTGATGTGTGTCAGATCTATGGGGCAGGAGCTGCTGTGGGGCTGATGTGGGTTAGATCAATGGGGCAGGAGCTGTTGTGGGGCTGATGGGGGTCAGATCTATGGGGCAGGAGCTACTGTGGGTCTGATGAGGGTCAGATCTATGGGGCAGGGGCTACTGTGGGGCTGATGTTGGTCTCATCTATGGGGCAGGAGCTGCTGTGCGACGGATGTCGGTCAGATCTATGGGGCAGGTGCTGCTGTGCGACATATGTGGGTCAGATCTATGGGGCAGGATCTGCTGTGGGGCTGATGTTGGTCTGATCTATGGGGCAGGAGATGCTTTGGGGCAGATCTGTGTCAGATCTATGGGGCAGGAGCTGCTGTGGGGCAGATGTGGGTTAGATCTATGGGGCAGGAGATGTTGTGGGGCTGATGGGGTCAGATCTATGGGGCAGGAGCTACTGTGGGGCTGATGTTGGTGTGATCTATGGGGCAGGAGCTGCTGTGGGGCAGATGTGGGTTAGATCTATGGGGCAGGAGCTGTTGTGGGGCTGATGGGGGTCAGATCTATGGGGCAGGAGATGCTGTGTGTCAGATCTATGGGGCAGGAGCTGCTGTGGGGAACATGTGGGTCAGGTCTATGGGGCAGGAGCTGCTGTGGGGCAGATGTGGGTCAGTTCTATGGGTCAGCAGCTACTGTGGGTCTGATGTGGGTCAGATCTATGGGGCAGGAGCTGCTGTGGGTCTGTTGTGGGTCAGATCTATGGGGCATGAGCTGCTGTGGGGCTGATGTGGGTCAGATCTATGGGGCAGGAGCTGCTGTGGGGCTGATGTGGGTCAGATCTATGGGGCAGGAACAGATGTGGGCCTGATGTTGGTCAGATTTATGGAGCAGGAGCTGCTGTGTTGCAGATGTGTGTCAGATCTATGGGGCAGGAGCTGCTGTGGGTCTGTTGTGGGTCAGATCTATGGGGCATGAGCTGCTGTGGGGCTGATGTGGGTCAGATCTATGGGGCAGGAGCTGCTGTGGGGCTGATGTGGGTCAGATCTATGGGGCAGGAACAGATGTGGGCCTGATGTTGGTCAGATTTATGGAGCAGGAGCTGCTGTGTTGCAGATGTGTGTCAGATCTATGGGGCCGGAGCTGCAGTGGGGCTGATGGGGGTCAGATCTATGGGGCAGGAGCTACTCTGGGGCTGATGTGGGTCAAATCAATGGGGCAGAGCTGCTCTTGGGAACATGTGGGTCAGATCTATGGGGCAGGAGCTGCTGTGCGACAGATGTCGGTCAGATCTATGGGGCAGGAGCTGCTGTGCGACATATGTGGGTCAGATCTATGGGGCAGGATCTGCTGTGGGGCTGATGTGGGACAGATCTATGGGTCAGGAGCTGCTGTGGGTCTGATGTGGGTCAGATCTATGGGGCAGGAGCTGCTGTGGGGCAGATATGGGTCAGATCTATGGGGCAGGATCTGCTGTGGGGCAGATTTGGGTCAGATCTATGGGGCAGGAACTGCTGTGGGGCTGATGTGGGTCAGATCTATGGGGCAGGAGCTGCTGTGTGGCAAATGTGGGTAAGATCTATGGGGCAGGAGCTGCTGTGGGTCAGATCTATGGGGCAGGAACAGATGTGGGCCTGATGTTGGTCAGATTTATAGAGCAGGAGATGCTGTGTTGCAGATGTGGGTCAGATCTATTGTGCAGGAGCTGCTGTGGGGCAGATATAGGGCATATCTATGGGGCAGGAGCTGCTGTGAGGCTGAAGAGTGTTAGATCTATGGGGAGGAGCTGCCATGGTGTAGATGTGGGACAGATCTATGGGGCAGGAGCTGCTGTGGGGCTGATGTGGGTTAGATCTATGGGGCAGGAGCTGCTGTGTGGCAGATGTGGGTCAGATCTATGGGGCAGGAGCTGCTGTGGGGCTGATGTGGGTTAGATCTATGGGGCAGGATCTGCTGTGGGGCTGATGTGGGAAAGATCTATGGGGCAGGAGCTACTGTGAGGCTGATGTGGGTCAGATCTATGGGGCAGGAGCTGTTGTGAGGCTGATGTGGGTTAGATCTATGGGGCAGGAGCTGCTGTGGGGCTGATGTGGGAAAGATCTATGGGGCAGGAGATGCTTTGGGGCAGATGTGGGTCAGATTGATGGGGCAGGAGCTGCTGTGGGGCTGTTGTGGGTCAGATCCTTGGGGCTGAAGCTGCTGTGGGTCATATCTATTGGGCAGCAGCTGCTTTACATATGATGTGTGTCAGATCTATGGGGCAGGAGCTGCTGTGGGGCGTATGTGGGTCAGATCTATGGGGCAGGAGCTGTTGTGGGGCTGATGGGGTCAGATCTATGGGGCAGGAGCTACTGTGGGGCTGATGTTGGTCTGATCTATGGGGCAGGAGCTGCTGTGGGGAACATGTGGGTCAGGTCTATGGGGCAGGAGCTGCTGTGGGGCAGATGTGGGTACGATCTATGGGTCAGCAGCTGCCGTGGGTCTGATGTGGGTCAGATCTATGGGGCAGGAGCTGCTGTGGGGCTGATGTGGGTCAGATCTATGGGGCAGGAGCTGCTGTGGGTCAGATCTATGGGGCAGGAACAGATGTGGGCCTGATGTTGGTCAGATTTATGGAGCAGGAGCTGCTGTGTTGCAGATGTGGGTCAGATCTATGGTGCAGGAGCTGCTGTGGGGCAGATGTAGGGCATATCTATGGGGCAGGAGCTGCTGTGAGGCTGATGGGTGTTAGATCTATGGGGAGGAACTGCTGTGGTGCAGATGTGGGTCAGAGCTATGGGGCAGGAGCTGCTGTGGGGCTGAAGTGGGTAAGATCTATGGGGTAGGAGATGGTGTGTGGCAGATGTGGGTCAGATCTATGGTGTAGGAGCTGCTGTGGGGCTGATGTGCGTCAGATCTATGGGGCAGGAGCTACTGTGGGACTGATGGGGGTCAGATCTATGGGGCAGGAGCTACTGTGGGGCTGATGTTGGTCTCATCTTTGGGGCAGGAGCTGCTGTGCGACAGATGTGGGTCAGATCTATGGGGCAGTTGCTGCTGTGCGACATATGTGGGTCAGATCTATGGGGCAGGATCTGCTGTGGGGCTGATGTGGGAAAGATCTATGGGGCAGGAGATGCATTGGGGCAGATGTGGGTCAGATCTATGGGGCAGGAGTTGCTGTGGGGCTGATGTGTGTCAGATCCTTGGGGCTGAAGCTGCTGTGGGTCATATCTATTGGGCAGCAGCTGCTTTACATATGATGTGTGTCAGATCTATGGGGCAGGAGCTGCTCGGCGGCGGCTGCTAAAGGTCGCTGCCTATGCGGCTCGACCAGGTCGGCACGGTCTACCCGGCTCCGAGCGGGCCGTGGTGCTCGGCGGCTGCTGCTAGAGGTTGCTGCCTATGCGGCTCGACTAGGTCGGCACAATCTACCCGGCTCCGAGTGGGCCGTGGTGCTCGGCGGCGGCTGCTAGAGGTCGCTGCCTATGCGGCTCGACCAGGTCGGCACGGTCTACCCGGCTCAGGGCGTGCCGTGGTGCTCGGCGGCGGCTGCTAGAGGTCGCTGCCTATGCGGCTCGACTAGGTCGGCACGGTCTACCCGGCTCCGAGCGGGCCGTGATGCTCGGCGGCGGATGCTAGAGGTCGCTGCCTATGCGGCTCGACCAGGTCGGCACGGTCTACCCGGCTCCGAGCGGGCCGTGGTGCTCGGCGGCGGCTGCTAGAGGTCGCTGGCTATGCAGCTCGCCTAGGTCGGCACGGTCTACCCGGCTCCGAGCGGGCCGTGGTGCTCGGCGGCGGCTGCTAGAGGTCGCTGGCTATGCGGCTCGACTAGGTCGGCATGGTCTACCCGGCTCCGAGCGGGCCGTGGTGCTCCGCGGCGGCTGCTAGAGGTCTCTGCCTATGCGGCTTGACTAGGTCGGCACGGTCTACCCGGCTCCGAGCGGGCCGTGGTGCTCGGCGTCGGCTGCTAGAGGTCTCTGCCTATGCGGCTCGACTTGGTCGGCACGGTCTACCCGGCTCCGAGCGGGCCGTGGTGCTCGGCGGCGGCTGCTAGAGGTCGCTGCCTATGCAGCTCGCCTAGGTCGGCACGGTCTACCCGGCTCCGAGCGGGCCGTGGTGCTCGGCGGCGGCTGCTAGAGGTCGCTGCCTATGCGGCTCGACTAGGTCGGCAAGGTCTACCCGGCTCAGGGCAGGCCGTGGTGCTCGGCGGCGGCTGCTAGAGGTCACTGCCTATGCGGCTCGACTAGGTCGGCACGGTCTACCCGGCTCCGAGCGGACCGTGGTGCTCGGCGGCGGCGGCTAGGGGTCGCTGCCCGTGCCTCTTGCGTGTAGTTGCCAGGTCTACCCACTTTCGGCTAGGCTTTGCAGCCCTGTGAGATGGGGGGGCGCTAAAGCTTCGGAGCTTGCTGGGGGGTCGCTGTAGTTTCTTACCTACCGCTACGTCGACGTAGAGCGCCGCTTACCCTCGGCGCCGCTGCCGGTAGTCGGCGCCGTTCTTTTCCGAAGCCGTTTTTTCTTACACCTTCCGTTTTCGTCTGCAGGAGCGAGCGCGTGCTCGTCTCCAGAGGCGGCAACGAGCGGGCGCAGGCGAGCGCGGTTGAGCGCCGGGCTGTGGATTTTTTCGGTTGCGGCTTCCCGCCGCTCTTTCGCCATCCCTCGCTACGCGGCCTGCCCGCAGTCCGGATTTCCGGCTCGAACGGACCCCGCTCAAGTGCGCCGGCACGGTCCAACCGCTCCCGGCGGGCACCGCTCGGCTCGGACGTTCCTCGGAATCAGCCAAATGTCGCTCCCGTGGCGTCTCCGCAGGCAAAAACGCATAGCCGGCGCCGCAAAGCTCGCGAGCCGCACCGAGCCGGGGAAACGGTGCCGTGGAGCAGCTGTGGGGCTGATGTGGGTGAGATCTATGGGGTAGAAGCTGCTGTGCGGCTGATGTGGGTCAGATCTATGGGCAGGAGCTGATGTAGGGAAGATTTGGGTCTGATCTATGGGTTAGGAACTGCTGTGGTTCAGATCTATGG
This sequence comes from Coturnix japonica, assembly GCF_054131305.1. NCBI lineage: Eukaryota > Metazoa > Chordata > Aves > Galliformes > Phasianidae > Coturnix > Coturnix japonica. The sequence goes on from NC_140684.1 coordinate 425,551, forward strand.
GGCAGGAGCAGCTGTGGGGCACATGTGGGTCAGATCTATGGGTTAGGTGCTGCTTTGGGGAAAATGTGGGTCAGATCTATGGGGCAGGAGCTGCTGTGGGTCAGATTTGGGTCAGATCTATGGGGCAGGAGCTGCTGTGGGTCAGATTTATGAGTCAGGAGCTGCTGTGTGGCTGATGTGGGTCAGATCTATGGGGCAGGAGCTGCTGTGGGGCATATGTGGGTCAGATCTATATGGCAGGAGCTGCTGTGGGGCACATGTGGGTCAGACCTATGGGGCAGAAGCTGCAGAGGGGATGATGTAGGTCAGATCTATGGGGCAGGAGTTGCTGTGGGGCAGATGAGGGACATATCTATGGTGCAAAATCTGCTGTTGGAGTGATGTGGGTCAGATCTATGAGTTTGGAGCTGCTGTGGGGCACATGTGGGTCAGTTCTATGGGCCAGGAGCTGCTGTGGGGCTGATGTGGGTCAGATCTATAAGGCAGGAGCTGCTGTGGTTAAGATCTATTTGGCAGGATCTGCTGTGGGGCAGATTTAAGTCAGATCTATGGGGCAGGAGCTGCTGTGTGGCAAATGTGGGTCAGATCTATGGGGCAGGAGCTGCTGTGGGTCAGATCTATGGGCAGGAACAGATGTGGGCCTGATGTTGGTCAGATTTATGGAGCAGGAGCTGCTGTGTTGCAGATGTGGGTCAGTTCTATGGTGCAGGAGCTGCTGTGGGGCAGATATAGGGCATATCTATGGGGCAGGAGCTGCTGTGAGGCTGATGGGTGTTAGATCTATGGGGAGGAGCTGCTGTGGTGCAGATGTGGGTCAGAGCTATGGGGCAGGAGCTGCTGTGGGGCAGAAGTGGGTAAGATCTATCGGGTAGGAGATGGTGTGTGGCAGATGTGGTTCAGATCTATGGTGTAGGAGCTGCTGTTGGGGCTGATGTGGGTCAGATCTATGGTGTAGGAGCTGCTGTGAGGCTGATGTGGGTCAGATCTATGGTGCAGGAGCTGCTGTGGTTAAGATCTATTTGGCAGGATCTGCTGTGGGGCAGATTTGGGTGAGATCTATGGGGCAGGAGCTGCAGTGGAGATGATGTACGTCAGATCTATGGGGCAGGAGCTGCTGTGGGGCTGCTGTGGGTCAAATCAATGGGGCAGAGCTGCTCTTGGGAACATGTGGGTCAGAGCTATGGGGCAGGAGATGCTGTGGGGCTGATGTGGGTCAGATCTATAGGGCAGGAGCTGCTGTGCGACAGATGTGGTTCAGATCTATGGGGCAGGAGCTGCTGTGGGGCTGATGTGGGTCAGGTCCTTGGGGCTGAAGCTGCTGTGGGTCATATCTATTGGGCAGCAGCTGCTTTACATATGATGTGTGTCAGATCTATGGGGCAGGAGCTGCTGTGGGCCTGATGTGGGTTAGACCTACGGGGCAGGAGCTGTTGTGGGGCTGATGGGGGTCAGATCTATGGGGCAGGAGCTACTGTGGGGCTGATGGGGGTCAGATCTATGGGGCAGGAGCTACTGTGGGGCTGATGTTGGTCTCATCTATGGGGCAGGAGCTGCTGTGCGACATATGTGTGTCAGATCTATGGGGCAGGATCTGCTGTGGGGCTGATGTGGGAAAGATCTATGGGGCAGGAGATGCTTTGGGGCAGATGTGGGTCAGATCTATGGGGCAGGAGCTGCTGTGGGGCTGATGTGGGTCAGATCCTTGGGGCTGAAGCTGCTGTGGGTCATATCTAATGGGCAGCAGCTGCTTTAGATATGATGTGTGTCAGATCTATGGGGCAGGAGCTGCTGTGGGGCTGATGTTAATCTGATCTATGGGACAGGAGCTGCTGCGGGGCTGATGGGGGTCAGATCTATGGGGCAGGAGCTGCTGTGGGGCTGATGTGGGTCAGATCTATGGGGCAGGAGATGCTGTGGGTCAGATCTATGGGGCAGGAGCTGCTGTGGGGCAGATGTGGGTTAGATCTATGGGGCAGGAGCTGCTGTGGGTCAGATCTATGGGGCAGGAACAGATGTGGGCCTGATGTTGGTCAGATTTATGGAGCAGGATCTGCTGTGTTGCAGATGTGGGTCAGATCTATGGTGCAGGAGCTGCTGTGGGGCAGATGTAGGGCATATCTATGGGGCAGGAGCTGCTGTGAGGCTGATGGGTGTTAGATCTATGGGGAGGAGCTGCTGTGGTGCAGATGTGGGTCAGAGCTATGGGGCAGGAGCAGCTGTGGGTCAGAAGTGGGTAAGATCTATGGGGTAGGAGATGGTGTGTGGCAGATGTGGGTCAGATCTATGGTGTAGGAGCTGCTGTGGGGCTGATGTGGGTCAGATCTATGGGGCAGGAGCTGCTGTGGTTAAGATCTATTTGGCAGGATCTGCTGTGCGACAGATTTGGGTCAGATCTATGGGGCAGGAGCTGCAGTGGAGATGATGTACGTCAGATCTATGGGGCAGGAGCTGCTGTGGGGCTGCTGTGGGTTAGATCTATGGGGCAGGAGCTGTTGTGGGTCATATCTATTGGGCAGCAGCTGCTTTACATATGATGTGTGTCAGATCTATGGGGCCGGAGCTGCAGTGGGGCTGATGGGGGTCAGATCTATGGGGCAGGAGCTTATGTGGGTCTGAAGTGGGTCAAATCAATGGGGCAGAGCTGCTCTTGGGAACATGTGGGTCAGATCTATGGGGCAGGATCTGCTGTGGGGCTGATGTGGGTCAGATCTATGGGGCAGGAGCTACTGTGGGGCTGATGTTGGTCTGATCTATGGGGCAGGAGCTGCTGCGGGGCTGATGTGGGTCAGATCTATGGGGCACGAGCTGCTGTGGGGCTGATGTGGGTTAGATCTATGGGGCAGGAGCTGTTGTGGGGCTGATGGGGGTCAGATCTATGGGGCAGGAGCTACTGTGGGTCAGATTTATGAGTCAGGAGCTGCTGTGTGGCTGATGTGGGTCAGATCTATGGGGCAGGAGCTGCTGTAGGGCTGATGTGGGTCAGATCTATATGGCAGGAGCTGCTGTGGGGCACATGTGGGTCAGACCTATGGGGCAGGAGTTGCTGTGGGGCAGATGTTGGTCTGATCTATGGGGCCGGAGCTGCAGTGGGGCCGATGGGGGTCAGATCTATGGGGCAGGAGCCACTCTGGGGCTGATGTGGGTCAAATCAATGGGGCAGAGCTGCTCTTGGGAACATGTGGGTCAGATCTATGGGGCAGGAGATGCTGTGGGTCAGATCTATGGGGCAGGAGCTGCTGTGGGGAATATGTGGGTCAGGTCTATGTGGCAGGAGCTGCTGTGGGGCAGATGTGGGTCAGATCTATGGGTCAGCAGCTGCTGTGGGTCTGATGTGGGTCAGATGTATGGGGCAGGAACAGATGTGGGCCTGATGTTGGTCAGATTTATGGAGCAGGAGCTGCTGTGTTGCAGATGTGGGTCAGATCTATGGTGCAGGAGCTGCTGTGGGGCAGATGTAGGGCTTATCTATGGGGCAGGAGCTGCTGTGAGGCTGATGGGTGTTAGATCTATGGGGAGGAGCTGCTGTGGTGCAGATGTGGGTCAGATCTATGGGGCAGGAGCTGCTGTGGGGCAGAAGTGGGTAAGATCTATGGGGTAGGAGATGGTGTGTGGCAGATGTGGGTCAGATCTATGGTGTAGGAGCTGCTGTGGGGCTGATGTGGGTCAGACCTATGGGGCAGAGCTGCTCTTGGGAACATGTGGGTCAGATCTATGGGGCAGGAGCTGCTGTGGGGCTGATGTGGGTCAGATCTATAGGGCAGGAGCTGCTGTGCGACAGATGTGGGTCAGATCTATGGGGCAGGAGCTGCTGTGCGACAGATGTGGGTCAGATCTATGGGGCAGGAGCTGCTGTGGGGCTGATGTGGGTCAGATCCTTGGGGCTGAAGCTGCTGTGGGTCATATCTATTGGGCAGCAGCTGCTTTACATATGATGTGTGTCAGATCTATGGGGCAGGACCTGCTGTGGGGCTGATGTGGGTCAGATCTATGGGGCAGGAGCTGTTGTGGGGCTGATGTGGGTCAGATCTATGGGGCAGGAGCTACTGTGGGGCTGATGGGAGTCAGATCTATGGGGCAGGAGCTACTGTGGGGCTGATGGGGGTCAGATCTATGGGGCAGGAGCTACTGTGGGGCTGATGTTGGTCTCATCTATGGGGCAGGAGCTGCTGTGCGACAGATGTGGGTCAGATCTATGGGGCAAGTACTGCTGTGCGACATATGTGGGTCAGATCTATGGGGCAGGATCTGCTGTGGGGCTGATGTGGGAAAGATCTATGGGGCAGGAGATGCTTTGGGGCAGATGTGGGTCAGATCTATGGGGCAGGAGCTGCTGTGGGGCTGATGTGTGTCAGATCCTTGGGGCGGAAGCTGCTGTGGGTCATATCTATTGGGCAGCAGCTGCTTTACATATGATGTGTGTCAGATCTATGGGGCAGGAGCTACTGTGGGGCTGATGAGGGTTAGATCTATGGGGCAGGAGCTGTTGTGGGGCTGATGGGGGTCAGATCTATGGGGCAGGAGATGCTGTGGGTCAGATCTATGGGGCAGGAGCTGCTGTGGGGCTGATGTGGGTTAGATCTATGTGGCAGGAGCTGTTGTGGGGCTGATGGGGGTCAGATCTATGGGGCAGGAGATGCTGTGGGTCAGATCTATGGGGCAGGAGCTGCTGTGGGGAACATGTGGGTCATGTCTATGGGGCAGGAGCTGCTGTTGGGCAGATGTGGGTCAGATCTATGCGTCAGCAGCTGCTGTGGGTCTGATGTGGGTCAGATCTATGGGGCAGGAGCTGCTGTGGGGCAAATGTGGGTCAGATCTATAGGGCAGCAGCTGCTTTACATATGATGTGTGTCAGATCTATGGGGCAGGAGCTACTGTGGGGCTGATGAGGGTTAGATCTATGGGGCAGGAGCTGTTATGGGTCTGATGTGGGTCAGATCTATGGGGCAGGAGCTGCTGTGGGTCAGATCTATGGGGCAGGAACAGATGTGGGCCTGATGTTGGTCAGATTTATGGAGCAGGAGCTGCTGTGTTGCAGATGTGGGTAAGATCTATGGTGCAGGAGCTGCTGTGGGTCAGAAGTGGGTAAGATCTATGGGGTAGGAGATGGTGTGTGGCAGATGTGGGTCAGATCTATGGTGTAGGAGCTGCTGTTGGGCTGATGTGGGTCAGGTCTATGGGGCAGGAGCTGCTGTGGTTAAGATCTATTTGGCAGGATCTGCTGTGGGGCAGATTTGGGTCAGATCTATGAGGCAGGAGCTGCAGTGGAGATGATGTATGTCAGATCTATGGGGCAGGAGCTGCTGTGGGGCTGCTGTGGGTAAGATCTATGGGGCAGGAGCTGTTGTGGGTCATATCTATTGGGCAGCAGCTGCTTTACATATGATGTGTGTCAGATCTATGGGGCAGGAGCTGCAGTGGGGCTGATGGGGGTAAGATCTATGGGGCAGGAGCTACTGTGGGTCTGATGTGGGTCAAATCAATGGGGCAGAGCAGCTCTTGGGAACATGTGGGTCAGATCTATGGGGCAGGAGCTGCTGTGGGGCTGATGTATGGCTTATCTATGGGGCAGGAGCTGCTGTGGGTCATACCTATTGGGCAGCAGCTGCTCTACATATGATGTGTGTCAGATCTATGGGGCAGGAGCTCCTGTGGGGCTGATGTGGGTTAGATCTATGGGGCAGGAGCTGTTGTGGGGCTGATGGGGGTCAGATCTATGGGGCAGGAGCTACTGTGGGGCTGATTTTGGTCAGATCTATGGGGCAGGAGCTACTGTGGGGCTGATGTTGGTCTGATCTATGGGGCAGGAGCTGCTGTGCGACAGATGTGGGTCAGATCTATGGGGCAGGTGCTGCTGTGCGACATATGTGGGTCAGATCTATGGGGCAGGATCTGCTGTGGGGCTGATGTGGGTAAGATCTATGGGGTAGGAGATGGTGTGTGGCAGATGTGGGTCAGATCTATGGTGTAGGAGCTGCTGTGGGGCTGATGTGGGTCAGATCTATGGGGCAGGAGCTGCTGTGGGGCTGCTGTGGGTTAGATCTATGGGGCAGGTGCTGCTGTGGGGCAGATGTAGGGCACATCTATGGGGCAGGAGCTGCTGTGGGGCTGATGTGGGTCAGATCCTTGGGGCTGAAGCTGCTGTGGGTCATATCTATTGGGCAGCAGCTGCTTTACATATGATGTGTGTCAGATCTATGGGGCAGGAGCTGCAGTGGGGCTGATGGGGGTCAGATCTATGGGGAAGGAGCTACTGTGGGGCTGATGTGGGAAAGATCTATGGGGCAGGAGCTGCTGTGGGGCTGATGTGGGTCAGATCCTTGGGGCTGAAGCTGCTGTGGGTCATATCTATTGGGCAGCAGCTGCTTTACATATGATGTGTGTCAGATCTATGGGGCAGGAGCTGCTGTGGGGCTGATGGGGGTTAGATCTATGGGGCAGGAGCTGTTGTGGGGCTGATGGGAGTCAGATCTATGGGGCGGGAGCTACTGTGGGGCTGATGTTGGTCTGATCTATGGGGCAGGAGCTGCTGTGCGACAGATGTGGGTCAGATCTATGGGGCAGGTGCTGCTGTGCGACATATGTGGGTCAGATCTATGGGGCAGGATCTCCTGTGGGGCTGATGTGGGAAAGATCTATGGGGCAGGAGATGCTTTGGGGCAGATGTGGGTCAAATCTATGGGGCAGGAGCTGCTGTGGGGCTGATGTGGGTCAGATCTATGGGGCAGGAGCTGCTGTGGGGCTGATGTGGGTCAGATCTATGGGGCAGGAGATGCTGTGGGTCAGATCTATGGGGCAGGAGCTGCTGTGGGGAACATGTGGGTCAGGTCTATGGGGCAGGAGCTGCTGTGGGTCTGATGTGGGTCAGATCTATGGGGCAGGAGCTGCTGTGGGGCTGATGTGGGTCAGATATATGGGGCAGGAGCTGCTGTGGGTCAGATCTATGGGGCAGGAACAGATGTGGGCCTGATGTTGGTCAGATTTATGGAGCAGGAGCGGCTGTGTTACAGATGTGGGTCAGATCTATGGTGCAGGAGCTGCTGTGGGGCAGATGTAGGGCATATCTATGGGGCAGGAGCTGCTGTGAGGCTGATGGGTGTTAGATCTATGGGGAGGAGCTGCTGTGGTGCAGATGTGGGTCAGAGCTATGGGGCAGGAGCTGCTGTGGGGCTGATGTGGGTCAGATCTATGGGGCAGGAGCTGCTGTGGTTAAGATCTATTTGGCAGGATCTGCTGTGGGGCAGATTTGGGTCAGATCTATGGGGCAGGAGCTGCAATGGAGATTATGTACGTCAGATCTATGGGGCAGGAGCTGCTGAGGGGCTGATGTGGGTCAGATCTATGGGGCAGGAGCTGCTGTGAGGCTGATGTGGGTCAGATCTATGTGGCAGGTGCTGTTGTGGGGCTGATGGGGGTCAGATCTATGGGGCAGGAGCTACTGTGGGGCTGATGGGGGTCAGATCTATGGGGCAGGTGCTACTGTGGGGCTGATGTTGGTCTGATCTATGGGGCAGGAGCTGCTGTGCGACAGATGTGGGTCAGATCTATGGGGCAGGTGCTGCTGTGCGACATATGTGGGTCAGATCAATGGGGCAGGATCTGCTGTGGGGCTGATGTGGGAATGATCTATGGGGCAGGAGCTGCTGTGGGGCTGATGTGGGTCTGATCTATGGGGCAGGAGCTGCTGTGCGACAGATGTGGGTCAGATCTATGGGGCAGGAGCTGCTGTGGGGCATATGTGGGTCAGATCTATGGGGCAGGAGCTGCTGTGGGGCTGATGTGGGTCAGATCCTTGGGGCTGAAGCTGCTGTGGGTCATATCTATTGGGCAGCAGCTGCTTTACATATGATGTGTGTCAGATATATGAGGCAGGAACAGATGTGGGCCTGATGTTGGTCAGATTTATGGAGCAGGAGTGGCTGTGTTGCAGATGTTGGTCAGATCTATGGTGCAGGAGCTGCTGTGGGGCAGATGTAGGGCATATCTATGGGGCAGGAGCTGCTGTGAGGCTGATGGGTGTTAGATCTATGGGGAGGAGCTGCTGTGGTGCAGATGTGGGTCAGGGCTATGGGGCAGGAGCTGCTGTAGGGCAGAAGTGGGTAAGATCTATGGGGTAAGAGATGGTGTGTGGCAGATGTGGGTCAGATCTATGGTGTAGGAGCTGCTGTGGGGCTGATGTGGGTCAGATCTATGGGGCAGGAGCTGCTGTGGTTAAGATCTATTTGGCAGGATCTGCTGTGGGGCAGATTATGGTCAGATCTATGGGGCAGGAGCTGCTGTGTGGCAAATGTGGGTCAGATCTATGGGGCAGGAGCTGCTGTGGGTCAGATCTATGGGGCAGGAACAGATGTGGGCCTTTTGTTGGTCAGATTTATAGAGCAGGAGCTGCTGTGTTGCTGATGTGGGTCAGATCTATGGTGCAGGAGCTGCTGTGGGGCAGATGTAGGGCTTATCTATGAGGCAGGAGCTGCTGTGAGGCTGATGTGTGTTAGATCTATGGGGAGGAGCTGCTGTGGTGCAGATGTGGGTCAGGGCTATGGGGCAGGAGCTGCTGTGTGGCAGTTGTGGGTCAGATCTATGGTGTAGGAGCTGCTGTGTGGCAGATGTGGGTCAGATCTATGGTGTAGGAGCTGCTGTGGGGCTGATGTGGGTCAGATCTATGGGGCAGGAGCTGCTGTGGGGCTGATGTGGGTCAGATCCTTGGGGCTGAAGCTGCTGTGGGTCATATCTATTGGGCAGCAGCTGCTTTACATATGATGTGTGTCAGATCTATGGGGCAGGATCTGCAGTGGGGCTGATGGGGGTCAGATCTATGGGGCAGTAGCTGCAGTGGGGCTGATGGGGGTCAAATCAATGGGGCAGAGCTGCTCTTGGGAACATGTGGGTCAGATCTATGGGGCAGGAGCTGCTGTGGGGCTGATGTGGGTCCGATCTATAGGGCAGGAGCTGCTGTGGGTCATATCTATTGGGCAGCAGCTGCTTTACATATGATGTGTGTCAGATCTATGGGGCAGGAGCTGCTGTGGGGCTGATGCGGGTCAGATCTATGGGGCAGGAGCTACTGTGGGGCTGATGTGGGTCAAATCAATGGGGCAGAGCAGCTCTTGGGAACATGTGGGTCAGATCTATGGGGCAGGAGCTGCTGTGGGGCTGATGTGGGTCAGATCTATAGGGCAGGAGCTGCTGTGGGTCATATCTATTGGGCAGCAGCTGCTTTACATATGATGTGTGTCAGATCTATGGGGCAGGAGCTGCTGTGGGGCTGATGTGGGTTAGATCTATGGGGCAGGAGCTGTTGTGGGGCAGATGGGGGTCAGATCTATGTGGCAGGAGCTACTGTGGGGCGGATTTGGGTCAGATCTATGGGGCAGGAGCTACTGTGGGGCTGATGTTGGTCTGATCTATGGGGCAGGAGCTGCTGTGGGGCATATGTGGGTCAGATCTATGGGGCAGGAGCTACTGTGGGGCTGATGTTGGTCTGATCTATGGGGCAGGAGCTGCTGTGGGGCTGATGTGGGTCAGATCCTTGGGGCTGTAGCTGCTGTGGGTCATATCTATTGGGCAGCAGCTGCTTTACATATGATGTGTGTCAGATCTATGGGGTAGGAGATGGTGTGTGGCAGATGTGGGTCAGATCTATGGTGTAGGAGCTGCTGTGGGGCTGATGTTGGTCTGATCTATGGGGCAGGAGCTGCTGTGGGGCTGATGTGGGTCTGATCTATGGGGCAGGAGCTGCTGTGCGACAGATGTGGGTCAGATCTATGGGGCAGGAGCTGCTGTGGGGCATATGTGGGTCAGATCTATGGGGCAGGAGCTGCTGTGGGGCTGATGTGGGTCAGATCCTTGGGGCTGAAGCTGCTGTGGGTCATATCTATTGGGCAGCAGCTGCTTTACATATGATGTGTGTCAGATCTATGGGGCAGGAGCTGCAGTGGGGCAGATGGGGGTCAGATGTATGGGGCAGGAGCTACTGTGGGGCTGATGTGGGAAAGATCTATGGGGCAGGAGCTGCTGTGGGGCTGATGTGGGTCTGATCTATGCGGCAGGAGCTGCTGTGGGGCTGATGTGGGTCAGATCCTTGGGGCTGAAGCTGCTGTGGGTCATATCTATTGGGCAGCAGCTGCTTTACATATGATGTGTGTCAGATCTATGGGGCAGGATCTGCAGTGGGGCTGATGGGGGTCAGATCTATGGGGCAGTAGCTGCAGTGGGGCTGATGGGGGTCAAATCAATGGGGCAGAGCTGCTCTTGGGAACATGTGGGTCAGATCTATGGGGCAGGAGCTGCTGTGGGGCTGATGTGGGTCCGATCTATAGGGCAGGAGCTGCTGTGGGTCATATCTATTGGGCAGCAGCTGCTTTACATATGATGTGTGTCAGATCTATGGGGCAGGAGCTGCTGTGGGGCTGATGTGGGTTAGATCTATGGGGCAGGAGCTGTTGTGGGGCTGATGGGGGTCAGATCTATGGGGCAGGAGCTACTGTGGGGCTGATGTTGGTCTGATCTATGGGGCAGGAGCTGCTGTGCGACAGATGTGGGTCAGATCTATGGGGCAGGTGCTGCTGTGCGACAGATGTGGGTCAGATCTATGGGGCAGGATCTGCTGTGGGGCTGATGTGGGAAAGATCTATGGGGCAGGAGATGCTGTGGGTCAGATCTATGGGGCAGGAGCTGCTGTGGGGAACATGTGGGTCAGGTCTATGGGGCAGGAGCTGCTGTGGGGCAGATGCGGGTCAGATCTATGGGTCATTTGCTGCTGTGGGTCTGATGTGGGTCAGATCTATGGGGCAGGAGCTGCTGTGGGGCTGATGTGGGTCAGATCTATGGGGCAGGAGCTGCTGTGGGTCAGATCTATGAGGCAGGAACAGATGTGGGCCTGATGTTGGTCAGATTTATGGAGCAGGAGCGGCTGTGTTGCAGATGTGGGTCAGATCTATGGTGCAGGAGCTGCTGTGGGGCAGATGTAGGGCATATCTATGGGGCAGGAGCTGCTGTGAGGCTGATGGTTGTTAGATCTATGGGGAGGAGGTGCTGTGGTGCAGATGTGGGTCAGAGCTATGGGGCAGGAGCTGCTGTGGGGCTGATGTGGGTCAGATCTATGGGGCAGGAGCTGCTGTGGTTAAGATCTATTTGGCAGGATCTGCTGTGGGGCAGATTTGGGTCAGATCTATGGGGCAGGAGCTGCTGTGTGGCAAATGTGGGTCAGATCTATGGGGCAGGAGCTTCTGTGGGGCTGCTGTGGGTTAGATCTATGGGGCAGGAGCTGTTGTGGGTCATATCTATTGGGCAGCAGCTGCTTTACGTATGATGTGTGTCAGATCTATGGGGCAGGAGCTGCAGTGGGGCTGATGGGGGTCAGATCAATGGGGCAGGAGCTACTGTGGGGCTGATGTGGGTCAAATCAATGGGGCAGAGCTGCTCTTGGGAACATGTGGGTCAGATCTATGGGGCTGGAGCTGCTGTGGGGCTGATGTGGGTCAGATCTATAGGGCAGGAGCTGCTGTGGGTCATATCTATTGGGCAGCAGCTGCTTTACATATGATGTGTGTCAGATCTATGGGGCAGGAGCTGCTGTGGGGCTGATGTGGGTTAGATCTATGGGGCAGGAGCTGTTGTGGGGCTGATGGGGGTCAGATCTATGGGGCAGGAGCTACTGTGGGGCTGATGTTGGTCTGATCTATGGGGCAGGTGCTGCTGTGCGACAGATGTGGGTCAGATCTATGGGGCAGGAGCTGCTGTGCGACATATGTGGGTCAGATCTATGGGGCAGGAGATACTGTGGGCCATATGTCGGTCCGATCTATTGGGCAGGAGCTGCTGTGGGGCGCATGTGAATCAGGTCTATGGGGCAGGAGCTGCTGTGGGTCAGATTGTCATGGTTTAATAATGTTGTAATTTTGCTATCAGTATTCCACATCATAACATCATATAAAGCATGGATAATTTTACTGAATCTGCAACTTACAGAAGAAGACTACATCTCCCAGAGAGCAACACGATGGGTCACGGGACCTGGACTCTATATTAACTCTGTCGCAGAACAGACTGACGTCTTTCGAGTTCTGGCGTTCAGGGCAGTGTGTGGGAGCCTTCAGCCGTTCGCCCAGATTCACAGTAGGCCTCTCGGTTACGGGACTCATTCTCTCTCCTATTTTGCTTGATTCATTAGCTCAATTTTCAATTATATTGTATTCTATTGTGTTATCCTGTATTTCAATATAGTATTTAGTAAATAAGTGTGCCTCCTTACATCGTTGCCGCTGTTTTCTTAATTAACTTTTTCTTTTCGGCTGAGGGCCCTTCAGGGGCCCACGGTCCTTGTCACGGACGCAGGTGGATTTTTCGTTCAAACCGTGACAGATTTGGTAGCAGAGGATGGTTCCACTGTTGCAGCCACCCCCATAAGGCATTTGCCACCATCCATGAATCAGTATAAAGATATGAAGCATTGGCCACCTCTCCCGTTCAGCCACATCTAAAGCCAGCTGAACAGCCTTTACCTCTGCAAATTTGACTTGATTCTCCTTTACCTTCAGTGGCCTCTGCAACTTGTCGTGTGGGGCTCCATACAGCAGCTTTCCATCTGCGATGCTTCCCTACAATACGACGTGATCCGTCTGTGAATGGGGCAAATTACTTTTCGTTTTCTGGTAGCTCATTGTATGGTGGTGCCTCTTTAGCACGTGATACCTCTTCTGTAGGTGGTGTTTCAATTTTTTTACTCTCAGGCCAGTCCATGATCACTTCTAGAATTCCAGGACGGCTGAGTTTTCCCATTCAAGCTCGTTGTGTAATTAATGAAATCCACTTACTCCAAGTGGCATCAGTAGCATGATGGGTGGAGGGAACCTGTCCTTTAAACATCCAATTTATTACTGGCAAGCGAGGTGCTAGAAGAAGCTGAACCTCTGTCCCAACTACTTCAGAAGCAGCCCGAACCCCCTCATACACGGCTAAGATCTCCTTCTTAGTCGGAGTGTAGCGCTCCTCAGACCCTTTATATGCTTGACTCCAAAATCCTAGGGGTCGGCCTCGGATCCTCACATCCTGCCCCGTCCGTACTGGCCCCAAGGCCACGGCACGGGCTATTTCTTGTTTTATCTGCTCAAAAGCCTGCTGCTGCTCAGGACCCCATGAGAAATTATTCTTCTTCTGTGTTACCTGATAGAGGGGGCTCACTATGTGGCTGTAGTTTGGGACATGCATTCTCCAAAAGCCCACTACTCCCAGAAAAGATTGGGTCTCTGTCTTGTCGGTGGGCGGAGACATAGCAGTGATTTTGTCAATCACATCTGCTGGGATGTGACGACGTCCATCTTGCCATTTTATACCTAAGAACTGGATTTCCTGGGCAGGCCCCTTCACCTTGCTGCGCTTAATGGCAAAACCAGCTTTCAAAAGAATTTGGATTATCTGTTTCCCTTTCTTGAAAACCTCTGCTGCTGTATGGCCCCACACTACAATATCATCATTATACTGCAAGTGCTCAGGAGCATCACCCTGTTCCAAAACAGCTTGGATCAATCCATGGCAAATTGTTGGGCTGTGCTTCCACCCTTGAGGTAAACGGTTCCAGGTGTACTGAATACCTCTCCAGGTAAAAGCAAACTGTGGCCTACATTTTGCAGCCAATGGGATGGAAAAGAAGGCATTAGCAATGTCAATGGTGGCATACCACCTAGCTTCTTTTGACTCCAGTTCATACTGGAGTTCTAGCATGTCTGGTACAGCAGCACTTAATGGAGGTGTGACTTCATTCAGGCCATGGTAATCCACCGTCAGCCTCCATTCCCCACTGGTTTTACACACTGGCCAAATGGGGCTGTTAAAAGGCGAGTGAGTTTTGCTAATCACTCCCTGATTCTCTAATTGGCGAATTAGCTTGTGAATGGGGAGCAATGAGTCCCTATTGGTGCGGTACTGCCGTCTGTGAACCACTCTGGTGACAATTAATACCTCTTGGTCTTTTACCTGGTGCAACCTCCCAGCACCCGCTGGGAGACCCGGCGCTCGCTGCGTTGCTTCCGTCCTCCGTTTGGGGGGTTCCGTGCGCCGGCGCGTGGAAAAGGGGGTGTGCGGCTGGTCGCGCGTGGGCGCGTGCCAGGCCACCTTTCGCCCGGTTTTTCCCCATCCATCCATCCATCCATGCATCCACCTTCCCGCTTCGTGGCGGCGCGGGGTAGACCTGGGCGACCATCCACCCGCTCGATCGGCGGGTGCAGTTTCCCGTCCGTGCCGTGGGTAGACGTGTCGGCCGTAGCCGCGCGTCACGCAGCTGTGTCAAGCGATAAGCGTATGACGAACAGCCAGCCGCCCCCCGACCCGACCCGACCCGACCCGACCTGACCCGACCCGACCCGACCGCTTCCGCCCTTGACCCACCCCCATCTTTTTATTACTTTTATTTTATTTTATTTTATTTTACCGCGACATTTTACGATCTATCTGTACTTTTTCACACCTTCTTCTCTTCTACTTTTCTTTGACTTCTGCCTTCCCTTCCCTTCCCTTCCCTTCCCTTCCCTTCCCTTCCCTTCCCTTCCCTTCCCTTCCCTTCCCTTCCCTTCCCTTCCCTTCCCTTCCCTTCCCTGCCCTTCCCTTCCCTGCCCTTCCCTTCCCTTCCATTCTCTTCTCTTTCTCCTCGTCGCCCGCGCGTGAGTAGGCCCGGCCCGGCCTGGACCGGCACTTCCTCTGTCACGAAGAAGGGGGTCGCTTGCGTGGCCGGGGGTCCGCGGCGGGGTTGCGGGTATGCGGGTAGACCTGGCTGCCGGCGCCTGATCTTCCCGGCCCCGCGTCCGTCTTCCACCTTCCCCCCCCCCCAGTCCACACCGCACGAGCGGGAACCCGACCCGTACCCGACGGCGGCCCGCCTCCGCCTGCCCCTACCCCGGCCCTCGCCCACAACCCGCCCTCTCCCGGACGCATCTCGTCCGACCGGCCCGCGACCGTGTTTTTTTATTTGTTTGTTTGTCTTTGTTTTTGTTTTTGTTTTTTTTTTGTTTGGTCGGTCACTCGCTCGGTTATTTGTTTGGACCCGATTGGCCCGTTTGGTTTTTTTCTTTTCTTTCCTTTTTCCGCCGGGGTGCTCCTGACGGCTCGGCCCAATGGCGGCTCGACTCGGCGACCGGAGCCCGCCAAAACGCCTCTCCAACCCCGAGCCCCTCTGCCACCACCGCCACCACCGCCACCACCTCCTTCTCCCGCCGAAAATCCCACGTACCGTTCCACCTCATCTGCCGGCTGGGAGAGAGGCTAGGCGCGAACCCCGCGGGGGACGCGGCCGCCTCCCGCCGGCCCACCTCTCGCCGCTGCCGTCTTCCCGCCGCTCTTTCGCCATCCCTCGCCACGCGGCCTGCCCGCAGTCCGGATATCCGGCCCGAACGGACCTTGGTGGGCGGGGACCGCGCACGCGCCCACGCTCTTCCTGCAGAGCCGGGGAGGCGGGGGGTGCGGGGCGGCTTTTTCAAAATCTAAAAAAGGGGAAAGTAAAGAAGAACCCACGAGAAAAACAAACAAACAAACAAACAAACAAACAAACGGAAAATAATAAAACCGAGAGGGCGCGTGGGGGCACGGACAAACAATCGAACGGACCAAAGTACGAACGAACGGACGAACAAACAAACACGCAGACAAAAGGGCAAAACCGCAGTGGTGGTGGCGGGACGGCCAGCTTCAAGCAAGGCCGAACCGAGAAGCCCGGGAGCGCCCCAACCCGGCGAACAGCGGCCGGCTCATACGTGCACCCTGGTCGTTCCGCGGCTGCGGCCGAGTGGCATCTCCGTGGCGCCTCCGGTGCTCCGGCAGGGTCAACACAGCTCGACCCCTGGCCATCGCGGCTCGAGTGCGCCGGCACGGTCCAGCCTCTCCCGGCGGGCTCCGCTCGGCTCGGACGTTCCGCGGAAGTGGCCAAGTGTCGCTCTCGTGGCGGCTCCTCTGCGCTGGCACTGTCTACCTGGCTCCGAGCGTCTCCGGAGGGTGAGGGGAGGGAGGGGGGGGCACTGCGTCGGCGGCTAGGCGTCGCTTCCCATGCGTCTCGACTAGGTCGGCACGGTCTACCCGGCTCCGAGCGGGACATGGTGCTCGGCGGCGGCTGCTAGAGGTCGCTGCCTATGCGGCTCGACTAGGTCGGCACGGTCTACCCTGCTCCGTGCGTGCGCGAGGGATCAGCGGCGGTCGCTAGGTGTCGCTGCACGTCTGCCAGCCCGTCCGTCAGCGACCTCTAGCGTCCGCGGCGGAGCAGGGTAGACCGTGCCGACGTGAGCCGGCCGCCGCTCAGCGACCCCTGGCCGCCGCCGCATGAGCTTCGATCCGCTCGGAGCTGGGTAGACCGTGCCGACCAACTCGAGCCGGACTTGCAGCGACCGCTGGCCAGCGCGGAGGCTCGTGTGTGCCGGCACGGTCCAGCCTCTCCCGGCGGGCTCCGTTCGGTTCGGACGTTCCTCGGTGGTGTCCGGGGGGTCTCAGCCGCGGCGGCTCGAGTGCGCCGGCACTGCACAGCCCCTCCCTGCGGGCTCCGCTCGTCACGGACTTTCCTCGTCGGCGTCTGGCGATCTGAGCTGCGGCGGCTCGAGTGCGCCGGCACGGTCCAACCGCTCCCGGCGGGTTCCGCTCGGCTCAGACGCTCCTGGGCGGAGTCGGGCGATCTGAGCCGCAGCGGCTCGAGTGCGCCGGCACGGTCCAACCGCTCTCGGCAAGCTCGGCTCGGCTCGGACGTTCCGCGGCGGCGTCCGGGGGGTCCCAGCCACGGAGGCTCGGGTGCGCCGGCATGGTCCAGCCTCTCCCGGCCGGCTCCGCTCGGCTCGGACGTTCCTCGGCGGCGTCCGGCTATCTGAGCCGCGGAGGCTCGAGTGCGCCGGCACGGTCCAAACATGGAGCTACTGTGGGGCTGATGTTTGTCTGATCTATGGGGTAGGAGCTGCTGTGCGGCTGATGTGGGTCAGATCTATGGGCAGGAGCTGATGTAGGGAAGATTTGGGTCTGATCTATGGGTTAGGAACTGCTGTGGTTCAGATCTATGGGGCAGGAGCAGCTGTGGGGCACATGTGGGTCAGATCTATGGGTTAGGTGCTGCTTTGGGGAAAATGTGGGTCAGATCTATGGGGCAGGAGCTGCTGTGGGTCAGATTTGGGTCAGATCTATGGGGCAGGAGCTGCTGTGGGTCAGATTTATGAGTCAGGAGCTGCTGTGTGGCTGATGTGGGTCAGATCTATGGGGCAGGAGCTGCTGTGGGGCATATGTTGGTCAGATCTATATGGCAGGAGCTGCTGTGGGGCACATGTGGGTCAGACCTATGGGGCAGAAGCTGCAGAGGGGATGATGTAGGTCAGATCTGTGGGGCAGGAGTAGCTGTGGGGCAGATGAGTAACATATCTATGGTGTAAAATCTGCTGTTGGACTGATGTGGGTCAGATCTATGAGTTTGGAGCTGCTGTGGGGCACATGTGGGTCAGATCTATGGGCCAGGAGCTGCTGCGGGGCTGATTTGGGTCAGATCTATGGGGCAGGAGATGCTGTGGGTCTGATGTGGGTCAGATCTATGGGGCAGGAGCTGCTGTGGGGCTGATGTGGGTCAGATCTATGGGGCAGGAGATGCTGTGGGTCAGATCTATGGGGCAGGAGCTGCTGTGGGGAACATGTGGGTCAGGTCTATGGGGCAGGAGCTGCTGTGGGGCAGATGTGGGTCAGATCTATGGGTCAGCAGCTGCTGTGGGTCTGATGTGGGTCAGATCTATAGGGCAGGAGCTGCTGTAGGGCTGATGTGGGTCAGATCTATGGGGCAGGAGCTGCTGTGGGTCAGATCCATGGGGCAGGAACAGATGTGGGCCTGATGTTGGTCAGATTTATGGAGCAGGAGCTGCTGTGTTGCAGATGTGGGTCAGATCTATGGTGCAGGAGCTGCTGTGGGGCAGATGTAGGGCATATCTATGGGGCAGGAGCTGCTGTGAGGCTGATGGGTGTTAGATCTATGGGGAGTTGCTGCTGTGGTGCAGATGTGGGTCAGAGCTATGGGGCAGGAGCTGCTGTGGGGCAGAAGTGGGTAAGATCTATGGGGTAGGAGATGGTGTGTGGCAGATGTGGGTCAGATCTATGGTGTAGGAGCTGCTGTGGGGCTGATTTGGGTCAGATCTATGGGGCAGGAGCTGCTGTGGTTAAGATCTATTTGGCAGGATCTGCTGTGGGGCAGATTTGGGTCAGATCTATGGGGCAGGATCTGCAGTGGAGATGATGTACGTCAGATCTATGGGGCAGGAGCTGCTGTGGGGCTGCTGTGGGTTAGATCTATGGGGCAGGAGCTGTTGTGGGTCATATCTATTGGGCAGCAGCTGCTTTACATATGATGTGTGTCAGATCTATGGGGCAGGATCTGCTGTGGGGTTGATGTGGGTTAGATCTATGGGGCAGGAGCTGCTGTGCGACAGATGTGGGTCAGATCTATGGGGCAGGTGCTGCTGTGCGACATATGTGGGTCAGATCTATGGGGCAGGATCTGCTGTGGGGCTGATGTGGGAAAGACCTATGGGGCAGGAGCTGCTGTGGGGCTGATGTGGGTCTGATCTATGGGGCAGGAGCTGCTGTGCGACAGATGTGGGTCAAATCTATGGGGCAGGAGCTGCTGTGGGGCATATGTGGGTCAGATCTATGGGGCAGGAGCTGCTGTGGGGCTGCTGTGGGACAGATCCTTAGGGCTGAAGCTGCTGTGTGTCATATCTATTGGGCAGCAGGTACTTTACATATGATGTGTGTTAGATCTATGGGGCAGGAGCTGTTGAGGGGCTGATGGGGGTCAGATCTATGGGGCAGGAGCTACTGTGGGGCTGATGTTGGTCTGATCTATGGGGCAGGAGCTGCTGTGCGACAGATGTGGGTCAGATCTATGGGGCAGGTGCTGCTGTGCGACATATGTGGGTCAGATCTATGGGGCAGGAGCTGCACTGGAGATGATGTACGTCAGATCTATGGGGCAGGAGCTGCTGTGGGGCTGATGTGGTTCCGATCTATGGGGCAGGAGCTGCTGTGGGGCTGATGTGGGTCAGATCCTTGGGGCTGAAGCTGCTGTGGGGCATATCTATTGGGAAGCAGCTGCTTTACCTATGATGTCTGTCAGATCTATGGGGCAGGAGCTGCTGTGGGGCTGATGTGTGTCTGATCTATGGGGCAGGAGCTGCTGTGGGGCTGATGTGGGTCAGATCCTTGGGGCTGAAGCTGCTTTGGGTCATATCTATTGGGCAGCAGCTGCTTTACATATGATGTGTGTCAGATCTATGGGGCAGGAGCTGCAGTGGGGCTGATGGGGGTCAGATCTATGGGGCAGGAGCTACTGTGAGGCTGATGTGGGTCAAATCAATGGGGCAGAGCTGCTCTTGGGAACATGTGGGTCAGATCTATGGGGCAGGAGCTGCTGTGGGGCTGATGTGGGTCCGATCTATAGGGCAGGAGCTGCTGTGGGTCATATCTATTGGGCAGCAGCTGCTTTACATATGATGTGTGTCAGATCTATGGGGCAGGAGCTGCTGTGGGGCTGATGTGGGAAAGATCTATGGGGCAGGAGATGCTTTGGGGCAGATGTGGGTCAAATCTATGGGGCAGGAGCTGCTGTGGGGCTGATGTGGGTCAGATCTATGGGGCAGGAGCTGCTGTGGTTAAGATCTATTTGGCAGGATCTGCTGTGGGGCAGATTTGGGTCAGGTCTATGGGGCAGGAGCTGCAGTGGAGATGATGTACGTCAGATCTATGGGGCAGGAGCTGCTGTGGGGCTGCTGTGGGTTAGATCTATGGGGCAGGAGCTGTTGTGGGTCATATCTATTGGGCAGCAGCTGCTTTACATATGATGTGTGTCATATCTATGGGGCAGGAGCTCTTGTGGGGCTGATGGGGGTCAGATCTATGGGGCAGGAGCTACTGTGGGGCTGATGTTGGTCTGAACTATGGAGCAGGAGCTGCTGTGTTGCAGATGTGGGTCAGATCTATGGGGCAGGTGCTGCTGTGCGACATATGTGGGTCAGATCTATGGGGCAAGAGCTGCTTTGCGATAGATGTGGGTCAGATCTATGGGGCAGGTGCTGCTGTGGGGCTGATGAGGGTCAGATCTATGGGGCAGGAGCTGCTGTGGGGCTGATGTGGGAAAGATCTATGGGGCAGGAGCTGCTGTGGGGCTGATGTAAGTCTGATCTATGGGGCAGGAGCTGCTGTGCGACAGATGTGGGTCAGATCTATGGGGCAGGTGCTGCTGTGGGGCTGATGGGGGTCAGATCTATGGGGCAAGAGCTGCTGTGGGGCTGATGTGGGTCAGATCCTTGGGGCTGAATCTGCTGTGGGTCAAATCTATTGGGCAGCAGCTGCTTTACATATGATGTGTGTCAGATCTATGGGGCAGGAGCTGCAGTGGGGCTGATGGGGGTCAGATCTATGGGGCAGGAGCTGCTGTGGGGCTGATGTGGGTCAGATCTATGGGGCAGGAGCTGCTTTGCGACAGATGTGGGTCAGATCAATGGGGCAGGTGCTGCTGTGCGACATATGTGGGTCACATCTATGGGGCAGGAGCTGATGTGGGTCAGATCTATGAGGCAGGAACAGATGTGGGCCTGATGTTGGTCAGATTTATGGAGCAGGAGCTGCTGTGTTGCAGATGTTGGTCAGATCTATGGTGCAGGAGCTGCTGTGGGGCAGATGTAGCGCTGATCTATGGGGCAGGAGCTGCTGTGAGGCTGATGGGTGTTAGATCTATGGGGAGGAGCTGCTGTGGTGCAGATGTGGGTCAGATCTATGGGGCAGGTGCTGCTGTGCGACAGATGTGGGTCAGATCTATGGGGCAGGATCTGCTGTGGGGCTGATGTGGGAAAGATCTATGGGGCAGGAGCTGCTGTGGGGCTGATGTGGGTCTGAGCTATGGGGCAGGAGCTGCTGTGCGACAGATGTGGGTCAGATCTATGGGGCAGGAGCTGCTGTGGGGCATATGTGGGTCAGATCTATGGGGCAGGAGCTGCTGTGGGGCTGATGTGGGTCAGATCCTTGGGGCTGAAGCTGCTGTGGGTCATATCTATTGGGCAGCAGCTGCTTTACATATGATGTGTGTCAGATCTATGGGGCAGGAGCTGCAGTGGGGCTGATGGGGGTCAGATCTATGGGGCAGGAGCTGCTGTGGGGCTGATGTGGGTAAGATCCTTGGGGCTGAAGCTGCTGTGGGTCATATCTATTGGGCAGCAGCTGCTTTACATATGATGTGTGTCAGATCTATGGGGCAGGAGCTACTGTCGGGCTGCTGGGGGTCAGATCTATGGGGCAGGAGCTACAGTGGGGCTGATGTTGGTCTGATCTATGGGGCAGGAGCTGCTGTGCGACAGATGTGGGTCAGATCTATGGGGCAGGTGCTGCTGTGCGACATATGTGTGTCAGATCCATGGGGCAGGATCTGCTGTGGGGCTGATGTGGGAAAGATCTATGGGGCAGGAGATGCTTTGGGGCAGATGTGGGTCAGATCTATGGGGCAGGAGCTGCTGTGGGGCTGATGTGGGTCAGATCCTTGGGGCTGAAGCTGCTGTGGGTCATATCTAATGGGCAGCAGCTGCTTTACATATGATGTGTGTCAGATCTATGGGGCAGGAGCTGCTCTGGGGCTGATGTTGGTCTGATCTATGGGGCAGGAGCTGCTGCGGGGCTGATGGGGGTCAGATCTATGGGGCAGGAGCTGCTGTGGGGCTGATGTGGGTCAGATCTATGGGGCAGGAGCTGTTGTGGGGCTGATGGGGGTCAGATCTATGGGGCAGGAGATGCTGTGGGTCAGATCTATGGGGCAGGAGCTGCTGTGGGGCAGATGTGGGTCAGATCTATGGGGCAGGAGCTGCAGTGGGTCAGATCTATGGTGCAGGAACAGATGTGGGCCTGATGTTGGTCAGATTTATGGAGCAGGAGCTGCTGTGTTGCAGATGTGGGTCAGATCTATGGTGCAGGAGCTGCTGTGGGGCAGATGTAGGGCATATCTATGGGGCAGGAGCTGCTGTGAGGCTGATGGGTGTTAGATCTATGGGGAGGAGCTGCTGTGGTGCAGATGTGGGTCAGAGCTATGGGGCAGGAGCTGCTATGGGGCAGAAGTGGGTAAGATCTATGGGGTAGGAGATGGTGTGTGGCAGATGTGGGTCAGATCTATGGTGTAGGAGCTGCTGTGGGGCTGATGTGGGTCAGATCTATGGGGCAGGAGCTGCTGTGGTTAAGATCTATTTGGCAGGATCTGCTGTGGGGCAGATTTGGGTCAGATCTATGGGGCAGGAGCTGCAGTGGAGATGATGTACATCAGATCTATGGGGTAGGAGCTGCTGTGGGGCAGATATAGGGCATATCTATGGGGCAGGAGCTGCTGTGAGGCTGATGGGTGTTAGATCTATGGGGAGGAGCTGCTGTGGTGCAGATGTGGGTCAGAGCTATGGGGCAGGAGCTGCTGTGGGGCAGAAGTGGGTAAGATCTATCGGGTAGGAGATGGTGTGTGGCAGATGTGGGTCAGATCTATGGTGTAGGAGCTGCTGTGGGGCTGATGTGGGTCAGATCTATGGGGCAGGAGCTGCTGTGGTTAAGATCTATTTGGCAGGATCTGCTGTGGGGCAGATTTGGGTGAGATCTATGGGGCAGGAGCTGCAGTGGAGATGATGTACGTCAGATCTATGGGGCAGGAGCTGCTGTGGGGCTGCTGTGGGTCAAATCAATGGGGCAGAGCTGCTCTTGGGAACATGTGGGTCAGATCTATGGGGCAGGAGCTGCTGTGGGGCTGATGTTGGTCTGATCTATGGGGCAGGAGCTGCTGTGGGGAACATGTGGGTCAGGTCTATGTGGCAGGAGCTGCTGTGGGGCAGATGTGGATACGATCTATGGGTCAGCAGCTGCCGTGGGTCTGATGTGGGTCAGATCTATGGGGCAGGATCTGCTGTGGGGCTGATGTGGGAAAGATCTATGGGGCAGGAGATGCATTGGGGCAGATGTGGGTCAGATCTATGGGGCAGGAGTTGCTGTGGGGCTGATGTGGGTCAGATCCTTGGGGCTGAAGCTGCTGTGGGTCATATATATTAAGCAGCAGCTGCTTTACATATGATGTGTGTCAGATCTATGGGGCAGGAGCTGCTGTGGGGCAGTAGTGGGTAAGATCTATGGGGTAGGAGATGGTGTGTGGCAGATGTGGGTTAGATCTATGGGGTAGAAGCTGCTGTGGGGCTGATGGGGGTCAGATCTATGGGGCAGGAGATGGTTTGTGTCAGATCTATGGGGCAGGAGCTGCTGTGGGGAACATGTGGGTCTGGTCTATGGGGCAGGAGCTGCTGTGGGGCAGATGTAGGTCAGATCTATGGGTCAGTAGCTGCTGTGGGTCTGATGTGGGTCAGATCTATGGGGCAGGAGCTGCTGTGATGCAGATGTGGGTCAGATCTATGGTGCAGGAGCTGCTGTGGGGCAGATATAGGGCATATCTATGGGGCAGGAGCTGCTGTGAGGCTGATGGGTGTTAGATCTATGGGGAGGAGCTGCTGTGGTGCAGATGTGGGTCAGAGCTATGGGGCAGGAGCTGCTGTGGGGCAGAAGTGGGTAAGATCTATGGGGTAGGAGATGGTGTGTGGCAGATGTGGGTCAGATCTATGGTGTAGGAGCTGCTGTGGGGCTGATGTGGGTCAGATCTATGGGGCAGGATCTGCTGTGGTTAAGATCTATTTGGCAGGATCTGCTGTGGGCAGGTTTGGGTCAGATCTATGGGGCAGGAGCTGCAGTGGAGATGATGTACATCAGATCTATGGGGCAGGAGCTGCTGTGGGGCTGCTGTGGGTTAGATCTATGGGGCAGGAGCTGTGTTGGGTCATATCTATTGGGCAGCAGCTGCTTTACATATGATGTGTGTCAGATCTATGGGGCCGGAGCTGCAGTGGGGCTGATCGGGGTCAGATCTATGGGGCAGGAGCTACTGTGGGGCTGATGTGGGTCAAATCAATGGGGCAGAGCTGCTCTTGGGAACATGTGGGTCAGATCTATGGGGCAGGAGATGCTGTGGGTCAGATCTATGGGGCAGGAGCTGCTGTGGGGAACATGTGGGTCAGGTCTATGGGGCAGGAGCTGCTGTGGGGCAGATGTGGGTCAGATCTATGGGGCAGGAGCTGCTGTGGGTCAGATCTATGGGGCAGGAGCTGCTGTGGGGAACATGTGGGTCAGGTCTATGGGGCAGGAGCTGCTGTGCGACAGATGTGGGTCAGATCTATGGGGCAGGAGCTGCTGTGGGGCTGATGTGGGTCAGATCCTTGGGGCTGAAGCTGCTGTGGGTCATATCTAATGGGCAGCAGCTGCTTTACATATGATGTGTGTCAGATCTATGGGGCAGGAGCTGCTGTGGGGCTGATGTTGGTCTGATCTATGGGGCAGGAGCTGCTGCGGGGCTGATGGGGGTCAGATCTATTAGGCAGGAGCTACTGTGGGTCTGAAGTGGGTCAAATCAATGGGGCAGAGCTGCTCTTGGGAACATGTGGGTCAGATCTATGGGGCAGGAGCTACTGTGGGGCTGATGTTGGTCTGATCTATGGGGCAGGAGCTGCTGCGGGGCTGATTTGGGTCAGATCTATGGGGCAGGAGCTGCTGTGGGGCTGATGTGGGTTAGATCTATGGGGCAGGAGCTGCTGTGTGGCTGATGTGGGTCAGATCTATGTGGCAGGAGCTGCTGTGGGGCATATGTGGGTCAGATCTATATGGAAGCAGCTGCTGTGGGGCATATGTGGGTCAGATCTATATGGCAGCAGCTGCTGTGGGGCACATGTGGGTCAGACCTATGGGGCAGGAGTTGCTGTGGGGCAGATGAGGGACATATCTATGGTGCAAAATCTGCTGTTGGACTGATGTGGGTCAGATCTATGACTTTGGAGCTGCTGTGGGGCACATGTTGGTCAGATCAATGGGCCAGGAGCTGCTGTGGGTCTGATGTGGGACAGATCTATGGGGCAGGAACAGATGTGGGCCTGATGTTTGTCAGATTTATGGAGCAGGAGATGCTGTGTTGCAGATGTGGGTCAGATCTATGGTACAGGAGCTGCTGTGGGGCAGATGTAGGGCTTATCTATGGGGCAGGAGCTGATGTGAGGCTGACGGGTGTTAGATCTATGGGGAGGAGCTGCTGTGGTGCAGATGTGGGTCAGAGCTATGGGGCAGGAGCTGCTGTGGGGCAGAAGTGGGTAAGATCTATGGGGTAGGAGATGGTGTGTGGCAGATGTGGGTCAGATCTATGGTGTAGGAGCTGCTGTGGGGCTGATGTGGGTCAGATCTATGGGGCAGGATCTGCTGTGGTTAAGATCTATTTGGCAGGATCTGCTGTGGGGCAGGTTTGGGTCAGATCTATGGGGCAGGAGCTGCAGTGGAGATGATGTACATCAGATCTATGGGGCAGGAGCTGCTGTGGGGCTGCTGTGGGTTAGATCTATGGGGCAGGAGCTGTGTTGGGTCATATCTATTGGGCAGCAGCTGCTTTACATATGATGTGTGTCAGATCTATGGGGCCGGAGCTGCAGTGGGGCTGATCGGGGTCAGATCTATGGGGCAGGAGCTACTGTGGGGCTGATGTGGGTCAAATCAATGGGGCAGAGCTGCTCTTGGGAACATGTGGGTCAGATCTATGGGGCAGGAGATGCTGTGGGTCAGATCTATGGGGCAGGAGCTGCTGTGGGGAACATGTGGGTCAGGTCTATGGGGCAGGAGCTGCTGTGGGGCAGATGTGGGTCAGATCTATGGGGCAGGAGCTGCTGTGGGTCAGATCTATGGGGCAGGAGCTGCTGTGGGGAACATGTGGGTCAGGTCTATGGGGCAGGAGCTGCTGTGCGACAGATGTGGGTCAGATCTATGGGGCAGGAGCTGCTGTGGGGCTGATGTGGGTCAGATCCTTGGGGCTGAAGCTGCTGTGGGTCATATCTAATGGGCAGCAGCTGCTTTACATATGATGTGTGTCAGATCTATATGGCAGGAGCTGCTGTGGGGCTGATGTTGGTCTGATCTATGGGGCAGGAGCTGCTGCGGGGCTGATGGGGGTCAGATCTATTAGGCAGGAGCTACTGTGGGTCTGAAGTGGGTCAAATCAATGGGGCAGAGCTGCTCTTGGGAACATGTGGGTCAGATCTATGGGGCAGGAGCTACTGTGGGGCTGATGTTGGTCTGATCTATGGGGCAGGAGCTGCTGCGGGGCTGATTTGGGTCAGATCTATGGGGCAGGAGCTGCTGTGGGGCTGATGTGGGTTAGATCTATGGGGCAGGAGCTGCTGTGTGGCTGATGTGGGTCAGATCTATGGGGCAGGAGCTGCTGTGGGGCATATGTGGGTCAGATCTATATGGAAGCAGCTGCTGTGGGGCATATGTGGGTCAGACCTATGGGGCAGGAGCTGCTCTTGGGAACATGTGGGTCAGATCTATGGGGCAGGAGCTACTGTGGGGCTGATGTGGGTCAGATCCTTGGGGCTGAAGCTGCTGTGGGTCATATCTATTGGGCAGCAGCTGCTTTACATATGATGTGTGTCAGATCTATGGGGCAGGAGCTGCTGTGGGGCTGATGTGGGTCAGATCTATGGGGCAGGAGCTACTGTGGGGCTGTTGGGGGTCAGATCTATGGGGCAGGAGCTACTGTTGCGCTGATCTTGGTCTCATCTATGGGGCAGGAGCTGCTGTGCGACAGATGTGGGTCAGATCTATGCGGCAGGAGCTGCTGTGCGAGATATGTGGGTCAGATCTATGGGGCAGGATCTGCTGTGGGGCTGATGTGGGAAAGAGCTATGGGGCAGGAGATGCTTTGGGGCAGATGTGGGTCAGATCTATGGGGCAGGAGTTGCTGTGGGGCTGATGTGGGTCAGATCTATGGGGCAGGAGCTGCTGTGGGGCTGATGTGGGTTAGATCTATGGGGCAGGAGCTGTTGTGGGGCTGATGGGGTCAGATCTAAGAGGGCAGGAGCTACTGTGGGGCTGATATTGGTCTTATCTATAAGGCAGGAGCTGCTGCGGGGCTGATTTGGGTCAGATCTATGGGGCAGGAGCTGCTGTGGGGCTGATACGGGTTAGATCTAGGGGGCAGGAGCTGTTGTGGGGCTGATGGGGGTCAGATCTATGGGGCAGGAGATGCTGTGGGTCAGATCTATGGGGCCGGAGCTGCTGTGGGGAATATGTGGGTCAGGTCTATGGGGCAGGAGCTGCTGTGGGGCAGATGTGGGTCAGATCTATGGGTCAGCACCTGCTGTGGGTCTGATGTGGGTCAGATCTATGGGGCAGGAGCTGCTGTGGGGCTGATGTGGGTCATATTAATGGGGCAGGAACAGATGTGGGCCTGATGTTGGTCAGATTTATGGAGCAGGAGCTGCTGTGTTGCAGATGTGGGTCAGATCTATGGTGCAGGAGCTGCTGTGGGGCAGATGTAGAGCATATCTATGGGGCAGGAGCTGCTGTGGGGCAGATGTAGAGCATATCTATGGGGCAGGAGCTGCTGTGAGGCTGATGGGTGTTAGATCTATGGTGTGGGAGCTGCTGTGGGGCTGATGTGGGTCAGATCTATGGGGCAGGAGCTGCTGTGGTTAAGATCTATTTGGCAGGATCTGCTGTGGGGCAGATTTGGGTCAGATCTATGGGGCAGGAGCTGCAGTGGAGATGATGTACATCAGATCTATGGGGTAGGAGCTGCTGTGTGGCTGCTGTGGGTTAGATCTATGGGGCAGGAGCTGTTGTGGGTCATATCTATTGGGCAGCAGCTGCTTTACATATGATGTGTGTCAGATCTATGGGGCAGGAGCTACTGTGGGGCTGATGTGGGTCAGAGCTATGGGGCAGGAGCTGCTGTGGGGCATATGTGGGTCAGACCTATGGGGCAGAGCAGCTCTTGGGAATATGTGGGTCAGATCTATGGGGCAGGAGCTGCTGTGGGGCTGATGTGGGTCAGATCTATTGGGCAGCAGCTGCTGTGCGACAGATGTGGGTCAGATCTATGGGGCAGGAGCTGCTGTGCGACAGATGTGGGTCAGATCTATGGGGCAGGAGCTGCTGTGGGGCTGATGTGTGTCAGATCCTTGGGGCTGAAGCTGCTGTGGGTCATATCTATTGGGCAGCAGCTGCTTTACATATGATGTGTGTCAGATCTATGGGGCAGGAGCTGCTGTGGGGCTGCTGTGGGTCAGATCTATGGGGCAGGAGCTGTTGTGGGTCATATCTATTGGGCAGCAGCTGCTTTACATATGATGTGTGTCAGATCTATGGGGCTGGAGCTGCTGTGGGGCTGATGTGGGTTAGATCTATGGGGCAGGAGCTACTGTGGGGCTGATGGGTTCAGATCTATGGGGCAGGAGCTACTGTGGGGCTGATGTTGGTCTGTTCTATGGGGCAGGAGCTGCTGCGGGGCTGATTTGGGTAAGATCTATGGGGCAGGAGCTGCTGTGGGGCTGATGTGCATTAGATCTAAGGGGCAGGAGCTGTTGTGGGGCTGATGGGGGTCAGATCTATGGGGCAGGAGATGCTGTGGGTCAGATCTATTGGGCCGGAGCTGCTGTGGGGAACATGTGGGTCAGGTCTATGGGGCAGGAGCTGCTGTTGGGCAGATGTGGGT
Source organism: Coturnix japonica (assembly GCF_054131305.1). NCBI lineage: Eukaryota > Metazoa > Chordata > Aves > Galliformes > Phasianidae > Coturnix > Coturnix japonica. Next base: position 454,127 of record NC_140684.1, read on the forward strand.
CAGATCTATGCGTCAGCAGCTGCTTTGGGTCTGATGTGGGTCAGATCTATGGGGCAGGAGGTGCTGTGGGGCTGATGTGGGTAATATCTATGGGGCAGGAACAGATGTGGGCCTGATGTTGGTCAGATTTATGGAGCAGGAGCTGCTGTGGGGCTGATGTGGGTCAGATCCTTGGGGCTGAAGCTGCTGTGGGTCATATCTATTGGGCAGCAGCTGCTTTACATTTGATGTGTGTCAGATCTATGGGGCAGGAGCTGCTGTGGGGCTGATGTGGGTTAGATCAATGGGGCAGGAGCTGTTGTGGGGCTGATGGGGGTCAGATCTATGGGGCAGGAGCTACTGTGGGTCTGATGAGGGTCAGATCTATGGGGCAGGGGCTACTGTGGGGCTGATGTTGGTCTCATCTATGGGGCAGGAGCTGCTGTGCGACGGATGTCGGTCAGATCTATGGGGCAGGTGCTGCTGTGCGACATATGTGGGTCAGATCTATGGGGCAGGATCTGCTGTGGGGCTGATGTTGGTCTGATCTATGGGGCAGGAGATGCTTTGGGGCAGATCTGTGTCAGATCTATGGGGCAGGAGCTGCTGTGGGGCAGATGTGGGTTAGATCTATGGGGCAGGAGATGTTGTGGGGCTGATGGGGTCAGATCTATGGGGCAGGAGCTACTGTGGGGCTGATGTTGGTGTGATCTATGGGGCAGGAGCTGCTGTGGGGCAGATGTGGGTTAGATCTATGGGGCAGGAGCTGTTGTGGGGCTGATGGGGGTCAGATCTATGGGGCAGGAGATGCTGTGTGTCAGATCTATGGGGCAGGAGCTGCTGTGGGGAACATGTGGGTCAGGTCTATGGGGCAGGAGCTGCTGTGGGGCAGATGTGGGTCAGTTCTATGGGTCAGCAGCTACTGTGGGTCTGATGTGGGTCAGATCTATGGGGCAGGAGCTGCTGTGGGTCTGTTGTGGGTCAGATCTATGGGGCATGAGCTGCTGTGGGGCTGATGTGGGTCAGATCTATTGGGCAGGAGCTGCTGTGGGGCTGCTGTGGGTCATATCTATGGGGCAGGAACAGATGTGGGCCTGATGTTGGTCAGATTTATGGATCAGGAGCTGCTGTGTTGCAGATGTGTGTCAGATCTATGGGGCCGGAGCTGCAGTGGGGCTGATGGGGGTCAGATCTATGGGGCAGGAGCTACTCTGGGGCTGATGTGGGTCAAATCAATGGGGCAGAGCTGCTCTTGGGAACATGTGGGTCAGATCTATGGGGCAGGAGCTGCTGTGCGACAGATGTCGGTCAGATCTATGGGGCAGGAGCTGCTGTGCGACATATGTGGGTCAGATCTATGGGGCAGGATCTGCTGTGGGGCTGATGTGGGACAGATCTATGGGTCAGGAGCTGCTGTGGGTCTGATGTGGGTCAGATCTATGGGGCAGGAGCTGCTGTGGGGCAGATATGGGTCAGATCTATGGGGCAGGATCTGCTGTGGGGCAGATTTGGGTCAGATCTATGGGGCAGGAACTGCTGTGGGGCTGATGTGGGTCAGATCTATGGGGCAGGAGCTGCTGTGTGGCAAATGTGGGTAAGATCTATGGGGCAGGAGCTGCTGTGGGTCAGATCTATGGGGCAGGAACAGATGTGGGCCTGATGTTGGTCAGATTTATAGAGCAGGAGATGCTGTGTTGCAGATGTGGGTCAGATCTATTGTGCAGGAGCTGCTGTGGGGCAGATATAGGGCATATCTATGGGGCAGGAGCTGCTGTGAGGCTGAAGGGTGTTAGATCTATGGGGAGGAGCTGCCATGGTGTAGATGTGGGTCAGATCTATGGGGCAGGAGCTGCTGTGGGGCTGATGTGGGTTAGATCTATGGGGCAGGAGCTGCTGTGTGGCAGATGTGGGTCAGATCTATGGGGCAGGAGCTGCTGTGGGGCTGATGTGGGTTAGATCTATGGGGCAGGATCTGCTGTGGGGCTGATGTGGGAAAGATCTATGGGGCAGGAGCTACTGTGAGGCTGATGTGGGTCAGATCTATGGGGCAGGAGCTGTTGTGAGGCTGATGTGGGTTAGATCTATGGGGCAGGAGCTGCTGTGGGGCTGATGTGGGAAAGATCTATGGGGCAGGAGATGCTTTGGGGCAGATGTGGGTCAGATTGATGGGGCAGGAGCTGCTGTGGGGCTGTTGTGGGTCAGATCCTTGGGGCTGAAGCTGCTGTGGGTCATATCTATTGGGCAGCAGCTGCTTTACATATGATGTGTGTCAGATCTATGGGGCAGGAGCTGCTGTGGGGCGTATGTGGGTCAGATCTATGGGGCAGGAGCTACTGTGGGGCTGATGTTGGTCTCATCTTTGGGGCAGGAGCTGCTGTGCGACAGATGTGGGTCAGATCTATGGGGCAGTTGCTGCTGTGCGACATATGTGGGTCAGATCTATGGGGCAGGATCTGCTGTGGGGCTGATGTGGGAAAGATCTATGGGGCAGGAGATGCATTGGGGCAGATGTGGGTCAGATCTATGGGGCAGGAGTTGCTGTGGGGCTGATGTGTGTCAGATCCTTGGGGCTGAAGCTGCTGTGGGTCATATCTATTGGGCAGCAGCTGCTTTACATATGATGTGTGTCAGATCTATGGGGCAGGAGCTGCTCGGCGGCGGCTGCTAGAGGTCGCTGCCTATGCGGCTCGACCAGGTCGGCACGGTCTACCCGGCTCCGAGCGGGCCGTGGTGCTCGGCGGCGGCTGCTAGAGGTCGCTGCCTATGCGGCTCGACCAGGTCGGCACGGTCTACCCGGCTCCGAGCGGGCCGTGGTGCTCGGCGGCGGCTGCTAGAGGTCGCTGCCTATGCGGCTCGACTAGGTCGGCACGGTCTACCCGGCTCAGGGCGTGCCGTGCTGCTCGGCGGCGGCTGCTAGAGGTCGCTGCCTATGCAGCTCGCCTAGGTCGGCACGGTCTACCCGGCTCCGAGCGGGCCGTGGTGCTCGGCGGCGGCTGCTAGAGGTCGCTGGCTATGCGGCTCGACTAGGTCGGCATGGTCTACCCGGCTCCGAGCGGGCCGTGGTGCTCCGCGGCGGCTGCTAGAGGTCTCTGCCTATGCGGCTTGACTAGGTCGGCACGGTCTACCCGGCTCCGAGCGGGCCGTGGTGCTCGGCGTCGGCTGCTAGAGGTCTCTGCCTATGCGGCTCGACTAGGTCGGCACGGTCTACCTGGCTCCGAGCGGGCCGTGGTGCTCGGCGGCGGCTGCTAGAGGTCGCTGCCTATGCGGCTTGCCTAGGTCGGCACGGTCTACCCGGCTCAGGGCGTGCCTTGCTGCTCGGCGGCGGCTGCTAGAGGTCATTGCCTATGCGGCTCGACTAGGTCGTCACGGTCTACCCGGCTCCGAGCGGACCGTGGTGCTCGGCGGCGGCTGCTAGAGGTCGCTGCCTATGCAGCTCGCCTAGGTCGGCAAGGTCTTCCCGGCTCCGAGCGGACCGTGGTGCTCGGCGGCGGCGGCTAGGGGTCGCTGCCCGTGCCTCTTGCGTGTAGCTGCCAGGTCTACCCGCTTTCGGCTAGGCTTTGCAGCCCTGTGAGATGGGGGGGCGCTAAAGCTTCGGAGCTTGTGGATTTTTTCGGTTGCGGCTTCCCGCCGCTCTTTCGCCATCCCTCGCTACGCGGCCTGCCCGCAGTCCGGATTTCCGGCTCGAACGGACCCCGCTCAAGTGCGCCGGCACGGTCCAACCGCTCCCGGCGGGCACCGCTCGGCTCGGACGTTCCTCGGAATCAGCCAAATGTCGCTCCCGTGGCGTCTCCGCAGGCAAAAACGCATAGCCGGCGCCGCAAAGCTCACGAGCCGCACCGAGCCGAGGAAACCGTGCCGTGGAGCAGCTGTGGGGCTGATGTGGGTGAGATCTATGGGGTAGGAGCTGCTGTGCGGCTGATGTGGGTCAGATCTATGGGCAGGAGCTGATGTAGGGAAGATTTGGGTCTGATCTATGGGTTAGGAACTGCTGTGGTTCAGATCTATGGGGCAGGAGCAGCTGTGGGGCACATGTGGGTCAGATCTATGGGTTTGGTGCTGCTTTGGGGAAAATGTGGGTCAGATCTATGGGGCAGGAGCTGCTGTGGGTCAGATTTGGGTCAGATCTATGGGGCAGGAGCTGCTGTGGGTCAGATTTATGAGTCAGGAGCTGCTGTGTGGCTGATGTGGGTCAGATCTATGGGGCAGGAGCTGCTGTGGGGCATATGTGGGTCAGATCTATATGGCAGGAGCTGCTGTGGGGCACATGTGGGTCAGACCTATGGGGCAGAAGCTGCAGAGGGGATGATGTAGGTCAGATCTATGGGGCAGGAGTTGCTGTGGGGCAGATGAGGGACATATCTATGGTGCAAAATCTGCTGTTGGACTGATGTGGGTCAGATCTATGAGTTTGGAGCTGCTGTGGGGCACATGTGGGTCAGATCTATGGGCCAGGAGCTGCTGTGGGGCTGATGTGGGTCAGATCTATAAGGCAGGAGCTGCTGTGGTTAAGATCTATTTGGCAGGATCTGCTGTGGGGCAGATTTAAGTCAGATCTATGGGGCAGGAGCTGCTGTGTGGCAAATGTGGGTCAGATCTATGGGGCAGGAGCTGCTGTGGGTCAGATCTATGGGGCAGGAACAGATGTGGGCCTGATGTTGGTCAGATTTATGGAGCAGGAGCTGCTGTGTTGCAGATGTGGGTCAGTTCTATGGTGCAGGAGCTGCTGTGGGGCAGATATAGGGCATATCTATGGGGCAGGAGCTGCTGTGAGGCTGATGGGTGTTAGATCTATGGGGAGGAGCTGCTGTGGTGCAGATGTGGGTCAGAGCTATGGGGCAGGAGCTGCTGTGGGGCAGAAGTGGGTAAGATCTATCGGGTAGGAGATGGTGTGTGGCAGATGAGGTTCAGATCTATGGTGTAGGAGCTGCTGTGGGGCTGATGTGGGTCAGATCTATGGTGTAGGAGCTGCTGTGAGGCTGATGTGGGTCAGATCTATGGTGCAGGAGCTGCTGTGGTTAAGATCTATTTGGCAGGATCTGCTGTGGGGCAGATTTGGGTGAGATCTATGGGGCAGGAGCTGCAGTGGAGATGATGTACGTCAGATCTATAGGGCAGGAGCTGCTGTGGGGCTGCTGTGGGTCAAATCAATGGGGCAGAGCTGCTCTTGGGAACATGTGGGTCAGATCTATGGGGCAGGAGATGCTGTGGGGCTGATGTGGGTCAGATCTATAGGGCAGGAGCTGCTGTGCGACAGATGTGGTTCAGATCTATGGGGCAGGAGCTGCTGTGGGGCTGATGTGGGTCAGGTCCTTGGGGCTGAAGCTGCTGTGGGTCATATCTATTGGGCAGCAGCTGCTTTACATATGATGTGTGTCAGATCTATGGGGCAGGAGCTGCTGTGGGCCTGATGTGGGTTAGACCTACGGGGCAGGAGCTGTTGTGGGGCTGATGGGGGTCAGATCTATGGGGCAGGAGCTACTGTGGGGCTGATGGGGGTCAGATCTATGGGGCAGGAGCTACTGTGGGGCTGATGTTGGTCTCATCTATGGGGCAGGAGCTGCTGTGCGACATATGTGTGTCAGATCTATGGGGCAGGATCTGCTGTGGGGCAGATGTGGGAAAGATCTATGGGGCAGGAGATGCTTTGGGGCAGATGGGGGTCAGATCTATGGGGCAGGAGCTGCTGTGGGGCTGATGTGGGTCAGATCCTTGGGGCTGAAGCTGCTGTGGGTCATATCTAATGGGCAGCAGCTGCTTTACATATGATGTGTGTCAGATCTATGGGGCAGGAGCTGCTGTGGGGCTGATGTTGGTCTGATCTATGGGACAGGAGCTGCTGCGGGGCTGATGGGGGTCAGATCTATGGGGCAGGAGCTGCTGTGGGGCTGATGTGGGTCAGATCTATGGGGCAGGAGATGCTGTGGGTCAGATCTATGGGGCAGGAGCTGCTGTGGGGCAGATGTGGGTTAGATCTATGGGGCAGGAGCTGTTGTGGGGCTGATGGGGGTCAGATCTATGGGGCAGGAGCTACTGTGGGTCAGATTTATGAGTCAGGAGCTGCTGTGTGGCTGATGTGGGTCAGATCTATGGGGCAGGAGCTGCTGTAGGGCTGATGTGGGTCAGATCTATATGGCAGGAGCTGCTGTGGGGCACATGTGGGTCAGACCTATGGGGCAGGAGTTGCTGTGGGGCAGATGTTGGTCTGATCTATGGGGCCGGAGCTGCAGTGGGGCCGATGGGGGTCAGATCTATGGGGCAGGAGCCACTCTGGGGCTGATGTGGGTCAAATCAATGGGGCAGAGCTGCTCTTGGGAACATGTGGGTCAGATCTATGGGGCAGGAGATGCTGTGGGTCAGATCTATGGGGCAGGAGCTGCTGTGGGGAACATGTGGGTCAGGTCTATGTGGCAGGAGCTGCTGTGGGGCAGATGTGGGTCAGATCTATGGGTCAGCAGCTGCTGTGGGTCTGCTGTGGGTCAGATGTATGGGGCAGGAACAGATGTGGGCCTGATGTTGGTCAGATTTATGGAGCAGGAGCTGCTGTGTTGCAGATGTGGGTCAGATCTATGGTGCAGGAGCTGCTGTGGGGCAGATGTAGGGCTTATCTATGGGGCAGGAGCTGCTGTGAGGCTGATGGGTGTTAGATCTATGGGGAGGAGCTGCTGTGGTGCAGATGTGGGTCAGTGCTATGGGGCAGGAGCTGCTGTGGGGCAGAAGTGGGTAAGATCTATGGGGTAGGAGATGGTGTGTGGCAGATGTGGGTCAGATCTATGGTGTAGGAGCTGCTGTGGGGCTGATGTGGGTCAGATCTATGGGGCAGGAGCTGCTGTGGTTAAGATCTATTTGGCAGGATCTGCTGTGGGGAATATTTGGGTCAGATCTATGGGGCAGGAGCTGCTGTGTGGCAACTGTGCGTCAGATCTATGGGGCAGGAGCTGCTGTGGGTCAGATCTATGGGGCAGGAACAGATGTGGGCCTGATGTTGGTCAGATTTATGGAGCAGGAGCTGCTGTGTTGCAGATGAGGGTCAGATCTATGGTGCAGGAGCTGCTGTGGGGCAGAGGTAGGGCTTATCTATGGGGCAGGAGCTGCTGTGAGGCTGATGGGTGTTAGATCTATGGGGAGGAGCTGCTGTGGTGCAGATGTGGGTCAGAGCTATGGGGCAGGAGCTGCTGTGTGGCAGATGTGGGTCAGATCTATGGTGTAGGAGCTGCTGTGGGGCCGATGTGGGTCAGATCTATGGGGCAGGAGATGCTTTGGGGCAGATTTTAGTCAGATCTATGGGGCAGGAGTTGCTGTGGGTCTGATGTGGGTCAGATCCTTGGGGCTGAAGCTGCTGTGGGTCATATCTATTGGGCAGCAGCTGCTTTACATATGATGTGTTTCAGATCTATGGGGCAGGAGCTGCTCGGCGGCGGCTGCTAGAGGTCGCTGCCTATGCGGCTTGACTAGTTCGGCACGGTCTACCCGGCTCCGAGCGGGCCGTGGTGCTCGGCGGCGGCTGCTAGAGGTCTCTGCCTATGCGGCTCGACTTGGTCGGCACGGTCTACCCGGCTCCGAGCGGGCCGTGGTGCTCGGCGGCGGCTGCTAGAGGTCGCTGCCTATGCGGCTCGACTAGGTCGGCATGGTCTACCCGGCTCAGGGCAGGCCGTGGTGCTCGGCGGCGGCTGCTAGAGGTCACTGCCTATGCGGCTCGACTAGGTCGGCACAGTCTACCCGGCTCCGAGCGGGCCGTGGTGCTCCGCGGCGGCCGCTAGAGGTCTCTGCCTATGCGGCTTGACTAGGTCGGCACGGTCTACCCGGCTCCGAGCGGACCGTGGTGCTCGGTGGCGGCGGCTAGGGGACGCTGCCCGTGCCTCTTCCGTGTAGCTGCCAGGTCTACCCGCTTTCGGCTAGGCTTTGCAGCCCTGTGAGATGGGGGGGCGCTAAAGCTTCGGAGCTTGCTGGGGGGTCGCTGTAGTTTCTTACCTACCGCTACGTCGACGTAGAGCGCCGCTTACCCTCGGCGCCGCTGCCGGTAGTCGGCGCCGTTCTTTTCCGAAGCCGTTTTTTCTTACGCCTTCCGTTTTCGTCTGCAGGAGCGAGCGCGTGCTCGTCTCCAGAGGCAACAACGAGCGGTCGCAGGCGAGCGCGGTTGAGCGCCGGGCTGTGGATTTTTTCGGTTGCGGCTTCCCGCCGCTCTTTCGCCATCCCTCGCTACGCGGCCTGCCCGCAGTCCGGATTTCCGGCTCGAACGGACCCCGCTCAAGTGCGCCGGCACGGTCCAACCGCTCCCGGCGGGCACCGCTCGGCTCGGACGTTCCTCGGAATCAGCCAAATGTCGCTCCCGTGGCGTCTCCGCAGGCAAAAACGCATAGCCGGCGCAGCAATACTCACGAGCCGCACCGAGCCGGGGAAACCGTGCCGTGGAGCAGCTGTGGGGCTGATGTTGGTGAGATCTATGGGGTAGGAGCTGCTGTGCGGCTGATGTGGGTCAGATCTATGGGCAGGAGCTGATGTAGGGAAGATTTGGGTCTGATCTATGGGTTAGGAACTGCTGTGGTTCAGATCTATGGGGCAGGAGCAGCTGTGGGGCACATGTGGGTCAGATCTATGGGTTAGGTGCTGCTTTGGGGAAAATGTGGGTCAGATCTATGGGGCAGGAGCTGCTGTGGGTCAGATTTGGGTCAGATCTATGGGGCAGGAGCTGCTGTGGGTCAGATTTATGAGTCAGGAGCTGCTGTGTGGCTGATGTGGGTCAGATCTATGGGGCAGGAGCTGCTGTGGGGCATATGTGGGTCAGATCTATATGGCAGGAGCTGCTGTGGGGCACATGTGGGTCAGACCTATGGGGCAGAAGCTGCAGAGGGGATGATGTAGGTCAGATCTATGGGGCAGGAGTTGCTGTGGGGCAGATGAGGGACATATCTATGGTGCAAAATCTGCTGTTGGACTGATGTGGGTCAGATCTATGAGTTTGGAGCTGCTGTGGGGCACATGTGGGTCAGATCTATGGGCCAGGAGCTGCTGTGGGGCTGATGTGGGTCAGATCTATAAGGCAGGAGCTGCTGTGGTTAAGATCTATTTGGCAGGATCTGCTGTGGGGCAGATTTAAGTCAGATCTATGGGGCAGGAGCTGCTGTGTGGCAAATGTGGGTCAGATCTATGGGGCAGGAGCTGCTGTGGGTCAGATCTATGGGGCAGGAACAGATGTGGCCCTGATGTTGGTCAGATTTATGGAGCAGGAGCTGCTGTGTTGCAGATGTGGGTCAGTTCTATGGTGCAGGAGCTGCTGTGGGGCAGATATAGGGCATATCTATGGGGCAGGAGCTGCTGTGAGGCTGATGGGTGTTAGATCTATGGGGAGGAGCTGCTGTGGTGCAGATGTGGGTCAGAGCTATGGGGCAGGAGCAGCTGTGGGGCAGAAGTGGGTAAGATCTATCGGGTAGGAGATGGTGTGTGGCAGATGTGGTTCAGATCTATGGTGTAGGAGCTGCTGTGGGGCTGATGTGGGTCAGATCTATGGTGTAGGAGCTGCTGTGAGGCTGATGTGGGTCAGATCTATGGTGCAGGAGCTGCTGTGGTTAAGATCTATTTGGCAGGATCTGCTGTGGGGCAGATTTGGGTGAGATCTATGGGGCAGGAGCTGCAGTGGAGATGATGTACGTCAGATCTATAGGGCAGGAGCTGCTGTGGGGCTGCTGTGGGTCAAATCAATGGGGCAGAGCTGCTCTTGGGAACATGTGGGTCAGATCTATGGGGCAGGAGCTGCTGTGGGGCTGATGTGGGTCAGGTCCTTGGGGCTGAAGCTGCTGTGGGTCATATCTATTGGGCAGCAGCTGCTTTACATATGATGTGTGTCAGATCTATGGGGCAGGAGCTGCTGTGGGGCTGATGTTGGTCTGATCTATGTGGCAGGAGCTGCTGCGGGGCTGATGTGGGACAGATCTATGGGGCAGGAGTTTCTGTGGGGCTGATGTGGGTCAGATCTATGGGGCAGGAGCTGCTGTGGGGCTGATGTGGGTTAGATCTATGGGGCAGGAGCTGTTGTGGGGCTGATGGGGGTAAGATCTATGGGGCAGGAGATGCTGTGGGTCAGATCTATGGGGCAGGAGCTGCTGTGGGGCAGATGTGGGTCAGATCTATGGGTCAGCATCTGCTGTGGGTCTGATGTGGGTCAGATCTATGGGGCAGGAGGTGCTGTGGGGCAGATGTGGGTCAGATCTATGGTGTAGGAGCTGCTGTGGGGCTGATGTGGGTCAGATCTATGGGGCAGGAGCTGCTGTGGTTAAGATCTATTTGGCAGGATCTGCTGTGGGGCAGGTTTGGGTCAGATCTATGGGGCAGGAGCTGCAGTGGAGATGATGTACATCAGATCTATGGGGTAGGAGCTGCTGTGGGGCTGATTTGTGTCAGATCTATGGGGCAGGAGCTGCTGCGGGGCTGATTTGGGTCAGATCTATGGGGCAGGAGCTGCTGTGGGGCTAATGTGGGTTAGATCTATGGGGCAGGAGCTGTTGTGGGGCTGATGGGGGTCAGATCTATGGGGCAGGAGCTACTGTGGGTCAGATTTATGAGTCAGGAGCTGCTGTGTGGCTGATGTGGGTCAGATCTATGGGGCAGGAGCTGCTGTGGGGCATATGTGGGTCAGATCTATATGGCAGCAGCTTCTGTGGGGCACATGTTGGTCAGACCTATGGGGCAGGAGTTGCTGTGGGGCAGATGAGGGACATATCTATGGTGCAAAATCTGCTGTTGGACTGATGTGGGTCAGATCTATGAGTTTGGAGCTGCTGTGGGGCACATGTGGGTCAGATCAATGGGCCAGGAGCTGCTGTGGGTCTGATGTGGGACAGATCTATGGGGCAGGAGCTGCTGTGGGGCTGCTGTGGGTTAGATCTATGGGGCAGGAGCTGTTGTGGGTCATATCTATTGGGCAGCAGCTGCTTTACATATGATGTGTGTCAGATCTATGGGGCCGGAGCTGCAGTGGGGCCGATGGGGGTCAGATCTATGGGGCAGGAGCTACTCTGGGGCTGATGTGGGTCAAATCAATGGGGCAGAGCTGCTCTTGGGAACATGTGGGTCAGATCTATGGGGCAGGAGATGCTGTGGGTCAGATCTATGGGGCAGGAGCTGCTGTGGGGAACATGTGGGTCAGGTCTATGTGGCAGGAGCTGCTGTGGGGCAGATGTGGGTCAGATCTATGGGTCAGCAGCTGCTGTGGGTCTGTTGTGGGTCAGATCTATGGGGCAGGAACAGATGTGGGCCTGATGTTGGTCAGATTTATGGAGCAGGAGCTGCTGTGTTGCAGATGTGGGTCAGATCTATGGGGCCGGAGCTGCAGTGGGGCTGATGGGGGTCAGATCTATGGGGCAGGAGCTGCTGTGCGACAGATGTCGGTCAGATCTATGGGGCAGGAGCTGCTGTGCGACATATGTAGGTCAGATCTATGGGGCAGGATCTGCTGTGGGGCTGATGTGGGTCAGATCTATGGGTCAGCAGCTGCTGTGGGTCTGATGTGGGTCAGATCTATGGGGCAGGAGCTGCTGTGGGGCAGATATTGGTCAGATCTATGGGGCAGGATCTGCTGTGGGGCAGATTTGGGTCAGATCTATGGGGCAGGAGCTGCTGTGGGGCTGATGTGGGTCAGATCTATGGGGCAGGAGCTGCTGTGTGGCAAATGTGGGTCAGATCTATGGGGCAGGAGCTGCTGTGGGTCAGATCTATGGGGCAGGAACAGATGTGGGCCTGATGTTGGTCAGATTTATAGAGCAGGAGCTGCTGTGTTGCAGATGTGGGTCAGATCTATGGTGCAGGAGCTGCTGAGGGGCAGATGTAGGGCTTATCTATGGGGCAGGAGCTGCTGTGAGGCTGATGGGTGTTAGATCTATGAGGAGGAGCTGCTGTGGTGTAGATGTGGGTCAGATCTATGGGGCAGGAGCTGCTGTGTGGCAGATGTGGGTCAGATCTATGGGGCAGGAGCTGCTGTGGTGCTGATGTGGGTTAGATCTATGGGGCAGGATCTGCTGTGGGGCTGATGTGGGTTAGATCTATGGGGCAGGAGCTGTTGTGGGGCTGATGGGGGTAAGATCTATGGGGCAGGAGATGCTGTGGGTCAGATCTATGGGGCAGGAGCTGCTGTGGGGCAGAGGTGGGTCAGATCTATGGGTCAGCATCTGCTGTGGGTCTGATGTGGGTCAGATCTATGGGGCAGGAGGTGCTGTGGGGCAGATGTGGGTCAGATCTATGGTGTAGGAGCTGCTGTGGGGCTGATGTGGCTCAGGTCTATGGGGCAGGAGCTGCTGTGGTTAAGATCTATTTGGCAGGATCTGCTGTGGGGCAGGTTTGGGTCAGATCTATGGGGCAGGAGCTGCAGTGGAGATGATGTACATCAGATCTATGGGGTAGGAGCTGCTGTGGGGCTGATTTGTGTCAGATCTATGGGGCAGGAGCTGCTGCGGGGCTGATTTGGGTCAGATCTATGGGGCAGGAGCTGCTGTGGGGCTGATGTGGGTTAGATCTATGGGGCAGGAGCTGTTGTGGGGCTGATGGGGGTCAGATCTATGGGGCAGGAGCTACTGTGGGTCAGATTTATGAGTCAGGAGCTGCTGTGTGGCTGATGTGGGTCAGATCTATGGGGCAGGAGCTGCTGTGGGGCATATGTGGGTCAGATCTATATGGCAGGAGCTGCTGTGGGGCTGATGTGGGTCAGACCTATGGGGCAGGAGTTGCTGTGGGGCAGATGAGGGACATATCTATGGTGCAAAATCTGCTGTTGGACTGATGTGGGTCAGATCTATGAGTTTGGAGCTGCTGTGGGGCACATGTGGGTCAGATCAATGGGCCAGGAGCTGCTGTGGGTCTGATGTGGGACAGATCTATGGGGCAGGAGCTGCTGTGGGGCTGCTGTGGGTTAGATCTATGGGGCAGGAGCTGTTGTGGGTCATATCTATTGGGCAGCAGCTGCTTTACATATGATGTGTGTCAGATCTATGGGGCCGGAGCTGCAGTGGGGCCGATGGGGGTCAGATCTATGGGGCAGGAGCTACTCTGGGGCTGATGTGGGTCAAATCAATGGGGCAGAGCTGCTCTTGGGAACATGTGGGTCAGATCTATGGGGCTGGAGCTGCTGTGGGGCTGATGTGGGTCAGATCTATGGGGCAGGAGCTGCTGTGGGGCTGATGTGGGTCAGATCTATGGGGCAGGAGATGCTGTGGGTCAGATCTATGGGGCAGGAGCTGCTGTGGGGAACATGTGGGTCAGGTCTATGTGGCAGGAGCTGCTGTGGGGCAGATGTGGGTCAGATCTATGGGTCAGCAGCTGCTGTGGGTCTGCTGTGGGTCAGATCTATGGGGCAGGAACAGATGTGGGCCTGATGTTGGTCAGATTTATGGAGCAGGAGCTGCTGTGTTGCAGATGTGGGTCAGATCTATGGGGCCGGAGCTGCAGTGGGGCTGATGGGGGTCAGATCTATGGGGCAGGAGCTGCTGTGCGACAGATGTCGGTCAGATCTATGGGGCAGGAGCTGCTGTGCGACATATGTGGGTCAGATCTATGGGGCAGGATCTGCTGTGGGGCTGATGTGGGTCAGATCTATGGGTCAGCAGCTGCTGTGGGTCTGATGTGGGTCAGATCTATGGGGCAGGAACAGATGTGGGCCTGATGTTGGTCAGATTTATGGAGCAGGAGCTGCTGTGTTGCAGATGTGGGTCAGATCTATGGGGCAGGAGCTGCTGTGGGGCTGATGTGGGTCAGATCTATGGGGCAGGAGCTGCTGTGTGGCAAATGTGGGTCAGATCTATGGGGCAGGAGCTGCTGTGGGTCAGATCTATGGGGCAGGAACAGATGTGGGCCTGATGTTGGTCAGATTTATAGAGCAGGAGCTGCTGTGTTGCAGATGTGGGTCAGATCTCTGGTGCAGGAGCTGCTGAGGGGCAGATGTAGGGCTTATCTATGGGGCAGGAGCTGCTGTGAGGCTGATGGGTGTTAGATCTATGGGGAGGAGCTGCTGTGGTGTAGATGTGGGTCAGATCTATGGGGCAGGAGCTGCTGTGTGGCAGATGTGGGTCAGATCTATGGGGCAGGATCTGCTGTGGGGCTGATGTGGGAAAGATCTATGGGGCAGGAGCTACTGTGAGGCTGATGTGGGTCAGATCTATGGGGCAGGAGCTGCTGTGGGGCTGTTGTGGGTCAGATCCTTGGGGCTGAAGCTGCTGTGTGTCATATCTATTGGGCAGCAGCTGCTTTACATATGATGTGTGTCAGATCTATGGGGCAGGAGCTGCTGTGGGGCTGATGGGGTCAGATCTATGGGGCAGGAGCTACTGTGGGGCTGATGTTGGTCTGATCTATGGGGCAGGAGCTGCTGTGGGGCAGATGTGGGTCAGAGCTATGGGGCAGGAGCTGCTGTGGGGCAGATGTAGGGCTTATCTATGGGGCAGGAGCTGCTGTGGGGCTGATGTGGGTTAGATCTATGGGGCAGGAGCTACTGTGGGGCTGATGGGGGTCTGATCTATGGGGCAGGAGCTGCTGTGCGACAGATGTGGGTCAGATCTATGGGGCAGGTGCTGCTGTGCGACATATGTGGGTCAGATCTATGGGGCAGGAGATGCATTGGGGCAGATGTGGGTCAGATTAATGGGGCAGGAGTTGCTGTGGGGCTGATGTGTGTCAGATCCTTGGGGCTGAAGCTGCTGTGGGTCATATCTATTGGGCAGCAGCTGCTTTACATATGATGTGTGTCAGATCTATGGGGCAGGAGCTGCTGTGGGGCTGATGTGGGTTAGATCTATGGGGCAGGAGCTGCTGTGGGGCTGATGGGGGTCAGATCTATGGGGCAGGAGCTACTGTGGGGCACATGTGGGTCAGACCTATGGGGCAGAAGCTGAAGAGGGGATTATGTAGGTCAGATCTATGGGGAGGAGTTGCTGTGGGGCAGATGAGGGACATATCTATGGTGCAAAATCTGCAGTTGGACTGATGAGTGTCAGATCTATGAGTTTGGAGCTGCTGTGGGGCACATGTGGGTCAGATCTATGGGCCAGGATCTGCTGCGGGGCTTATTTGGGTCAGATCTATGGGGCAGGAGCTGCTATGGGTCAGATCTATGGGGCAGGAACAGATGTGGGGCTGATGTGGGTCAGATCTATGGGGCAGGAGCTGCTGTGCGACAGATGTGGTTCAGATCTATGGGGCAGGAGCTGCTGTGGGGCTGATGTGGGTCAGGTCCTTGGGGCTGAAGCTGCTGTGGGTCATATCTATTTGGCAGCAGCTGCTTTACATATGATGTGTGTCAGATCTATGGGGCAGGAGCTGCTGTGGGCCTGATGTGGGTTAGATCTACGGGGCAGGAGCTGTTGTGGGGCTGATGGGGGTCAGATCTATGGGGCAGGAGCTACTGTGGGGCTGATGTTGGTCTCATCTATGGGGCAGGAGTTGCGGTGCGACAGATGTGTGTCAGATCTATGGGGCAGGAGCTGCTGTGGGGCTGATGTTGGTCAGATCTATGGGGCAGGAGCTGCTGTGGGTCTGATGTGGGTCAGATCTATGGGGCAGGAGCTGTTGTGGGGCTGATGGGGGTCAGATCTATGGGGCAGGAGATGCTGTGTGTCAGATCTATGGGGCAGGAGCTGCTCTGGGGCAGATGTGGGTCAGATCTATGGGGCAGGAGCTGCTGTGGGTCAGATCTATGGGGCAGGAACAGATGTGGGCCTGATGTTGGTCAGATTTATGGAGCAGGATCTGCTGTGTTGCAGATGTGGGTCAGATCTATGGTGCAGGAGCTGCTTTGGGGCAGATGTAGGGCTTATCTATGGGGCAGGAGCTGCTGTGGTTAAGATCTATGGTGCAGGATCTGCTGTGGGGCAGATTTGGGTCAGATCTATGGGGCAGGAGCTGCTGTGTGGCAAATGTGGGTCAGATCTATGGGGCAGGAGCTGCTGTGGGGCAGATGTAGGGCTTATCTATGGGGCAGGAGCTGCTGTGAGGCTGATGGGTGTTAGATCTATGGGGAGGAGCTGCTGTGGTGCAGATGTGGGTCAGAGCTATGGGGCAGGAGCTGCTGTGTGGCAGATGTGGGTCAGATCTATGGTGTAGGAGCCTCTGTGGGGCTGATGTGGGTCAGATCTATGGTGCAGGAGCTGCTGTGGTTAAGATCTATTTGGCAGGATCTGCTGTGGGGCAGATTTGGGTGAGATCTATGGGGCAGGAGCTGCAGTGGAGATGATGTACGTCAGATCTATGGGGCAGGAGCTGCAGTGGGGCTGCTGTGGGTCAAATCAATGGGGCAGAGCTGCTCTTGGGAACATGTGGGTCAGATCTATGGGGCAGGAGCTGCTGTGGGGCTGATGTGGGTCAGATCTATAGGGCAGGAGCTACTGTGCGACAGATGTGGTTCAGATCTATGGGGCAGGAGCTGCTGTGGGGCTGATGTGGGTCAGATCTATGGGGCAGGAGCTGCTGTGCGACAGATGTGGTTCAGATCTATGGGGCAGGAGCTGCTGTGGGGCTGATGTGGGTCAGGTCCTTGGGGCTGAAGCTGCTGTGGGTCATATCTATTTGGCAGCAGCTGCTTTACATATGATGTGTGTCAGATCTACGGGGCAGGAGCTGTTGTGGGGCTGATGGGGGTCAGATCTATGGGGCAGGAGCTACTGTGGGGCTGATGGGGGTCAGATCTATGGGGCAGGAGCTACTGTGGGGCTGATGTTGGTCTCATCTATGGGGCAGGAGCTGCTGTGCGACAGATGTGTGTCAGATCTATGGGGCAGGAGCTGCTGTGGGGCTGATGTTGGTCTGATCTATGGGGCAGGAGCTGCTGCGGGGCTGATGGGGGTCAGATCTATGGGGCAGGAGCTGCTGTGGGTCTGATGTGGGTCAGATCTATGGGGCAGGAGCTGTTGTGGGGCTGATGGGGGTCAGATCTATAGGGCAGGAGATGCTGTGGGTCAGATCTATGGGGCAGGAGCTGCTGTGGGGCAGATGTGGGTCAGATCTATGGGGCAGGAGCTGCTGTGGGTCAGATCTATGGGGCAGGAACAGATGTGGGCCTGATGTTGGTCAGATTTATGGAGCAGGATCTGTTGTGTTGCAGATGTGGGTCAGATCTATGGTGCAGGAGCTGCTTTGGGGCAGATGTAGGGCATATCTATGGGGCAGGAGCTGCTGTGAGGCTGATGGGTGTTAGATCTATGGGGAGGAGCTGCTGTGGTGCAGATGTGGGTCAGAGCTATGGGGCAGGAGCAGCTGTGGGTCAGAAGTGGGTAAGATCTATGGGGTAGGAGATGGTGTGTGGCAGATGTGGGTCAGATCTATGGTGTAGGAGCTGCTGTGGGGCTGACGTGTGTCAGATCTATGGGGCAGGAGCTGCTGTGGTTAAGATCTATTTGGCAGGATCTGCTGTGCGACAGATTTGAGTCAGATCTATGGGGCAGGAGCTGCAGTGGAGATGATGTACGTCAGATCTATAGGGCAGGAGCTGCTGTGGGGCTGCTGTGGGTTAGATCTATAGGGCAGGAGCTGTTGTGGGTCATATCTATTGGGCAGCAGCTGCTTTACATATGATGTGTGTCAGATCTATGGGGCCGGAGCTGCAGTGGGGCTGATGGGGGTCAGATCTATGGGGCAGGAGCTGCTGTGGGGAACATGTGGGTCAGGTCTATGTGGCAGGAGCTGCTGTGGGGCAGATGTGGGTCAGATCTATGGGTCAGCAGCTGCTGTGGGTCTGCTGTGGGTCAGATCTATGGTGCAGGAACAGATGTGGGCCTGATGTTGGTCAGATTTATGGAGCAGGAGCTGCTGTGTTGCAGATGTGGGTCAGATCTATGGTGCAGGAGCTGCTGTGGGGCAGATGTAGGGCTTATCTATGGGGCAGGAGCTGCTGTGAGGCTGATGGGTGTTAGATCTATGGGGAGGAGCTGCTGTGGTGCAGATGTGGGTCAGTGCTATGGGGCAGGAGCTGCTGTGGGGCAGAAGTGGGTAAGATCTATGGGGTAGGATATGGTGTGTGGCAGATGTAGGTCAGATCTATGGTGTAGGAGCTGCTGTCGGGCTGATGTGGGTCAGATCTATGGGGCAGGAGCTGCTGTGGTTAAGATCTATTTGGCAGGATCTGCTGTGGGGCAGATTTGAGTCAGATCTATGGGGCAGGAGCTGCTGTGGGGCATATGTGGGTCATATCTATATGGCAGGAGCTGCTGTGGGGCACATGTGGGTCAGACCTATGGGGTAGGAGCTGCTCTTGGGAACATGTGGGTCAGATCTATGAGGCAGGAGCTGCTGTGGGGCTGATGTGGGTCAGATCCTTGGGGCTGAAGCTGCTGTGGGTCATATCTATTGGGCAGCAGCTGCTTTACATATGATGTGTGTCAGATCTATGGGGCAGGAGCTGCTGTGGGGCTGATGTGGGTCAGATCTATGGGGCAGGAGCTGTTGTGGGGCTGATGGGGGTCAGATCTATGGGGCAGGAGCTACTGTGGGGCTGTTGGGGGTCAGATCTATGGGGCAGGAGCTACTGTTGCGCTGATGTTGGTCTCATCTATGGGGCAGGAGCTGCTGTGCGACAGATGTGGGTCAGATCTATGAGGCAGGAGCTGCTGTGCGACATATGTGGGTCAGATCTATGGGGCAGGATCTGCTGTGGGGCTGATGTGGGTTAGATCTATGGGGCAGGATCTGCTGTGGGGCTGATGTGGGTCAGATCTATGGGGCAGGAGTTGCTGTGGGGCTGATGTGGGTCAGATCTATGGGGCAGGAGCTGCTGTGGGGCTGATGTGGGTTAGATCTATGGGGCAGGAGCTGTTGTGGGGCTGATGGGGTCAGATCTAAGAGGGCAGGAGCTACTGTGGGGCTGATGTTGGTCTGATCTATAAGGCAGGAGCTGCTGCGGGGCTGATTTGGGTCAGATCTATGGGGCAGGAGCTGCTGTGGGGCTGATATGGGTTAGATCTATGTGGCAGGAGCTGCTGTGGGGCAGATGTGGGTCAGATCTATGGGTCAGCTGCTGCTGTGGGTCAGATCTATGGGGCCGGAGCTGCTGTGGGGAACATGTGGGTCAGGTCTATGGGGCAGGAGCTGCTGTGGGGCAGATGTGGGTCAGATCTATGGGTCAGCATCTGCTGTGGGTCTGATGTGGGTCAGATCTATGGGGCAGGAGGTGCTGTGGGGCAGATGTGGGTTAGATCTATGGGGCAGGAGCTGTTAGGGGATGATGGGGGTCAGATCTATGGGGCAGGAGCTACTGTGGGGCTGATGTTGGTCTGATCTATGGGGCAGGATCTGCTGTGGGGCTGATGTGGGTTAGATCTATGGGGCAGGAGCTGTTGTGGGGCTGATGGGGGTCAGATCTATGGGGCAGGAGCTACTGTGGGTCAGATTTATGAGTCAGGAGCTGCTGTGTGGCTGATGTGGGTCAGATCTATGGAGCAGGAGCTGCTGTGGGGCATATGTGGGTCAGACCTATGGGGCAGAGCTGCTCTTGGGAACATGTGGGTCAGATCTATGGGGCAGGAGCTGTTGTGGGGCTGATGTGGGTCAGATCTATAGGGCAGGAGCTGCTGTGCGACAGATGTGGGTCAGATCTATGGGGCAGGAGCTGCTGTGCGACAGATGTGGGTCAGATCTATGGGGCAGGAGCTGCTGTGGGGCTTATGTGGGTCTGATCCTTGGGGCTGAAGCTGCTGTGGGTCATATCTATTGGGCAGCAGCTGCTTTACATATGATGTGTGTCAGATCTATGGGGCAGGAGCTGCTGTGGGGCTGATGTGGGTCAGATCTATGGGGCAGGAGCTGTTGTGGGGCTGATGTGGGTCAGATCTATGGGGCAGGAGCTACTGTGGGGCTGATGGGAGTCAGATCTATGGGGCAGGAGCTACTGTGGGGCTGATGGGGGTCAGATCTATGGGGCAGGAGCTACTGTGGGGCTGATGTTGGTCTCATCTATGGGGCAGGAGCTGCTGTGCGACAGATGTGGGTCAGATCTATGGGGCAGGTACAGCTGTGCGACATATGTGGGTCAGATCTATGGGGCAGGATCTGCTGTGGGGCTGATGTGGGAAAGATCTATGGGGCAGGAGATGCTTTGGGGCAGATGTGGGTCAGATCTATGGAGCAGGAGCTGCTGTGGGGCTGATGTGTGTCAGATCCTTGGGGCGGAAGCTGCTGTGGTTCATATCTATTGGGCAGCAGCTGCTTTACATATGATGTGTGTCAGATCTATGGGGCAGGAGCTACTGTGGGGCTGATGTTGGTCTGTTCCATGGGGCAGGAGCTGCTGCGGGGCTGATTTGGGTAAGATCTATGGGGCAAGAGCTGTTGTGGGGCTGCTGTGCGTTAGATCTATGGGGCAGGAGCTGTTGTGGGGCTGATGGGGGTCAGATCTATGGGGCAGGAGATGCTGTGGGTCAGATCTATGGGGCAGGCGCTGCTGTGGGGAACATGTGGGTCAGATCTATGGGGCAGGAGCTGCTGTGGTGCAGATGTGGGTCAGATCTATGCGTCAGCAGCTGCTGTGGGTCTGATGTGGGTCAGATCTATGGGGCAGGAGCTGCTTTGGGGCTGATGTGGGTAATATCTATGGGGCAGGAACAGATGTGGGCCTGATGTTGGTCAGATTTATGGAGCAGGAGCTGCTGTGTTGCAGATGTGTGTAAGATCTATGGTGCAGGAGCTGCTGTGGGGCAGATGTGGGTCAGATCTATGGTGTAGGAGCTGCTGTGGGGCTGATGTGGGTCAGATCTATGGGGCAGGAGCTGCTGTGGGGCAGATGTAGGGCTTATCTATGGGGCAGGAGCTGCTGTGAGGCTGATGGGTGTTAGATCTATGGGGAGGAGCTGCTGTGGGGCTGAGTTGGGTCAGAGCTATGGGGCCGGAGCTGCAGTGGGGCCGATGGGGGTCAGATCTATGGGGCAGGAGCTACTGTGGGGCTGATGTGGGTCAAATCAATGGGGCAGAGCTGCTCTTGGGAACATGTGGGTCAGATCTATGGGGCAGGAGCTGCTGTGGGGCTGATGTGGGTCAGATCTATAGGGCAGGAGCTGCTGTGCGACAGATGTGGGTCAGATCTATGGGGCAGGAGCTGCTGTGGGGCTGATGTGGGTCAGATCCTTGGGGCTGAAGCTGCTGCGGGTCATATCTATTGGGCAGCAGCTGCTTTACATATGATGTGTGTCAGATCTATGGGGCAGGAGCTGCTGTGGGGCTGATGTGGGTTAGATCAATGGGGCAGGAGCTGTTGTGGGGCTGATGGGGGTCAGATCTATGGGGCAGGAGCTACTGTGGGTCTGATGGGGGTCAGATCTATGGGGCAGGAGCTACTGTGGGGCTGATGTTGGTCTCATCTATGGGGCAGGAGATGCTTTGGGGCAGATGTGTGTGGGAATACAAGAAAAGCTGTTCAGAGCAGCAGCTGTGGAGCAAGATAAACAGCATGGGAACCAAGGACACCTCTGCAAGGAGAAGAAGAGTCTCACAGCTCTGATTGGTTATGTGCCTGCATGGACAGTTGAAAAGTGTTTTGTAGAATGCTTTGTTGACATGTAAGATGTTTGGGAAAGTTGTAAGGGCGGATGGGAAAGTTAGAAAATAACAACTTGTGAAGGTATATAAGGGATGTGAGAACTTGTAATAAACGATTTGGATCGTTCACATCTGAGTCCGTGCCGAGTCGCTGCAAATGGCGCCCACAACGTGGAGCAAATCAACCCGCGGCTGAGCGAGCCCGGTCCGGCAGCGTCGCCCGACTGAACTTCGGAGAGACTGTTTCGCGCGCACCCGCACCGTTCTGCAGGACAGAAGGTGAGCAGTCGGGAACTATGGGGAGCTCACTAACGAAGGAGCAGAAAGTAAATCTCGAAGTATTGCGGTCAGTGTTACCATATCAGGATAAGACTGTGTCTACTAAAGCATTAGCTACTCTTCTTAAATGGATAAGCAAAAATGTCCCTGAATTTCCAAAAACTGAGTTCTCTCTCGATGGAGAACTTTGGGACAAAATCGGCTCAAAACTCTACGAGGCTTCTCTCGCTAAAGACAGAAAGGCTGCTAAGCTGTTGCCCGTTTGGAGCCGGATAATGGAAGGGATTAAGCAATCACGACGGGAAAGAATTTATTCCGACCATTCCCTGCCGCCCTCCGTCCCAACCCCGCCGCTGCCTCTCGCTGCGGGAAGCGGCCCGTGCCCGGATCCGACCGGCGGCTCCGACCCCTCCCCGATTCGGGGAGACGAGGGGCCGCGGCCGCCCCCCTTCGCGCTCCCGCCGTTCGCTCCTCCCCCGACGTTCGCCGCGTTGCCGCCCTCTACGGCGCCCTCGCCCTTCGCTCCGCCTACGACGTTCGTCGCGCCGCTTCTGCCCTCCTCCCCCCGCACGTCATGCGCTGCTGCGTCTGTGCAGCCGGCGTGTAACGTGGTTAAAGACACGGACGGATCGAAACCAGGGGATCGTTGT
This sequence comes from Coturnix japonica, assembly GCF_054131305.1. Lineage (NCBI taxonomy): Eukaryota > Metazoa > Chordata > Aves > Galliformes > Phasianidae > Coturnix > Coturnix japonica. The sequence goes on from NC_140684.1 coordinate 476,530, forward strand.
GACCCCGGTCCAGAAGATCCAGAAAGAGAATCGGACGCATTTCCTCCTGATGATACTTTGAAGGAAGCAGGAATGACAAATTTCCCTACAGCGTACTGTGATGTCTTAGAGCAATGCAAAAAAGAAACAATATTAAGAAGTAATGCTGACACGTTGCAGACCTTTCCTAATCAGGTCCCCCGTTTGGAATCTCTGCCTTATGAGGCACTGAAGGAGCTAAGGGAGTCAGTGAGAACATTCGGAGTTCAGTCAGCCTTTACATACAATCTTTTGGTTACAAACAGTGACAGTTACGCTATGACCCCTCACGATTGGAAAACTGTGTTAAGAATGATCCTCTCTCCTATGCAATACACCGTGTTTATGACTGAATATCAGCTACATAATTTGACTGATAGCTCTTTGCCTCAGACTCGGACAAATCCATGTGGCACAGCACCTCTTCAACTGTGTCAGACAGATGTCACTCACGTTCCTGAATTTGGCCGTCTAAAATATGCACGTGTAACAATAGATACTCATTCTTCTTACGTATTTTCCACAGCACATACAGGTGAATGCAGTCTCAAGATTTAGAGTTTAAGGCATTAGCTAGGATGTTGTGTGCTTCTTCTATTTTAGTAATAGATCAGATGTGTATTAAACAGGATTTGATCTAATCAATGCTAGAATCTACAGGAATAGCTCTTTTAATGTTTTAGTACTGTTTGGTTATGATGTTATTAGCCTATTAATTAGCTTTTCTTAATTTGCAAAGACAAAACCTGGAAAGGAATTCTAGACAAAGAGATGACCCTGTATCATAGAACGGATACCTCTTTTACATCCAATTAATTGGGATCTGAAAATATAACCATGCATCATTTTAGACAAAAGTGCACGCTAATAGAACTAAATTTGATGGTTTATTCTGTTTTCCAAGCAGGTGTTCCACTTGGGCTCTATATCACGCACTGGCCATGCGGATGTGGTGTACAACTGGAAGAAATCCTTCAGACCCTGAATGCAGGAGAGAATCTGTGATGGGTGAGAGAGGAAAGGTGCACCTTGAAGCAGGGGACGCCCTGCTGGCACTACCTGTCACATCCACCACCAACATGGCTTGCTGTTTCTCAAGGGTCAATAAGTAATAATGCCCTTAGTGATACTCTAGTACATTTGTCCTCTAAAATTGGTTCTATTTGACATGCTATTTCATTAAATTGTGCGATCATTATTCAATTATTAGCCCAGATAACTCAGTTGGTAGAGCATGGTTATGAACATCTTAAAAGCATTTACTGCACAAATTTTAGTGGTCATTAAAAATCAATATATCAGAGTATATAAAAATTGAAGCCTTTTCCTGATCAGTTACGGATTAACACAATGGGACCCTCATGGATTTATTTTCAGGTTGCAGAAACTTAGGTTGCAGTACAAACATGTTTGTTCTTTTTAGTGGGTTTAACAGTAATGCTGTTATGTTGTATTTGACTTGTCTCTTTTTTCACTTTTAGAGTATTGTCAATCGAGGCCTTGATTGAGTTATAATGATTATGTTATTAATATAATTAGTGTTATTATTTTATAGTATGGTAGTAGCTTGTCAATAAACAAAAAAGGGGGAATTGTGGGAATACAAGAAAAGCTGTTCAGAGCAGCAGCTGTGGAGCAAGATAAACAGCATGGGAACCAAGGACACCTCTGCAAGGAGAAGAAGAGTCTCACAGCTCTGATTGGTTATGTGCCTGCATGGACAGTTGAAAAGTGTTTTGTAGAATGCTTTGTTGACATGTAAGATGTTTGGGAAAGTTGTAAGGGCGGATGGGAAAGTTAGAAAATAACAACTTGTGAAGGTATATAAGGGATGTGAGAACTTGTAATAAACGATTTGGATCGTTCACATCTGAGTCCGTGCCGAGTCGCTGCAGATGTGTGTCAGATCTATGGGGCAGGAGCTGCTGTGGGGCAGATGTGGGTTAGATCTATTGGGCAGGAGATGTTGTGGGGCTGATGGGGTCAGATCTATGGGGCAGGAGCTACTGTGGGGTTGATGTTGGTGTGATCTATGGGGCAGGAGCTGCTGTGGGGCAGATGTGGGTTAGATCTATGGGGCAGGAGCTGTTGTGGGGCTGATGGGGGTCAGATCTATGGGGCAGGAGATGCTGTGTGTCAGATCTATGGGGCAGGAGCTGCTGTGGGGAACATGTGGGTCAGGTCTATGGGGCAGGAGCTGCTGTGGGGCAGATGTGGGTCAGTTCTATGGGTCAGCAGCTTCTGTGGGTCTGATGTGTGTCAGATCTATGGGGCAGGAGCTGCTGTGGGTCTGTTGTGGGTCAGATCTATGGGGCAGAAGCTGCTGTGGGGCTGATGTGGGTCAGATCTATGGGTCAGCAGCTGCTGTGGGGCAGATGTGGGTCAGATCTATGGGTCAGCAGCTGCTGTGGGTCTGATGTGGGTCAGATCTATGGGGCAGGAGCTGCTGTGGGGCTGCTGTGGGTCATATCTATGGGGCAGGAACAGATGTGGGCCTGATGTTGGTCAGATTTATGGAGCAGGAGCTGCTGTGTTGCAGATGTGGGTCAGATCTATGGGGCCGGAGCTGCAGTGGGGCTGATGGGGGTCAGATTTATGGGGCAGGAGCTACTCTGGGGCTGATGTGGGTCAAATCAATGGGGCAGAGCTGCTCTTGGGAACATGTGGGTCAGATCTATGGGGCAGGAGCTGCTGTGCGACAGATGTCGGTCAGATCTATGGGGCAGGAGCTGCTGTGCGACATATGTGGGTCAGATCTATGGGGCAGGATCTGCTGTGGGGCTGATGTGGGACAGATCTATGGGTCAGCAGCTGCTGTGGGTCTGATGTGGGTCAGATCTATGGGGCAGGAGCTGCTGTGGGGCAGATATGGGTCAGATCTATGGGGCAGGATCTGCTGTGGGGCAGATTTGGGTCAGATCTATGGGGCAGGAGCTGCTGTGGGGCTGATGTGGGTCAGATCTATGGGGCAGGAGCTGCTGTGTGGCAAATGTGGGTCAGATCTATGGGGCAGGAGCTGCTGTGGGTCAGATCTATGGGGCAGGAACAGATGTGGGCCTGATGTTGGTCAGATTTATAGAGCAGGAGCTGCTGTGTTGCAGATGTGGGTCAGATCTATGGTGCAGGAGCTGCTGTGGGGCAGATGTAGGGCATATCTATGGGGCAGGAGCTGCTGTGAGGCTGATGGGTGTTAGATCTATGGGGAGGAGCTGCTGTGGTGTAGATGTGGGTCAGATCTATGGGGCAGGAGCTGCTGTGGGGCTGATGTGGGTTAGATCTATGGGGCAGGAGCTGCTGTGTGGCAGATGTGGGTCAGATCTATGGGGCAGGAGCTGCTGTGGGGCTGATGTGTGTCAGATCCTTGGGGCGGAAGCTGCTGTGGGTCATATCTATTGGGCAGCATCTGCTTTACATATGATGTGTGTCAGATCTATGGGGCAGGAGCTGCTGTGGGGCTGCTGTGGGTCAGATCTATGGGGCAGGAGCTGTTGTGGGTCATATCTATTGGGCAGCAGCTGCTTTACATATGATGTGTGTCAGATCTATGGGGCAGGAGCTGCTGTGGGGCTGATGTGGGTTAGATCTATGTGGCAGGAGCTGTTGTGGGGGTGATGGGGTCAGATCTATGGGGCAGGAGCTACTGTGGGGCTGATGTTAGTCTGTTCTATGGGGCAGGAGCTGCTGCGGGGCTGATTTGGGTAAGATCTATGGGGCAGGAGCTGCTGTGGGGCTTATGTGCGTTAGATCTAAGGGGCAGGAGCTGTTGTGGGGCTGATGGGGGTCAGATCTATGGGGCAGGAGATGCTGTGGGTCAGATCTATGGGGCAGGAGCTGCTGTGGGGAACATGTGGGTCAGGTCTATGGGGCAGGAGCTGCTGTTGGGAAGATGTGGGTCAGATCTATGCGTCAGCAGCTGCTGTGGGTCTGATGTGGGTCAGATCTATGGGGCAGGAGCTGCTGTGGGGCTGATGTGGGTAATATCTATGGGGCAGGAACAGATGTGGGCCTGATGTTGGTCACTTATATGGAGCAGGAGCTGCTGTGTTGCAGATGTGGGTAAGATCTATGGTGCAGGAGCTGCTGTGGGGCTGATGTGGGTCAGATCTATGGGGCAGGAGCTGCTGTGGTTAAGATCTATTTGGCAGGATCTGCTTTGGGGCAGATTTGGATCAGATCTATAGGGCAGGAGCTGCTGTGGGGCAAATGTGGGTCAGATCTATGTGGCAGGTGCTGCTGTGGGTCAGATCTATGGGGCAGGAACAGATGTGGGCCTGATGTTGGTCAGATTTATGGAGCAGGAGCTGCTGTGTTGCAGATGTGGGTCAGATCTATGGTGCAGGAGCTGCTGTGGGGCAGATGTAGGGCTTATCTATGGGGCAGGAGCTGCTGTGAGGCTGATGGGTGTTAGATCTATGGGGAGGAGCTGCTGTGGTGCAGATGTGGGTCAGAGCTATGGGGTAGGAGCTGCTGTGGGGCAGATGTAGGGCTTATCTATGGGGCAGGAGCTGCTGTTGGGCTGATGTGGGTTAGATCTATTGGGCAGGAGCTGTTGTGGGGCTGATGGGGGTCAGATCTATGGGGCAGGAGCTACTGTGGGGCTGATGGGGGTCTGATCTATGGGGCAGGAGCTGCTGTGCGACAGATGTGGGTCAGATCTATGGGGCAGGTTCTGCTGTGCGACATATGTGGGTCAGATCTATGGGGCAGGATCTGCTGTGGGGCTGATGTGGGAAAGATCTATGGGGCAGGAGATGCTTTGGGGCAGATGTGGGTCAGATCTATGGGGCAGGAGTTGCTGTGGGGCTGATGTGTGTCAGATCCTTGGGGCTGAAGCTGCTGAGGGTCATATCTATTGGGCAGCAGCTGCTTTACATATGATGTGTGTCAGATCTATGGGGCAGGAGCTGTTGTGGGGCTGATGGGGGTCAGATCTATGGGGCAGGAGCTACTGTGGAACACATGTGGGTCAGACCTATGGGGCAGAAGCTGCAGTGGGGATGATGTAGGTCAGATCTATGGGGCAGGAGTGGTTGTGGGGCAGATGAGGGACATATCTATGGTGCAAAATCTGCTGTTGGACTGATGTGGGTCAGATCTATGGGCCAGGAGCTGCTGCGGGGCTTATTTGGGTCAGATCTATGGGGCAGGAGCTGCTGTGGGTCAGATCTATGGGGCAGGAACAGATGTGGGCCTGATGTTGGTCAGTTTTATGGAGCAGGAGCTGCTGTGTTGCAGATGTGGGTCAGATCTATGGTGCAGGAGCTGCTGTGGGGCAGATGTAGGGCTTATCTATGGGGCAGGAGCTGCTGTGAGGCTGATGGGTGTTAGATCTATGGGGAGGAGCTGCTGTGGGGCTGATGTGGGTCAGAGCTATGGGGCCGGAGCTGCTGTGTGGCAGATGTGGGTCAGATCTATGGGGCAGGAGCTGCTGTGTGGCAGATGTGGGTCAGATCTATGGTGTAGGAGCTGCTGTGGGGCTGATGTGGGTCAGATCTATGGGGCAGGTGCTGCTGTGCGACATATGTGGGTCAGATCTATGGGGCAGGATCTGCTGTGGGGCTGATGTGGGAAAGATCTATTGGGCAGGAGATGCTTTGGGGCAGATGTGGGTCAGATCTATGGGGCAGGAGTTGCTCTGGGGCTGATGTGTGTCAGATCCTTGGGGCTGAAGCTGCTGTGGGTCATATCTATTGGGCAGCAGCTGCTTTACATATGATGTGTGTCAGATCTATGGGGCAGGAGCTGCTGTGGGGCTGATGTGGGTCAGATCTATGGGGCAGGAGCTGTTGTGGGGCTGATGGGGGTCAGATCTATGGGGCAGGAGCTACTGTGGGGCACATGTGGGTCAGACCTATGGGGCAGAAGCTGAAGAGGGGATGATGTAGGTCAGATCTATGGTGCAGGAGCTGCTGTGGGGCAGATGTAGGGCATATCTATGGGGCAGGAGCTGCTGTGAGGCTGATGGGTGTTAGATCTATGGGGAGGAGCTGCTGTGGTGCAGATGTGGGTCAGAGCTATGGGGCAGGAGCTGCTGTGGGTCAGAAGTGGGTAAGATCTATCGGGTAGGAGATGGTGTGTGGCAGATGTGGGTCAGATCTATGGTGTAGGAGCTGCTGTGGGGCTGATGTGGGTCAGATCTATGGGGCAGGAGCTGCTGTGGTTAAGATCTATGGTGCAGGATCTGCTGTGGGGCAGATTTGGGTCAGATCTATGGGGCAGGAGCTGCTGTGTGGCAAATGTGGGTCAGATCTATGGGTCAGGAGCTGCTGTGGGGCAGATGTCGGGCATATCTATGGTGCAGGAGCTGCTGTGAGGCTGATGGGTGTCAGATCTATGGGGCAGGAGCTGCTGTGTGGCAGATGTGGGTCAGATCTATGGTGTAGGAGCTGCTGTGGGGCTGATGTGGGTCTGATCTATGGGGCAGGAGCTGCTGTGGTTAAGATCTATTTGGCAGGATCTGCTGTGGGGCAGATTTGGGTGAGGTCTATGGGGCAGGAGCTGCAGTGGAGATGATGTACGTCAGATCTATGGGGCAGGAGCTGCTGTGGGGCTGCTGTGGGTCAAATCAATGGGGCAGAGCTGCTCTTGGGAACATGTGGGTCAGATCTATGGGGCAGGAGCTGCTGTGGGGCTGATGTGGGTCAGATCTATAGGGCAGGAGCTGCTGTGCGACAGATGTGGTTCAGATCTATGGGGCAGGAGCTGCTGTGGGGCTGATGTGGGTCAGATCTATGGGGCAGGAGCTGCAGTGGAGATGATGTACATCAGATCTATGGGGTAGGAGCTGCTGTGGGGCTGTTGTGGGTAAGATCTATGGGGCAGGAGCTGTTGTGGGTCATATCTATTGGGCAGCAGCTGCTTTACATATGATGTGTGTCAGATCTATGGGGCCGGAGCTGCAGTGGGGCTGATGGGGGTCAGATCTCTGGGGCAGGAGCTACTGTGGGGCTGATGTGGGTCAAATCAATGGGGCAGAGCTGCTCTTGGGAACATGTGTGTCAGATCTATGGGGCAGGAGCTGCTGTGGGGCTGATGTGGGTTAGATCTATGGGGCAGGAGCTGTTGTGGGGCTGATGGGGGTCAGATCTATGGGGCAGGAGCTACTGTGGGTCAGATTTATGAGTCAGGAGCTGCTGTGGGGCTGATGTGGGTCAGATCTATGGAGCAGGAGCTGCTGTGGGGCATATGTGGGTCAGACCTATGGGGCAGAGCTGCTCATGGGAACATGTGGGTCAGATCTATGGGGCAGGAGCTGCTGTGGGGCTGATGTGGGTCAGATCTATAGGGCAGGAGCTGCTGTGCGACAGATGTGGGTCAGATCTATGGGGCAGGAGCTGCTGTGCGACAGATGTGGGTCAGATCTATGGGGCAGGAGCTGCTGTGGGGCTGATGTGGGTCAGATCCTTGGGGCTGAAGCTGCTGTGGGTCATATCTATTGGGCAGCAGCTGCTTTACATATGATGTGTGTCAGATCTATGGGGCAGGAGCTGCTGTGGGGCTGATGTGGGTCAGATCTATGGGGCAGGAGCTGTTGTGGGGCATATGTGGGTCAGATCTATGGGGCAGGAGCTACTGTGGGGCTGATGTTGGTCTCATCTATGGGGCAGGAGCTGCTGTGCGACATATTTGGGTCAGATCTATGGGGCAGGATCTGCTGTGGGGCTGATGTGGGAAAGATCTATGGGGCAGGAGATGCTTTGGGGCAGATGTGGGTCAGATCTATGGGGCAGGAGCTGCTGTGGGGCTGATGTGTGTCAGATCCTTGGGGCGGAAGCTGCTGTGGGTCATATCTATTGGGCAGCATCTGCTTTACATATGATGTGTGTCAGATCTATGGGGCAGGAGCTGCTGTGGGGCTGCTGTGGGTCAGATCTATGGGGCAGGAGCTGTTGTGGGTCATATCTATTGGGCAGCACCTGCTTTACATATGATGTGTGTCAGATCTATGGGGCAGGAGCTGCTGTGGGGCTGATGTGGGTTAGATCTATGTGGCAGGAGCTGTTGTGGGGCTGATGGGGTCAGATCTATGGGGCAGGAGCTACTGTGGGGCTGATGTTGGTCTGTTCTATGGGGCAGGAGCTGCTGCGGGGCTGATTTGTGTAAGATCTATGGGGCAGGAGCTGCTGTGGGGCTGATGTGCGTTAGATCTAAGGGGCAGGAGCTGTTGTGGGGCTGATGGGGGTCAGATCTATGGGGCAGGAGATGCTGTGGGTCAGATCTATGGGGCAGGAGCTGCTGTGGGGAACATGTGGGTCAGGTATATGGGGCAGGAGCTGCTGTTGGGCAGATGTGGGTCAGATCTATGCGTCAGCAGCTGCTGTGGGTCTGATGTGGGTCAGATCTATGGGGCAGGAGCTGCTGTGGGGCTGATGTGGGTAATATCTATGGGGCAGGAACAGATGTGGGCCTGATGTTGGTCATTTATATGGAGCAGGAGCTGCTGTGTTGCAGATGTGGGTAAGATCTATGGTGCAGGAGCTGCTGTGGGGCTGATGTGGGTCAGATCTATGGGGCAGGAGCTGCTGTGGTTAAGATCTATTTGGCAGGATCTGCTGTGGGGCAGATTTGGATCAGATCTATAGGGCAGGAGCTGCTGTGGGGCAAATGTGGGTCAGATCTATGTGGCAGGTGCTGCTGTGGGTCAGATCTATGGGGCAGGAACAGATGTGGGCCTGATGTTGGTCAGATTTATGGAGCAGGAGCTGCTGTGTTGCAGATGTGGGTCAGATCTATGGTGCAGGAGCTGCTGTGGGGCAGATGTAGGGCTTATCTATGGGGCAGGAGCTGCTGTGAGGCTGATGGGTGTTAGATCTATGGGGAGGAGCTGCTGTGGTGCAGATGTGGGTCAGAGCTATGGGGCAGGAGCTGATGTGGGGCAGATGTAGGGCTTATCTATGGGGCAGGAGCTGCTGTGGGGCTGATGTGGGTTAGATCTATGGGGCAGGAGCTGTTGTGGGGCTGATGGGGGTCAGATCTATGGGGCAGGAGCTACTGTGGGGCTGATGGGGGTCTGATCTATGGGGCAGGAGCTGCTGTGCGACAGATGTGGGTCAGATCTATGGGGCAGGTTCTGCTGTGCGACATATGTGGGTCAGATCTATGGGGCAGGATCTGCTGTGGGGCTGATGTGGGAAAGATCTATGGGGCAGGAGTTGCTTTGGGGCAGATGTGGGTCAGATCTATGGGGCAGGAGTTGCTGTGGGGCTGATGTGTTTCAGATCCTTGGGGCTGAAGCTGCTGTGGGTCATATCTATTGGGCAGCAGCTGCTTTACATATGATGTGTGTCAGATCTTTGGGGCAGGAGCTGTTGTGGGGCTGATGGGGGTCAGATCTATGGGGCAGGAGCTACTGTGGAACACATGTGGGTCAGACCTATGGGGCAGAAGCTGCAGAGGGGATGATGTAGGTCAGATCTATGGGGCAGGAGTGGTTGTGGGGCAGATGAGGGACATATCTATGGTGCAAAATCTGCTGTTGGACTGATGTGGGTCAGATCTCTGAGTTTGGAGCTGATGTGGGGCACATGTGGGTCAGATCTATGGGCCAGGAGCTGCTGCGGGGCTTATTTGGGTCAGATCTATGGGGCAGGAGCTGCTGTGGGTCAGATCTATGGGGCAGGAACAGATGTGGGCCTGATGTTGGTCAGATTTATGGAGCAGGATCTGCTGTGTTGCAGATGTGGGTCAGATCTATGGTGCAGGAGCTGCTGTGGGGCAGATGTAGGGCTTATCTATGGGGCAGGAGCTGCTGTGAGGCTGATGGGTGTTAGATCTATGGGGAGGAGCTGCTGTGGGGCTGATGTGGGTCAGAGCTAAGGGGCCGGAGCTGCTGTGTGGCAGATGTGGGTCAGATCTATGGGGCAGGAGCTGCTGTGTGGCAGATGTGGGTCAGATCTATGGTGTAGGAGCTGCTGTGGGGCTGATGTGGGTCAGATCTATGGGGCAGGTGCTGCTGTGCGACATATGTGGGTCAGATCTATGGGGCAGGATCTGCTGTGGGGCTGATGTGGGAAAGATCTATTGGGCAGGAGATGCTTTGGGGCAGATGTGGGTCAGATCTATGGGGCAGGAGTTGCTCTGGGGCTGATGTGTGTCAGATTCTTGGGGCTGAAGCTGCTGTGGGTCATATCTATTGGGCAGCAGCTGCTTTACATATGATGTGTGTCAGATCTATGGGGCAGGAGCTGCTGTGGGGCTGATGTGGGTCAGATCTATGGGGCAGGAGCTGCTGTGGGGCTGATGTGGGTTAGATCTATGGGGCAGGAGCTGTTGTGGGGCTGATGGGGGTCAGATCTATGGGGCAGGAGCTACTGTGGGGCACATATGGGTCAGACCTATGGGGCAGAAGCTGAAGAGGGGATGATGTAGGTCAGATCTATGGTGCAGGAGCTGCTGTGGGGCAGATATAGGGCATATCTATGGGGCAGGAGCTGCTGTGAGGCTGATGTGTGTTAGATCTATGGGGAGGAGCTGCTGTGGTGCAGATGTGTGTCAGAGCTATGGGGCAGGAGCTGCTGTGGGGCAGAAGTGGGTAAGATCTATCGGGTAGGAGATGGTGTGTGGCAGATGTGGGTCACATCTATGGGTCAGGAGCTGCTGTGGGGCAGATGTAGGGCATATCTATGGGGCAGGAGCTGCTGTGAGGCTGATGGGTGTTAGATCTATGGGGAGGAGCTGCTGTGGTGCAGATGTGGGTCAGAGCTATGGGGCAGGAGCTGCTGTGGGGCTTATGTGGGTCTGATCTATGGGGCAGGAGCTGCTGTGGTTAAGATCTATTTGGCAGGATCTGCTGTGGGGCAGATTTGGGTGAGATCTATGGGGCAGGAGCTGCAGTGGAGATGATGTACGTCAGATCTATGGGGCAGGAGCTGCTGTGGGGCTGCTGTGGGTCAAATCAATGGGGCAGAGCTGCTCTTGGGAACATGTGGGTCAGATCTATGGGGCAGGAGCTGCTGTGGGGCTGATGTGGGTCAGATCTATAGGGCAGGAGCTGCTGTGCGACAGATGTGGTTCAGATCTATGGGGCAGGAGCTGCTGTGGGGCTGATGTGGGTCAGGTCCTTGGGGCTGAAGCTGCTGTGGGTCATATCTATTGGGCAGCAGCTGCTTTACATATGATGTGTGTCAGATCTATGGGGCAGGAGCTGCTGTGGGGCTGATGTGGGTTAGATCTACGGGGCAGGAGCGGTTGTGGGGCTGATGGGGGTCAGATCTATGGGGCAGGAGCTACTGTGGGGCTGATGGGGGTCAGATCTATGGGGCAGGAGCTACTGTGGGGCTGATGTTGGTCTCTTCTATGGGGCAGGAGCTGCTGTGCGACAGATGTGTGTCAGATCTATGGGGCAGGTGCTGCTGTGCGACATATGTGTGTCAGATCTATGGGGCAGGATCTGCTGTGGGGCTGATGTGGGAAAGGTCTATGGGGCAGGAGCTGCTGTGGGGCTGATGTGGGTCAGATCCTTGGGGCTGAAGCTGCTGTGGGTCACATCTAATGGGCAGCAGCTGCTTTACATATGATGTGTGTCAGATCTATGGGGCAGGAGCTGCTCTGGGGCTGATGTTGGTCTGATCTATGGGGCAGGAGCTGCTGCGGGGCTGATGGGGGTCAGATCTATGGGGCAGGAGCTGCTGTGGGGCTGATGTGGGTCAGATCTATGGGGCAGGAGCTGTTGTGGGGCTGATGGGGGTCAGATCTATGGGGCAGGAGATGCTGTGGGTCAGATCTATGGGGCAGGAGCTGCTGTGGGGCAGATGTGGGTCAGATCTATGGGGCAGGAGCTGCTGTGGGTCAGATCTATGGTGCAGGAACAGATGTGGGCCTGATGTTGGTCAGATTTATGGAGCAGGAGCTGCTGTGTTGCAGATGTGGGTCAGATCTATGGTGCAGGAGCTGCTGTGGGGCAGATGCAGGGCATATCTATGGGGCAGGAGCTGCTGTGAGGCTGATGGGTGTTAGATCTATGGGGAGGAGCTGCTGAGGTGCAGATGTGGGTCAGACCTATGGGGCAGGAGCTGCTCTTGGGAACATGTGGGTCAGATCTATGGGGCAGGAGCTGCTGTGGGGCTGATGTGGGTCAGATCCTTGGGGCTGAAGCTGCTGTGGGTCATATCTATTGGGCAGCAGCTGCTTTACATATGATGTGTGTCAGATCTATGGGGCAGGAGCTGCTGTGGGGCTGATGTGGGTCAGATCTATGGGGCAGGAGCTGTTGTGGGGCTGATGGGGGTCAGATCTATGGGGCAGGAGCTGCTGTGGGGCTGATGTGGGTCAGATCTATGGGGCAGGAACAGATGTGTGCCTGATGTTGGTCAGATTTATGGAGCAGGAGCTGCTGTGTTGCAGATGTGGGTCAGATCTATGGTGCAGGAGCTGCTGTGGGGCAGATGTAAAGCAAATCTATGGGGCAGGAGCTGCTGTGGGGCTGATGGGTGTTAGATCTATGGGGAGGAGCTGCTGTGGTGCAGATGTGGGTCAGAGCTATGGGGCAGGAGCTGCTGTGGGGCAGAAGTGGGTAAGATCTATGGGGTAGGAGATGGTGTGTGGCAGATGTGGGTCAGATCTATGGTGTAGGAGCTGCTGTGGGGCTGATGTGGGTCAGATCTATGGGGCAGGAGCTGCTGTGGTTAAGATCTATTTGGCAGGATCTGCTGTGGGGCAGATTTGGGTCAGATCTATGGGGCAGGAGCTGCAGTGGAGATGATGTACATCAGATCTATGGGGTAGGAGCTGCTGTGGGGCTGCTGTGGGTTAGATCTATGGGGCAGGAGCTGCTGTGGGGATTATGTGGGTCAGATCTATGGGGCAGGAGCTCCTGTGGGGCTGATGGGAGTCAGATCTATGGGGCAGGAGCTACTGTGGGGCTGATGGGGGTCAGATCTATGGGGCAGGAGCTCCTGTGGGGCTGATGGGAGTCAGATCTATGGGGCAGGAGCTCCTGTGGGGCTGATGGGGGTCAGATCTATGGGGCAGGAGCTACTGTGGGGCTGATGGAGGTCAGATCTATGGGGCAGGAGCTACTGTGGGGCTGATGTTGGTCTCATCTATGGTGCAGGAGCTGCTGTGCGACAGATGTGGGTCAGATCTATGGGGCAGGTACTGCTGTGCGACATATGTGGGTCAGAACTATGGGGCAGGAGCTACTGTGGGGCACATGTGGGTCAGACCTATGGGGCAGAAGCTGCAGAGGGGATGATGTAGGTCAGATCTATGGGGCAGGAGTTGCTGTGGGGCAGATGAGGGACATATCTATGTTGCAAAATCTGCTGTTGGACTGATGTGGGTCAGATCTATGAGTTTGGAGCTGCTGTGGGGCACATGTGGGTCAGATCTATGGGCCAGGAGCTGCTGTGGGGCTGATGTGGGTCAGATCTATAAGGCAGGAGCTGCTGTGGTTAAGATCTATTTGGCAGGATCTGCTGTGGGGCAGATTTGGGTCAGATCTATGGGGCAGGAGCTGCTGTGTGGCAAATGTGGGTCAGATCTATGGGGCAGGAGCTGCTGTGGGTCAGATCTATGGGGCAGGAACAGATGTGGGCCTGATGTTGGTCAGATTTATGGAGCAGGAGCAGCTGTGTTGCAGATGTTGGTCAGATCTATGGTGCAGGAGCTGCTGTGGGGCAGATATAGGGCATATCTATGGGGCAGGAGCTGCTGTGAGGCTGATGGGTGTTAGATCTATGGGGAGGAGCTGCTGTGGTGCAGATGTGGGTCAGAGCTATGGGGCAGGAGCTGCTGTGGGGCTGATGTGGGTCAGATCCTTGGGGCTGAAGCTGCTGTGGGTCATATCTATTGGGCAGCAGCTGCTTTACATATGATGTGTGTCAGATCTATGGGGCCGGAGCTGCAGTGGGGCCGATGGGGGTCAGATCTATGGGGCAGGAGCTACTGTGGGGCTGATTTGGGTCAAATCAATGGGGCAGAGCTGCTCTTGGGAACATGTGGGTCAGATCTATGGGGCAGGAGCTGCTGTGGGGCTGATGTGGGTCAGATCTATAGGGCAGGAGCTGCTGTGCGACAGATGTGGGTCAGAGCTATGGGGCAGGAGCTGCTGTGGGGCAGATGTAGGGCTTATCTATGGGGCAGGAGCTGCTGTGGGGCTGATGTGGGTTAGATCTATGGGGCAGGAGCTGTTGTGGGGCTGATGGGGGTCAGATCTATGGGGCAGGAGCTACTGTGGGTCAGATTTATGAGTCAGGAGCTGCTGTGTGGCTGATGTGGGTCATATCTATGGGGCAGGAGCTGCTGTGGGGCATATGTGGGTCAGATCTATATGGCAGCAGCTGCTGTGGGGCACATGTGGGTCAGACCTATGGGGCAGGAGTTGCTGTGGGGCAGATGAGGGACATATCTATGGTGCAAAATCTGCTGTTGGACTGATGTGGGTCAGATCTATGAGTTTGGAGCTGCTGTGGGGCACATGTGGGTCAGATCAATGGGCCAGGAGCTGCTGTGGGTTAGATCTATGGGGCAGGAGCTGTTGTGCGTCATATCTATTGGGCAGCAGCTGCTTTACATATGATGTGTGTCAGATCTATGGGGCCGGAGCTGCAGTGGGGCCGATGGGGGTCAGATCTATGGGGCAGGAGCTACTCTGGGGCTGATGTAGGTCAAATCAATGGGGCAGAGCTGCTCTTGGGAACATGTGGGTCAGATCTATGGGGCAGGAGATGCTGTGGGTCAGATCTATGGGGCAGGAGCTGCTGTGGGGAACATGTGGGTCAGGTCTATGTGGCAGGTGCTGCTGTGGGGCAGATGTGGGTCAGATCTATGGGTCAGCAGCTGCTGTGGGTCTGCTGTGGGTCAGATCTATGGGGCAGGAACAGATGTGGGCCTGATGTTGGTCAGATTTATGGAGCAGGAGCTGCTGTGTTACAGATGGGGGTCAGATCTGTGGTGCAGGAGCTGCTGTGGGGCAGATGTAGGGCTTATCTATGGGGCAGGAGCTGATGTGAGGCTGATGGGTGTTAGATCTATGGGAAGGAGCTGCTGTGGTGCAGATGTGGGTCAGAGCTATGGGGCAGGAGCTGCTGTGGGGCAGAAGTGGGTAAGATCTATGGGGTAGGAGATGGTGTGTGGCAGATGTGGGTCAGATCTATGGTGTAGGAGCTGCTGTGGTTAAGATCTATTTGGCAGGATCTGCTGTGGGGCAGATTTGAGTCAGATCTATGGGGCAGGAGCTGCTGTGGGGCAGATTTGAGTCAGATCTATGGGGCAGGAGCTGCTGTGGGGCATATGTGGGTCAGATCTATGGAGCAGGAGCTGCTGTGGGGCACATGTGGGTCAGACCTATGGGGCAGGAGCTGCTCTTGGGAACATGTGGGTCAGATCTATGGGGCAGGAGCTGCTGTGGGGCTGATGTGGGTCAGATCCTTGGGGCTGAAGCTGCTGTGGGTCATATCTATTGGGCAGCAGCTGCTTTACATATGATGTGTGTCAGATCTATGGGGCAGGAGCTGCTGTGGGGCTGATGTGGGTCAGATCTATGGGGCAGGAGCTACAGTGGGGCTGTTGGGGGTCAGATCTATGGGGCAGGAGCTACTGTTGCGCTGATGTTGGTCTCATCTATGGGGCAGGAGCTGCTGTGCGACAGATGTGGGTCAGATCTATGGGGCAGGAGCTGCAGTGGAGATGATGTACGTCAGATCTATGGGGCAGGAGCTGCTGTGGGGCTGCTGTGGGTTAGATCTATGGGGCAGGAGCTGTTGTGGGTCATATCTATTGGGCAGCAGCTGCTTTACATATGATGTGTGTCAGATCTATGGGGCAGGAGCTGCTGTGGGGCTGATGTGGGTCAGATCTATGGGGCAGGAGCTGCTGTGGGGCTGATGTGGGTTAGATCTATGGGGCAGGAGCTGTTGTGGGGCTGATGGGGGTCAGATCTATGGGGCAGGAGCTACTGTGGGGCACATGTGGGTCAGACCTATGGGGCAGAAGCTGAAGAGGGGATGATGTAGGTCAGATCTATGGTGCAGGAGCTGCTGTGGGGCAGATATAGGGCATATCTATGGGGCAGGAGCTGCTGTGAGGCTGATGTGTGTTAGATCTATGGGGAGGAGCTGCTGTGGTGCAGATGTGGGTCAGAGCTATGGGGCAGGAGCTGCTGTGGGGCAGAAGTGGGTAAGATCTATGGGGTAGGAGATGGTGTGTGGCAGATGTGGGTCAGATCTATGGGTCAGGAGCTGCTGTGGGGCAGATGTAGGGCATATCTATGGGGCAGGAGCTGCTGTGAGGCTGATGGGTGTTAGATCTATGGGGAGGAGCTGCTGTGGTGCAGATGTGGGTCAGAGCTATGGGGCAGGAGCTGCTGTGGGGCTTATGTGGGTCAGATCTATGGGGCAGGAGCTGCTGTGGTTAAGATCTATTTGGCAGGATCTGCTGTGGGGCAGATTTGGGTGAGATCTATGGGGCAGGAGCTGCAGTGGAGATGATGTACGTCAGATCTATGGGGCAGGAGCTGCTGTGGGGCTGCTGTGGGTCAAATCAATGGGGCAGAGCTGCTCTTGGGAACATGTGGGTCAGATCTATGGGGCAGGAGCTGCTGTGGGGATGATGTGGGTCTGATCTATAGGGCAGGAGCTGCTGTGCGACAGATGTGGGTCAGATCTATGGGGCAGGAGCTGCTGTGGGGCTGATGTGGGTCAGGTGCTTGGGGCTGAAGCTGCTGTGGGTCATATCTATTGGGCAGCAGCTGCTTTACATATGATGTGTGTCAGATCTATGGGGCAGGAGCTGCTGTGGGGCTGATGTGGGTTAGATCTACGGGGCAGGAGCGGTTGTGGGGCTGATGGGGGTCAGATCTATGGGGCAGGAGCTACTGTGGGGCTGATGTTGGTCTCTTCTATGGGGCAGGAGCTGCTGTGCGACAGATGTGTGTCAGATCTATGGGGCAGGTGCTGCTGTGCGACATATGTGTGTCAGATCTATGGGGCAGGATCTGCTGTGGGGCTGATGTGGGAAAGGTCTATGGGGCAGGAGCTGCTGTGGGGCTGATGTGGGTCAGATCCTTGGGGCTGAAGCTGCTGTGGGTCATATCTAATGGGCAGCAGCTGCTTTACATATGATGTGTGTCAGATCTATGGGGCAGGAGCTGCTCTGGGGCTGATGTTGGTCTGATCTATGGGGCAGGAGCTGTTGTGGGGCTGATGGGGGTCAGATCAATGGGGCAGGAGCTGCTGTGGGGCTGATGTGGGTCAGATCTATGGGGCAGGAGCTGTTGTGGGGCTGATGGGGGTCAGATCTATGGGGCAGGAGATGCTGTGGGTCAGATCTATGGGGCAGGAGCTGCTGTGGGGCAGATGTGAGTCAGATCTATGGGGCAGGAGCTGCTGTGGGTCAGATCTATGGTGCAGGAACAGATGTGGGCCTGATGTTGGTCAGATTTATGGAGCAGGAGCTGCTGTGTTGCAGATGTGGGTCAGATCTATGGTGCAGGAGCTGCTGTGGGGCAGATGTAGGGCTTAACTATGGGGCAGGAGCTGCTGTGAGGCTGATGGGTGTTAGATCTATGGGGAGGAGCTGCTGTGGTGCAGATGTGGGTCAGAGCAATGGGGCAGGAGCTGCTGTGTGGCAGATGTGGGTCAGATCTATGGGGCAGGAGCTGCTGTGTGGCAGATGTGGGTCAGATCTATGGTGTAGGAGCTGCTGTGGGGCTGATGTGGGTCAGATCAATGGGGCAGGAGCTGCTGTGCGACATATGTGGGTCAGATCTATGGGGCAGGATCTGCTGTGGGGCTGATGTGGGTCAGATCTATGGGGCAGGAGTTGCTCTGGGGCTGATGTGTGTCAGATCTATGGGGCAGAAGCTGAAGAGGGGATGATGTAGGTCAGATCTATGGTGCAGGAGCTGCTGTGGGGCAGATATAGGGCATATCTATGGGGCAGGAGCTGCTGTGAGGCTGATGGGTGTTAGATCTATGGGGAGGAGCTGCTGTGGTGCAGATGTTGGTCAGAGCTATGGGGCAGGAGCTGCTGAGTGGCAGAAGTGGGTAAGATCTATGGGGTAGGAGATGGTGTGTGGCAGATGTGGGTCAGATCTATGGTGTAGGAGCTGCTGTGGGGCTGATGTGGGTCAGATCTATGGGGCAGGAGCTGCTGTGCTTAAGATCTATTTGGCAGGATCTGCTGTGGGGCAGATTTGGGTGAGATCTATGGGGCAGGAGCTGCAGTGGAGATGATGTACGTCAGATCTATGGGGCAGGAGCTGCTGTGGGGCTGCTGTGGGTCAAATCAATGGGGCAGAGCTGCTCTTGGGAACATGTGGGTCAGGTCTATGGGTCAGGAGCTGCTGTGGGGCTGATGTGGGTCAGATCTATCGGTCAGGAGCTGCTGTGGGGCTGATGTGGGTCAGGTCCTTGGGGCTGAAGCTGCTGTGGGTCATATCTATTGGGCAGCAGCTGCTTTACATATGATGTGTGTCAGATCTATGGGGCAGGAGCTGCTGTGGGGCTGATGTGGGTTAGATCTATGGGGCAGGAGCTGTTGTGGGGCTGATGGGTGTCAGATCTGAGCGGCAAGAGCTACTGTGGGGCTGCTGGGGGTCAGATCTATGGGGCAGGAGCTGCTGTGGGGCTGATGTTGGTCTGATCTATAGGGCAGGAGCTGCTGTGAGACATATGTGGGTCAGATCTATGGGGCAGGAGCTGCAGTGGAGATGATGTACGTCAGATCTATGGGGCAGGAGCTGCTGTGGGGCTGATGTGGGTCCGATCTATGGGGCAGGAGCTGCTGTGGGGTGATGTGGGTCAGATCCTTGGGGCTGAAGCTGCTGTGGGTCATATCTATTGGGCAGCAGCTGCTTTACATATGATGTGTGTCAGATCTATGGGGCAGGAGCTACTGTGGGGCTGATGGGGGTCAGATCTATGGGGCAGGAGCTACTGTGGGGCTGATGTTGGTCTGATCTATGGGGCAGGAGCTGCTGTGCGACAGATGTGGGTCAGATCTATGGGGCAGGTGCTGCTGTGCGACATATGTGGGTCAGATCTATGGGGCAGGTGCTGCTGTGCGACAGATGTGGGTCAGATCTATGGGGCAGGTGCTGCTGTGCAACATATGTGGGTCAGATCTATGGGGCAGGATCTGCTGTGGGGCTGATGTGGGAAAGATCTATGGGGCAGGAGCTGCTGTGGGGCTGATGTGGGTCTAATCTATGGGGCAGGAGCTGCTGTGCGACAGATGTGGGTCAGATCTATGGGGCAGGAGCTGCTGTGGGGCTGATGTGGGTCAGATCTATGGGGCAGGAGCTGCTGTGGGGCTGATGTGGGTCAGATCCTTGGGGCTGAAGCTGCTGTGGGTCATATCTATTGGGCAGCAGCTGCTTTACATATGATGTGTGTCAGAACTATGGGGCAGGAGCTGCTGTGGGGCTGATGTGGGTTAGATCTATGGGGCAGGAACTGCTGTGCGACAGATGTGGGTCAGATCTATGGGGCAGGTGCTGCTGTGGGGCTGATGTGGGAAAGATCTATGGGGCAGGAGCTGCTGTGGGGCTGATGTGGGTCTGATCTATGGGGCAGGAGCTGCTGTGCGACAGATGTGGTTCAGATCTATAGAACAGGAGCTGCTGTGGGGCATATGTGGGTCAGATCTATGGGGCAGGAGCTGCTGTGGGGCTGATGTGGGTCAGATCCTTGGGGCTGAAGCTGCTGTGGGTCATATCTATTGGGCAACAGCTGCTTTACATATGATGTGTGTCAGATCTATGGGGCAGGAGCTGCAGTGGGGCTGATGGGGGTCAGATGTATGGGGCAGGAGCTACTGTGGGGCTGATGTGGGTCAAATCAATGGGGCAGAGCTGCTCTTGGGAACATGTGGGTCAGATCTGTGAGGCAGGAGCTGCTGTGGGGTGATGTGGGTCAGATCTATGGGGCAGGAGCTGCTGTGGGGCTTATGTGGTTCTGATCTATGGGGCAGGAGCTGTTGTGGGGCTGATGGGGGTCAGATCTATGGGGCAGGAGCTACTGTGGGGCTGATGGGGGTCAGATCTATGGGGCAGGAGCTACTGTGGGGCTGAAGTTGGTCTGATCTATGGGGCAGGAGCTGCTGTGCGACAGATGTGGGTCAGATCTATGGGGCAGGTGCTGCTGTGCGACATATGAGGGTCAGATCTATGGGGCAGGATCTGCTGTGGGGCTGATGTGGGAAAGATCTATGGGGCAGGAGCTGCTGTGCGACAGATGTGGGTCAGATCTATGGGGCAGGTGCTGCTGTGCAACATATGTGGGTCAGATCTATGGGGCAGGATCTGCTGTGGGGCAGATGTGGGAAAGATCTATGGGGCAGGAGCTGTTGTGGGGCTGATGTGGGTCTAATCTATGGGGCAGGAGCTGCTGTGCGACAGATGTGGGTCAGATCTATGGGGCAGGTGCTGCTGTGCGACATATGTGGCTCAGATCTATTTGGCAGGATCTGCTGTGGGGCTGATGTGGGAAAGATCTATGGGGCAGGAGCTGCTGTGGGGCTGATGTGGGTCTGATCTATGGGGCAGGAGCTGCTGTGCGACAGATGTGGGTCAGATCTATGGGGCAGGAGCTGCTGTGGGGAATATGTGGGTCAGATCTATGGGGCAGGAGCTGCTGTGGGGCAGATGTGGGAAAGATCTATGGGGCAGGAGCTGTTGTGGGGCTGATGTGGGTCTAATCTATGGGGCAGGAGCTGCTGTGCGACAGATGTGGGTCAGATCTATGGGGCAGGTGCTGCTGTGCGACATATGTGGCTCAGATCTATTTGGCAGGATCTGCTGTGGGGCTGATGTGGGAAAGATCTATGGGGCAGGAGCTGCTGTGGGGCTGATGTGGGTCTGATCTGTGGGGCAGGAGCTGCTGTGCGACAGATGTGGGTCAGATCTATGGGGCAGGAGCTGCTGTGGGGAATATGTGGGTCAGATCTATGGGGCAGGAGCTGCTGTGGGGCTGATGTGGGTCAGATCCTTGGGGCTGAAGCTGCTGTGGGTCATATCTATTGGGCAGCAGCTGCTTTACATATGATGTGTGTCAGATCTATGGGGCAGGAGCTGCTGTGGGGCTGATGTGGGTTAGATCTATGGGGCAGGAGCTGCTGTGCGACAGATGTGGGTCAGATCTATGGGGCAGGTGCTGCTGTGCGACATATGTGGGTCAGATCTATGGGGCAGGATCTGCTGTGGGGCTGATGTGGGAAAGATCTATGGGGCAGGAGCTGCTGTGGGGCTGATGTGGGTCTGATCTATGGGGCAGGAGCTGCCGTGGGACTGATGTGGGTCTGATCCTTGGGGCTGAAGCTGCTGTGGGTCATATCTATTGGGCAGCAGCTGCTTTACATATGATGTGTGTCAGATCTATGGGGCAGGAGCAGCAGTGGGGCTGATGGGGGTCAGATCTATGGGGCAGGAGCTACTGTGGGGCTGATGTGGGAAGGATCTATGGGGCAGGAGCTGCTGTGGGGCTGATGTGGGTCTGATCTATGGCGCAGGAGCTGCTGTGGGGCTGATGTGGGTCAGATCCTTGGGGCTGAAGCTGCTGTGGGTCATATCTATTTGGCCGCAGCTGCTTTACATATGATGTGTGTCAGATCTATGGGGCAGGAGCTGCAGTGGGGCTGATGGGGGTCAGATGTATGGGGCAGGAGCTACTGTGGGGCTGATGTGGGTCAAATCAATGGGGCAGAG
Organism: Coturnix japonica; assembly: GCF_054131305.1. NCBI lineage: Eukaryota > Metazoa > Chordata > Aves > Galliformes > Phasianidae > Coturnix > Coturnix japonica. The sequence continues at coordinate 498,191 of NC_140684.1, forward strand.
CTGCTCTTGGGAACATGTGGGTCAGATCTATAGGGCAGGAGCTGCTGTGGGTCAAATCTATTGGGCAGCAGATGCTTTACATATGATGTGTGTCAGATCTATGGGGCAGGAGCTGCTGTGGGGCTTATGTGGGTCAGATCCTTGGGGCTGAAGCTGCTGTGGGTCATATCTATTGGGCAGCAGCTGCTTTACATATGATGTGTGTCAGATCTATGGGGCAGGAGCTGCTGTGGGGCTGATGTGGGTCAGATCTATGGGGCAGGAGCTACTGTGAGGCTGAAGGGGGTCAGATCTATGGGCAGGAGCTACTGTGGGGCTGGTGTTGGTCTGATCTATGGGGCAGGAGCTGCTGTGCGACAGATGTGGGTCAGATCTATGGGGCAGAAGCTGCTGTGGGGCATATGTGGGTCAGATCTATGGGGCAGGAGCTGCTGTGCGACAGATGTGGGTCAGATCTATGGGGCAGGAGCTGCTGTGGGGCTGATGTGGGTCAGATCCTTGGGGCTGAAGCTGCTGTGGGTCATAACTATTGGGCAGCAGCTGCTTTACATATGATCTGTGTCAGATCTATGGGGCAGGAGCTGCTGTGGGGCTGATGGGGGTCAGATCTATGGGGCAGGTGCTGCTGTGCGACATATGTGGGTCAGATCTATGGGGCAGGATCTGCTGTGGGGCTGATGTGGGAAAGATCTATGGGGCAGGAGCTGCTGTGGGGCTGATGTGGTAAAGATCTATGGGGCAGGAACTGCTGTGGGGCTGATGTGGGTCTGATCTATGGGGCAGGAGCTGCTGTGGGGAATATGTGGGTCAGATCTATGGGGCAAGAGCTGCTGTGGGTCAGATTTGGGTCAGATCTATGGGGCAGGTGCTGCTGTGCGACATATGTGGGTCGGATCTATGGGGCAGGATCTGCTGTGGGGCTGATGTGGGAAAGATCTATGGGGCAGGAGCTGCTGTGGGGCTGATGTGGTAAAGATCTATGGGGCAGGAACTGCTGTGGGGCTGATGTGGGTCTGATCTATGGGGCAGGAGCTGCTGTGGGGAATATGTGGGTCAGATCTATGGGGCAAGAGCTGCTGTGGGTCAGATTTGGGTCAGATCTATGGGGCAGGAGCTGCTGTGGGTCAGATTTATGAGTCAGGAGCTGCTGTGTGGCTGATGTGGGTCAGATCTATGGGGCAGGAGCTGCTGTGGGGCATATGTGGGTCAGATCTATATGGCAGGAGCTGCTGTGGGGCACATGTGGGTCAGACCTATGGGGCAGAAGCTGCAGAGGGGATGATGTAGGTCAGATCTAGGGGGCAGGAGTTGCTGTGGGGCAGATGAGGGACATATCTATGGTGCAAAATCTGCTGTTGGACTGATGTGGGTCAGATCTATGAGTTTGGAGCTGCTGTGGGGCACATGTGGGTCAGATCTATGGGCCAGGAGCTGCTGCGGGGCTGATTTGGGTCAGATCTATAGGGCAGGAGATGCTGTGGGTCAGATCTATGGTGCAGGAACTGCTGTGGGGCTGATGTGGGTCAGATCTATGGGGCAGGAGCTGCTGTGGGTCAGATCTATGGGGCAGGAACAGATGTGGGCCTGATGTTGGTCAGATTTATGGAGCAGGAGCTGCTGTGTTGCAGATGTGGGTCAGAGCTATGGGGCAGGAGCTGCTGTGTGGCAGATGTGGGTCAGATCAATGGTGAAGGAGCTGCTGTGGGGCTGATGTGGGTCAGATCTATGGGGCAGGAGCTGCTGTGGTTAAGATCTATTTGGCAGGATCTGCTGTGGGGCAGATTTGGGTCAGATCTATGGGGCAGGAGCTGCAGTGGAGATGATGTACGTCAGATCTATGGGGCAGGAGCTGCTGTGGGGCTGCTGTGGGTTAGATCTATGGGGCAGGAGCTGTTGTGGGTCATATCTATTGGGCAGCAGCTGCTTTACATATGATGTGTGTCAGATCTATGGGGCAGGAGCTGCTGTGGGGCTGATGTGGGTTAGATCTATGGGGCAGGATCTGTTGTGGGGCTGATGGGGGTCAGATCTATGGGGCAGGAGCTACTGTGGGGCTGATGGGGGTCAGATCTATGGGGCAGGAGCTACTGTGGGGCTGATGTGGGTCAGATCTATGGGGCAGGTGCTGCTGTGGGGCTGATGTGGGTCAGATCTATGGGGCAGGAGCTGCTGTGGGGCTGATGTGGGTCAGATCCTTGGGGCTGAAGCTGCTGTGGGTCATATCTATTGGGCAGCAGCTGCTTTACATATGATGTGTGTCAGATCTATGGGGCAGGAGCTGCTGTGGGGCTGATGTGGGTCAGATCTATGGGGCAGGAGCTTCTGTGGGGCTGATGTGGGTTAGATCTATAAGGCAGGAGCTGCTGTGGGGCTGATGGGGGTCAGATCTATGGGGCAGGAGCTACTGTGGGGCTGATGGGGGTCAGATCTATGGGGCAGGAGCTACTGTGGAGCTGCTGTGGGATAGATCTATGGGGCAGGAGCTGTTGTGGGTCATATGTATTGGGCAGCAGCTGCTTTACATATGATGTGTGTCAGATCTATGGGGCAGGAGCTGCAGTGGGGCTGATGGGGGTCAGATCTATGGGGTAGGAGCTACTGTGGGGCTGATGTGGGTCAAAGCAATGGGGCAGAGCAGCTCTTGGGAACATGTGGGTCAGATCTATGGGGCAGGAGCTGCTGTGGGGCTGATGTGGGTCATATCTATAGGGCAGGAGCTGCTGTGGGTCATATCTATTGGGCAGCAGCTGCTTTACATATGATGTGTGTCAGATCTATGGGGCAGGAGCTGCTGTGGGGCTGATGTGGGTTAGATCTATGGGGCAGGAGCTGTTTTGGGGCTGATGGGGGTCAGATCTATGGGGCAGGAGCTACTGTGGGGCTGATTTGGGTCAGATCTATGGGGCAGGAGCTACTGTGGGGCTGATGTTGGTCTGATCTATGGGGCAGGAGCTGCTGTGCGACAGATGTGGGTCAGATCTATGGGGCAGGTGCTGCTGTGCGACATATGTGGGTCAGATCTATGGGGCAGGAGCTGCTGTGGGGCTGATGTGGGAAAGATCTATGGGGCAGGAGCTGCTGTGGGTCTGATGTGGGTCTGATCTATGGGGCAGGAGCTGCTGTGCGACAGATGTGGGTCAGATCTATGGAGCAGGAGCTGCTGTGGGGCATATGTTGGTCAGATCTATGGGGCAGGAGCTGCTGTGAAGCTGATGTGGGTCTGATCTATGGGGCAGGAACAGATGTGGGCCTGATGTTGGTCAGATTTATGGAGCAGGAGCGGCTGTGTTGCAGATGTGGGTCAGATCTATGGTGCAGGAGCTGTTGTGGGGCAGATGTAGCGCTGATATATGGGGCAGGAGCTGCTGTGAGGCTGATGGGTGTTAGATCTATGGGGAGGAGCTGCTGTGGTGCAGATGTGGGTCTGAGCTATGGGGCAGGAGCTGCTGTGGGGCTGATGTGGGTCAGATCTATGGTGTAGGAGCTGCTGTGGGGCTGATGTGGGTCAGATCTATGGGGCAGGAGCTGCTGTGGTTAAGATCTATTTGGCAGGATCTGCTGTGGGGCAGATTTGGGTCAGATCTATGGGGCAGGAGCTGCAGTGGAGATGATGTACGTCAGATCTATGGGGCAGGAGCTGCTGTGGGGCTGCTGTGGGTTAGATCTTAGGGCAGGAGCTGTTGTGGGTCATATCTATTGGGCAGCAGCTGCTTTACATATGATGTGTGTCAGATCTATGGGGCAGGAGCTGCAGTGGGGCTGATGGGGGTCAGATCTATGGGGCAGGAGCTACTGTGGGGCTGATGTGGGTCAAATCAATGGGGCAGAGCAGCTCTTGGGAACTTGTGGGTCAGATCTATGGGGCAGGAGCTGCTGTGGGGCTGCTGTGGGTTAGATCTATGGGGCAGGAGCTGTTGTGGGTCATATCTATTGGGCAGCAGCTGCTTTACATATGATGTGTGTCAGATCTATGGGGCAGGAGCTGCAGTGGAGATGATGTACGTCAGATCTATGGGGCAGGAGCTGCTGTGGGGCTGATGTTGGTCAGATCTATAGGGCAGGAGCTGCTGTGGGTCATATCTATTGGGCAGCAGCTGCTTTACATATGATTTGTGTCAGATCTATGGGGCAGGAGCTGCTGTGGGGCTGATGTGGGTTAGATCTATAGGGCAGGAGTTGTTGTCGGGCTGATAGGGGTAAGATCTATGGGGCAGGAGCTACTGTGGGGCTGATGTGGGTCAGATCTATGGGGCAGGAGCTGCTGTGGGGCTGCTGTGGGTTAGATCTATGGGGCAGGAGCTGTTGTGGGTCATATCTATTGGGCAGCAGCTGCTTTACATATGATGTTTGTCAGATCTATGGGGCAGGAGCTGCAGTGGGGCTGATGGGGGTCAGATCTATGGGGCAGGAGCTACTGTGGGGCTGACGTGGGTCAAATCAATGGGGCAGAGCAGCTCTTGGGAACATGTGGGTCAGATCTATGGGGCAGGAGCTGCTGTGGGGCTGATGTGGGTCAGATCTATAGGGCAGGAGCTGCTGTGGGTCATATCTATTGGGCAGCAGCAGCTTTACATATGATGTGTGTCAGATCTATGGGGCAGGAGCTGCTGTGGGGCTGATGTGGGTTAGATCTATGGGGCAGGAGCTGTTGTGGGGCTGATGGGGGTCAGATCTATGGGGCAGGAGCTACTGTGGGGCTGATTTGGGTCAGATCTATGGGGCAGGAGCTACTGTGGGGCTGATGTGGGAAAGATCTTTGGGGCAGGAGCTGCTGTGGGGCTGATGTGGGTCTGATCTATGGGGCAGGAGCTGCTGTGGGGCTGATGTGGGTCAGATCCTTGGGGCTGAAGCTGCTGTGGGTTATATCTATTGGGCAGCAGCTGCTTTACATATGATGTGTGTCAGATCTATGGGGCAGGAGCTGCTGTGGGGCTGATGTGGGTCCTATCTATAGGGCAGGAGCTGCTGTGGGTCATATCTATTGGGCAGCAGCTGCTTTACATATGATGTGTGTCAGATCTATGGGGCAGGAGGTGCTGTGGGGCTTATGTGGGTTAGATCTATGGGGCAGGAGCTACTGTGGGGCTGATGTGGGTCAAATCAATGGGGCAAAGCTGCTCTTGGGAACATGTGGGTCAGATCTATGGGGCTGGAGCTGCTGTGGGGCTGATGTGGGTCAGATCTATAGGGCAGGAGCTACTGTGGGGCTGATGTTGGTCTGATCTATGGGGCAGGATCTGCTGTGCGACAGATGTGGGTAAGATCTATGGGGCAGGTGCTGCTGTGCGACATATGTGGGTCAGATCTATGGGGCAGGAGCTGCTGTGGGGCTGATGTGGGTCTGATCTATGGGGCAGGAGCTGCTGTGGGGCTGATGTTGGTCTGATCTATGGGGCAGGATCTGCTGTGCGACAGATGTGGGTAAGATCTATGGGGCAGGTGCTGCTGTGCGACAGATGTGGGTCAGATCTATGGGGCAGGAGCTGCTGTGGGGCATATGTGGGTCAGATCTATGGGGCAGGAGCTGCTGTGAAGCTGATGTGGGTCTGATCTATGGGGCAGGAACAGATGTGGGCCTGATGTTGGTCAGATTTATGGAGCAGGAGCGGCTGTGTTGCAGATGTGGGTCAGATCTATGGTGCAGTAGCTGCTGTGGGGCAGATGTAGGGCGTATCTATGGGGCAGGAGCTGCTGTGAGGCTGATGGTTGTTAGATCTTTGGGGAGGATCTGCTGTGGTGCAGATGTGGGTCTGAGCTATGGGGCAGGAGCTGCTGTGGGGCAGAAGTGGGTAAGATCTATGGGGTAAGAGATGGTGTGTGGCAGATGTGGGTCAGATCTATGGTGTAGGAGCTGCTGTGGGGCTGATGTGGGTCAGATCTATGGGGCAGGAGCTGCTGTGGTTAAGATCTATTTGGCAGGATCTGCTGTGGGGCAGATTTGGGTCAGATCTATGGGGCAGGAGCTGCTGTGTGGCAAATGTGGGTCAGATCTATGGGGCAGGAGCTGCTGTGGGGTTGATGTGGGTCAGATCTATGGGGCAGGAGCTGATGTGGGTCAGATCTATGGGGCAGGAACAGATGTGGGCCTGATGTTGGTCAGATTTATGGAGCAGGAGCTGCTGTGTTGCAGATGTTGGTCAGATCTATGGTGCAGGAGCTGCTGTGGGGCAGATGTAGCGCTGATCTATGGGGCAGGAGCTGCTGTGAGGCTGATGGGTGTTAGATCTATGGGGAGGAGCTGCTGTGGTACAGATGTGGGTCTGAGCTATGGGGCAGGAGCTGCTGTGCGACAGATGTGGGTCAGATCTATGGGGCAGGTTCTGCTGTGCGACAGATGTGGGTCAGATCTATGGGGCAGGATCTGCTGTGGGGCTGATGTTGGTCTGATCTATGGGACAGGATCTGCTGTGCGACAGATGTGGGTCAGATCTATGGGGCAGGAGCTGCTGTGGGGCTGATGTGGGTCAGATCTATGGTGTAGGAGCTGCTGTGGGGCTGATGTGGGTCAGATCTATGGGGCAGGAGCTGCTGTGGTTAAGATCTATTTGGCAGGATCTGCTGTGGGGCAGATTTGGGTCAGATCTATGGGGCAGGAGCTGCAGTGGAGATGATGTACGTCAGATCTATGGCGCAGGAGCTGCTGTGGGGCTGCTGTGGGTTAGATCTATGGGGCAGGAGCTGTTGTGGGTCATATCTATTGGGCAGCAGCTGCTTTACATATGATGTGTGTCAGATCTATGGGTCAGGAGCTGCAGTGGAGATGATGTACGTCAGATCTATTGGGCAGGAGCTGCTGTGGGGCTGATGTGGGTCAGATCTATAGGGCAGGAGCTGCTGTGGGTCATATCTATTGGGCAGCAGCTGCTTTACATATGATTTGTGTCAGATCTATGGGGCAGGAGCTGCTGTGGGGCTGATGTGGGTTAGATCTATGGGGCAGGAGCTGTTGTGGGGCTGATGTGGGTCAGATCTATGGGGCAGGAGCTACTGTGGGGCTGATTTTGGTCAGATCTATGAGGCAGGAACTACTGTGGTCCTGATGAGGGTCAGATCTATGGGGCAGGAGCTGCTGTGGGGCTGCTGTGGGTTAGATCTATGGGGCAGGAGCTTTTGTGGGTAATATCTATTGGGCAGCAGCTGCTTTACATATGATGTGTGTCAGATCTATGGGGCAGGAGCTGCAGTGGGGCTGATGGGGGTCAGATCTATGGGGCACGAGCTACTGTGGGGCTGAAGTGGGTCCAATCAATAGGGCAGAGCAGCTCTTGGGAACATGTGGGTCAGATCTATGGGGCAGGAGCTGCTGTGGGGCTGATGTGGGTCAGATCTATAGGGCAGGAGCTGCTGTGGGTCATATCTATTGGGCAGCAGCTGCTTTACATATGATGTGTGTCAGATCTATGGGGCAGGAGCTGCTGTGGGGCTGATGTGGGTTAGATCTATGGCGCAGGAGCTGTTGTGGGGCTGATGGGGGTCAGATCTATGGGGCAGGAGCTACTGTGGGGCTGATTTGGGTCAGATCTATGGGGCAGGAGCTACTGTGGGGCTGATGTGGGAAAGATCTTTGGGGCAGGAGCTGCAGTGGGGCCGATGGGGGTCAGATCTATGGGGCAGGAGCTACTGTGGGGCTGATGTGGGTCAAATCAATGGGGCAGAGCTGCTCTTGGGAACATGTGGGTCAGATCTATGGGGCAGGAGCTGCTGTGGGGCTGATGTGGGTCCGATCTATAGGGCAGGAGCTGCTGTGGGTCGTATCTATTGGGCAGCAGCTGCTTTACATATGATGTGTGTCAGATCTATGGGGCAGGAGCTGCTGTGGGGCTTATGTGGGTTAGATCTATGGGGCAGGAGCTACTGTGGGGCTGATGTGGGTCAAATCAATGGGGCAAAGCTGCTCTTGGGAACATGTGGGTCAGATCTATGGGGCTGGAGCTGCTGTGGGGCTGATGTGGGTCAGATCTATAGGTCAGGAGCTACTGTGGGGCTGATGTTGGTCTGATCTATGGGGCAGGAGCTGCTGTGCGACAGATGTGGGTCAGATCTATGGGGCAGGTGCTGCTGTGCGACATATGTGGGTCAGATCTATGGGGCAGGATCTGCTGTGGGGCTGATGTGGGAAAGATCTATGGGGCAGGAGCTGCTGTGGGGCTGATGTGGGTCTGATCTATGGGGCAGGAGCTGCTGTGCGACAGATGTGGGTCAGATCTATGGGGCAGGAGCTGCTGTGGGGCATATGTGGGTCAGATCTATGGGGCAGGAGCTGCTATGAGGCTGATGTGGGTCTGATCTATGGGGCAGGAACAGATGTGGGCCTGATATTGGTCAGATTTATGGAGCAGGAGCGGCTGTGTTGCAGATGTGGGTCAGATCTATGGTGCAGGAACTGCTGTGGGGCAGATGTAGGACGTATCTATGGGGCAGGAGCTGCTGTGAGGCTGATGGGTGTTAGATCTATGGGGAGGAGCTGCTGTGGTGCAGATGTCGGTCTGAGCTATGGGGCAGGAGCTGCTGTGGGGCAGAAGTGGGTAAGATCTATGGGGTAAGAGATGGTGTGTGGCAGATGTGGGTCAGATCTATGGTGTAGGAGCTGCTGTTGGGCTGATGTGGGTCAGGTCTATGGGGCAGGAGCTGCTGTGGTTAAGATCTATTTGGCAGGATCTGCTGTGGGGCAGATTTGGGTCAGATCTATGAGGCAGGAGCTGCAGTGGAGATGATGTACGTCAGATCTATGGGGCAGGAGCTGCTGTGGGGCTGCTGTGGGTTAGATCTATGGGGCAGGAGCTGTTGTGGGTCATATCTATTGGGCAGCAGCTGCTTTACATATGATGTGTGTCAGATCTATGGGGCAGGAGCTGCAGTGGGGCTGATGGGGGTAAGATCTATGGGGCAGGAGCTACTGTGGGTCTGATGTGGGTCAAATCAATGGGGCAGAGCAGCTCTTGGGAACATGTGGGTCAGATCTATGGGGCAGGAGCTGCTGTGGGGCTGATGTGGGTCAGATCTATAGGGCAGGAGCTGCTGTGGGTCATACCTATTGGGCAGCAGCTGCTCTACATATGATGTGTGTCAGATCTATGGGGCAGGAGCTCCTGTGGGGCTGATGTGGGTTAGATCTATGGGGCAGGAGCTGTTGTGGGGCTGATGGGGGTCAGATCTATGGGGCAGGAGCTACTGTGGGGCTGATTTTGGTCAGATCTATGGGGCAGGAGCTACTGTGGGGCTGATGTTGGTCTGATCTATGGGGCAGGAGCTGCTGTGCGACAGATGTGGGTCAGATCTATGGGGCAGGTGCTGCTGTGCGACATATGTGGGTGAGATCTATGGGGCAGGATCTGCTGTGGGGCTGATGTGGGTAAGATCTATGGGGTAGGAGATGGTGTGTGGCAGATGTGGGTCAGATCTATGGTGTAGGAGCTGCTGTGGGGCTGATGTGGGTTAGATCTATGGGGCAGGAGCTGTTGTGGGGCTGATGTGGGTCAGATCTATGGGGCAGGAGCTACTGTGGGGCTGATTTTGGTCAGATCTATGGGGCAGGAGCTACTGTGGGGCTGATGTGGGAAAGATCTTTGGGGCAGGAGCTGCTGTGGGGCTGATGTGGGTCTGATCTATGGGGCAGGAGCTGCTGTGGGGCTGATGTGGGTCAGATCCTTGGGGCTGAAGCTGCTGTGGGTTATATCTATTGGGCAGCAGCTGCTTTACATATGATGTGTGTCAGATCTATGGGGCAGGAGCTGCTGTGGGGCTGATGGGGGTCAGATCTATGGGGCAGGAGCTAATGTGGGGCTGATGTGGATCAAATCAATGGGGCAGATCTGCTCTTGGGAACATGTGGGTCAGATCTATGGGGCAGGAGCTGCTGTGGGGCTGATGTGGGTCCGATCTATAGGGCAGGAGCTGCTGTGGGTCGTATCTATTGGGCAGCAGCTGCTTTACATATTATGTGTGTCAGATCTATGGGGCAGGAGCTGCTGTGGGGCTTATGTGGGTTAGATCTATGGGGCAGGAGCTACTGTGGGGCTGATGTGGGTCAAATCAATGGGGCAAAGCTGCTCTTGGGAACATGTGGGTCAGATCTATGGGGCTGGAGCTGCTGTGGGGCTGATGTGGGTCAGATCTATAGGTCAGGAGCTACTGTGGGGCTGATGTTGGTCTGATCTATGGGGCAGGAGCTGCTGTGCGACAGATGTGGGTCAGATCTATGGGGCAGGTGCTGCTGTGCGACATATGTGGGTCAGATCTATGGGGCAGGATCTGCTGTGGGGCTGATGTGGGAAAGATCTATGGGGCAGGAGCTGCTGTGGGGCTGATGTGGGTCTGATCTATGGGGCAGGAGCTGCTGTGCGACAGATGTGGGTCAGATCTATGGGGCAGGAGCTGCTGTGGGGCATATGTGGGTCAGATCTATGGGGCAGGAGATGCTATGAGGCTGATGTGGGTCTGATCTATGGGGCAGGAACAGATGTGGGCCTGATGTTGGTCAGATTTATGGAGCAGGAGCGGCTGTGTTGCAGATGTGGGTCAGATCTATGGTGCAGGAACTGCTGTGGGGCAGATGTAGGGCGTATCTATGGGGCAGGAGCTGCTGTGAGGCTGATGGGTGTTAGATCTATGGGGAGGAGCTGCTGTGGTGCAGATGTCGGTCTGAGCTATGGGGCAGGAGCTGCTGTGTGGCAGAAGTGGGTAAGATCTATGGGGTAAGAGATGGTGTGTGGCAGATGTGGGTCAGATCTATGGTGTAGGAGCTGCTGTTGGGCTGATGTGGGTCAGGTCTATGGGGCAGGAGCTGCTGTGGTTAAGATCTATTTGTCAGGATCTGCTGTGGGGCAGATTTGGGTCAGATCTATGAGGCAGGAGCTGCAGTGGAGATGATGTACGTCAGATCTATGGGGCAGGAGCTGCTGTGGGGCTGCTGTGGGTTAGATCTATGGGGCAGGAGCTGTTGTGGGTCATATCTATTGGGCAGCAGCTGCTTTACATATGATGTGTGTCAGATCTATGGGGCAGGAGCTGCAGTGGGGCTGATGGGGGTAAGATCTATGGGGCAGGAGCTACTGTGGGTCTGATGTGGGTCAAATCAATGGGGCAGAGCAGCTCTTGGGAACATGTGGGTCAGATCTATGGGGCAGGAGCTGCTGTGGGGCTGATGTGGGTCAGATCTATAGGGCAGGAGCTGCTGTGGGTCATACCTATTGGGCAGCAGCTGCTCTACATATGATGTGTGTCAGATCTATGGGGCAGGAGCTCCTGTGGGGCTGATGTGGGTTAGATCTATGGGGCAGGAGCTGTTGTGGGGCTGATGGGGGTCAGATCTATGGGGCAGGAGCTACTGTGGGGCTGATTTTGGTCAGATCTATGGGGCAGGAGCTACTGTGGGGCTGATGTTGGTCTGATCTATGGGGCAGGAGCTGCTGTGCGACAGATGTGGGTCAGATCTATGGGGCAGGTGCTGCTGTGCGACATATGTGGGTCAGATCTATGGGGCAGGATCTGCTGTGGGGCTGATGTGGGTAAGATCTATGGGGTAGGAGATGGTGTGTGGCAGATGTGGGTCAGATCTATGGTGTAGGAGCTGCTGTGGGGCTGATGTGGGTCAGATCTATGGGGCAGGAGCTGCTGTGGGGCTGCTGTGGGTTAGATCTATGGGGCAGGAGCTGCTGTGGGGCAGATGTAGGGCACATCTATGGGGCAGGAGCTGCTGTGGGGCTGATGTGGGTCAGATCCTTGGGGCTGAAGCTGCTGTGGGTCATATCTATTGGGCAGCAGCTGCTTTACATATGATGTGTGTCAGATCTATGGGGCAGGAGCTGCAGTGGGGCTGATGGGGGTCAGATCTATGGGGAAGGAGCTACTGTGGGGCTGATGTGGGAAAGATCTATGGGGCAGGAGCTGCTGTGGGGCTGATGTGGGTCAGATCCTTGGGGCTGAAGCTGCTGTGGGTCATATCTATTGGGCAGCAGCTGCTTTACATATGATGTGTGTCAGATCTATGGGGCAGGAGCTGCTGTGGGGCTGATGGGGGTTAGATCTATGGGGCAGGAGCTGTTGTGGGGCTGATGGGAGTCAGATCTATGGGGCGGGAGCTACTGTGGGGCTGATGTTGGTCTGATCTATGGGGCAGGAGCTGCTGTGCGACAGATGTGGGTCAGATCTATGGGGCAGGTGCTGCTGTGCGACATATGTGGGTCAGATCTATGGGGCAGGATCTGCTGTGGGGCTGATGTGGGAAAGATCTATGGGGCAGGAGATGCTTTGGGGCAGATGTGGGTCAAATCTATGGGGCAGGAGCTGCTGTGGGGCTGATGTGGGTCAGATCTATGGGGCAGGAGCTGCTGTGGGGCTGATGTGGGTCAGATCTATGGGGCTGGAGATGCTGTGGGTCAGATCTATGGGGCAGGAGCTGCTGTGGGGAACATGTGGGTCAGGTCTACGGGGCAGGAGCTGCTGTGGGGCAGATGCGGGTCAGATCTATGTGTCAGCAGCTGCTGTGGGTCTGATGTGGGTCAGATCTATGGGGCAGGAGCTGCTGTGGGGCTGATGTGGGTCAGATATATGGGGCAGGAGCTGCTGTGGGTCAGATCTATGGGGCAGGAACAGATGTGGGCCTGATGTTGGTCAGATTTATGGAGCAGGAGCGGCTGTGTTACAGATGTGGGTCAGATCTATGGTGCAGGAGCTGCTGTGGGGCAGATGTAGGGCATATCTATGGGGCAGGAGCTGCTGTGAGGCTGATGGGTGTTAGATCTATGGGGAGGAGCTGCTGTGGTGCAGATGTGGGTCAGAGCTATGGGGCAGGAGCTGCTGTGGGGCTGATGTGGGTCAGATCTATGGGGCAGGAGCTGCTGTGGTTAAGATCTATTTGGCAGGATCTGCTGTGGGGCAGATTTGGGTCAGATCTATGGGGCAGGAGCTGCAATGGAGATTATGTACGTCAGATCTATGGGGCAGGAGCTGCTGAGGGGCTGATGTGGGTCAGATCTATGTGGCAGGTGCTGTTGTGGGGCTGATGGGGGTCAGATCTATGGGGCAGGAGCTACTGTGGGGCTGATGGGGGTCAGATCTATGGGGCAGGAGCTACTGTGGGGCTGATGTTGGTCTGATCTATGGGGCAGGAGCTGCTGTGCGACAGATGTGGGTCAGATCTATGGGGCAGGTGCTGCTGTGCGACATATGTGGGTCAGATCAATGGGGCAGGATCTGCTGTGGGGCTGATGTGGGAATGATCTATGGGGCAGGAGCTGCTGTGGGGCTGATGTGGGTCTGATCTATGGGGCAGGAGCTGCTGTGCGACAGATGTGGGTCAGATCTATGGGGCAGGAGCTGCTGTGGGGCATATGTGGGTCAGATCTATGGGGCAGGAGCTGCTGTGGGGCTGATGTGGGTCAGATCCTTGGGGCTGAAGCTGCTGTGGGTCATATCTATTGGGCAGCAGCTGCTTTACATATGATGTGTGTCAGATCTATGAGGCAGGAACAGATGTGGGCCTGATGTTGGTCAGATTTATGGAGCAGGAGTGGCTGTGTTGCAGATGTTGGTCAGATCTATGGTGCAGGAGCTGCTGTGGGGCAGATGTAGGGCATATCTATGGGGCAGGAGCTGCTGTGAGGCTGATGGGTGTTAGATCTATGGGGAGGAGCTGCTGTGGTGCAGATGTGGGTCAGGGCTATGGGGCAGGAGCTGCTGTAGGGCAGAAGTGGGTAAGATCTATGGGGTAAGAGATGGTGTGTGGCAGATGTGGGTCAGATCTATGGTGTAGGAGCTGCTGTGGGGCTGATGTGGGTCAGATCTATGGGGCAGGAGCTGCTGTGGTTAAGATCTATTTGGCAGGATCTGCTGTGGGGCAGATTATGGTCAGATCTATGGGGCAGGAGCTGCTGTGTGGCAAATGTGGGTCAGATCTATGGGGCAGGAGCTGCTGTGGGTCAGATCTATGGGGCAGGAACAGATGTGGGCCTTTTGTTGGTCAGATTTATAGAGCAGGAGCTGCTGTGTTGCTGATGTGGGTCAGATCTATGGTGCAGGAGCTGCTGTGGGGCAGATGTAGGGCTTATCTATGAGGCAGGAGCTGCTGTGAGGCTGATGTGTGTTAGATCTATGGGGAGGAGCTGCTGTGGTGCAGATGTGGGTCAGGGCTATGGGGCAGGAGCTGCTGTGTGGCAGTTGTGGGTCAGATCTATGGTGTAGGAGCTGCTGTGTGGCAGATGTGGGTCAGATCTATGGTGTAGGAGCTGCTGTGGGGCTGATGTGGGTCAGATCTATGGGGCAGGAGCTGCTGTGGGGCTGATGTGGGTCAGATCCTTGGGGCTGAAGCTGCTGTGGGTCATATCTATCGGGCAGCAGCTGCTTTACATATGATGTGTGTCAGATCTATGGGGCAGGATCTGCAGTGGGGCTGATGGGGGTCAGATCTATTGGGCAGTAGCTGCAGTGGGGCTGATGGGGGTCAAATCAATGGGGCAGAGCTGCTCTTGGGAACATGTGGGTCAGATCTATGGGGCAGGAGCTGCTGTGGGGCTGATGTGGGTCCGATCTATAGGGCAGGAGCTGCTGTGGGTCATATCTATTGGGCAGCAGCTGCTTTACATATGATGTGTGTCAGATCTATGGGGCAGGAGCTGCTGTGGGGCTGATGCGGGTCAGATCTATGGGGCAGGAGCTACTGTGGGGCTGATGTGGGTCAAATCAATGGGGCAGAGCAGCTCTTGGGAACATGTGGGTCAGATCTATGGGGCAGGAGCTGCTGTGGGGCTGATGTGGGTCAGATCTATAGGGCAGGAGCTGCTGTGGGTCATATCTATTGGGCAGCAGCTGCTTTACATATGATGTGTGTCAAATCTATGGGGCAGGAGCTGCTGTGGGGCTGATGTGGGTTAGATCTATGGGGCAGGAGCTGTTGTGGGGCAGATGGGGGTCAGATCTATGTGGCAGGAGCTACTGTGGGGCTGATGTTGGTCTGATCTATGGGGCAGGAGCTGCTGTGGGGCATATGTGGGTCAGATCTATGGGGCAGGAGCTACTGTGGGGCTGATGTTGGTCTGATCTATGGGGCAGGAGCTGCTGTGGGGCTGATGTGGGTCAGATCCTTGGGGCTGTAGCTGCTGTGGGTCATATCTATTGGGCAGCAGCTGCTTTACATATGATGTGTGTCAGATCTATGGGGTAGGAGATGGTGTGTGGCAGATGTGGGTCAGATCTATGGTGTAGGAGCTGCTGTGGGGCTGATGTTGGTCTGATCTATGGGGCAGGAGCTGCTGTGGGGCTGATGTGGGTCTGATCTATGGGGCAGGAGCTGCTGTGCGACAGATGTGGGTCAGATCTATGGGGTAGGAGCTGCTGTGGGGCATATGTGGGTCAGATCTATGGGGCAGGAGCTGCTGTGGGGCTGATGTGGGTCAGATCCTTGGGGCTGAAGCTGCTGTGGGTCATATCTATTGGGCAGCAGCTGCTTTACATATGATGTGTGTCAGATCTATGGGGCAGGATCTGCAGTGGGGCTGATGGGGGTCAGATCTATGGGGCAGTAGCTGCAGTGGGGCTGATGGGGGTCAAATCAATGGGGCAGAGCTGCTCTTGGGAACATGTGGGTCAGATCTATGGGGCAGGAGCTGCTGTGGGGCTGATGTGGGTCCGATCTATAGGGCAGGAGCTGCTGTGGGTCATATCTATTGGGCAGCAGCTGCTTTACATATGATGTGTGTCAGATCTATGGGGCAGGAGCTGCTGTGGGGCTGATGTGGGTTAGATCTATGGGGCAGGAGCTGTTGTGGGGCTGATGGGGGTCAGATCTATGGGGCAGGAGCTACTGTGGGGCTGATGTTGGTCTGATCTATGGGGCAGGAGCTGCTGTGCGACAGATGTGGGTCAGATCTATGGGGCAGGTGCTGCTGTGCGACAGATGTGGGTCAGATCTATGGGGCAGGATCTGCTGTGGGGCTGATGTGGGAAAGATCTATGGGGCAGGAGATGCTGTGGGTCAGATCTATGGGGCAGGAGCTGCTGTGGGGAACATGTGGGTCAGGTCTATGGGGCAGGAGCTGCTGTGAGGCTGATGTGGGTCAGATCTATGTGGCAGGTGCTGTTGTGGGGCTGATGGGGGTCAGATCTATGGGGCAGGAGCTACTGTGGGGCTGATGGGGGTCAGATCTATGGGGCAGGAGCTACTGTGGGGCTGATGTTGGTCTGATCTATGGGGCAGGAGCTGCTGTGCGACAGATGTGGGTCAGATCTATGGGGCAGGTGCTGCTGTGCGACATATGTGGGTCAGATCAATGGGGCAGGATCTGCTGTGGGGCTGATGTGGGAATGATCTATGGGGCAGGAGCTGCTGTGGGGCTGATGTGGGTCTGATCTATGGGGCAGGAGCTGCTGTGCGACAGATGTGGGTCAGATCTATGGGGCAGGAGCTGCTGTGGGGCATATGTGGGTCAGATCTATGGGGCAGGAGCTGCTGTGGGGCTGATGTGGGTCAGATCCTTGGGGCTGAAGCTGCTGTGGGTCATATCTATTGGGCAGCAGCTGCTTTACATATGATGTGTGTCAGATATATGAGGCAGGAACAGATGTGGGCCTGATGTTGGTCAGATTTATGGAGCAGGAGTGGCTGTGTTGCAGATGTTGGTCAGATCTATGGTGCAGGAGCTGCTGTGGGGCAGATGTAGGGCATATCTATGGGGCAGGAGCTGGTGTGAGGCTGATGGGTGTTAGATCTATGGGGAGGAGCTGCTGTGGTGCAGATGTGGGTCAGGGCTATGGGGCAGGAGCTGCTGTAGGGCAGAAGTGGGTAAGATCTATGGGGTAAGAGATGGTGTGTGGCAGATGTGGGTCAGATCTATGGTGTAGGAGCTGCTGTGGGGCTGATGTGGGTCAGATCTATGGGGCAGGAGCTGCTGTGTGGCAAATGTGGGTCAGATCTATGGGGCAGGAGCTGCTGTGGGTCAGATCTATGGGGCAGGAACAGATGTGGGCCTTTTGTTGGTCAGATTTATAGAGCAGGAGCTGCTGTGTTGCTGATGTGGGTCAGATCTATGGTGCAGGAGCTGCTGTGGGGCAGATGTAGGGCTTATCTATGAGGCAGGAGCTGCTGTGAGGCTGATGTGTGTTAGATCTATGGGGAGGAGCTGCTGTGGTGCAGATGTGGGTCAGGGCTATAGGGCAGGAGCTGCTGTGTGGCAGTTGTGGGTCAGATCTATGGTGTAGGAGCTGCTGTGTGGCAGATGTGGGTCAGATCTATGGTGTAGGAGCTGCTGTGGGGCTGATGTGGGTCAGATCTATGGGGCAGGAGCTGCTGTGGGGCTGATGTGGGTCAGATCCTTGGGGCTGAAGCTGCTGTGGGTCATATCTATTGGGCATCAGCTGCTTTACATATGGTGTGTGTCAGATCTATGGGGCAGGATCTGCAGTGGGGCTGATGGGGGTCAGATCTATGGGGCAGTAGCTGCAGTGGGGCTGATGGGGGTCAAATCAATGGGGCAGAGCTGCTCTTGGGAACATGTGGGTCAGATCTATGGGGCAGGAGCTGCTGTGGGGCTGATGTGGGTCCGATCTATAGGGCAGGAGCTGCTGTGGGTCATATCTATTGGGCAGCAGCTGCTTTACATATGATGTGTGTCAGATCTATGGGGCAGGAGCTGCTGTGGGGCTGATGCGGGTCAGATCTATGGGGCAGGAGCTACTGTGGGGCTGATGTGGGTCAAATCAATGGGGCAGAGCAGCTCTTGGGAATATGTGGGTCAGATCTATGGGGCAGGAGCTGCTGTGGGGCTGATGTGGGTCAGATCTATAGGGCAGGAGCTGCTGTGGGTCATATCTATTGGGCAGCAGCTGCTTTACATATGATGTGTGTCAGATCTATGGGGCAGGAGCTGCTGTGGGGCTGATGTGGGTTAGATCTATGGGGCAGGAGCTGTTGTGGGGCAGATGGGGGTCAGATCTATGTGGCAGGAGCTACTGTGGGGCGGATTTGGGTCAGATCTATGGGGCAGGAGCTACTGTGGGGCTGATGTTGGTCTGATCTATGGGGCAGGAGCTGCTGTGGGGCATATGTGGGTCAGATCTATGGGGCAGGAGCTACTGTGGGGCTGATGTTGGTCTGATCTATGGGGCAGGAGCTGCTGTGGGGCTGATGTGGGTCAGATCCTTGGGGCTGTAGCTGCTGTGGGTCATATCTATTGGGCAGCAGCTGCTTTACATATGATGTGTGTCAGATCTATGGGGTAGGAGATGGTGTGTGGCAGATGTGGGTCAGATCTATGGTGTAGGAGCTGCTGTGGGGCTGATGTTGGTCTGATCTATGGGGCAGGAGCTGCTGTGGGGCTGATGTGGGTCTGATCTATGGGGCAGGAGCTGCTGTGCGACAGATGTGGGTCAGATCTATGGGGCAGGAGCTGCTGTGGGGCATATGTGGGTCAGATCTATGGGGCAGGAGCTGCTGTGGGGCTGATGTGGGTCAGATCCTTGGGGCTGAAGCTGCTGTGGGTCATATCTATTGGGCAGCAGCTGCTTTACATATGATGTGTGTCAGATCTATGGGGCAGGATCTGCAGTGGGGCTGATGGGGGTCAGATCTATGGGGCAGTAGCTGCAGTGGGGCTGATGGGGGTCAAATCAATGGGGCAGAGCTGCTCTTGGGAACATGTGGGTCAGATCTATGGGGCAGGAGCTGCTGTGGGGCTGATGTGGGTCCGATCTATAGGGCAGGAGCTGCTGTGGGTCATATCTATTGGGCAGCAGCTGCTTTACATATGATGTGTGTCAGATCTATGGGGCAGGAGCTGCTGTGGGGCTGATGTGGGTTAGATCTATGGGGCAGGAGCTGTTGTGGGGCTGATGGGGGTCAGATCTATGGGGCAGGAGCTACTGTGGGGCTGATGTTGGTCTGATCTATGGGGCAGGAGCTGCTGTGCGACAGATGTGGGTCAGATCTATGGGGCAGCAGCTGCTTTACATTTGATGTGTGTCAGATCTATGGGGCAGGATCTGCTGTGGGGCTGATGTGGGAAAGATCTATGGGGCAGGAGATGCTGTGGGTCAGATCTATGGGGCAGGAGCTGCTGTGGGGAACATGTGGGTCAGGTCTATGGGGCAGGAGCTGCTGTGGGGCAGATGCGGGTCAGATCTATGGGTCATTTGCTGCTGTGGGTCTGATGTGGGTCAGATCTATGGGGCAGGAGCTGCTGTGGGGCTGATGTGGGTCAGATCTATGGGGCAGGAGCTGCTGTGGGTCAGATCTATGAGGCAGGAACAGATGTGGGCCTGATGTTGGTCAGATTTATGGAGCAGGAGCGGCTGTGTTGCAGATGTGGGTCAGATCTATGGTGCAGGAGCTGCTGTGGGGCTGATGTAGGGCATATCTATGGGGCAGGAGCTGCTGTGAGGCTGATGGTTGTTAGATCTATGGGGAGGAGGTGCTGTGGTGCAGATGTGGGTCAGAGCTATGGGGCAGGAGCTGCTGTGGGGCTGATGTGGGTCAGATCTATGGGGCAGGAGCTGCTGTGGTTAAGATCTATTTGGCAGGATCTGCTGTGGGGCAGATTTGGGTCAGATCTATGGGGCAGGAGCTGCTGTGTGGCAAATGTGGGTCAGATCTATGGGGCAGGAGCTTCTGTGGGGCTGCTGTGGGTTAGATCTATGGGGCAGGAGCTGTTGTGGGTCATATCTATTGGGCAGCAGCTGCTTTACGTATGATGTGTGTCAGATCTATGGGGCAGGAGCTGCAGTGGGGCTGATGGGGGTCAGATCAATGGGGCAGGAGCTACTGTTGGGCTGATGTGGGTCAAATCAATGGGGCAGAGCTGCTCTTGGGAACATGTGGGTCAGATCTATGGGGCTGGAGCTGCTGTGGGGCTGATGTGGGTCAGATCTATAGGGCAGGAGCTGCTGTGGGTCATATCTATTGGGCAGCAGCTGCTTTACATATGATGTGTGTCAGATCTATGGGGCAGGAGCTGCTGTGGGGCTGATGTGGGTTAGATCTATGGGGCAGGAGCTGTTGTGGGGCTGATGGGGGTCAGATCTATGGGGCAGGAGCTACTGTGGGGCTGATGTTGGTCTGATCTATGGGGCAGGTGCTGCTGTGCGACAGATGTGGGTCAGATCTATGGGGCAGGAGCTGCTGTGCGACATATGTGGGTCAGATCTATGGGGCAGGAGATACTGTGGGCCATATGTCGGTCCGATCTATTGGGCAGGAGCTGCTGTGGGGCGCATGTGAATCAGGTCTATGGGGCAGGAGCTGCTGTGGGTCAGATTGTCATGGTTTAATAATGTTGTAATTTTGCTATCAGTATTCCACATCATAACATCATATAAAGCATGGATAATTTTACTGAATCTGCAACTTACAGAAGAAGACTACATCTCCCAGAGAGCAACACGATGGGTCACGGGACCTGGACTCTATATTAACTCTGTCGCAGAACAGACTGACGTCTTTCGAGTTCTGGCGTTCAGGGCAGTGTGTGGGAGCCTTCAGCCGTTCGCCCAGATTCACAGTAGGCCTCTCGGTTACGGGACTCATTCTCTCTCCTATTTTGCTTGATTCATTAGCTCAATTTTCAATTATATTGTATTCTATTGTGTTATCCTGTATTTCGATATAGTATTTAGTAAATAAGTGTGCCTCCTTACATCGTTGCCGCTGTTTTCTTAATTAACTTTTTCTTTTCGGCTGAGGGCCCTTCAGGGGCCCACGGTCCTTGTCACGGACGCAGGTGGATTTTTCGTTCAAACCGTGACAGATTTGGTAGCAGAGGATGGTTCCACTGTTGCAGCCACCCCCATAAGGCATTTGCCACCATCCATGAATCAGTATAAAGATATGAAGCATTGGCCACCTCTCCCGTTCAGCCACATCTAAAGCCAGCTGAACAGCCTTTACCTCTGCAAATTTGACTTGATTCTCCTTTACCTTCAGTGGCCTCTGCAACTTGTCGTGTGGGGCTCCATACAGCAGCTTTCCATCTGCGATGCTTCCCTACAATACGACGTGATCCGTCTGTGAATGGGGCAAATTACTTTTCGTTTTCTGGTAGCTCATTGTATGGTGGTGCCTCTTTAGCACGTGATACCTCTTCTGTAGGTGGTGTTTCAATTTTTTTACTCTCAGGCCAGTCCATGATCACTTCTAGAATTCCAGGACGGCTGAGTTTTCCCATTCAAGCTCGTTGTGTAATTAATGAAATCCACTTACTCCAAGTGGCATCAGTAGCATGATGGGTGGAGGGAACCTGTCCTTTAAACATCCAATTTATTACTGGCAAGCGAGGTGCTAGAAGAAGCTGAACCTCTGTCCCAACTACTTCAGAAGCAGCCCGAACCCCCTCATACACGGCTAAGATCTCCTTCTTAGTCGGAGTGTAGCGCTCCTCAGACCCTTTATATGCTTGACTCCAAAATCCTAGCGGTCGGCCTCGGATCCTCACATCCTGCCCCGTCCGTACTGGCCCCAAGGCCACGGCACGGGCTATTTCTTGTTTTATCTGCTCAAAAGCCTGCTGCTGCTCAGGACCCCATGAGAAATTATTCTTCTTCTGTGTTACCTGATAGAGGGGGCTCACTATGTGGCTGTAGTTTGGGACATGCATTCTCCAAAAGCCCACTACTCCCAGAAAAGATTGGGTCTCTGTCTTGTCGGTGGGCGGAGACATAGCAGTGATTTTGTCAATCACATCTGCTGGGATGTGACGACGTCCATCTTGCCATTTTATACCTAAGAACTGGATTTCCTGGGCAGGCCCCTTCACCTTGCTGCGCTTAATGGCAAAACCAGCTTTCAAAAGAATTTGGATTATCTGTTTCCCTTTCTTGAAAACCTCTGCTGCTGTATGGCCCCACACTACAATATCATCATTATACTGCAAGTGCTCAGGAGCATCACCCTGTTCCAAAACAGCTTGGATCAATCCATGGCAAATTGTTGGGCTGTGCTTCCACCCTTGAGGTAAACGGTTCCAGGTGTACTGAATACCTCTCCAGGTAAAAGCAAACTGTGGCCTACATTTTGCAGCCAATGGGATGGAAAAGAAGGCATTAGCAATGTCAATGGTGGCATACCACCTAGCTTCTTTTGACTCCAGTTCATACTGGAGTTCTAGCATGTCTGGTACAGCAGCACTTAATGGAGGTGTGACTTCATTCAGGCCATGGTAATCCACCGTCAGCCTCCATTCCCCACTGGTTTTACACACTGGCCAAATGGGGCTGTTAAAAGGCGAGTGAGTTTTGCTAATCACTCCCTGATTCTCTAATTGGCGAATTAGCTTGTGAATGGGGAGCAATGAGTCCCTATTGGTGCGGTACTGCCGTCTGTGAACCACTCTGGTGACAATTAATACCTCTTGGTCTTTTACCTGGTGCA
Source organism: Coturnix japonica (assembly GCF_054131305.1). Classification (NCBI taxonomy): domain Eukaryota; kingdom Metazoa; phylum Chordata; class Aves; order Galliformes; family Phasianidae; genus Coturnix; species Coturnix japonica. The sequence goes on from NC_140684.1 coordinate 520,542, forward strand.
ACCTCCCAGCACCCGCTGGGAGACCCGGCGCTCGCTGCGTTGCTTCCGTCCTCCGTTTGGGGGGTTCCGTGCGCCGGCGCGTGGAAAAGGGGGTGTGCGGCTGGTCGCGCGTGGGCGCGTGCCAGGCCACCTTTCGCCCGGTTTTTCCCCATCCATCCATCCATCCATGCATCCACCTTCCCGCTTCGTGGCGGCGCGGGGTAGACCTGGGCGACCATCCACCCGCTCGATCGGCGGGTGCAGTTTCCCGTCCGTGCCGCGGGTAGACGTGTCGGCCGTAGCCGCGCGTCACGCAGCTGTGTCAAGCGATAAGCGTACGACGAACAGCCAGCCGCCCCCCGACCCGACCCGACCCGACCCGACCTGACCCGACCCGACCCGACCGCTTCCGCCCTTGACCCACCCCCATCTTTTTATTACTTTTATTTTATTTTATTTTATTTTATTTTACCGCGACATTTTACGATCTATCTGTACTTTTTCACACCTTCTTCTCTTCTACTTTTCTTTGACTTCTGCCTTCCCTTCCCTTCCCTTCCCTTCCCTTCCCTTCCCTTCCCTTCCCTTCCCTTCCCTTCCCTTCCCTTCCCTTCCCTTCCCTTCCCTTCCCTTCCCTTCCCTTCCCTTCCCTTCCCTTCCCTTCCCTTCCCTTCCCTGCCCTTCCCTTCCCTGCCCTTCCCTTCCCTTCCATTCTCTTCTCTTTCTCCTCGTCGCCCGTGCGTGAGTAGGCCCGGCCCGGCCTGGACCGGCACTTCCTCTGTCACGAAGAAGGGGGTCGCTTGCGTGGCTGGGGGTCCGCGGCGGGGTTGCGGGTATGCGGGTAGACCTGGCTGCCGGCGCCTGATCTTCCCGGCCCCGCGTCCGTCTTCCACCTTCCCCCCCCCCCAGTCCACACCGCACGAGCGGGAACCTGACCCGTACCCGACGGCGGCCCGCCTCCGCCTGCCCCTACCCCGGCCCTCGCCCACAACCCGCCCTCTCCCGGACGCATCTCGTCCGACCGGCCCGCGACCGTGTTTTTTTATTTGTTTGTTTGTCTTTGTTTTTGTTTTTGTTTTTTTTTTGTTTGGTCGGTCACTCGCTCGGTTATTTGTTTGGACCCGATTGGCCCGTTTGGTTTTTTTCTTTTCTTTCCTTTTTCCGCCGGGGTGCTCCTGACGGCTCGGCCCAATGGCGGCTCGACTCGGCGACCGGAGCCCGCCAAAACGCCTCTCCAACCCCGAGCCCCTCTGCCACCACCGCCACCACCGCCACCACCTCCTTCTCCCGCCGAAAATCCCACGTACCGTTCCACCTCATCTGCCGGCTGGGAGAGAGGCTAGGCGCGAACCCCGCGGGGGACGCGGCCGCCTCCCGCCGGCCCACCTCTCGCCGCTGCCGTCTTCCCGCCGCTCTTTCGCCATCCCTCGCCACGCGGCCTGCCCGCAGTCCGGATATCCGGCCCGAACGGACCTTGGTGGGCGGGGACCGCGCACGCGCCCACGCTCTTCCTGCAGAGCCGGGGAGGCGGGGGGTGCGGGGCGGCTTTTTCAAAATCTAAAAAAGGGGAAAGTAAAGAAGAACCCACGAGAAAAACAAACAAACAAACAAACAAACAAACAAACGGAAAATAATAAAACCGAGAGGGCGCGTGGGGGCACGGACAAACAATCGAACGGACCAAAGTACGAACGAACGGACGAACAAACAAACACGCAGACAAAAGGGCAAAACCGCGGTGGTGGTGGCGGGACGGCCAGCTTCAAGCAAGGCCGAACCGAGAAGCCCGGGAGCGCCCCAACCCGGCGAACAGCGGCCGGCTCATACGTGCACCCTGGTCGTTCCGCGGCTGCGGCCGAGTGGCATCTCCGTGGCGCCTCCGGTGCTCCGGCAGGGTCAACACAGCTCGACCCCTGGCCATCGCGGCTCGAGTGCGCCGGCACGGTCCAGCCTCTCCCGGCGGGCTCCGCTCGGCTCGGACGTTCCGCGGAAGTGGCCAAGTGTCGCTCTCGTGGCGGCTCCTCTGCGCTGGCACTGTCTACCTGGCTCCGAGCGTCTCCGGAGGGTGAGGGGAGGGGGGGGGGGGCACTGCGTTGGCGGCTAGGCGTCGCTTCCCATGCGTCTCGACTAGGTCGGCACGGTCTACCCGGCTCCGAGCGGGACATGGTGCTCGGCGGCGGCTGCTAGAGGTCGCTGCCTATGCGGCTCGACTAGGTCGGCACGGTCTACCCTGCTCCGTGCGTGCGCGAGGGATCAGCGGCGGTCGCTAGGTGTCGCTGCACGTCTGCCAGCCCGTCCGTCAGCGACCTCTAGCGTCCGCGGCGGAGCAGGGTAGACCGTGCCGACGTGAGCCGGCCGCCGCTCAGCGACCCCTGGCCGCCGCCGCATGAGCTTCGATCCGCTCGGAGCTGGGTAGACCGTGCCGACCAACTCGAGCCGGACGTGCAGCGACCGCTGGCCAGCGCGGAGGCTCGTGTGTGCCGGCACGGTCCAGCCTCTCCCGGCGGGCTCCGTTCGGTTCGGACGTTCCTCGGTGGTGTCCGGGGGGTCTCAGCCGCGGCGGCTCGAGTGCGCCGGCACTGCACAGCCCCTCCCTGCGGGCTCCGCTCGGCACGGACTTTCCTCGTCGGCGTCTGGCGATCTGAGCTGCGGCGGCTCGAGTGCGCCGGCACGGTCCAACCGCTCCCGGCGGGTTCCGCTCGGCTCGGACGCTCCTGGGCGGAGTCGGGCGATCTGAGCCGCGGCGGCTCGAGTGCGCCGGCACGGTCCAACCGCTCTCGGCAAGCTCGGCTCGGCTCGGACGTTCCGCGGCGGCGTCCGGGGGGTCTCAGCCACGGAGGCTCGGGTGCGCCGGCATGGTCCAGCCTCTCCCGGCCGGCTCCGCTCGGCTCGGACGTTCCTCGGCGGCGTCCGGCTATCTGAGCCGCGGAGGCTCGAGTGCGCCGGCACGGTCCAAACATGGAGTTACTGTGGGGCTGATGTTTGTCTGATCTATGGGGTAGGAGCTGCTGTGCGGCTGATGTGGGTCAGATCTATGGGCAGGAGCTGATGTAGGGAAGATTTGGGTCTGATCTATGGGTTAGGAACTGCTGTGGTTCAGATCTATGGGGCAGGAGCAGCTGTGGGGCACATGTGGGTCAGATCTATGGGTTAGGTGCTGCTTTGGGGAAAATGTGGGTCAGATCTATGGGGCAGGAGCTGCTGTGGGTCAGATTTGGGTCAGATCTATGGGGCAGGAGCTGCTGTGGGTCAGATTTATGAGTCAGGAGCTGCTGTGTGGCTGATGTGGGTCAGATCTATGGGGCAGGAGCTGCTGTGGGGCATATGTTGGTCAGATCTATATGGCAGGAGCTGCTGTGGGGCACATGTGGGTCAGACCTATGGGGCAGAAGCTGCAGAGGGGATGATGTAGGTCAGATCTGTGGGGCAGGAGTAGCTGTGGGGCAGATGAGTAACATATCTATGGTGTAAAATCTGCTGTTGGACTGATGTGGGTCAGATCTATGAGTTCGGAGCTGCTGTGGGGCACATGTGGGTCAGATCTATGGGCCAGGAGCTGCTGCGGGGCTGATTTGGGTCAGATCTATAGGGCAGGAGATGCTGTGGGTCTGATGTGGGTCAGATCTATGGGGCAGGAGATGCTGTGGGTCAGATCTATGGGGCAGGAGCTGCTGTGGGGAACATGTGGGTCAGGTCTATGGGGCAGGAGCTGCTGTGGGGCAGATGTGGGTCAGATCTATGGGTCAGCAGCTGCTGTGGGTCTGATGTGGGTCAGATCTATAGGGCAGGAGCTGCTGTAGGGCTGATGTGGGTCAGATCTATGGGGCAGGAGCTGCTGTGGGTCAGATCCATGGGGCAGGAACAGATGTGGGCCTGATGTTGGTCAGATTTATGGAGCAGGAGCTGCTGTGTTGCAGATGTGGGTCAGATCTATGGTGCAGGAGCTGCTGTGGTGCAGATGTAGGGCATATCTATGGGGCAGGAGCTGCTGTGAGGCTGATGGGTGTTAGATCTATGGGGAGTTGCTGCTGTGGTGCAGATGTGGGTCAGAGCTATGGGGCAGGAGCTGCTGTGGGGCAGAAGTGGGTAAGATCTATGGGGTAGGAGATGGTGTGTGGCAGATGTGGGTCAGATCTATGGTGTAGGAGCTGCTGTGGGGCTGATTTGGGTCAGATCTATGGGGCAGGAGCTGCTGTGGTTAAGATCTATTTGGCAGGATCTGCTGTGGGGCAGATTTGGGTCAGATCTATGGGGCAGGATCTGCAGTGGAGATGATGTACGTCAGATCTATGGGGCAGGAGCTGCTGTGGGGCTGCTGTGGGTTAGATCTATGGGGCAGGAGCTGTTGTGGGTCATATCTATTGGGCAGCAGGTGCTTTACATATGATGTGTGTCAGATCTATGGGGCAGGAGCTGTTGTGGGTCATATCTATTGAGCAGCAGCTGCTTTACATATGATGTGTGTCTGATCTATGGGGAAAAAGCTGCAGTGGGGCTGATGGGGGTCAGATCTTTGGGGCTGAAGCTGCTGTGGGTCATATCTATTGGGCAGCAGCTGCTTTACATATGATGTGTGTCAGATCTATGGGGCAGGATCTGCTGTGGGGTTGATGTGGGTTAGATCTATGGGGCAGGAGCTGCTGTGCGACAGATGTGGGTCAGATCTATGGGGCAGGTGCTGCTGTGCGACATATGTGGGTTAGATCTATGGGGCAGGATCTGCTGTGGGGCTGCTGTGGGTTAGATCTATGGGGCAGGAGCTGTTGTGGGTCATATCTATTGGGCAGCAGCTGCTTTACATATGATGTGTGTCAGATCTATGGGGCAGGAGCTGCTGTGGGGCTGATGTGGGTCAGATCTATAAGGCAGGAGCTGCTGTGGTTAAGATCTATTTGGCAGGATCTGCTGTGGGGCAGATTTGGGTCAGATCTATGGGGCAGGAGCTGCTGTGGGGTTGATGGGGGTCAGATCTATGGGGCAGGAGCTACTGTGGGGCAGAGGTTGGTCAAATCAATGGGGCAGGAGCTGCTCTTGGGAACATGTGGGTCAGATCTATGAGGCAGAAGCTGCTGTGGTGCTGATGTGGGTCATATCTATTGGGCAGCAGCTGCTTTACATATGATGTGTGTCAGATCTATGGGGCAGGAGCTGCTGTGGGGCTGATGTGGGTTAGATCTATGGGGCAGGAGCTGTTGTGGGTCAGATGGGTGTCAGATCTATGGGGCAGGAGATGCTGTGGTTAAGATCAATTTGGCAGGAACTGCTGTGTTGCAGATGTGGGTCAGATCTATGGGGCAGGTGCTGCTGTGCGACATATGTGGGTCAGATCTATGGGGCAGGATCTGCTGTGGGGCTGATGTGGGAAAGACCTATGGGGCAGGAGCTGCTGTGGGGCTGATGTGGGTCTGATCTATGGGGCAGGAGCTGCTGTGCGACAGATGTGGGACAAATCTATGGGGCAGGAGCTGCTGTGGGGCATATGTGGGTCAGATCTATGGGGCAGGAGCTGCTGTGGGGCTGCTGTGGGACAGATCCTTAGGGCTGAAGCTGCTGTGGGTCATATCTATTGGGCAGCAGGTGCTTTACATATGATGTGTGTTAGATCTATGGGGCAGGAGCTGTTGAGGGGCTGATGGGGGTCAGATCTATGGGGCAGGAGCTACTGTGGGGCTGATGTTGGTCTGATCTATGGGGCAGGAGCTGCTGTGCGACAGATGTGGGTCAGATCTATGGGGCAGGTGCTGCTGTGCGACATATGTGGGTCAGATCTATGGGGCAGGAGCTGCACTGGAGATGATGTACGTCAGATCTATGGGGCAGGAGCTGCTGTGGGGCTGATGTGGTTCCGATCTATGGGGCAGGAGCTGCTGTGGGGCTGATGTGGGTCAGATCCTTGGGGCTGAAGCTGCTGTGGGGCATATCTATTGGGAAGCAGCTGCTTTACATATGATGTCTGTCAGATCTATGGGGCAGGAGCTGCAGTGGGGCTGATGGGGGTCAGATCTATTGGGCAGGAGCTACTGTGGGGCTGATGTGGGAAAGATCTATGGGGCAGGAGCTGCTGTGGGGCTGATGTGGGTCTGATCTATGGGGCAGGAGCTGCTGTGGGGCTGATGTGGGTCAGATCCTTGGGGCTGAAGCTGCTTTGGGTCATATCTATTGGGCAGCAGCTGCTTTACATATGATGTGTGTCAGATCTATGGGGCAGGAGCTGCAGTGGGGCTGATGGGGGTCAGATCTATGGGGCAGGAGCTACTGTGAGGCTGATGTGGGTCAAATCAATGGGGCAGAGCTGCTCTTGGGAACATGTGGGTCAGATCTATGGGGCAGGAGCTGCTGTGGGGCTGATGTGGGTCCGATCTATAGGGCAGGAGCTGCTGTGGGTCATATCTATTGGGCAGCAGCTGCTTTACATATGATGTGTGTCAGATCTATGGGGCAGGAGCTGCTGTGGGGCTGATGTGGGAAAGATCTATGGGGCAGGAGATGCTTTGGGGCAGATGTGGGTCAAATCTATGGGGCAGGAGCTGCTGTGGGGCTGATGTGGGTCAGATCAATGGGGCAGGAGCTGCTGTGGTTAAGATCTATTTGGCAGGATCTGCTGTGGGGCAGATTTGGGTCAGGTCTATGGGGCAGGAGCTGCAGTGGAGATGATGTGTGTCATATCTATGGGGCAGGAGCTGTTGTGGGGCTGATGGGGGTCAGATCTATGCGGCAGGAGCTACTGTGGGGCTGATGTTGGTCTGAACTATGGAGCAGGAGCTGCTGTGTTGCAGATGTGGGTCAGATCTATGGGGCAGGTGCTGCTGTGCGACATATGTGGGTCAGATCTATGGGGCAAGAGCTGCTTTGCGATAGATGTGGGTCAGATCTATGGGGCAGGTGCTGCTGTGGGGCTGATGAGGGTCAGATCTATGGGGCAGGAGCTGCTGTGGGGTTGATGTGGGAAAGATCTATGGGGCAGGAGCTGCTGTGGGGCTGATGTGGGTCTGATCTATGGGGCAGGAGCTGCTGTGCGACAGATGTGGGTCAGATCTATGGGGCAGGTGCTGCTGTGGGGCTGATGGGGGTCAGATCTATGGGGCAAGAGCTGCTGTGGGGCTGATGTGGGTCAGATCCTTGGGGCTGAATCTGCTGTGGGTCAAATCTATTGGGCAGCAGCTGCTTTACATATGATGTGTGTCAGATCTATGGGGCAGGAGCTGCAGTGGGGCTGATGGGGGTCAGATCTATGGGGCAGGAGCTGCTGTGGGGCTGATGTGGGTCAGATCTATGGGGCAGGAGCTGCTTTGCGACAGATGTGGGTCAGATCAATGGGGCAGGTGCTGCTGTGCGACATATGTGGGTCACATCTATGGGGCAGGAGCTGATGTGGGTCAGATCTATGAGGCAGGAACAGATGTGGGCCTGATGTTGGTCAGATTTATGGAGCAGGAGCTGCTGTGTTGCAGATGTTGGTCAGATCTATGGTGCAGGAGCTGCTGTGGGGCAGATGTAGCGCTGATCTATGGGGCAGGAGCTGCTGTGAGGCTGATGGGTGTTAGATCTATGGGGAGGAGCTGCTGTGGTGCAGATGTGGGTCAGAGCTATGGGGCAGGAGCTGCTGTGGGGCTTATGTGGGTCAGATCTATGGGGCAGGAGCTGCTGTGGTTAAGATCTATTTGGCAGGATCTGCTGTGGGGCAGATTTGGGTGAGATCTATGGGGCAGGAGCTGCAGTGGAGATGATGTACGTCAGATCTATGGGGCAGGAGCTGCTGTGGGGCTGCTGTGGGTCAAATCAATGGGGCAGAGCTGCTCTTGGGAACATGTGGGTCAGATCTATGGGGCAGGAGCTGCTGTGGGGATGATGTGGGTCTGATCTATAGGGCAGGAGCTGCTGTGCGACAGATGTGGGTCAGATCTATGGGGCAGGAGCTGCTGTGGGGCTGATGTGGGTCAGGTGCTTGGGGCTGAAGCTGCTGTGGGTCATATCTATTGGGCAGCAGCTGCTTTACATATGATGTGTGTCAGATCTATGGGGCAGGAGCTGCTGTGGGGCTGATGTGGGTTAGATCTACGGGGCAGGAGCGGTTGTGGGGCTGATGGGGGTCAGATCTATGGGGCAGGAGCTACTGTGGGGCTGATGTTGGTCTCTTCTATGGGGCAGGAGCTGCTGTGCGACAGATGTGTGTCAGATCTATGGGGCAGGTGCTGCTGTGCGACATATGTGTGTCAGATCTATGGGGCAGGATCTGCTGTGGGGCTGATGTGGGAAAGGTCTATGGGGCAGGAGCTGCTGTGGGGCTGATGTGGGTCAGATCCTTGGGGCTGAAGCTGCTGTGGGTCATATCTAATGGGCAGCAGCTGCTTTACATATGATGTGTGTCAGATCTATGGGGCAGGAGCTGCTCTGGGGCTGATGTTGGTCTGATCTATGGGGCAGGAGCTGTTGTGGGGCTGATGGGGGTCAGATCAATGGGGCAGGAGCTGCTGTGGGGCTGATGTGGGTCAGATCTATGGGGCAGGAGCTGTTGTGGGGCTGATGGGGGTCAGATCTATGGGGCAGGAGATGCTGTGGGTCAGATCTATGGGGCAGGAGCTGCTGTGGGGCAGATGTGAGTCAGATCTATGGGGCAGGAGCTGCTGTGGGTCAGATCTATGGTGCAGGAACAGATGTGGGCCTGATGTTGGTCAGATTTATGGAGCAGGAGCTGCTGTGTTGCAGATGTGGGTCAGATCTATGGTGCAGGAGCTGCTGTGGGGCAGATGTAGGGCTTAACTATGGGGCAGGAGCTGCTGTGAGGCTGATGGGTGTTAGATCTATGGGGAGGAGCTGCTGTGGTGCAGATGTGGGTCAGAGCAATGGGGCAGGAGCTGCTGTGTGGCAGATGTGGGTCAGATCTATGGGGCAGGAGCTGCTGTGTGGCAGATGTGGGTCAGATCTATGGTGTAGGAGCTGCTGTGGGGCTGATGTGGGTCAGATCAATGGGGCAGGAGCTGCTGTGCGACATATGTGGGTCAGATCTATGGGGCAGGATCTGCTGTGGGGCTGATGTGGGTCAGATCTATGGGGCAGGAGTTGCTCTGGGGCTGATGTGTGTCAGATCTATGGGGCAGAAGCTGAAGAGGGGATGATGTAGGTCAGATCTATGGTGCAGGAGCTGCTGTGGGGCAGATATAGGGCATATCTATGGGGCAGGAGCTGCTGTGAGGCTGATGGGTGTTAGATCTATGGGGAGGAGCTGCTGTGGTGCAGATGTTGGTCAGAGCTATGGGGCAGGAGCTGCTGAGTGGCAGAAGTGGGTAAGATCTATGGGGTAGGAGATGGTGTGTGGCAGATGTGGGTCAGATCTATGGTGTAGGAGCTGCTGTGGGGCTGATGTGGGTCAGATCTATGGGGCAGGAGCTGCTGTGCTTAAGATCTATTTGGCAGGATCTGCTGTGGGGCAGATTTGGGTGAGATCTATGGGGCAGGAGCTGCAGTGGAGATGATGTACGTCAGATCTATGGGGCAGGAGCTGCTGTGGGGCTGCTGTGGGTCAAATCAATGGGGCAGAGCTGCTCTTGGGAACATGTGGGTCAGGTCTATGGGTCAGGAGCTGCTGTGGGGCTGATGTGGGTCAGATCTATCGGTCAGGAGCTGCTGTGGGGCTGATGTGGGTCAGGTCCTTGGGGCTGAAGCTGCTGTGGGTCATATCTATTGGGCAGCAGCTGCTTTACATATGATGTGTGTCAGATCTATGGGGCAGGAGCTGCTGTGGGGCTGATGTGGGTTAGATCTATGGGGCAGGAGCTGTTGTGGGGCTGATGGGTGTCAGATCTGAGCGGCAAGAGCTACTGTGGGGCTGCTGGGGGTCAGATCTATGGGGCAGGAGCTGCTGTGGGGCTGATGTTGGTCTGATCTATAGGGCAGGAGCTGCTGTGAGACATATGTGGGTCAGATCTATGGGGCAGGAGCTGCAGTGGAGATGATGTACGTCAGATCTATGGGGCAGGAGCTGCTGTGGGGCTGATGTGGGTCCGATCTATGGGGCAGGAGCTGCTGTGGGGTGATGTGGGTCAGATCCTTGGGGCTGAAGCTGCTGTGGGTCATATCTATTGGGCAGCAGCTGCTTTACATATGATGTGTGTCAGATCTATGGGGCAGGAGCTACTGTGGGGCTGATGGGGGTCAGATCTATGGGGCAGGAGCTACTGTGGGGCTGATGTTGGTCTGATCTATGGGGCAGGAGCTGCTGTGCGACAGATGTGGGTCAGATCTATGGGGCAGGTGCTGCTGTGCGACATATGTGGGTCAGATCTATGGGGCAGGTGCTGCTGTGCGACAGATGTGGGTCAGATCTATGGGGCAGGTGCTGCTGTGCAACATATGTGGGTCAGATCTATGGGGCAGGATCTGCTGTGGGGCTGATGTGGGAAAGATCTATGGGGCAGGAGCTGCTGTGGGGCTGATGTGGGTCTAATCTATGGGGCAGGAGCTGCTGTGCGACAGATGTGGGTCAGATCTATGGGGCAGGAGCTGCTGTGGGGCTGATGTGGGTCAGATCTATGGGGCAGGAGCTGCTGTGGGGCTGATGTGGGTCAGATCCTTGGGGCTGAAGCTGCTGTGGGTCATATCTATTGGGCAGCAGCTGCTTTACATATGATGTGTGTCAGAACTATGGGGCAGGAGCTGCTGTGGGGCTGATGTGGGTTAGATCTATGGGGCAGGAACTGCTGTGCGACAGATGTGGGTCAGATCTATGGGGCAGGTGCTGCTGTGGGGCTGATGTGGGAAAGATCTATGGGGCAGGAGCTGCTGTGGGGCTGATGTGGGTCTGATCTATGGGGCAGGAGCTGCTGTGCGACAGATGTGGTTCAGATCTATAGAACAGGAGCTGCTGTGGGGCATATGTGGGTCAGATCTATGGGGCAGGAGCTGCTGTGGGGCTGATGTGGGTCAGATCCTTGGGGCTGAAGCTGCTGTGGGTCATATCTATTGGGCAACAGCTGCTTTACATATGATGTGTGTCAGATCTATGGGGCAGGAGCTGCAGTGGGGCTGATGGGGGTCAGATGTATGGGGCAGGAGCTACTGTGGGGCTGATGTGGGTCAAATCAATGGGGCAGAGCTGCTCTTGGGAACATGTGGGTCAGATCTGTGAGGCAGGAGCTGCTGTGGGGTGATGTGGGTCAGATCTATGGGGCAGGAGCTGCTGTGGGGCTTATGTGGTTCTGATCTATGGGGCAGGAGCTGTTGTGGGGCTGATGGGGGTCAGATCTATGGGGCAGGAGCTACTGTGGGGCTGATGGGGGTCAGATCTATGGGGCAGGAGCTACTGTGGGGCTGAAGTTGGTCTGATCTATGGGGCAGGAGCTGCTGTGCGACAGATGTGGGTCAGATCTATGGGGCAGGTGCTGCTGTGCGACATATGAGGGTCAGATCTATGGGGCAGGATCTGCTGTGGGGCTGATGTGGGAAAGATCTATGGGGCAGGAGCTGCTGTGCGACAGATGTGGGTCAGATCTATGGGGCAGGTGCTGCTGTGCAACATATGTGGGTCAGATCTATGGGGCAGGATCTGCTGTGGGGCAGATGTGGGAAAGATCTATGGGGCAGGAGCTGTTGTGGGGCTGATGTGGGTCTAATCTATGGGGCAGGAGCTGCTGTGCGACAGATGTGGGTCAGATCTATGGGGCAGGTGCTGCTGTGCGACATATGTGGCTCAGATCTATTTGGCAGGATCTGCTGTGGGGCTGATGTGGGAAAGATCTATGGGGCAGGAGCTGCTGTGGGGCTGATGTGGGTCTGATCTATGGGGCAGGAGCTGCTGTGCGACAGATGTGGGTCAGATCTATGGGGCAGGAGCTGCTGTGGGGAATATGTGGGTCAGATCTATGGGGCAGGAGCTGCTGTGGGGCAGATGTGGGAAAGATCTATGGGGCAGGAGCTGTTGTGGGGCTGATGTGGGTCTAATCTATGGGGCAGGAGCTGCTGTGCGACAGATGTGGGTCAGATCTATGGGGCAGGTGCTGCTGTGCGACATATGTGGCTCAGATCTATTTGGCAGGATCTGCTGTGGGGCTGATGTGGGAAAGATCTATGGGGCAGGAGCTGCTGTGGGGCTGATGTGGGTCTGATCTGTGGGGCAGGAGCTGCTGTGCGACAGATGTGGGTCAGATCTATGGGGCAGGAGCTGCTGTGGGGAATATGTGGGTCAGATCTATGGGGCAGGAGCTGCTGTGGGGCTGATGTGGGTCAGATCCTTGGGGCTGAAGCTGCTGTGGGTCATATCTATTGGGCAGCAGCTGCTTTACATATGATGTGTGTCAGATCTATGGGGCAGGAGCTGCTGTGGGGCTGATGTGGGTTAGATCTATGGGGCAGGAGCTGCTGTGCGACAGATGTGGGTCAGATCTATGGGGCAGGTGCTGCTGTGCGACATATGTGGGTCAGATCTATGGGGCAGGATCTGCTGTGGGGCTGATGTGGGAAAGATCTATGGGGCAGGAGCTGCTGTGGGGCTGATGTGGGTCTGATCTATGGGGCAGGAGCTGCCGTGGGACTGATGTGGGTCTGATCCTTGGGGCTGAAGCTGCTGTGGGTCATATCTATTGGGCAGCAGCTGCTTTACATATGATGTGTGTCAGATCTATGGGGCAGGAGCAGCAGTGGGGCTGATGGGGGTCAGATCTATGGGGCAGGAGCTACTGTGGGGCTGATGTGGGAAGGATCTATGGGGCAGGAGCTGCTGTGGGGCTGATGTGGGTCTGATCTATGGCGCAGGAGCTGCTGTGGGGCTGATGTGGGTCAGATCCTTGGGGCTGAAGCTGCTGTGGGTCATATCTATTTGGCCGCAGCTGCTTTACATATGATGTGTGTCAGATCTATGGGGCAGGAGCTGCAGTGGGGCTGATGGGGGTCAGATGTATGGGGCAGGAGCTACTGTGGGGCTGATGTGGGTCAAATCAATGGGGCAGAGCTGCTCTTGGGAACATGTGGGTCAGATCTATAGGGCAGGAGCTGCTGTGGGTCAAATCTATTGGGCAGCAGATGCTTTACATATGATGTGTGTCAGATCTATGGGGCAGGAGCTGCTGTGGGGCTTATGTGGGTCAGATCCTTGGGGCTGAAGCTGCTGTGGGTCATATCTATTGGGCAGCAGCTGCTTTACATATGATGTGTGTCAGATCTATGGGGCAGGAGCTGCTGTGGGGCTGATGTGGGTCAGATCTATGGGGCAGGAGCTACTGTGAGGCTGAAGGGGGTCAGATCTATGGGCAGGAGCTACTGTGGGGCTGGTGTTGGTCTGATCTATGGGGCAGGAGCTGCTGTGCGACAGATGTGGGTCAGATCTATGGGGCAGAAGCTGCTGTGGGGCATATGTGGGTCAGATCTATGGGGCAGGAGCTGCTGTGCGACAGATGTGGGTCAGATCTATGGGGCAGGAGCTGCTGTGGGGCTGATGTGGGTCAGATCCTTGGGGCTGAAGCTGCTGTGGGTCATAACTATTGGGCAGCAGCTGCTTTACATATGATCTGTGTCAGATCTATGGGGCAGGAGCTGCTGTGGGGCTGATGGGGGTCAGATCTATGGGGCAGGTGCTGCTGTGCGACATATGTGGGTCAGATCTATGGGGCAGGATCTGCTGTGGGGCTGATGTGGGAAAGATCTATGGGGCAGGAGCTGCTGTGGGGCTGATGTGGTAAAGATCTATGGGGCAGGAACTGCTGTGGGGCTGATGTGGGTCTGATCTATGGGGCAGGAGCTGCTGTGGGGAATATGTGGGTCAGATCTATGGGGCAAGAGCTGCTGTGGGTCAGATTTGGGTCAGATCTATGGGGCAGGTGCTGCTGTGCGACATATGTGGGTCGGATCTATGGGGCAGGATCTGCTGTGGGGCTGATGTGGGAAAGATCTATGGGGCAGGAGCTGCTGTGGGGCTGATGTGGTAAAGATCTATGGGGCAGGAACTGCTGTGGGGCTGATGTGGGTCTGATCTATGGGGCAGGAGCTGCTGTGGGGAATATGTGGGTCAGATCTATGGGGCAAGAGCTGCTGTGGGTCAGATTTGGGTCAGATCTATGGGGCAGGAGCTGCTGTGGGTCAGATTTATGAGTCAGGAGCTGCTGTGTGGCTGATGTGGGTCAGATCTATGGGGCAGGAGCTGCTGTGGGGCATATGTGGGTCAGATCTATATGGCAGGAGCTGCTGTGGGGCACATGTGGGTCAGACCTATGGGGCAGAAGCTGCAGAGGGGATGATGTAGGTCAGATCTAGGGGGCAGGAGTTGCTGTGGGGCAGATGAGGGACATATCTATGGTGCAAAATCTGCTGTTGGACTGATGTGGGTCAGATCTATGAGTTTGGAGCTGCTGTGGGGCACATGTGGGTCAGATCTATGGGCCAGGAGCTGCTGCGGGGCTGATTTGGGTCAGATCTATAGGGCAGGAGATGCTGTGGGTCAGATCTATGGTGCAGGAACTGCTGTGGGGCTGATGTGGGTCAGATCTATGGGGCAGGAGCTGCTGTGGGTCAGATCTATGGGGCAGGAACAGATGTGGGCCTGATGTTGGTCAGATTTATGGAGCAGGAGCTGCTGTGTTGCAGATGTGGGTCAGAGCTATGGGGCAGGAGCTGCTGTGTGGCAGATGTGGGTCAGATCAATGGTGAAGGAGCTGCTGTGGGGCTGATGTGGGTCAGATCTATGGGGCAGGAGCTGCTGTGGTTAAGATCTATTTGGCAGGATCTGCTGTGGGGCAGATTTGGGTCAGATCTATGGGGCAGGAGCTGCAGTGGAGATGATGTACGTCAGATCTATGGGGCAGGAGCTGCTGTGGGGCTGCTGTGGGTTAGATCTATGGGGCAGGAGCTGTTGTGGGTCATATCTATTGGGCAGCAGCTGCTTTACATATGATGTGTGTCAGATCTATGGGGCAGGAGCTGCTGTGGGGCTGATGTGGGTTAGATCTATGGGGCAGGATCTGTTGTGGGGCTGATGGGGGTCAGATCTATGGGGCAGGAGCTACTGTGGGGCTGATGGGGGTCAGATCTATGGGGCAGGAGCTACTGTGGGGCTGATGTGGGTCAGATCTATGGGGCAGGTGCTGCTGTGGGGCTGATGTGGGTCAGATCTATGGGGCAGGAGCTGCTGTGGGGCTGATGTGGGTCAGATCCTTGGGGCTGAAGCTGCTGTGGGTCATATCTATTGGGCAGCAGCTGCTTTACATATGATGTGTGTCAGATCTATGGGGCAGGAGCTGCTGTGGGGCTGATGTGGGTCAGATCTATGGGGCAGGAGCTTCTGTGGGGCTGATGTGGGTTAGATCTATAAGGCAGGAGCTGCTGTGGGGCTGATGGGGGTCAGATCTATGGGGCAGGAGCTACTGTGGGGCTGATGGGGGTCAGATCTATGGGGCAGGAGCTACTGTGGAGCTGCTGTGGGATAGATCTATGGGGCAGGAGCTGTTGTGGGTCATATGTATTGGGCAGCAGCTGCTTTACATATGATGTGTGTCAGATCTATGGGGCAGGAGCTGCAGTGGGGCTGATGGGGGTCAGATCTATGGGGTAGGAGCTACTGTGGGGCTGATGTGGGTCAAAGCAATGGGGCAGAGCAGCTCTTGGGAACATGTGGGTCAGATCTATGGGGCAGGAGCTGCTGTGGGGCTGATGTGGGTCATATCTATAGGGCAGGAGCTGCTGTGGGTCATATCTATTGGGCAGCAGCTGCTTTACATATGATGTGTGTCAGATCTATGGGGCAGGAGCTGCTGTGGGGCTGATGTGGGTTAGATCTATGGGGCAGGAGCTGTTTTGGGGCTGATGGGGGTCAGATCTATGGGGCAGGAGCTACTGTGGGGCTGATTTGGGTCAGATCTATGGGGCAGGAGCTACTGTGGGGCTGATGTTGGTCTGATCTATGGGGCAGGAGCTGCTGTGCGACAGATGTGGGTCAGATCTATGGGGCAGGTGCTGCTGTGCGACATATGTGGGTCAGATCTATGGGGCAGGAGCTGCTGTGGGGCTGATGTGGGAAAGATCTATGGGGCAGGAGCTGCTGTGGGTCTGATGTGGGTCTGATCTATGGGGCAGGAGCTGCTGTGCGACAGATGTGGGTCAGATCTATGGAGCAGGAGCTGCTGTGGGGCATATGTTGGTCAGATCTATGGGGCAGGAGCTGCTGTGAAGCTGATGTGGGTCTGATCTATGGGGCAGGAACAGATGTGGGCCTGATGTTGGTCAGATTTATGGAGCAGGAGCGGCTGTGTTGCAGATGTGGGTCAGATCTATGGTGCAGGAGCTGTTGTGGGGCAGATGTAGCGCTGATATATGGGGCAGGAGCTGCTGTGAGGCTGATGGGTGTTAGATCTATGGGGAGGAGCTGCTGTGGTGCAGATGTGGGTCTGAGCTATGGGGCAGGAGCTGCTGTGGGGCTGATGTGGGTCAGATCTATGGTGTAGGAGCTGCTGTGGGGCTGATGTGGGTCAGATCTATGGGGCAGGAGCTGCTGTGGTTAAGATCTATTTGGCAGGATCTGCTGTGGGGCAGATTTGGGTCAGATCTATGGGGCAGGAGCTGCAGTGGAGATGATGTACGTCAGATCTATGGGGCAGGAGCTGCTGTGGGGCTGCTGTGGGTTAGATCTTAGGGCAGGAGCTGTTGTGGGTCATATCTATTGGGCAGCAGCTGCTTTACATATGATGTGTGTCAGATCTATGGGGCAGGAGCTGCAGTGGGGCTGATGGGGGTCAGATCTATGGGGCAGGAGCTACTGTGGGGCTGATGTGGGTCAAATCAATGGGGCAGAGCAGCTCTTGGGAACTTGTGGGTCAGATCTATGGGGCAGGAGCTGCTGTGGGGCTGCTGTGGGTTAGATCTATGGGGCAGGAGCTGTTGTGGGTCATATCTATTGGGCAGCAGCTGCTTTACATATGATGTGTGTCAGATCTATGGGGCAGGAGCTGCAGTGGAGATGATGTACGTCAGATCTATGGGGCAGGAGCTGCTGTGGGGCTGATGTTGGTCAGATCTATAGGGCAGGAGCTGCTGTGGGTCATATCTATTGGGCAGCAGCTGCTTTACATATGATTTGTGTCAGATCTATGGGGCAGGAGCTGCTGTGGGGCTGATGTGGGTTAGATCTATAGGGCAGGAGTTGTTGTCGGGCTGATAGGGGTAAGATCTATGGGGCAGGAGCTACTGTGGGGCTGATGTGGGTCAGATCTATGGGGCAGGAGCTGCTGTGGGGCTGCTGTGGGTTAGATCTATGGGGCAGGAGCTGTTGTGGGTCATATCTATTGGGCAGCAGCTGCTTTACATATGATGTTTGTCAGATCTATGGGGCAGGAGCTGCAGTGGGGCTGATGGGGGTCAGATCTATGGGGCAGGAGCTACTGTGGGGCTGACGTGGGTCAAATCAATGGGGCAGAGCAGCTCTTGGGAACATGTGGGTCAGATCTATGGGGCAGGAGCTGCTGTGGGGCTGATGTGGGTCAGATCTATAGGGCAGGAGCTGCTGTGGGTCATATCTATTGGGCAGCAGCAGCTTTACATATGATGTGTGTCAGATCTATGGGGCAGGAGCTGCTGTGGGGCTGATGTGGGTTAGATCTATGGGGCAGGAGCTGTTGTGGGGCTGATGGGGGTCAGATCTATGGGGCAGGAGCTACTGTGGGGCTGATTTGGGTCAGATCTATGGGGCAGGAGCTACTGTGGGGCTGATGTGGGAAAGATCTTTGGGGCAGGAGCTGCTGTGGGGCTGATGTGGGTCTGATCTATGGGGCAGGAGCTGCTGTGGGGCTGATGTGGGTCAGATCCTTGGGGCTGAAGCTGCTGTGGGTTATATCTATTGGGCAGCAGCTGCTTTACATATGATGTGTGTCAGATCTATGGGGCAGGAGCTGCTGTGGGGCTGATGTGGGTCCTATCTATAGGGCAGGAGCTGCTGTGGGTCATATCTATTGGGCAGCAGCTGCTTTACATATGATGTGTGTCAGATCTATGGGGCAGGAGGTGCTGTGGGGCTTATGTGGGTTAGATCTATGGGGCAGGAGCTACTGTGGGGCTGATGTGGGTCAAATCAATGGGGCAAAGCTGCTCTTGGGAACATGTGGGTCAGATCTATGGGGCTGGAGCTGCTGTGGGGCTGATGTGGGTCAGATCTATAGGGCAGGAGCTACTGTGGGGCTGATGTTGGTCTGATCTATGGGGCAGGATCTGCTGTGCGACAGATGTGGGTAAGATCTATGGGGCAGGTGCTGCTGTGCGACATATGTGGGTCAGATCTATGGGGCAGGAGCTGCTGTGGGGCTGATGTGGGTCTGATCTATGGGGCAGGAGCTGCTGTGGGGCTGATGTTGGTCTGATCTATGGGGCAGGATCTGCTGTGCGACAGATGTGGGTAAGATCTATGGGGCAGGTGCTGCTGTGCGACAGATGTGGGTCAGATCTATGGGGCAGGAGCTGCTGTGGGGCATATGTGGGTCAGATCTATGGGGCAGGAGCTGCTGTGAAGCTGATGTGGGTCTGATCTATGGGGCAGGAACAGATGTGGGCCTGATGTTGGT
Organism: Coturnix japonica; assembly: GCF_054131305.1. NCBI lineage: Eukaryota > Metazoa > Chordata > Aves > Galliformes > Phasianidae > Coturnix > Coturnix japonica. The sequence continues at coordinate 539,051 of NC_140684.1, forward strand.
CAGATTTATGGAGCAGGAGCGGCTGTGTTGCAGATGTGGGTCAGATCTATGGTGCAGTAGCTGCTGTGGGGCAGATGTAGGGCGTATCTATGGGGCAGGAGCTGCTGTGAGGCTGATGGTTGTTAGATCTTTGGGGAGGATCTGCTGTGGTGCAGATGTGGGTCTGAGCTATGGGGCAGGAGCTGCTGTGGGGCAGAAGTGGGTAAGATCTATGGGGTAAGAGATGGTGTGTGGCAGATGTGGGTCAGATCTATGGTGTAGGAGCTGCTGTGGGGCTGATGTGGGTCAGATCTATGGGGCAGGAGCTGCTGTGGTTAAGATCTATTTGGCAGGATCTGCTGTGGGGCAGATTTGGGTCAGATCTATGGGGCAGGAGCTGCTGTGTGGCAAATGTGGGTCAGATCTATGGGGCAGGAGCTGCTGTGGGGTTGATGTGGGTCAGATCTATGGGGCAGGAGCTGATGTGGGTCAGATCTATGGGGCAGGAACAGATGTGGGCCTGATGTTGGTCAGATTTATGGAGCAGGAGCTGCTGTGTTGCAGATGTTGGTCAGATCTATGGTGCAGGAGCTGCTGTGGGGCAGATGTAGCGCTGATCTATGGGGCAGGAGCTGCTGTGAGGCTGATGGGTGTTAGATCTATGGGGAGGAGCTGCTGTGGTACAGATGTGGGTCTGAGCTATGGGGCAGGAGCTGCTGTGCGACAGATGTGGGTCAGATCTATGGGGCAGGTTCTGCTGTGCGACAGATGTGGGTCAGATCTATGGGGCAGGATCTGCTGTGGGGCTGATGTTGGTCTGATCTATGGGACAGGATCTGCTGTGCGACAGATGTGGGTCAGATCTATGGGGCAGGAGCTGCTGTGGGGCTGATGTGGGTCAGATCTATGGTGTAGGAGCTGCTGTGGGGCTGATGTGGGTCAGATCTATGGGGCAGGAGCTGCTGTGGTTAAGATCTATTTGGCAGGATCTGCTGTGGGGCAGATTTGGGTCAGATCTATGGGGCAGGAGCTGCAGTGGAGATGATGTACGTCAGATCTATGGCGCAGGAGCTGCTGTGGGGCTGCTGTGGGTTAGATCTATGGGGCAGGAGCTGTTGTGGGTCATATCTATTGGGCAGCAGCTGCTTTACATATGATGTGTGTCAGATCTATGGGTCAGGAGCTGCAGTGGAGATGATGTACGTCAGATCTATTGGGCAGGAGCTGCTGTGGGGCTGATGTGGGTCAGATCTATAGGGCAGGAGCTGCTGTGGGTCATATCTATTGGGCAGCAGCTGCTTTACATATGATTTGTGTCAGATCTATGGGGCAGGAGCTGCTGTGGGGCTGATGTGGGTTAGATCTATGGGGCAGGAGCTGTTGTGGGGCTGATGTGGGTCAGATCTATGGGGCAGGAGCTACTGTGGGGCTGATTTTGGTCAGATCTATGAGGCAGGAACTACTGTGGTCCTGATGAGGGTCAGATCTATGGGGCAGGAGCTGCTGTGGGGCTGCTGTGGGTTAGATCTATGGGGCAGGAGCTTTTGTGGGTAATATCTATTGGGCAGCAGCTGCTTTACATATGATGTGTGTCAGATCTATGGGGCAGGAGCTGCAGTGGGGCTGATGGGGGTCAGATCTATGGGGCACGAGCTACTGTGGGGCTGAAGTGGGTCCAATCAATAGGGCAGAGCAGCTCTTGGGAACATGTGGGTCAGATCTATGGGGCAGGAGCTGCTGTGGGGCTGATGTGGGTCAGATCTATAGGGCAGGAGCTGCTGTGGGTCATATCTATTGGGCAGCAGCTGCTTTACATATGATGTGTGTCAGATCTATGGGGCAGGAGCTGCTGTGGGGCTGATGTGGGTTAGATCTATGGCGCAGGAGCTGTTGTGGGGCTGATGGGGGTCAGATCTATGGGGCAGGAGCTACTGTGGGGCTGATTTGGGTCAGATCTATGGGGCAGGAGCTACTGTGGGGCTGATGTGGGAAAGATCTTTGGGGCAGGAGCTGCAGTGGGGCCGATGGGGGTCAGATCTATGGGGCAGGAGCTACTGTGGGGCTGATGTGGGTCAAATCAATGGGGCAGAGCTGCTCTTGGGAACATGTGGGTCAGATCTATGGGGCAGGAGCTGCTGTGGGGCTGATGTGGGTCCGATCTATAGGGCAGGAGCTGCTGTGGGTCGTATCTATTGGGCAGCAGCTGCTTTACATATGATGTGTGTCAGATCTATGGGGCAGGAGCTGCTGTGGGGCTTATGTGGGTTAGATCTATGGGGCAGGAGCTACTGTGGGGCTGATGTGGGTCAAATCAATGGGGCAAAGCTGCTCTTGGGAACATGTGGGTCAGATCTATGGGGCTGGAGCTGCTGTGGGGCTGATGTGGGTCAGATCTATAGGTCAGGAGCTACTGTGGGGCTGATGTTGGTCTGATCTATGGGGCAGGAGCTGCTGTGCGACAGATGTGGGTCAGATCTATGGGGCAGGTGCTGCTGTGCGACATATGTGGGTCAGATCTATGGGGCAGGATCTGCTGTGGGGCTGATGTGGGAAAGATCTATGGGGCAGGAGCTGCTGTGGGGCTGATGTGGGTCTGATCTATGGGGCAGGAGCTGCTGTGCGACAGATGTGGGTCAGATCTATGGGGCAGGAGCTGCTGTGGGGCATATGTGGGTCAGATCTATGGGGCAGGAGCTGCTATGAGGCTGATGTGGGTCTGATCTATGGGGCAGGAACAGATGTGGGCCTGATATTGGTCAGATTTATGGAGCAGGAGCGGCTGTGTTGCAGATGTGGGTCAGATCTATGGTGCAGGAACTGCTGTGGGGCAGATGTAGGACGTATCTATGGGGCAGGAGCTGCTGTGAGGCTGATGGGTGTTAGATCTATGGGGAGGAGCTGCTGTGGTGCAGATGTCGGTCTGAGCTATGGGGCAGGAGCTGCTGTGGGGCAGAAGTGGGTAAGATCTATGGGGTAAGAGATGGTGTGTGGCAGATGTGGGTCAGATCTATGGTGTAGGAGCTGCTGTTGGGCTGATGTGGGTCAGGTCTATGGGGCAGGAGCTGCTGTGGTTAAGATCTATTTGGCAGGATCTGCTGTGGGGCAGATTTGGGTCAGATCTATGAGGCAGGAGCTGCAGTGGAGATGATGTACGTCAGATCTATGGGGCAGGAGCTGCTGTGGGGCTGCTGTGGGTTAGATCTATGGGGCAGGAGCTGTTGTGGGTCATATCTATTGGGCAGCAGCTGCTTTACATATGATGTGTGTCAGATCTATGGGGCAGGAGCTGCAGTGGGGCTGATGGGGGTAAGATCTATGGGGCAGGAGCTACTGTGGGTCTGATGTGGGTCAAATCAATGGGGCAGAGCAGCTCTTGGGAACATGTGGGTCAGATCTATGGGGCAGGAGCTGCTGTGGGGCTGATGTGGGTCAGATCTATAGGGCAGGAGCTGCTGTGGGTCATACCTATTGGGCAGCAGCTGCTCTACATATGATGTGTGTCAGATCTATGGGGCAGGAGCTCCTGTGGGGCTGATGTGGGTTAGATCTATGGGGCAGGAGCTGTTGTGGGGCTGATGGGGGTCAGATCTATGGGGCAGGAGCTACTGTGGGGCTGATTTTGGTCAGATCTATGGGGCAGGAGCTACTGTGGGGCTGATGTTGGTCTGATCTATGGGGCAGGAGCTGCTGTGCGACAGATGTGGGTCAGATCTATGGGGCAGGTGCTGCTGTGCGACATATGTGGGTGAGATCTATGGGGCAGGATCTGCTGTGGGGCTGATGTGGGTAAGATCTATGGGGTAGGAGATGGTGTGTGGCAGATGTGGGTCAGATCTATGGTGTAGGAGCTGCTGTGGGGCTGATGTGGGTTAGATCTATGGGGCAGGAGCTGTTGTGGGGCTGATGTGGGTCAGATCTATGGGGCAGGAGCTACTGTGGGGCTGATTTTGGTCAGATCTATGGGGCAGGAGCTACTGTGGGGCTGATGTGGGAAAGATCTTTGGGGCAGGAGCTGCTGTGGGGCTGATGTGGGTCTGATCTATGGGGCAGGAGCTGCTGTGGGGCTGATGTGGGTCAGATCCTTGGGGCTGAAGCTGCTGTGGGTTATATCTATTGGGCAGCAGCTGCTTTACATATGATGTGTGTCAGATCTATGGGGCAGGAGCTGCTGTGGGGCTGATGGGGGTCAGATCTATGGGGCAGGAGCTAATGTGGGGCTGATGTGGATCAAATCAATGGGGCAGATCTGCTCTTGGGAACATGTGGGTCAGATCTATGGGGCAGGAGCTGCTGTGGGGCTGATGTGGGTCCGATCTATAGGGCAGGAGCTGCTGTGGGTCGTATCTATTGGGCAGCAGCTGCTTTACATATTATGTGTGTCAGATCTATGGGGCAGGAGCTGCTGTGGGGCTTATGTGGGTTAGATCTATGGGGCAGGAGCTACTGTGGGGCTGATGTGGGTCAAATCAATGGGGCAAAGCTGCTCTTGGGAACATGTGGGTCAGATCTATGGGGCTGGAGCTGCTGTGGGGCTGATGTGGGTCAGATCTATAGGTCAGGAGCTACTGTGGGGCTGATGTTGGTCTGATCTATGGGGCAGGAGCTGCTGTGCGACAGATGTGGGTCAGATCTATGGGGCAGGTGCTGCTGTGCGACATATGTGGGTCAGATCTATGGGGCAGGATCTGCTGTGGGGCTGATGTGGGAAAGATCTATGGGGCAGGAGCTGCTGTGGGGCTGATGTGGGTCTGATCTATGGGGCAGGAGCTGCTGTGCGACAGATGTGGGTCAGATCTATGGGGCAGGAGCTGCTGTGGGGCATATGTGGGTCAGATCTATGGGGCAGGAGATGCTATGAGGCTGATGTGGGTCTGATCTATGGGGCAGGAACAGATGTGGGCCTGATGTTGGTCAGATTTATGGAGCAGGAGCGGCTGTGTTGCAGATGTGGGTCAGATCTATGGTGCAGGAACTGCTGTGGGGCAGATGTAGGGCGTATCTATGGGGCAGGAGCTGCTGTGAGGCTGATGGGTGTTAGATCTATGGGGAGGAGCTGCTGTGGTGCAGATGTCGGTCTGAGCTATGGGGCAGGAGCTGCTGTGTGGCAGAAGTGGGTAAGATCTATGGGGTAAGAGATGGTGTGTGGCAGATGTGGGTCAGATCTATGGTGTAGGAGCTGCTGTTGGGCTGATGTGGGTCAGGTCTATGGGGCAGGAGCTGCTGTGGTTAAGATCTATTTGTCAGGATCTGCTGTGGGGCAGATTTGGGTCAGATCTATGAGGCAGGAGCTGCAGTGGAGATGATGTACGTCAGATCTATGGGGCAGGAGCTGCTGTGGGGCTGCTGTGGGTTAGATCTATGGGGCAGGAGCTGTTGTGGGTCATATCTATTGGGCAGCAGCTGCTTTACATATGATGTGTGTCAGATCTATGGGGCAGGAGCTGCAGTGGGGCTGATGGGGGTAAGATCTATGGGGCAGGAGCTACTGTGGGTCTGATGTGGGTCAAATCAATGGGGCAGAGCAGCTCTTGGGAACATGTGGGTCAGATCTATGGGGCAGGAGCTGCTGTGGGGCTGATGTGGGTCAGATCTATAGGGCAGGAGCTGCTGTGGGTCATACCTATTGGGCAGCAGCTGCTCTACATATGATGTGTGTCAGATCTATGGGGCAGGAGCTCCTGTGGGGCTGATGTGGGTTAGATCTATGGGGCAGGAGCTGTTGTGGGGCTGATGGGGGTCAGATCTATGGGGCAGGAGCTACTGTGGGGCTGATTTTGGTCAGATCTATGGGGCAGGAGCTACTGTGGGGCTGATGTTGGTCTGATCTATGGGGCAGGAGCTGCTGTGCGACAGATGTGGGTCAGATCTATGGGGCAGGTGCTGCTGTGCGACATATGTGGGTCAGATCTATGGGGCAGGATCTGCTGTGGGGCTGATGTGGGTAAGATCTATGGGGTAGGAGATGGTGTGTGGCAGATGTGGGTCAGATCTATGGTGTAGGAGCTGCTGTGGGGCTGATGTGGGTCAGATCTATGGGGCAGGAGCTGCTGTGGGGCTGCTGTGGGTTAGATCTATGGGGCAGGAGCTGCTGTGGGGCAGATGTAGGGCACATCTATGGGGCAGGAGCTGCTGTGGGGCTGATGTGGGTCAGATCCTTGGGGCTGAAGCTGCTGTGGGTCATATCTATTGGGCAGCAGCTGCTTTACATATGATGTGTGTCAGATCTATGGGGCAGGAGCTGCAGTGGGGCTGATGGGGGTCAGATCTATGGGGAAGGAGCTACTGTGGGGCTGATGTGGGAAAGATCTATGGGGCAGGAGCTGCTGTGGGGCTGATGTGGGTCAGATCCTTGGGGCTGAAGCTGCTGTGGGTCATATCTATTGGGCAGCAGCTGCTTTACATATGATGTGTGTCAGATCTATGGGGCAGGAGCTGCTGTGGGGCTGATGGGGGTTAGATCTATGGGGCAGGAGCTGTTGTGGGGCTGATGGGAGTCAGATCTATGGGGCGGGAGCTACTGTGGGGCTGATGTTGGTCTGATCTATGGGGCAGGAGCTGCTGTGCGACAGATGTGGGTCAGATCTATGGGGCAGGTGCTGCTGTGCGACATATGTGGGTCAGATCTATGGGGCAGGATCTGCTGTGGGGCTGATGTGGGAAAGATCTATGGGGCAGGAGATGCTTTGGGGCAGATGTGGGTCAAATCTATGGGGCAGGAGCTGCTGTGGGGCTGATGTGGGTCAGATCTATGGGGCAGGAGCTGCTGTGGGGCTGATGTGGGTCAGATCTATGGGGCTGGAGATGCTGTGGGTCAGATCTATGGGGCAGGAGCTGCTGTGGGGAACATGTGGGTCAGGTCTACGGGGCAGGAGCTGCTGTGGGGCAGATGCGGGTCAGATCTATGTGTCAGCAGCTGCTGTGGGTCTGATGTGGGTCAGATCTATGGGGCAGGAGCTGCTGTGGGGCTGATGTGGGTCAGATATATGGGGCAGGAGCTGCTGTGGGTCAGATCTATGGGGCAGGAACAGATGTGGGCCTGATGTTGGTCAGATTTATGGAGCAGGAGCGGCTGTGTTACAGATGTGGGTCAGATCTATGGTGCAGGAGCTGCTGTGGGGCAGATGTAGGGCATATCTATGGGGCAGGAGCTGCTGTGAGGCTGATGGGTGTTAGATCTATGGGGAGGAGCTGCTGTGGTGCAGATGTGGGTCAGAGCTATGGGGCAGGAGCTGCTGTGGGGCTGATGTGGGTCAGATCTATGGGGCAGGAGCTGCTGTGGTTAAGATCTATTTGGCAGGATCTGCTGTGGGGCAGATTTGGGTCAGATCTATGGGGCAGGAGCTGCAATGGAGATTATGTACGTCAGATCTATGGGGCAGGAGCTGCTGAGGGGCTGATGTGGGTCAGATCTATGTGGCAGGTGCTGTTGTGGGGCTGATGGGGGTCAGATCTATGGGGCAGGAGCTACTGTGGGGCTGATGGGGGTCAGATCTATGGGGCAGGAGCTACTGTGGGGCTGATGTTGGTCTGATCTATGGGGCAGGAGCTGCTGTGCGACAGATGTGGGTCAGATCTATGGGGCAGGTGCTGCTGTGCGACATATGTGGGTCAGATCAATGGGGCAGGATCTGCTGTGGGGCTGATGTGGGAATGATCTATGGGGCAGGAGCTGCTGTGGGGCTGATGTGGGTCTGATCTATGGGGCAGGAGCTGCTGTGCGACAGATGTGGGTCAGATCTATGGGGCAGGAGCTGCTGTGGGGCATATGTGGGTCAGATCTATGGGGCAGGAGCTGCTGTGGGGCTGATGTGGGTCAGATCCTTGGGGCTGAAGCTGCTGTGGGTCATATCTATTGGGCAGCAGCTGCTTTACATATGATGTGTGTCAGATCTATGAGGCAGGAACAGATGTGGGCCTGATGTTGGTCAGATTTATGGAGCAGGAGTGGCTGTGTTGCAGATGTTGGTCAGATCTATGGTGCAGGAGCTGCTGTGGGGCAGATGTAGGGCATATCTATGGGGCAGGAGCTGCTGTGAGGCTGATGGGTGTTAGATCTATGGGGAGGAGCTGCTGTGGTGCAGATGTGGGTCAGGGCTATGGGGCAGGAGCTGCTGTAGGGCAGAAGTGGGTAAGATCTATGGGGTAAGAGATGGTGTGTGGCAGATGTGGGTCAGATCTATGGTGTAGGAGCTGCTGTGGGGCTGATGTGGGTCAGATCTATGGGGCAGGAGCTGCTGTGGTTAAGATCTATTTGGCAGGATCTGCTGTGGGGCAGATTATGGTCAGATCTATGGGGCAGGAGCTGCTGTGTGGCAAATGTGGGTCAGATCTATGGGGCAGGAGCTGCTGTGGGTCAGATCTATGGGGCAGGAACAGATGTGGGCCTTTTGTTGGTCAGATTTATAGAGCAGGAGCTGCTGTGTTGCTGATGTGGGTCAGATCTATGGTGCAGGAGCTGCTGTGGGGCAGATGTAGGGCTTATCTATGAGGCAGGAGCTGCTGTGAGGCTGATGTGTGTTAGATCTATGGGGAGGAGCTGCTGTGGTGCAGATGTGGGTCAGGGCTATGGGGCAGGAGCTGCTGTGTGGCAGTTGTGGGTCAGATCTATGGTGTAGGAGCTGCTGTGTGGCAGATGTGGGTCAGATCTATGGTGTAGGAGCTGCTGTGGGGCTGATGTGGGTCAGATCTATGGGGCAGGAGCTGCTGTGGGGCTGATGTGGGTCAGATCCTTGGGGCTGAAGCTGCTGTGGGTCATATCTATCGGGCAGCAGCTGCTTTACATATGATGTGTGTCAGATCTATGGGGCAGGATCTGCAGTGGGGCTGATGGGGGTCAGATCTATTGGGCAGTAGCTGCAGTGGGGCTGATGGGGGTCAAATCAATGGGGCAGAGCTGCTCTTGGGAACATGTGGGTCAGATCTATGGGGCAGGAGCTGCTGTGGGGCTGATGTGGGTCCGATCTATAGGGCAGGAGCTGCTGTGGGTCATATCTATTGGGCAGCAGCTGCTTTACATATGATGTGTGTCAGATCTATGGGGCAGGAGCTGCTGTGGGGCTGATGCGGGTCAGATCTATGGGGCAGGAGCTACTGTGGGGCTGATGTGGGTCAAATCAATGGGGCAGAGCAGCTCTTGGGAACATGTGGGTCAGATCTATGGGGCAGGAGCTGCTGTGGGGCTGATGTGGGTCAGATCTATAGGGCAGGAGCTGCTGTGGGTCATATCTATTGGGCAGCAGCTGCTTTACATATGATGTGTGTCAAATCTATGGGGCAGGAGCTGCTGTGGGGCTGATGTGGGTTAGATCTATGGGGCAGGAGCTGTTGTGGGGCAGATGGGGGTCAGATCTATGTGGCAGGAGCTACTGTGGGGCTGATGTTGGTCTGATCTATGGGGCAGGAGCTGCTGTGGGGCATATGTGGGTCAGATCTATGGGGCAGGAGCTACTGTGGGGCTGATGTTGGTCTGATCTATGGGGCAGGAGCTGCTGTGGGGCTGATGTGGGTCAGATCCTTGGGGCTGTAGCTGCTGTGGGTCATATCTATTGGGCAGCAGCTGCTTTACATATGATGTGTGTCAGATCTATGGGGTAGGAGATGGTGTGTGGCAGATGTGGGTCAGATCTATGGTGTAGGAGCTGCTGTGGGGCTGATGTTGGTCTGATCTATGGGGCAGGAGCTGCTGTGGGGCTGATGTGGGTCTGATCTATGGGGCAGGAGCTGCTGTGCGACAGATGTGGGTCAGATCTATGGGGTAGGAGCTGCTGTGGGGCATATGTGGGTCAGATCTATGGGGCAGGAGCTGCTGTGGGGCTGATGTGGGTCAGATCCTTGGGGCTGAAGCTGCTGTGGGTCATATCTATTGGGCAGCAGCTGCTTTACATATGATGTGTGTCAGATCTATGGGGCAGGATCTGCAGTGGGGCTGATGGGGGTCAGATCTATGGGGCAGTAGCTGCAGTGGGGCTGATGGGGGTCAAATCAATGGGGCAGAGCTGCTCTTGGGAACATGTGGGTCAGATCTATGGGGCAGGAGCTGCTGTGGGGCTGATGTGGGTCCGATCTATAGGGCAGGAGCTGCTGTGGGTCATATCTATTGGGCAGCAGCTGCTTTACATATGATGTGTGTCAGATCTATGGGGCAGGAGCTGCTGTGGGGCTGATGTGGGTTAGATCTATGGGGCAGGAGCTGTTGTGGGGCTGATGGGGGTCAGATCTATGGGGCAGGAGCTACTGTGGGGCTGATGTTGGTCTGATCTATGGGGCAGGAGCTGCTGTGCGACAGATGTGGGTCAGATCTATGGGGCAGGTGCTGCTGTGCGACAGATGTGGGTCAGATCTATGGGGCAGGATCTGCTGTGGGGCTGATGTGGGAAAGATCTATGGGGCAGGAGATGCTGTGGGTCAGATCTATGGGGCAGGAGCTGCTGTGGGGAACATGTGGGTCAGGTCTATGGGGCAGGAGCTGCTGTGAGGCTGATGTGGGTCAGATCTATGTGGCAGGTGCTGTTGTGGGGCTGATGGGGGTCAGATCTATGGGGCAGGAGCTACTGTGGGGCTGATGGGGGTCAGATCTATGGGGCAGGAGCTACTGTGGGGCTGATGTTGGTCTGATCTATGGGGCAGGAGCTGCTGTGCGACAGATGTGGGTCAGATCTATGGGGCAGGTGCTGCTGTGCGACATATGTGGGTCAGATCAATGGGGCAGGATCTGCTGTGGGGCTGATGTGGGAATGATCTATGGGGCAGGAGCTGCTGTGGGGCTGATGTGGGTCTGATCTATGGGGCAGGAGCTGCTGTGCGACAGATGTGGGTCAGATCTATGGGGCAGGAGCTGCTGTGGGGCATATGTGGGTCAGATCTATGGGGCAGGAGCTGCTGTGGGGCTGATGTGGGTCAGATCCTTGGGGCTGAAGCTGCTGTGGGTCATATCTATTGGGCAGCAGCTGCTTTACATATGATGTGTGTCAGATATATGAGGCAGGAACAGATGTGGGCCTGATGTTGGTCAGATTTATGGAGCAGGAGTGGCTGTGTTGCAGATGTTGGTCAGATCTATGGTGCAGGAGCTGCTGTGGGGCAGATGTAGGGCATATCTATGGGGCAGGAGCTGGTGTGAGGCTGATGGGTGTTAGATCTATGGGGAGGAGCTGCTGTGGTGCAGATGTGGGTCAGGGCTATGGGGCAGGAGCTGCTGTAGGGCAGAAGTGGGTAAGATCTATGGGGTAAGAGATGGTGTGTGGCAGATGTGGGTCAGATCTATGGTGTAGGAGCTGCTGTGGGGCTGATGTGGGTCAGATCTATGGGGCAGGAGCTGCTGTGTGGCAAATGTGGGTCAGATCTATGGGGCAGGAGCTGCTGTGGGTCAGATCTATGGGGCAGGAACAGATGTGGGCCTTTTGTTGGTCAGATTTATAGAGCAGGAGCTGCTGTGTTGCTGATGTGGGTCAGATCTATGGTGCAGGAGCTGCTGTGGGGCAGATGTAGGGCTTATCTATGAGGCAGGAGCTGCTGTGAGGCTGATGTGTGTTAGATCTATGGGGAGGAGCTGCTGTGGTGCAGATGTGGGTCAGGGCTATAGGGCAGGAGCTGCTGTGTGGCAGTTGTGGGTCAGATCTATGGTGTAGGAGCTGCTGTGTGGCAGATGTGGGTCAGATCTATGGTGTAGGAGCTGCTGTGGGGCTGATGTGGGTCAGATCTATGGGGCAGGAGCTGCTGTGGGGCTGATGTGGGTCAGATCCTTGGGGCTGAAGCTGCTGTGGGTCATATCTATTGGGCATCAGCTGCTTTACATATGGTGTGTGTCAGATCTATGGGGCAGGATCTGCAGTGGGGCTGATGGGGGTCAGATCTATGGGGCAGTAGCTGCAGTGGGGCTGATGGGGGTCAAATCAATGGGGCAGAGCTGCTCTTGGGAACATGTGGGTCAGATCTATGGGGCAGGAGCTGCTGTGGGGCTGATGTGGGTCCGATCTATAGGGCAGGAGCTGCTGTGGGTCATATCTATTGGGCAGCAGCTGCTTTACATATGATGTGTGTCAGATCTATGGGGCAGGAGCTGCTGTGGGGCTGATGCGGGTCAGATCTATGGGGCAGGAGCTACTGTGGGGCTGATGTGGGTCAAATCAATGGGGCAGAGCAGCTCTTGGGAATATGTGGGTCAGATCTATGGGGCAGGAGCTGCTGTGGGGCTGATGTGGGTCAGATCTATAGGGCAGGAGCTGCTGTGGGTCATATCTATTGGGCAGCAGCTGCTTTACATATGATGTGTGTCAGATCTATGGGGCAGGAGCTGCTGTGGGGCTGATGTGGGTTAGATCTATGGGGCAGGAGCTGTTGTGGGGCAGATGGGGGTCAGATCTATGTGGCAGGAGCTACTGTGGGGCGGATTTGGGTCAGATCTATGGGGCAGGAGCTACTGTGGGGCTGATGTTGGTCTGATCTATGGGGCAGGAGCTGCTGTGGGGCATATGTGGGTCAGATCTATGGGGCAGGAGCTACTGTGGGGCTGATGTTGGTCTGATCTATGGGGCAGGAGCTGCTGTGGGGCTGATGTGGGTCAGATCCTTGGGGCTGTAGCTGCTGTGGGTCATATCTATTGGGCAGCAGCTGCTTTACATATGATGTGTGTCAGATCTATGGGGTAGGAGATGGTGTGTGGCAGATGTGGGTCAGATCTATGGTGTAGGAGCTGCTGTGGGGCTGATGTTGGTCTGATCTATGGGGCAGGAGCTGCTGTGGGGCTGATGTGGGTCTGATCTATGGGGCAGGAGCTGCTGTGCGACAGATGTGGGTCAGATCTATGGGGCAGGAGCTGCTGTGGGGCATATGTGGGTCAGATCTATGGGGCAGGAGCTGCTGTGGGGCTGATGTGGGTCAGATCCTTGGGGCTGAAGCTGCTGTGGGTCATATCTATTGGGCAGCAGCTGCTTTACATATGATGTGTGTCAGATCTATGGGGCAGGATCTGCAGTGGGGCTGATGGGGGTCAGATCTATGGGGCAGTAGCTGCAGTGGGGCTGATGGGGGTCAAATCAATGGGGCAGAGCTGCTCTTGGGAACATGTGGGTCAGATCTATGGGGCAGGAGCTGCTGTGGGGCTGATGTGGGTCCGATCTATAGGGCAGGAGCTGCTGTGGGTCATATCTATTGGGCAGCAGCTGCTTTACATATGATGTGTGTCAGATCTATGGGGCAGGAGCTGCTGTGGGGCTGATGTGGGTTAGATCTATGGGGCAGGAGCTGTTGTGGGGCTGATGGGGGTCAGATCTATGGGGCAGGAGCTACTGTGGGGCTGATGTTGGTCTGATCTATGGGGCAGGAGCTGCTGTGCGACAGATGTGGGTCAGATCTATGGGGCAGCAGCTGCTTTACATTTGATGTGTGTCAGATCTATGGGGCAGGATCTGCTGTGGGGCTGATGTGGGAAAGATCTATGGGGCAGGAGATGCTGTGGGTCAGATCTATGGGGCAGGAGCTGCTGTGGGGAACATGTGGGTCAGGTCTATGGGGCAGGAGCTGCTGTGGGGCAGATGCGGGTCAGATCTATGGGTCATTTGCTGCTGTGGGTCTGATGTGGGTCAGATCTATGGGGCAGGAGCTGCTGTGGGGCTGATGTGGGTCAGATCTATGGGGCAGGAGCTGCTGTGGGTCAGATCTATGAGGCAGGAACAGATGTGGGCCTGATGTTGGTCAGATTTATGGAGCAGGAGCGGCTGTGTTGCAGATGTGGGTCAGATCTATGGTGCAGGAGCTGCTGTGGGGCTGATGTAGGGCATATCTATGGGGCAGGAGCTGCTGTGAGGCTGATGGTTGTTAGATCTATGGGGAGGAGGTGCTGTGGTGCAGATGTGGGTCAGAGCTATGGGGCAGGAGCTGCTGTGGGGCTGATGTGGGTCAGATCTATGGGGCAGGAGCTGCTGTGGTTAAGATCTATTTGGCAGGATCTGCTGTGGGGCAGATTTGGGTCAGATCTATGGGGCAGGAGCTGCTGTGTGGCAAATGTGGGTCAGATCTATGGGGCAGGAGCTTCTGTGGGGCTGCTGTGGGTTAGATCTATGGGGCAGGAGCTGTTGTGGGTCATATCTATTGGGCAGCAGCTGCTTTACGTATGATGTGTGTCAGATCTATGGGGCAGGAGCTGCAGTGGGGCTGATGGGGGTCAGATCAATGGGGCAGGAGCTACTGTTGGGCTGATGTGGGTCAAATCAATGGGGCAGAGCTGCTCTTGGGAACATGTGGGTCAGATCTATGGGGCTGGAGCTGCTGTGGGGCTGATGTGGGTCAGATCTATAGGGCAGGAGCTGCTGTGGGTCATATCTATTGGGCAGCAGCTGCTTTACATATGATGTGTGTCAGATCTATGGGGCAGGAGCTGCTGTGGGGCTGATGTGGGTTAGATCTATGGGGCAGGAGCTGTTGTGGGGCTGATGGGGGTCAGATCTATGGGGCAGGAGCTACTGTGGGGCTGATGTTGGTCTGATCTATGGGGCAGGTGCTGCTGTGCGACAGATGTGGGTCAGATCTATGGGGCAGGAGCTGCTGTGCGACATATGTGGGTCAGATCTATGGGGCAGGAGATACTGTGGGCCATATGTCGGTCCGATCTATTGGGCAGGAGCTGCTGTGGGGCGCATGTGAATCAGGTCTATGGGGCAGGAGCTGCTGTGGGTCAGATTGTCATGGTTTAATAATGTTGTAATTTTGCTATCAGTATTCCACATCATAACATCATATAAAGCATGGATAATTTTACTGAATCTGCAACTTACAGAAGAAGACTACATCTCCCAGAGAGCAACACGATGGGTCACGGGACCTGGACTCTATATTAACTCTGTCGCAGAACAGACTGACGTCTTTCGAGTTCTGGCGTTCAGGGCAGTGTGTGGGAGCCTTCAGCCGTTCGCCCAGATTCACAGTAGGCCTCTCGGTTACGGGACTCATTCTCTCTCCTATTTTGCTTGATTCATTAGCTCAATTTTCAATTATATTGTATTCTATTGTGTTATCCTGTATTTCGATATAGTATTTAGTAAATAAGTGTGCCTCCTTACATCGTTGCCGCTGTTTTCTTAATTAACTTTTTCTTTTCGGCTGAGGGCCCTTCAGGGGCCCACGGTCCTTGTCACGGACGCAGGTGGATTTTTCGTTCAAACCGTGACAGATTTGGTAGCAGAGGATGGTTCCACTGTTGCAGCCACCCCCATAAGGCATTTGCCACCATCCATGAATCAGTATAAAGATATGAAGCATTGGCCACCTCTCCCGTTCAGCCACATCTAAAGCCAGCTGAACAGCCTTTACCTCTGCAAATTTGACTTGATTCTCCTTTACCTTCAGTGGCCTCTGCAACTTGTCGTGTGGGGCTCCATACAGCAGCTTTCCATCTGCGATGCTTCCCTACAATACGACGTGATCCGTCTGTGAATGGGGCAAATTACTTTTCGTTTTCTGGTAGCTCATTGTATGGTGGTGCCTCTTTAGCACGTGATACCTCTTCTGTAGGTGGTGTTTCAATTTTTTTACTCTCAGGCCAGTCCATGATCACTTCTAGAATTCCAGGACGGCTGAGTTTTCCCATTCAAGCTCGTTGTGTAATTAATGAAATCCACTTACTCCAAGTGGCATCAGTAGCATGATGGGTGGAGGGAACCTGTCCTTTAAACATCCAATTTATTACTGGCAAGCGAGGTGCTAGAAGAAGCTGAACCTCTGTCCCAACTACTTCAGAAGCAGCCCGAACCCCCTCATACACGGCTAAGATCTCCTTCTTAGTCGGAGTGTAGCGCTCCTCAGACCCTTTATATGCTTGACTCCAAAATCCTAGCGGTCGGCCTCGGATCCTCACATCCTGCCCCGTCCGTACTGGCCCCAAGGCCACGGCACGGGCTATTTCTTGTTTTATCTGCTCAAAAGCCTGCTGCTGCTCAGGACCCCATGAGAAATTATTCTTCTTCTGTGTTACCTGATAGAGGGGGCTCACTATGTGGCTGTAGTTTGGGACATGCATTCTCCAAAAGCCCACTACTCCCAGAAAAGATTGGGTCTCTGTCTTGTCGGTGGGCGGAGACATAGCAGTGATTTTGTCAATCACATCTGCTGGGATGTGACGACGTCCATCTTGCCATTTTATACCTAAGAACTGGATTTCCTGGGCAGGCCCCTTCACCTTGCTGCGCTTAATGGCAAAACCAGCTTTCAAAAGAATTTGGATTATCTGTTTCCCTTTCTTGAAAACCTCTGCTGCTGTATGGCCCCACACTACAATATCATCATTATACTGCAAGTGCTCAGGAGCATCACCCTGTTCCAAAACAGCTTGGATCAATCCATGGCAAATTGTTGGGCTGTGCTTCCACCCTTGAGGTAAACGGTTCCAGGTGTACTGAATACCTCTCCAGGTAAAAGCAAACTGTGGCCTACATTTTGCAGCCAATGGGATGGAAAAGAAGGCATTAGCAATGTCAATGGTGGCATACCACCTAGCTTCTTTTGACTCCAGTTCATACTGGAGTTCTAGCATGTCTGGTACAGCAGCACTTAATGGAGGTGTGACTTCATTCAGGCCATGGTAATCCACCGTCAGCCTCCATTCCCCACTGGTTTTACACACTGGCCAAATGGGGCTGTTAAAAGGCGAGTGAGTTTTGCTAATCACTCCCTGATTCTCTAATTGGCGAATTAGCTTGTGAATGGGGAGCAATGAGTCCCTATTGGTGCGGTACTGCCGTCTGTGAACCACTCTGGTGACAATTAATACCTCTTGGTCTTTTACCTGGTGCAACCTCCCAGCACCCGCTGGGAGACCCGGCGCTCGCTGCGTTGCTTCCGTCCTCCGTTTGGGGGGTTCCGTGCGCCGGCGCGTGGAAAAGGGGGTGTGCGGCTGGTCGCGCGTGGGCGCGTGCCAGGCCACCTTTCGCCCGGTTTTTCCCCATCCATCCATCCATCCATGCATCCACCTTCCCGCTTCGTGGCGGCGCGGGGTAGACCTGGGCGACCATCCACCCGCTCGATCGGCGGGTGCAGTTTCCCGTCCGTGCCGCGGGTAGACGTGTCGGCCGTAGCCGCGCGTCACGCAGCTGTGTCAAGCGATAAGCGTACGACGAACAGCCAGCCGCCCCCCGACCCGACCCGACCCGACCCGACCTGACCCGACCCGACCCGACCGCTTCCGCCCTTGACCCACCCCCATCTTTTTATTACTTTTATTTTATTTTATTTTATTTTATTTTACCGCGACATTTTACGATCTATCTGTACTTTTTCACACCTTCTTCTCTTCTACTTTTCTTTGACTTCTGCCTTCCCTTCCCTTCCCTTCCCTTCCCTTCCCTTCCCTTCCCTTCCCTTCCCTTCCCTTCCCTTCCCTTCCCTTCCCTTCCCTTCCCTTCCCTTCCCTTCCCTTCCCTTCCCTTCCCTTCCCTTCCCTTCCCTTCCCTGCCCTTCCCTTCCCTGCCCTTCCCTTCCCTTCCATTCTCTTCTCTTTCTCCTCGTCGCCCGTGCGTGAGTAGGCCCGGCCCGGCCTGGACCGGCACTTCCTCTGTCACGAAGAAGGGGGTCGCTTGCGTGGCTGGGGGTCCGCGGCGGGGTTGCGGGTATGCGGGTAGACCTGGCTGCCGGCGCCTGATCTTCCCGGCCCCGCGTCCGTCTTCCACCTTCCCCCCCCCCCAGTCCACACCGCACGAGCGGGAACCTGACCCGTACCCGACGGCGGCCCGCCTCCGCCTGCCCCTACCCCGGCCCTCGCCCACAACCCGCCCTCTCCCGGACGCATCTCGTCCGACCGGCCCGCGACCGTGTTTTTTTATTTGTTTGTTTGTCTTTGTTTTTGTTTTTGTTTTTTTTTTGTTTGGTCGGTCACTCGCTCGGTTATTTGTTTGGACCCGATTGGCCCGTTTGGTTTTTTTCTTTTCTTTCCTTTTTCCGCCGGGGTGCTCCTGACGGCTCGGCCCAATGGCGGCTCGACTCGGCGACCGGAGCCCGCCAAAACGCCTCTCCAACCCCGAGCCCCTCTGCCACCACCGCCACCACCGCCACCACCTCCTTCTCCCGCCGAAAATCCCACGTACCGTTCCACCTCATCTGCCGGCTGGGAGAGAGGCTAGGCGCGAACCCCGCGGGGGACGCGGCCGCCTCCCGCCGGCCCACCTCTCGCCGCTGCCGTCTTCCCGCCGCTCTTTCGCCATCCCTCGCCACGCGGCCTGCCCGCAGTCCGGATATCCGGCCCGAACGGACCTTGGTGGGCGGGGACCGCGCACGCGCCCACGCTCTTCCTGCAGAGCCGGGGAGGCGGGGGGTGCGGGGCGGCTTTTTCAAAATCTAAAAAAGGGGAAAGTAAAGAAGAACCCACGAGAAAAACAAACAAACAAACAAACAAACAAACAAACGGAAAATAATAAAACCGAGAGGGCGCGTGGGGGCACGGACAAACAATCGAACGGACCAAAGTACGAACGAACGGACGAACAAACAAACACGCAGACAAAAGGGCAAAACCGCGGTGGTGGTGGCGGGACGGCCAGCTTCAAGCAAGGCCGAACCGAGAAGCCCGGGAGCGCCCCAACCCGGCGAACAGCGGCCGGCTCATACGTGCACCCTGGTCGTTCCGCGGCTGCGGCCGAGTGGCATCTCCGTGGCGCCTCCGGTGCTCCGGCAGGGTCAACACAGCTCGACCCCTGGCCATCGCGGCTCGAGTGCGCCGGCACGGTCCAGCCTCTCCCGGCGGGCTCCGCTCGGCTCGGACGTTCCGCGGAAGTGGCCAAGTGTCGCTCTCGTGGCGGCTCCTCTGCGCTGGCACTGTCTACCTGGCTCCGAGCGTCTCCGGAGGGTGAGGGGAGGGGGGGGGGGGCACTGCGTTGGCGGCTAGGCGTCGCTTCCCATGCGTCTCGACTAGGTCGGCACGGTCTACCCGGCTCCGAGCGGGACATGGTGCTCGGCGGCGGCTGCTAGAGGTCGCTGCCTATGCGGCTCGACTAGGTCGGCACGGTCTACCCTGCTCCGTGCGTGCGCGAGGGATCAGCGGCGGTCGCTAGGTGTCGCTGCACGTCTGCCAGCCCGTCCGTCAGCGACCTCTAGCGTCCGCGGCGGAGCAGGGTAGACCGTGCCGACGTGAGCCGGCCGCCGCTCAGCGACCCCTGGCCGCCGCCGCATGAGCTTCGATCCGCTCGGAGCTGGGTAGACCGTGCCGACCAACTCGAGCCGGACGTGCAGCGACCGCTGGCCAGCGCGGAGGCTCGTGTGTGCCGGCACGGTCCAGCCTCTCCCGGCGGGCTCCGTTCGGTTCGGACGTTCCTCGGTGGTGTCCGGGGGGTCTCAGCCGCGGCGGCTCGAGTGCGCCGGCACTGCACAGCCCCTCCCTGCGGGCTCCGCTCGGCACGGACTTTCCTCGTCGGCGTCTGGCGATCTGAGCTGCGGCGGCTCGAGTGCGCCGGCACGGTCCAACCGCTCCCGGCGGGTTCCGCTCGGCTCGGACGCTCCTGGGCGGAGTCGGGCGATCTGAGCCGCGGCGGCTCGAGTGCGCCGGCACGGTCCAACCGCTCTCGGCAAGCTCGGCTCGGCTCGGACGTTCCGCGGCGGCGTCCGGGGGGTCTCAGCCACGGAGGCTCGGGTGCGCCGGCATGGTCCAGCCTCTCCCGGCCGGCTCCGCTCGGCTCGGACGTTCCTCGGCGGCGTCCGGCTATCTGAGCCGCGGAGGCTCGAGTGCGCCGGCACGGTCCAAACATGGAGTTACTGTGGGGCTGATGTTTGTCTGATCTATGGGGTAGGAGCTGCTGTGCGGCTGATGTGGGTCAGATCTATGGGCAGGAGCTGATGTAGGGAAGATTTGGGTCTGATCTATGGGTTAGGAACTGCTGTGGTTCAGATCTATGGGGCAGGAGCAGCTGTGGGGCACATGTGGGTCAGATCTATGGGTTAGGTGCTGCTTTGGGGAAAATGTGGGTCAGATCTATGGGGCAGGAGCTGCTGTGGGTCAGATTTGGGTCAGATCTATGGGGCAGGAGCTGCTGTGGGTCAGATTTATGAGTCAGGAGCTGCTGTGTGGCTGATGTGGGTCAGATCTATGGGGCAGGAGCTGCTGTGGGGCATATGTTGGTCAGATCTATATGGCAGGAGCTGCTGTGGGGCACATGTGGGTCAGACCTATGGGGCAGAAGCTGCAGAGGGGATGATGTAGGTCAGATCTGTGGGGCAGGAGTAGCTGTGGGGCAGATGAGTAACATATCTATGGTGTAAAATCTGCTGTTGGACTGATGTGGGTCAGATCTATGAGTTCGGAGCTGCTGTGGGGCACATGTGGGTCAGATCTATGGGCCAGGAGCTGCTGCGGGGCTGATTTGGGTCAGATCTATAGGGCAGGAGATGCTGTGGGTCTGATGTGGGTCAGATCTATGGGGCAGGAGATGCTGTGGGTCAGATCTATGGGGCAGGAGCTGCTGTGGGGAACATGTGGGTCAGGTCTATGGGGCAGGAGCTGCTGTGGGGCAGATGTGGGTCAGATCTATGGGTCAGCAGCTGCTGTGGGTCTGATGTGGGTCAGATCTATAGGGCAGGAGCTGCTGTAGGGCTGATGTGGGTCAGATCTATGGGGCAGGAGCTGCTGTGGGTCAGATCCATGGGGCAGGAACAGATGTGGGCCTGATGTTGGTCAGATTTATGGAGCAGGAGCTGCTGTGTTGCAGATGTGGGTCAGATCTATGGTGCAGGAGCTGCTGTGGTGCAGATGTAGGGCATATCTATGGGGCAGGAGCTGCTGTGAGGCTGATGGGTGTTAGATCTATGGGGAGTTGCTGCTGTGGTGCAGATGTGGGTCAGAGCTATGGGGCAGGAGCTGCTGTGGGGCAGAAGTGGGTAAGATCTAT
Source organism: Coturnix japonica (assembly GCF_054131305.1). Lineage (NCBI taxonomy): Eukaryota > Metazoa > Chordata > Aves > Galliformes > Phasianidae > Coturnix > Coturnix japonica. The sequence goes on from NC_140684.1 coordinate 559,891, forward strand.
GGGGTAGGAGATGGTGTGTGGCAGATGTGGGTCAGATCTATGGTGTAGGAGCTGCTGTGGGGCTGATTTGGGTCAGATCTATGGGGCAGGAGCTGCTGTGGTTAAGATCTATTTGGCAGGATCTGCTGTGGGGCAGATTTGGGTCAGATCTATGGGGCAGGATCTGCAGTGGAGATGATGTACGTCAGATCTATGGGGCAGGAGCTGCTGTGGGGCTGCTGTGGGTTAGATCTATGGGGCAGGAGCTGTTGTGGGTCATATCTATTGGGCAGCAGGTGCTTTACATATGATGTGTGTCAGATCTATGGGGCAGGAGCTGTTGTGGGTCATATCTATTGAGCAGCAGCTGCTTTACATATGATGTGTGTCTGATCTATGGGGAAAAAGCTGCAGTGGGGCTGATGGGGGTCAGATCTTTGGGGCTGAAGCTGCTGTGGGTCATATCTATTGGGCAGCAGCTGCTTTACATATGATGTGTGTCAGATCTATGGGGCAGGATCTGCTGTGGGGTTGATGTGGGTTAGATCTATGGGGCAGGAGCTGCTGTGCGACAGATGTGGGTCAGATCTATGGGGCAGGTGCTGCTGTGCGACATATGTGGGTTAGATCTATGGGGCAGGATCTGCTGTGGGGCTGCTGTGGGTTAGATCTATGGGGCAGGAGCTGTTGTGGGTCATATCTATTGGGCAGCAGCTGCTTTACATATGATGTGTGTCAGATCTATGGGGCAGGAGCTGCTGTGGGGCTGATGTGGGTCAGATCTATAAGGCAGGAGCTGCTGTGGTTAAGATCTATTTGGCAGGATCTGCTGTGGGGCAGATTTGGGTCAGATCTATGGGGCAGGAGCTGCTGTGGGGTTGATGGGGGTCAGATCTATGGGGCAGGAGCTACTGTGGGGCAGAGGTTGGTCAAATCAATGGGGCAGGAGCTGCTCTTGGGAACATGTGGGTCAGATCTATGAGGCAGAAGCTGCTGTGGTGCTGATGTGGGTCATATCTATTGGGCAGCAGCTGCTTTACATATGATGTGTGTCAGATCTATGGGGCAGGAGCTGCTGTGGGGCTGATGTGGGTTAGATCTATGGGGCAGGAGCTGTTGTGGGTCAGATGGGTGTCAGATCTATGGGGCAGGAGATGCTGTGGTTAAGATCAATTTGGCAGGAACTGCTGTGTTGCAGATGTGGGTCAGATCTATGGGGCAGGTGCTGCTGTGCGACATATGTGGGTCAGATCTATGGGGCAGGATCTGCTGTGGGGCTGATGTGGGAAAGACCTATGGGGCAGGAGCTGCTGTGGGGCTGATGTGGGTCTGATCTATGGGGCAGGAGCTGCTGTGCGACAGATGTGGGACAAATCTATGGGGCAGGAGCTGCTGTGGGGCATATGTGGGTCAGATCTATGGGGCAGGAGCTGCTGTGGGGCTGCTGTGGGACAGATCCTTAGGGCTGAAGCTGCTGTGGGTCATATCTATTGGGCAGCAGGTGCTTTACATATGATGTGTGTTAGATCTATGGGGCAGGAGCTGTTGAGGGGCTGATGGGGGTCAGATCTATGGGGCAGGAGCTACTGTGGGGCTGATGTTGGTCTGATCTATGGGGCAGGAGCTGCTGTGCGACAGATGTGGGTCAGATCTATGGGGCAGGTGCTGCTGTGCGACATATGTGGGTCAGATCTATGGGGCAGGAGCTGCACTGGAGATGATGTACGTCAGATCTATGGGGCAGGAGCTGCTGTGGGGCTGATGTGGTTCCGATCTATGGGGCAGGAGCTGCTGTGGGGCTGATGTGGGTCAGATCCTTGGGGCTGAAGCTGCTGTGGGGCATATCTATTGGGAAGCAGCTGCTTTACATATGATGTCTGTCAGATCTATGGGGCAGGAGCTGCAGTGGGGCTGATGGGGGTCAGATCTATTGGGCAGGAGCTACTGTGGGGCTGATGTGGGAAAGATCTATGGGGCAGGAGCTGCTGTGGGGCTGATGTGGGTCTGATCTATGGGGCAGGAGCTGCTGTGGGGCTGATGTGGGTCAGATCCTTGGGGCTGAAGCTGCTTTGGGTCATATCTATTGGGCAGCAGCTGCTTTACATATGATGTGTGTCAGATCTATGGGGCAGGAGCTGCAGTGGGGCTGATGGGGGTCAGATCTATGGGGCAGGAGCTACTGTGAGGCTGATGTGGGTCAAATCAATGGGGCAGAGCTGCTCTTGGGAACATGTGGGTCAGATCTATGGGGCAGGAGCTGCTGTGGGGCTGATGTGGGTCCGATCTATAGGGCAGGAGCTGCTGTGGGTCATATCTATTGGGCAGCAGCTGCTTTACATATGATGTGTGTCAGATCTATGGGGCAGGAGCTGCTGTGGGGCTGATGTGGGAAAGATCTATGGGGCAGGAGATGCTTTGGGGCAGATGTGGGTCAAATCTATGGGGCAGGAGCTGCTGTGGGGCTGATGTGGGTCAGATCAATGGGGCAGGAGCTGCTGTGGTTAAGATCTATTTGGCAGGATCTGCTGTGGGGCAGATTTGGGTCAGGTCTATGGGGCAGGAGCTGCAGTGGAGATGATGTGTGTCATATCTATGGGGCAGGAGCTGTTGTGGGGCTGATGGGGGTCAGATCTATGCGGCAGGAGCTACTGTGGGGCTGATGTTGGTCTGAACTATGGAGCAGGAGCTGCTGTGTTGCAGATGTGGGTCAGATCTATGGGGCAGGTGCTGCTGTGCGACATATGTGGGTCAGATCTATGGGGCAAGAGCTGCTTTGCGATAGATGTGGGTCAGATCTATGGGGCAGGTGCTGCTGTGGGGCTGATGAGGGTCAGATCTATGGGGCAGGAGCTGCTGTGGGGTTGATGTGGGAAAGATCTATGGGGCAGGAGCTGCTGTGGGGCTGATGTGGGTCTGATCTATGGGGCAGGAGCTGCTGTGCGACAGATGTGGGTCAGATCTATGGGGCAGGTGCTGCTGTGGGGCTGATGGGGGTCAGATCTATGGGGCAAGAGCTGCTGTGGGGCTGATGTGGGTCAGATCCTTGGGGCTGAATCTGCTGTGGGTCAAATCTATTGGGCAGCAGCTGCTTTACATATGATGTGTGTCAGATCTATGGGGCAGGAGCTGCAGTGGGGCTGATGGGGGTCAGATCTATGGGGCAGGAGCTGCTGTGGGGCTGATGTGGGTCAGATCTATGGGGCAGGAGCTGCTTTGCGACAGATGTGGGTCAGATCAATGGGGCAGGTGCTGCTGTGCGACATATGTGGGTCACATCTATGGGGCAGGAGCTGATGTGGGTCAGATCTATGAGGCAGGAACAGATGTGGGCCTGATGTTGGTCAGATTTATGGAGCAGGAGCTGCTGTGTTGCAGATGTTGGTCAGATCTATGGTGCAGGAGCTGCTGTGGGGCAGATGTAGCGCTGATCTATGGGGCAGGAGCTGCTGTGAGGCTGATGGGTGTTAGATCTATGGGGAGGAGCTGCTGTGGTGCAGATGTGGGTCAGATCTATGGGGCAGGTGCTGCTGTGCGACAGATGTGGGTCAGATCTATGGGGCAGGATCTGCTGTGGGGCTGATGTGGGAAAGATCTATGGGGCAGGAGCTGCTGTGGGGCTGATGTGGGTCTGATCTATGGGGCAGGAGCTGCTGTGCGACAGATGTGGGTCAGATCTATGGGGCAGGAGCTGCTGTGGGGCATATGTTGGTCAGATCTATGGGGCAGGAGCTGCTGTGGGGCTGATGGGGGTCAGATCTATGGGGCAGGAGCTGCTGTGGGGCTGATGGGGGTCAGATCTATGGGGCAGGAGCTGCTGTGGGGCTGATGTGGGTAAGATCCTTGGGGCTGAAGCTGCTGTGGGTCATATCTATTGGGCAGCAGCTGCTTTACATATGATGTGTGTCAGATCTATGGGGCAGGAGCTACTGTCGGGCTGCTGGGGGTCAGATCTATGGGGCAGGAGCTACAGTGGGGCTGATGTTGGTCTGATCTATGGGGCAGGAGCTGCTGTGCGACAGATGTGGGTCAGATCTATGGGGCAGGTGCTGCTGTGCGACATATGTGTGTCAGATCTATGGGGCAGGATCTGCTGTGGGGCTGATGTGGGAAAGATCTATGGGGCAGGAGATGCTTTGGGGCAGATGTGGGTCAGATCTACGGGGCAGGAGCTGCTGTGGGGCTGATGTGGGTCAGATCCTTGGGGCTGAAGCTGCTGTGGGTCATATCTAATGGGCAGCAGCTGCTTTACATATGATGTGTGTCAGATCTATGGGGCAGGAGCTGCTCTGGGGCTGATGTTGGTCTGATCTATGGGGCAGGAGCTGCTGCGGGGCTGATGGGGGTCAGATCTATGGGGCAGGAGCTGCTGTGGGGCTGATGTGGGTAAGATCTATGGGGCAGGAGCTGTTGTGGGGCTGATGGGGGTCAGATCTATGGGGCAGGAAATGCTGTGGGTCAGATCTATGGTGCAGGAGCTGCTGTGGGGCAGATGTGGGTCAGATCTATGGGGCAGGAGCTGCAGTGGGTCAGATCTATGGTGCAGGAACAGATGTGGGCCTGATGTTGGTCAGATTTATGGAGCAGGAGCTGCTGTGTTGCAGATGTGGGTCAGATCTATGGTGCAGGAGCTGCTGTGGGGCAGATGTAGGGCATATCTATGGGGCAGGAGCTGCTGTGAGGCTGATGGGTGTTAGATCTATGGGGAGGAGCTGCTGTGGTGCAGATGTGGGTCAGAGCTATGGGGCAGGAGCTGCTGTGGGGCAGAAGTGGGTAAGATCTATCGGGTAGGAGATGGTGTGTGGCAGATGTGGGTCAGATCTATGGTGTAGGAGCTGCTGTGGGGCTGATGTGGGTCAGATCTATGGGGCAGGAGCTGCTGTGGTTAAGATCTATTTGGCAGGATCTGCTGTGGGGCAGATTTGGGTGAGATCTATGGGGCAGGAGCTGCAGTGGAGATGATGTACGTCAGATCTATGGGGCAGGAGCTGCTGTGGGGCTGCTGTGGGTCAAATCAATGGGGCAGAGCTGCTCTTGGGAACATGTGGGTCAGATCTATGGGGCAGGAGCTGCTGTGGGGCTGATGTTGGTCTGATCTATGGGGCAGGAGCTGCTGTGGGGAACATGTGGGTCAGGTCTATGTGGCAGGAGCTGCTGTGGGGCAGATGTGGATACGATCTATGGGTCAGCAGCTGCCGTGGGTCTGATGTGGGTCAGATCTATGGGGCAGGATCTGCTGTGGGGCTGATGTGGGAAAGATCTATGGGGCAGGAGATGCATTGGGGCAGATGTGGGTCAGATCTATGGGGCAGGAGTTGCTGTGGGGCTGATGTGGGTCAGATCCTTGGGGCTGAAGCTGCTGTGGGTCATATATATTGGGCAGCAGCTGCTTTACATATGATGTGTGTCAGATCTATGGGGCAGGAGCTGCTGTGGGGCAGAAGTGGGTAAGATCTATGGGGTAGGAGATGGTGTGTGGCAGATGTGGGTTAGATCTATGGGGTAGAAGCTGCTGTGGGGCTGATGGGGGTCAGATCTATGGGGCAGGAGATGGTTTGTGTCAGATCTATGGGGCAGGAGCTGCTGTGGGGAACATGTGGGTCTGGTCTATGGGGCAGGAGCTGCTGTGGGGCAGATGTAGGTCAGATCTATGGGTCAGTAGCTGCTGTGGGTCTGATGTGGGTCAGATCTATGGGGCAGGAGCTGCTGTGATGCAGATGTGGGTCAGATCTATGGTGCAGGAGCTGCTGTGGGGCAGATATAGGGCATATCTATGGGGCAGGAGCTGCTGTGAGGCTGATGGGTGTTAGATCTATGGGGAGGAGCTGCTGTGGTGCAGATGTGGGTCAGAGCTATGGGGCAGGAGCTGCTGTGGGGCAGAAGTGGGTAAGATCTATGGGGTAGGAGATGGTGTGTGGCAGATGTGGGTCAGATCTATGGTGTAGGAGCTGCTGTGGGGCTGATGTGGGTCAGATCTATGGTGCAGGATCTGCTGTGGTTAAGATCTATTTGGCAGGATCTGCTGTGGGGCAGGTTTGGGTCAGATCTATGGGGCAGGAGCTGCAGTGGAGATGATGTACATCAGATCTATGGGGCAGGAGCTGCTGTGGGGCTGCTGTGGGTTAGATCTATGGGGCAGGAGCTGTGTTGGGTCATATCTATTGGGCAGCAGCTGCTTTACATATGATGTGTGTCAGATCTATTGGGCCGGAGCTGCAGTGGGGCTGATCGGGGTCAGATCTATGGGGCAGGAGCTACTGTGGGGCTGATGTGGGTCAAATCAATGGGGCAGAGCTGCTCTTGGGAACATGTGGGTCAGATCTATGGGGCAGGAGATGCTGTGGGTCAGATCTATGGGGCAGGAGCTGCTGTGGGGAACATGTGGGTCAGGTCTATGGGGCAGGAGCTGCTGTGGGGCAGATGTGGGTCAGATCTATGGGGCAGGAGCTGCTGTGGGTCAGATCTATGGGGCAGGAACAGATGTGGGCCTGATGTTGGTCAGATTTATGGAGCAGGAGCTGCTGTGTTGCAGATGTGGGTCAGATCTATGGTGCAGGGGCTGCTGTGGGGCCGATGTAGGGCATATCTATGGGGCAGGAGCTGCTGTGAGGCTGATGGGTGTTAGATCTATGGGGAGGAGCTGCTGTGGTGCAGATGTGGGTCAGAGCTATGGGGCAGGAGCTGCTGTGGGGCAGAAGTGGGTAAGATCTATGGGGTAGGAGATGGTGTGTGGCAGATGTGGGTCAGATCTATGGGGCAGGAGCTGCTGTGGGGCTGATGTGGGTCAGATCTATGGGGCAGGAGCTGCTGTGGTTAAGATCTATTTGGCAGGATCTGCTGTGGGGCAGGTTTGGGTCAGATCTATGGGGCAGGAGCTGCAGTGGAGATGATGTACGTCAGATCTATGGGGCAGGAGTTGCTGTGGGGCTGATGTGGGTCAGATCCTTGGGGCTGAAGCTGCTGTGGGTCATATCTAATGGGCAGCAGCTGCTTTACATATGATGTGTGTCAGATCTATGGGGCAGGAGCTGCTGTGGGGCTGATGTTGTTCTGATCTAAGGGGCAGGAGCTGCTGCGGGGCTGATGGGGGTCAGATCTATTAGGCAGGAGCTACTGTGGGTCTGAAGTGGGTCAAATCAATGGGGCAGAGCTGCTCTTGGGAACATGTGGGTCAGATCTAAGGGGCAGGATCTGCTGTGGGTCTTATGTGGGTCAGATCTATGGGGCAGGAGCTACTGTGGGGCTGATGTTGGTCTGATCTATGGGGCAGGAGCTGCTGCGGGGCTGATTTGGGTCAGATCTATGGGGCAGGAGCTGCTGTGGGGCTGATGTGGGTTAGATCTATGGGGCAGGAGCTGTTGTGGGGCTGATGGGGGTCAGATCTATGGGGCAGGAGCTACTGTGGGTCAGATTTATGAGTCAGGAGCTGCTGTGTGGCTGATGTGGGTCATATCTATGGGGCAGGAGCTGCTGTGGGGCATATGTGGGTCAGATCTATATGGAAGCAGCTGCTGTGGGGCATATGTGGGTCAGATCTATATGGCAGCAGCTGCTGTGGGGCACATGTGGGTCAGACCTATGGGGCAGGAGTTGCTGTGGGGCAGATGAGGGACATATCTATGGTGCAAAATCTGCTGTTGGACTGATGTGGGTCAGATCTATGAGTTTGGAGCTGCTGTGGGGCACATGTGGGTCAGATCTATCAGGCAGGAGCTGCTGTGGGTCTGATGTGGGACAGATCTATGGGGCAGGAACAGATGTGGGCCTGATGTTTGTCAGATTTATGGAGCAGGAGCTGCTGTGTTGCAGATGTGGGTCAGATCTATGGTGCAGGAGCTGCTGTGGGGCAGATGTAGGGCTTATCTATGGGGCAGGAGCTGATGTGAGGCTGATGGGTGTTAGATCTATGGGGAGGAGCTGCTGTGGTGCAGATGTGGGTCAGAGCTATGGGGCAGGAGCTGCTGTGGGGCAGAAGTGGGTAAGATCTATGGGGTAGGAGATGGTGTGTGGCAGATGTGGGTCAGATCTATGGTGTAGGAGCTGCTGTGGGGCTGATGTGGGTCAGATCTATGGGGCAGGAGCTGCTGTGGTTAATATCTATTTGGCAGGATCTGCTGTGGGGCAGATTTGAGTCAGATCTATGGGGCAGGAGCTGCTGTGGGGCATATGTGGGTCAGATCTATGGAGCAGGAGCTGCTGTGGCCACATGTGGGTCAGACCTATGGGGCAGGAGCTGCTCTTGGGAACATGTGGGTCAGATCTATGGGGCAGGAGCTGCTGTGGGGCTGATGTGGGTCAGATCCTTGGGGCTGAAGCTGCTGTGGGTCATATCTATTGGGCAGCAGCTGCTTTACATATGATGTGTGTCAGATCTATGGGGCAGGAGCTGCTGTGGGGCTGATGTGGGTCAGATCTATGGGGCAGGAGCTACTGTGGGGCTGTTGGGGGTCAGATCTATGGGGCAGGAGCTACTGTTGCGCTGATCTTGGTCTCATCTATGGGGCAGGAGCTGCTGTGCGACAGATGTGGGTCAGATCTATGCGGCAGGAGCTGCTGTGCGAGATATGTGGGTCAGATCTATGGGGCAGGATCTGCTGTGGGGCTGATGTGGGAAAGAGCTATGGGGCAGGAGATGCTTTGGGGCAGATGTGGGTCAGATCTATGGGGCAGGAGTTGCTGTGGGGCTGATGTGGGTCAGATCTATGGGGCAGGAGCTGCTGTGGGGCTGATGTGGGTTAGATCTATGGGGCAGGAGCTGTTGTGGGGCTGATGGGGTCAGATCTAAGAGGGCAGGAGCTACTGTGGGGCTGATATTGGTCTTATCTATAAGGCAGGAGCTGCTGCGGGGCTGATTTGGGTCAGATCTATGGGGCAGGAGCTGCTGTGGGGCTGATATGGGTTAGATCTAGGGGGCAGGAGCTGTTGTGGGGCTGATGGGGGTCAGATCTATGGGGCAGGAGATGCTGTGGGTCAGATCTATGGGGCCGGAGCTGCTGTGGGGAATATGTGGGTCAGGTCTATGGGGCAGGAGCTGCTGTGGGGCAGAAATGGGTAAGTACTATGGGTCAGCACCTGCTGTGGGTCTGATGTGGGTCAGATCTATGGGGCAGGAGCTGCTGTGGGGCTGATGTGGGTCATATCTATGGGGCAGGAACAGATGTGGGCCTGATGTTGGTCAGATTTATGGAGCAGGAGCTGCTGTGTTGCAGATGTGGGTCAGATCTATGGTGCAGGAGCTGCTGTGGGGCAGATGTAGAGCATATCTATGAGGCAGGAGCTGCTGTGGGGCAGATGTAGAGCATATCTATGGGGCAGGAGCTGCTGTGAGGCTGATGGGTGTTAGATCTATGGTGTGGGAGCTGCTGTGGGGCTGATGTGGGTCAGATCTATGGGGCAGGAGCTGCTGTGGTTAAGATCTATTTGGCAGGATCTGCTGTGGGGCAGATTTGGGTCAGATCTATGGGGCAGGAGCTGCAGTGGAGATGATGTACATCAGATCTATGGGGTAGGAGCTGCTGTGTGGCTGCTGTGGGTTAGATCTATGGGGCAGGAGCTGTTGTGGGTCATATCTATTGGGCAGCAGCTGCTTTACATATGATGTGTGTCAGATCTATGGGGCCGGAGCTACTGTGGGGCTGATGGGGGTCAGATCTCCGGGGCAGGAGCTACTGTGGGGCTGATGTGGGTCAGAGCTATGGGGCAGGAGCTGCTGTGGGGCATATGTGGGTCAGACCTATGGGGCAGAGCAGCTCTTGGGAATATGTGGGTCAGATCTATGGGGCAGGAGCTGCTGTGGGGCTGATGTGGGTCAGATCTATTGGGCAGCAGCTGCTGTGCGACAGATGTGGGTCAGATCTATGGGGCAGGAGCTGCTGTGCGACAGATGTGGGTCAGATCTATGGGGCAGGAGCTGCTGTGGGGCTGATGTGTGTCAGATCCTTGGGGCTGAAGCTGCTGTGGGTCATATCTATTGGGCAGCAGCTGCTTTACATATGATGTGTGTCAGATCTATGGGGCAGGAGCTGCTGTGGGGCTGCTGTGGGTCAGATCTATGGGGCAGGAGCTGTTGTGGGTCATATCTATTGGGCAGCAGCTGCTTTACATATGATGTGTGTCAGATCTATGGGGCTGGAGCTGCTGTGGGGCTGATGTGTGTTAGATCTATGGGGCAGGAGCTACTGTGGGGCTGATGGGGTCAGATCTATGGGGCAGGAGCTACTGTGGGGCTGATGTTGGTCTGTTCTATGGGGCAGGAGCTGCTGCGGGGCTGATTTGGGTAAGATCTATGGGGCAGGAGCTGCTGTGGGGCTGATGTGCATTAGATCTAAGGGGCAGGAGCTGTTGTGGGGCTGATGGGGGTCAGATCTATGGGGCAGGAGATGCTGTGGGTCAGATCTATGGGGCCGGAGCTGCTGTGGGGAACATGTGGGTCAGGTCTATGGGGCAGGAGCTGCTGTTGGGCAGATGTGGGTCAGATCTATGCGTCAGCAGCTGCTGTGGGTCTGATGTGGGTAATATCTATGGGGCAGGAACAGATGTGGGCCTGATGTTGGTCAGATTTATGGAGCAGGAGCTGCTGTGGGGCTGATGTGGGTCAGATCCTTGGGGCTGAAGCTGCTGTGGGTCATATCTATTGGGCAGCAGCTGCTTTACATTTGATGTGTGTCAGATCTATGGGGCAGGAGCTGCTGTGGGGCTGATGTGGGTTAGATCAATGGGGCAGGAGCTGTTGTGGGGCTGATGGGGGTCAGATCTATGGGGCAGGAGCTACTGTGGGTCTGATGAGGGTCAGATCTATGGGGCAGGGGCTACTGTGGGGCTGATGTTGGTCTCATCTATGGGGCAGGAGCTGCTGTGCGACGGATGTCGGTCAGATCTATGGGGCAGGTGCTGCTGTGCGACATATGTGGGTCAGATCTATGGGGCAGGAGCTACTGTGGGGCTGATGTTGGTGTGATCTATGGGGCAGGAGCTGCTGTGGGGCAGATGTGGGTTAGATCTATGGGGCAGGAGCTGTTGTGGGGCTGATGGGGGTCAGATCTATGGGGCAGGAGATGCTGTGTGTCAGATCTATGGGGCAGGAGCTGCTGTGGGGAACATGTGGGTCAGGTCTATGGGGCAGGAGCTGCTGTGGGGCAGATGTGGGTCAGTTCTATGGGTTAGCAGCTACTGTGGGTCTGATGTGGGTCAGATCTATGGGGCAGGAGCTGCTGTGGGTCTGTTGTGGGTCAGATCTATGGGGCATGAGCTGCTGTGGGGCTGATGTGGGTCAGATCTATGGGGCAGGAGCTGCTGTGGGGCTGATGTGGGTCAGATCTATGGGGCAGGAACAGATGTGGGCCTGATGTTGGTCAGATTTATGGAGCAGGAGCTGCTGTGTTGCAGATGTGTGTCAGATCTATGGGGCCGGAGCTGCAGTGGGGCTGATGGGGGTCAGATCTATGGGGCAGGAGCTACTCTGGGGCTGATGTGGGTCAAATCAATGGGGCAGAGCTGCTCTTGGGAACATGTGGGTCAGATCTATGGGGCAGGAGCTGCTGTGCGACAGATGTCGGTCAGATCTATGGGGCAGGAGCTGCTGTGCGACATATGTGGGTCAGATCTATGGGGCAGGATCTGCTGTGGGGCTGATGTGGGACAGATCTATGGGTCAGGAGCTGCTGTGGGTCTGATGTGGGTCAGATCTATGGGGCAGGAGCTGCTGTGGGGCAGATATGGGTCAGATCTATGGGGCAGGATCTGCTGTGGGGCAGATTTGGGTCAGATCTATGGGGCAGGAACTGCTGTGGGGCTGATGTGTGTCAGATCTATGGGGCAGGAGCTGCTGTGTGGCAAATGTGGGTAAGATCTATGGGGCAGGAGCTGCTGTGGGTCAGATCTATGGGGCAGGAACAGATGTGGGCCTGATGTTGGTCAGATTTATAGAGCAGGAGATGCTGTGTTGCAGATGTGGGTCAGATCTATTGTGCAGGAGCTGCTGTGGGGCAGATATAGGGCATATCTATGGGGCAGGAGCTGCTGTGAGGCTGAAGAGTGTTAGATCTATGGGGAGGAGCTGCCATGGTGTAGATGTGGGACAGATCTATGGGGCAGGAGCTGCTGTGGGGCTGATGTGGGTTAGATCTATGGGGCAGGAGCTGCTGTGTGGCAGATGTGGGTCAGATCTATGGGGCAGGAGCTGCTGTGGGGCTGATGTGGGTTAGATCTATGGGGCAGGATCTGCTGTGGGGCTGATGTGGGAAAGATCTATGGGGCAGGAGCTACTGTGAGGCTGATGTGGGTCAGATCTATGGGGCAGGAGCTGTTGTGAGGCTGATGTGGGTTAGATCTATGGGGCAGGAGCTGCTGTGGGGCTGATGTGGGAAAGATCTATGGGGCAGGAGATGCTTTGGGGCAGATGTGGGTCAGATTGATGGGGCAGGAGCTGCTGTGGGGCTGTTGTGGGTCAGATCCTTGGGGCTGAAGCTGCTGTGGGTCATATCTATTGGGCAGCAGCTGCTTTACATATGATGTGTGTCAGATCTATGGGGCAGGAGCTGCTGTGGGGCGTATGTGGGTCAGATCTATGGGGCAGGAGCTGTTGTGGGGCTGATGGGGTCAGATCTATGGGGCAGGAGCTACTGTGGGGCTGATGTTGGTCTGATCTATGGGGCAGGAGCTGCTGTGGGGAACATGTGGGTCAGGTCTATGGGGCAGGAGCTGCTGTGGGGCAGATGTGGGTACGATCTATGGGTCAGCAGCTGCCGTGGGTCTGATGTGGGTCAGATCTATGGGGCAGGAGCTGCTGTGGGGCTGATGTGGGTCAGATCTATGGGGCAGGAGCTGCTGTGGGTCAGATCTATGGGGCAGGAACAGATGTGGGCCTGATGTTGGTCAGATTTATGGAGCAGGAGCTGCTGTGTTGCAGATGTGGGTCAGATCTATGGTGCAGGAGCTGCTGTGGGGCAGATGTAGGGCATATCTATGGGGCAGGAGCTGCTGTGAGGCTGATGGGTGTTAGATCTATGGGGAGGAACTGCTGTGGTGCAGATGTGGGTCAGAGCTATGGGGCAGGAGCTGCTGTGGGGCTGAAGTGGGTAAGATCTATGGGGTAGGAGATGGTGTGTGGCAGATGTGGGTCAGATCTATGGTGTAGGAGCTGCTGTGGGGCTGATGTGCGTCAGATCTATGGGGCAGGAGCTACTGTGGGACTGATGGGGGTCAGATCTATGGGGCAGGAGCTACTGTGGGGCTGATGTTGGTCTCATCTTTGGGGCAGGAGCTGCTGTGCGACAGATGTGGGTCAGATCTATGGGGCAGTTGCTGCTGTGCGACATATGTGGGTCAGATCTATGGGGCAGGATCTGCTGTGGGGCTGATGTGGGAAAGATCTATGGGGCAGGAGATGCATTGGGGCAGATGTGGGTCAGATCTATGGGGCAGGAGTTGCTGTGGGGCTGATGTGTGTCAGATCCTTGGGGCTGAAGCTGCTGTGGGTCATATCTATTGGGCAGCAGCTGCTTTACATATGATGTGTGTCAGATCTATGGGGCAGGAGCTGCTCGGCGGCGGCTGCTAAAGGTCGCTGCCTATGCGGCTCGACCAGGTCGGCACGGTCTACCCGGCTCCGAGCGGGCCGTGGTGCTCGGCGGCTGCTGCTAGAGGTTGCTGCCTATGCGGCTCGACTAGGTCGGCACAATCTACCCGGCTCCGAGTGGGCCGTGGTGCTCGGCGGCGGCTGCTAGAGGTCGCTGCCTATGCGGCTCGACCAGGTCGGCACGGTCTACCCGGCTCAGGGCGTGCCGTGGTGCTCGGCGGCGGCTGCTAGAGGTCGCTGCCTATGCGGCTCGACTAGGTCGGCACGGTCTACCCGGCTCCGAGCGGGCCGTGGTGCTCGGCGGCGGCTGCTAGAGGTCGCTGCCTATGCGGCTCGACCAGGTCGGCACGGTCTACCCGGCTCCGAGCGGGCCGTGGTGCTCGGCGGCGGCTGCTAGAGGTCGCTGGCTATGCAGCTCGCCTAGGTCGGCACGGTCTACCCGGCTCCGAGCGGGCCGTGGTGCTCGGCGGCGGCTGCTAGAGGTCGCTGGCTATGCGGCTCGACTAGGTCGGCATGGTCTACCCGGCTCCGAGCGGGCCGTGGTGCTCCGCGGCGGCTGCTAGAGGTCTCTGCCTATGCGGCTTGACTAGGTCGGCACGGTCTACCCGGCTCCGAGCGGGCCGTGGTGCTCGGCGTCGGCTGCTAGAGGTCTCTGCCTATGCGGCTCGACTTGGTCGGCACGGTCTACCCGGCTCCGAGCGGGCCGTGGTGCTCGGCGGCGGCTGCTAGAGGTCGCTGCCTATGCAGCTCGCCTAGGTCGGCACGGTCTACCCGGCTCCGAGCGGGCCGTGGTGCTCGGCGGCGGCTGCTAGAGGTCGCTGCCTATGCGGCTCGACTAGGTCGGCAAGGTCTACCCGGCTCAGGGCAGGCCGTGGTGCTCGGCAGCGGCTGCTAGAGGTCACTGCCTATGCGGCTCGACTAGGTCGGCACGGTCTACCCGGCTCCGAGCGGACCGTGGTGCTCGGTGGCGGCGGCTAGGGGACGCTGCCCGTGCCTCTTGCGTGTAGTTGCCAGGTCTACCCGCTTTCGGCTAGGCTTTGCAGCCCTGTGAGATGGGGGGGCGCTAAAGCTTCGGAGCTTGCTGGGGGGTCGCTGTAGTTTCTTACCTACCGCTACGTCGACGTAGAGCGCCGCTTACCCTCGGCGCCGCTGCCGGTAGTCGGCGCCGTTCTTTTCCGAAGCCGTTTTTTCTTACACCTTCCGTTTTCGTCTGCAGGAGCGAGCGCGTGCTCGTCTCCAGAGGCAACAACGAGCGGGCGCAGGCGAGCGCGGTTGAGCGCCGGGCTGTGGATTTTTTCGGTTGCGGCTTCCCGCCGCTCTTTCGCCATCCCTCGCTACGCGGCCTGCCCGCAGTCCGGATTTCCGGCTGGAACGGACCCCGCTCAAGTGCGCCGGCACGGTCCAACCGCTCCCGGCGGGCACCGCTCGGCTCGGACGTTCCTCGGAATCAGCCAAATGTCGCTCCCGTGGCGTCTCCGCAGGCAAAAACGCATAGCCGGCGCCGCAAAGCTCGCGAGCCGCACCGAGCCGGGGAAACCGTGCCGTGGAGCAGCTGTGGGGCTGATGTGGGTGAGATCTATGGGGTAGGAGCTGCTGTGCGGCTGATGTGGGTCAGATCTATGGGCAGGAGCTGATGTAGGGAAGATTTGGGTCTGATCTATGGGTTAGGAACTGCTGTGGTTCAGATCTATGGGGCAGGAGCAGCTGTGGGGCACATGTGGGTCAGATCTATGGGTTAGGTGCTGCTTTGGGGAAAATCTGGGTCAGATCTATGGGGCAGGAGCTGCTGTGGGTCAGATTTATGAGTCAGGAGCTGCTGTGTGGCTGATGTGGGTCAGATCTATGGGGCAGGAGCTGCTGTGGGGCAGATGAGGGATATATCTATGGTGCAAAATCTGCTGTTGGACTGATGTGGGTCAGATCTATGAGGCAAGAGCTGCTGTGGGGCACATGTGGGTCAGATCTATGGGCCAGGAGCTGCTGTGGCTGCTGTGGGTCAGTTCAATGGGGCAGGAGATGCTGTGGGGCTGATGTGGGTCAAATCAATGAGGCAGAGCTGCTCTGGGGCACATGTGGGTCAGATCTATAGGTCAGGAGCTGCTGTGGGGCAGATTTGAATCAGATCTATAGGGCAGGAGCTGCTGTGGGTCAGATCTATGGAGAAGGAGCTGCTGTGGGGCACATGTGAGTTAGATCTAAGGGGCAGGAGATTGTGTGGGGCAGATTTGGGTCAGATGTATGGGGCAGGAGTTGATGTGGGGCTGATGTTGGTCATTTCTATAGGGCAGGAGCTGCAGTGGGGCTGATGTGGGTCAAATCAATGGGGCAGAGCTGCTCTGGGGCACATGTGGGTCAGATCTATGGAGCAGGAGCTGCTGTGGGGCAGATTTGAATCAGATCTATAGGGCAGGAGCTGCTGTGGGTCAGATCTATGGAGCAGGAGCTGCTGTGGGGCACATGTGAGTTAGATCTATGGGGCAGGAGATGGTGTGGGGCAGATGTGGGTCAGATCTATGGGGCAGGAGCTGATGTGGGGCACATGTGAGTTAGATCTATGGGGCAGGAGATGTTGTGGGGCAGATTTGGGTCAGATGTATGGGTCAGGAGCTGCTGTGTGCCTAATGAGGGTCAGATCTATGGGGCATGGGCTGCTGTGGGTCAGATCTACGGGACTGGAGCTGCAGTGGAGAACATGTGGGTCAGATCTATGGGGTAGAAGCTGCTGTGGGGCTGATGGGGGTCATATCTATAAGGCAGGAGCTGCTGTGGGGCTGACGTGGGTCAGATCTATGAGGCAAGAGCTGCTGTGGGGCAGATTTGGGTAAATTCTATGGGGCAGGAGCTGCTGTGGGGCAGATGTGGGTCAGATCTATTGGGCAGGGGCTGCTGTGGGGCAGATGTGGGTCAGATCTATGGGGCAGGAGCTGCAGTGGGGCTGATGTGGTCAGATCTATGGGTCAGGAGCTGCAGTGGAGATGATGTACGTCAGATCTTTGGGGCAGGGGCTGCTGTGGGGCTGCTGGGGGTCAGATCAATGGGGCAGGAGCTGCTGTGGGTCAGATGTGGGTCAGATCTATGGGGCAGGAGCTGCTGTGGGGCAGATTTGAATCAGATATATAGGGCAGGAGCTGCTGTGGGTCAGATCTATGGAGCAGGAGCTGCTGTGGGGCACATGTGAGTTAGATCTATGGGGCAGGAGATGGTGTGGGGCAGATGTGGGTCAGATCTATGGTTCAGGATCTCCTGGGGGCTGATGTGGGTCAGATCTGTGGGGTAAAATCTGCTGTGGGGCAGATGTGGTTCAGATCTATAGGGCATAAGCTGCTGTGGGTCAGATCTATGGAGCAGGAGCTGCTGTGGGGCACATGTGAGTTAGATCTATGGGGCAGGAGATGGTGTGGGGCAGATGTGGGTCAGATCTATGGGGCAGGATCTCCTGTGGGGCTGATGTGGGTCAAATCAATGGGGCAGAGCTGCTCTGGGGCACATGTGGGTCAGATCTATGGAGCAGGAGCTGCTGTGGGGAAGATTTGAATCAGATCTATGGGGCAGGAGCTGCTGTGGGTCAGATCTATGGAGCAGGAGCTGCTGTGGGGCACATGTGAGTTAGATCTATGGGGCAGGAGATGGTGTGGGGCAGATGTGGGTCAGATCTATGGGGCAGGATCTCCTGGGGGCTGATGTGGGTCAGATCTGTGGGGTAAAATCTGCTGTGGGGCAAATGTGGTTCAGATCTATGGGGCAGGAGCTTCTGTGGGGTTGATGTGGGTTAGATCTATGGGTCAGGAGCTGCTGTGGGGCAGATGTGGGTTAGTTCTATGGGGCAAGAGCTGCTGTGGTGCAGATGTGGGTCAGATCTATAGGTCAGGAGCTGCTGTGGCTGCTGTGGGTAAGTTCTATGGGGCAGGAGATGCTGTGGGGCTGATGTGGGTCAAATCAATGGGGCAGAGCTGCTCTGGGGCACATGTGGGTCAGATCTATGGAGCAGGAGCTGCTGTGGGGCAGATCTGAATCAGATCTATAGGGCAGGAGCTGCTGTGGGTCAGATCTATGGAGCAGGAGCTGCTGTGGGGCACATGTGAGTTAGATCTATGGGGCAGGAGATGGTGTGGGGCAGATTTGGGTCAGATCTATGGGGCAGGAGCTGCTGTGGGGCTGATACGGTTAAGATCTATGGTGCGGGAGATGCTATCGGGCTGATGAGGGTCAGATCTATGGGGCAGGAGCTGATGTGGGGCTGATGTTGGTCAGATCCTTGGGGCAGGGGCTGCTGTGGGGCTGATGTGGGTCAGATCTATGGGGCAGGAGCTGCTGTGGGTCAGATGTGGGTCAGATCTATAGGCCAGGAGCTGCTGTGGCTGCTGTGGGTCAGTTCTATTGGGCAGGAGATGCTGTGGGTCTGATGTGGGTCAAATCAATGGGGCAGAGCTGCTCTGGGGCACATGTGGGTCAGATCTATGGAGCAGGAGCTGCTGTGGGGCTGATACGGTTAAGATCTATGGAGCGGGAGAGTCTATGGGGCTGATGAGGGTCAGATCTATAGGGCAGGAGCTGCAGTGGGGCTGATGTGGGTCAAATCAATGGGGCAGAGCTTCTCTGGAACACATGTGGGTCAGATCTATGGAGCAGGGGCTGCTGTGGGGCAGATTTGAATCAGATCTATAGGGCAGGAGCTGCTGTGGGTCAGATCTATGGAGCAGAAGCTGCTGTGGGGCACATGTGAGTTAGATCTATGGGGCAGGAGATGGTGTGGGGCAGATTTGGGTCAGATCTATGGGGCAGGAGCTGATGTGGGGCTGATGTTGGTAAGATCTATAGGGCAGGAGCTGCAGTGGGGCTGATGTGGGTCAGATCTATAGGGCAGGAGCTGCAGTGGGGCTGATGTGGGTCAAATCAATGGGGCAGAGCTGCTCTGGGGCACATGTGGGTCAGATCTATGGAGCAGGAGCTGCTGTGGGGCAGATTTGAATCAGATCTATAGGGCAGGAGCTGCTGTGGGTCAGATCTATGGAGCAGAAGCTGCTGTGGGGCACATGTGAGTTAGATCTATGGGGCAGGAGATGGTGTGGGGCAGATTTGGGTCAGATCTATGGGGCAGGAGCTGATGTGGGGCTGATGTTGGTCAGATCTATAGGGCAGGAGCTGCAGTGGGGCTGATGTGGGTCAGATCTATAGGGCAGGAGCTGCAGTGGGGCTGATGTTGGTCAGATCTATGGGGCAGGGGCTGCTGTGGAGCAGATGTGGGTCAGATCTATGGGGCAGGAGCTGCTGTGGGTCAGATGTGGGTCAGATCTATAGGTCAGGAGCTGCTGCGGGGCTGATGTGGGTCAGATCTATAGGGCTGGAGATGCTGTGGGGCACATGTGAGTTAGATCTATGGAGCAGGAGATGGTGTGGGGCAGATTTGGGTCAAATGCATGGGGCAGGAGCTAATGTGGGGCTGATGTTGGTCAGATCTATGGGGCAGGAGATGCTGTGGGGCTGATGTGGGTCAAATCAATGGGGCAGAGCTGCTCTGGGGCACATGTGGGTCAGATCTATGGAGCAGGAGCTGCTGTGGGGCAGATTTGAATCAGATCTATAGGGCAGGAGCTGCTGTGGGTCAGATCTATGGAGCAGGAGCTGCTGTGGGGCACATGTGAGTTAGATCTATGGGGCAGGAGATGGTGTGGGGCAGATGTGGGTCAGATCTATGGGGCAGGATCTCCTGGGGGCTGATGTGAGTCAGATCTGTGGGGTAAAATCTGCTGTGGGGCAGATGTGGTTCAGATCTATGGGGCAGGAGCTTCTGTGGGGTGGATGTGGGTCAGATCTATGGGTCAGGAGCTGCTGTGGGGCAGATGTGGGTCAGTTCTATGGTGCAAGAGCTGCTGTGGTGCAGATGTGGGTCAGATCTATGGGGCAGGAGCTGCTGTGGGGCTGATACGGTTAAGATCTATGGTGCGGGAGATGCTATCGGGCTGATGAGGGTCAGATCTATGGGGCAGGAGCTGATGTGGGGCTGATCTTGGTCAGATCTATGGGGCAGGGGCTGCTGTGGGGCAGATGTGGGTCAGATCTATGGGGCAGGAGCTGCTGCGGGTCAGATGTGGGTCAGATCTATAGGTCAGGAGCTTCTGTGGCTTCTGTGGGTCAGTTCTATGGGGCAGGAGATGCTGTGGGGCTGATGTGGGTCAAATCAATGGGGCAGAGCTGCTCTGGGGCACATGTGGGTCAGATCTATGGAGCAGGAGCTGCTGTGGGGCTGATACAGTTAAGATCTATGGAGCGGGAGATGCTATGGGGCTGATGAGGGTCAGATCTATCGGTCAGGAGCTGCAGTGGGGCTGATGTGGGTCAAATCAATGGGGCAGAGCTTCTCTGGGGCACATGTGGGTCAGATCTATGGAGCAGGAGCTGCTGTGGGGCAGATTTGAATCAGATCTATAGGGCAGGAGCTGCTGTGGGTCAGATCTATGGAGCAGGAGCTGCTGTGGGGCACATGTGAGTTAGATCTATGGGGCAGGAGATGGTGTGGGGCAGATTTGGGTCAGATCTATGGGGCAGGAGCTGATGTGGGGCTGATGTTGGTCAGATCTATAGGGCAGGAGCTGCAGTGGGGCTGATGTGGGTCAGATCTATAGGGCAGGAGCTGCAGTGGGGCTGATGTGCGTCAGATCTATAGGGCAGGAGCTGCAGTGGGGCTGATGGGGGTCAAATCAATGGGGAAGAGCTGCTCTGGGGCACATGTGGGTCAGATCTATGGAGCAGGAGCTGCTGTGGGGCAGATTTGAATCAGATCTATGGGGCAGGCGCTGCTGTGGGGCAGATGTGGGTCAGATCTATGGGGCAGGAGCTGCTGTGGGTCAGATGTGGGTCAGATCTATAGGTCAGGAGCTGCTGCGGGGCTGATGTGGGTCAGATCTATAGGGCTGGAGATGCTGTGGGGCTGATGTCGGTCAAATCAATGGGGCAGAGCTGCTCTGGGGCACATGTGGGTCAGATCTATGGAGCAGGAGCTGCTGTGGGGCAGATTTGAATCAGATCTATAGGGCAGGAGCTGCTGTGGGTCAGATCTATGGAGCAGGAGCTGCTGTGGGGCACATGTGAGTTAGATCTATGGGGCAGGAGATGGTGTGGGGCAGATGTGGGTCAGATCTATGGGGCAGGATCTCCTGGGGGCTGATGTGGGTCAGATCTGTGGGGTAAAATCTGCTGTTGGGCAGATGTGGTTCAGATCTATGGGGCAGGAGCTTCTGTGCGGTGGATGTTGGTCAGATCTATGGGTCAGGAGCTGCTGTGGGGCAGATGTGGGTCAGTTCTATGGGGCAAGAGCTGCTGTGGTGCAGATGTGGGTCAGATCTATGGGGCAGGAGCTGCTGTGGGGCTGATACGGTTAAGATCTATGGTGCGGGAGATGCTGTGGGGCTGATGAGGTTCAGATCTATGGGGCAGGAGCTGATGTGGGGCTGATGTTGGTCAGATCTATGGGGCAGGGGCTGCTGTGGGGCAGATGTGGGTCAGATCTATGGGGCAGGAGCTGCTGTGGGTCAGATGTGGGTCAGATCTATAGGTCAGGAGCTGCTGTGGCTGCTGTGGGTCAGTTCTATGGGGCAGGAGATGCTGTGGGGCTGATGTGGGTAAAATCAATGGAGCAGAGCTGCTCTGGGGCACATGTGGGTCAGATCTATGGAGCAGGAGCTGCTGTGGGGCAGATTTGAATCAGATCTATAGGGCAATAGCTGCTGTGGGTCAGATCTATGGAGCAGGAGCTGCTGTGGGGCACATGTGAGTTAGATCTATGGGGCAGGGGCTGCTGTGGGGCAGATGTGGGTCAGATCTATGGGGCAGGAGCTGCTGTGGGTCAGATGTGGGTCAGATCTATAGGGCAGGAGATGCTGTGGCTGCTGTGGGTCAGTTCTATGGGGCAGGAGATGCTGTGGGGCTGATGTGGGTCAAATCAATGGGGCAGAGCTGCTCTGGGGCACATGTGGGTCAGATCTATGGAGCAGGAGCTGCTGTGGGGCAGATTTGAATCAGATCTATAGGGCAGGAGCTGCTGTGGGTCAGATCTATGGAGCAGGAGCTGCTGTGGGGCACATGTGAGTTAGATCTATGGGGCATGAGATGGTGTGGGGCAGATTTGGGTCAGATGTATGGGGCAGGAGCTGATGCGGGGCTGATGTTGGTCAGATCTATAGGGCAGGAGCTGCAGTGGGGCTGATGTGGGTCAAATCAATGGGGCAGAGCTGCTCTGGGGCACATGTGGGTCAGATCTATGGAGCAGGAGCTCCTCTGGGGCAGATTTGAATCAGATCTATAGGGCAGGAGCTGCTGTGGCTCAGATCTATGGAGCAGGAGCTGCTGTGGGGCACATGTGAGTTAGATCTATGGGGCAGGAGATGGTGTGGGGCAGATGTGGGTCAGATCTATGGGGCAGGATCTCCTGGGGGCTGATGTGGGTCAGATCTGTGGAATGTAATCTGCTGTGGGGCAGATGTGGTTCAGATCTACGGGGCAGGAGCTTCTGTGGGGTTGATGTGGGTCAGTTCTATGGGTCAAGAGCTGCTGTGGTGCAGATGTGGGTCAGATCTATGGGGCAGGAGCTGCTGTGGGGCTGATACGGTTAAGATCTATGGTGCGGGAGATGCTATCGGGCTGATGAGAGTCAGATCTATGGGGCAGGAGCTGATGTGGGGCTGATGTTGGTCAGATCTATGGGGCAGGGGCTGCTGTGGGGCAGATGTGGGTCAGATCTATGGGGCAGGAGCTGCTGTGGGTCAGATGTGGGTCAGATCTATAGGTCAGGAGCTGCTGTGGCTGCTGTGGGTCAGTTCTATGGGGCAGGAGATGCTGTGGGGCTGATGTGGGTAAAATCAATGGGGCAGAGCTGCTCTGGGGCACATGTGGGTCAGATCTATGGAGCAGGAGCTGCTGTGGGGCTGATACGGTTAAGATCTATGGAGCGGGAGATGCTATGGGGCTGATGTGGGTCAGATCTATGGGGCAGGATCTCCTGTGGGGCTGATGTGGGTCAAACCAATGGGGCAGAGCTGCTCTGGGGCACATGTGGGTCAGATCTATGGAGCAGGAGCTGCTGTGGGGCAGATTTGAATCAGATCTATAGGGCAATAGCTGCTGTGGGTCAGATCTATGGAGCAGGAGCTGCTGTGGGGCACATGTGGGTCAGATCTATAGGTCAGGAGCTGCTGTGGCTGCTGTGGGTCAGTACTATTTGGCAGGAGATGCTGTGGGGCTGATGTGGGTCAAATCAATGGGGCAGAGCTGCTCTGGGGCACATGTGGGTCAGATCTATGGAGCAGGAGCTGCTGTGTGGCAGATTTGAATCAGATCTATAGGGCAGGAGCTGCTGTGGGTCAGATCTATGAAGCAGGAGCTGCTGTGGGGCACATGTGAGTTAGATCTATGGAGCAGGAGATGGTGTGGGGCAGATTTGGGTCAGATGCATGGGGCAGGATCTCCTGTGGGGCTGATGTTGGTCAGATCTATGGGGCAGGAGATGCTGTGGGGCTGATGTGGGTCAAATCAATGGGGCAGAGCTGCTCTGGGGCACATGTGGGTCAGATCTATGGAGCAGGAGCTTCTGTGGGGCAGATTTGAATCAGATCTATAGGGCAGGAGCTGCTGTGGGTCAGATCTATGGAGCAGGAGCTGCTGTGGGGCACATGTGAGTTAGATCTATGGGGCAGGAGATGGTGTGGGGCAGATGTGGGTCAGATCTATGGGGCAGGATCTCCTGGGGGCTGATGTGAGTCAGATCTGTGGGGTAAAATCTGCTGTGGGGCAGATGTGGTTCAGATCTATGGGGCAGGAGCTTCTGTGGGGTGGATGTGGGTCAGATCTATGGGTCAGGAGCTGCTGTGGGGCAGATGTGGGTCAGTTCTATGGTGCAAGAGCTGCTGTGGTGCAGATGTGGGTCAGATCTATGGGGCAGGAGCTGCTGTGGGGCTGATACGGTTAAGATCTATGGTGCGGGAGATGCTATCGGGCTGATGAGGGTCAGATCTATGGGGCAGGAACTGATGTGGGGCTGATGTTGGTCAGATCTATGGGGCAGGGGCTGCTGTGGGGCAGATGTGGGTCAGATCTATGGGGCAGGAGCTGCTGTGGGTCAGATGTGGGTCAGATCTATAGGTCAGGAGCTGCTGTGGCTGCTGTGGGTCAGTTCTATGGGGCAGGAGATGCTGTGGGGCTGATGTGGGTCAAATCAATGGGGCAGAGCTGCTCTGGGGCACATGTGGGTCAGATCTATGGAGCAGGAGCTGCTGTGGGGCTGATACGGTTAAGATCTATGGAGCGGGAGATGCTATGGGGTTGATGAGGGTCAGATCTATGGGGCAGGAGCTGATGTGGGGCTGATGTTGGTCAGATCTATAGGGCAGGAGCTGCAGTGGGGCTGATGTGGGTCAAATCAATGGGGCAGAGCTTCTCTGGGGCACATGTGGGTCAGATCTATGGAGCAGGAGCTGCTGTGGGGCAGATTTGAATCAGATCTATAGGGCAGGAGCTGCTGTGGGTCAGATCTATGGAGCAGGAGCTGCTGTGGGGTACATGTGAGTTAGATCTATGGGGCAGGAGATGGTGTGGGGCAGATTTGGGTCAGATCTATGGGGCAGGAGCTGATGTGGGGCTGAATTTGGTCAGATCTATAGGGCAGGAGCTGCAGTGGGGCTGATGTGGGTCAGATCTATAGGGCAGGAGCTGCAGTGGGGCTGATGTGGGTCAGATCTATAGGGCAGGAGCTGCAGTGGGGCTGATGTGGGTCAAATCAATGGGGAAGAGCTGCTCTGGGGCACATGTGGGTCAGATCTATGGAGCAGGAGCTGCTGTGGGGCAGATTTGAATCAGATCTATGGGGCAGGGGCTGCTGTGGGGCAGATGTGGGTCAGATCTATGGGGCAGGAGCTGCTGTGGGTCAGATGTGGGTCAGATCTATAGGTCAGGAGCTGCTGCGGGGCTGATGTGGGTCAGATCTATAGGGCTGGATATGCTGTGGGGCTGATGTCGGTCAAATCAATGGGGCAGAGCTGCACTGGGGCACATGTTGGTCAGATCTATGGAGCAGGAGCTGCTGTGGGGCAGATTTGAATCAGATCTATGGGGCAGGAGCTGCTGTGGGTCAGATCTATGGAGCAGGAGTTGCTGTGGGGCAGATTTGAATCAGATCTATAGGGCAGGAGCTGCTGTGGGTCAGATCTATGGAGCAGGAGTTGCTGTGGGGCACATGTGAGTTAGATCTAGGGGGCAGGAGATGGTGTGGGGCAGATGTGGGTCAGATCTATGGGGCAGGATCTCCTGGGGGCTGATGTGGGTCAGATCTGTGGGGTAAAATCTGCTGTGGGGCAGATGTGGTTCAGATCTATGGGGCAGGAGCTTCTGTGGGGTGGATGTGGGTCAGATCTATGGGTCAGGAGCTGCTGTGGGGCAGATGTGGGTCAGTTCTATGGGGCAAGAGCTGCTGTGGTGCAGATGTGGGTCAGATCTATGGGGCAGGAGCTGCTGTGGGGCTGATACGGTTAAGATCTATGGTGCGGGAGATGCTGTGGGGCTGATGAGGGTCAGATCTATGGGACAGGAGCTGATGTGGGGCTGATGTTGGTCAGATCTATGGGGCAGGGGCTGCTGTGGGGCAGATGTGGTTCAGATCTATGGGGCAGGAGCTGCTGTGGGTCAGATGTGGGTCAGATCTATAGGTCAGGAGCTGCTGTGGCTGCTGTGGGTCAGTTCTATGGGGCAGGAGATGCTGTGGGGCTGATGTGGGTCAAATCAATGGAGCAGAGCTGCTCTGGGGCACATGTGGGTCAGATCTATGGAGCAGGAGCTGCTGTGGGGCTGATACGGTTAAGATCTATGGAGCGGGAGATGCTATGGGGCTGATGAGGGTCAGATCTATGGGGCAGGAGCTGATGTGGGGCTGATGTTGGTCAGATCTGTAGGGCAGGAGCTGCAGTGGGGCTGATGTGGGTCAGATCTATAGGTCAGGAGCTGCTGTGGCTGCTGTGGGTCAGTTCTATGGGGCAGGAGATGCTGTGGGGCTGATGTTGGTCAGATCTATGGGACAGGGGTTGCTGTGGGGCAGATGTGGGTCAGATCTATGGAGTAGGAGCTGCTGTGGGGCAGATTTGAATCAGATCTATAGGGCAGGAGCTGCTGTGGGTCAGATGTATGGAGCAGGAGCTGCTGTGGGGCACATGTGAGTTAGATCTATGGGGCAGGAGATGGTGTGGGGCAGATGTGGGTCAGATCTAAGGGGCAGGATCTCCTGGGGGCTGATGTGGGTCAGATCTGTGGGGTAAAATCTGCTGTGGGACAGATGTGGTTCAGATCTATGGGGCAGGAGCTTCTGTGGGGTTGATGTGGGTCAGATCTATGGGTCAGGAGCTGCTGTGGGGCAGATGTGGGTTAGTTCTATGGGGCAAGAGCTGCTGTGGTGCAGATGTGGGTCAGATCTATAGGTCAGGAGCTGCTGTGGCTGCTGTGGGTAAGTTCTATGGGGCAGGAGATGCTGTGGGGCTGATGTGGGTCAAATCAATGGGGCAGAGCTGCTCTGGGGCACATGTGGGTCAGATCTATGGAGCAGGAGCTGCTGTGGGGCAGATTTGAATCAGATCTATAGGGCAGGAGCTGCTGTGGGTCAGATCTATGGAGCAGGAGCTGCTGTGGGGCACATGTGAGTTAGATCTATGGGGCAGGAGATGGTGTGGGGCTGATGTGGGTCAGATCTTTGGGGCAGGATCTCCTGGGGGCTGATGTGGGTCAGATCTGTGGGGTAAAATCTGCTGTGGGACAGATGTGGTTCAGATCTATGGGGCAGGAGCTTCTGTGGGGTTGATGTGGGTCAGATCTATGGGTCAGGAGCTGCTGTGGGGCAGATGTGGGTTAGTTCTATGGGGCAGGAGCTGCTGTGGGTCAGATGTGGGTCAGATCTATAGGTCAGGAGCTGCTGTGGCTGCTGTGGGTCAGTTCTATGGGGCAGGAGATGCTGTGGGTCTGATGTGGGTCAAATCAATGGGGCAGAGCTGCTCTGGGGCACATGTGGGTCAGATCTATGGAGCAGGAGCTGCTGTGGGGCAGATTTGAATCAGATCTATAGGGCAGGAGCTGCTGTGGGTCAGATCTATGGAGCAGGAGCTGCTGTGGGGCACATGTGAGTTAGATATATGGGGCAGGAGATGGTGTGGGGCAGATTTGGGTCAGATGTATGGGGCAGGAGCTGATGCGGGGCTGATATTGGTCAGATCTATGGGGCAGGATCTCCTGGGGGCTGATGTGGGTCAGATCTGTGGGGTGTAATCTGCAGTGGGGCAGATGTGGTTCAGATCTACGGGGCAGGAGCTTCTGTGGGGTTGATGTGGGTCAGTTCTATGGGGCAAGAGCTGCTGTGGTGCAGATGTGGGTCAGATCTATGGGGCAGGAGCTGCTGTGGGGCTGATACGGTTAAGATCTATGGTGCGGGAGATGCTATCGGGCTGATGAGGGTCAGATCTATGGTGCGGGAGCTGATGTAGGGCTGATGTTGGTCAGATCTATGAGGCAGGGGCTGCTGTGGGGCAGATGTGGGTCAGATCTATGGGGCAGGAGCTGCTGTGGGTCAGATGTGGGTCAGATCTATATGTCAGGAGCTGCTGTGGCTGCTGTGGGTCAGTTCTATGGGGCAGGAGATGCTGTGGGGCTGATGTGGGTCAAATCAATGGGGCAGAGCTGCTCTGGGGCACATGTGGGTCAGATCTATGGAGCAGGAGCTGCTGTGGGGCTGATACGGTTAAGATCTATGGAGCGGGAGATGCTATGGGGCTGATGAGGGTCAGATCTATGGGGCAGGAGCTGATGTGGGGCTGATGTTGGTCAGATCTATAGGGCAGGAGCAACAGTGGGGCTGATGTGGGTCAGATCTATATGGCAGGATCTCCTGTGGGGCTGATGTGGGTCAAACCAATGGGGCAGAGCTGCTCTGTGGCACATGTGGGTCAGATCTATGGAGCAGGAGCTGCTGTGGGGCACATGTGAGTTAGATTTATGGGGCAGGAGATGGTGTGGGGCAGATTTGGGTCAGATCTATGGGGCAGGAGCTGCTGTGGGGCTGATACAGTTAAGATCTATGGTGCGGGAGATGCTATCGGGCTGATGAGGGTCAGATCTATGGAACAGGAGCTGATGTGGGGCTGATGTTGGTCAGATCTATGGGGCAGGGGCTGCTGTGGGGCAGATGTGGGTCAGATCTATAAGGCAGGAGCTGCTGTGGGTCAGATGTGGGTCAGATCTATAGGTCAGGAGCTGCTGTGGGGCTGATGGGGGTCAGATCTATAGGGCAGGAGCTGCTGTGGGTCAGATCTATGGAGCAGGAGCTGCTGTGGGGCACATGTGAGTTAGATCTATGGAGCAGGAGATGGTGTGGGGCAGATTTGGGTCAGATGCATGGGGCAGGAGCTGATGTGGGGCTGATGTTGGTCAGATCTATGGGGCAGGAGATGCTGTGGGGCTGATGTGGGTCAAATCAATGGGGCAGAGCTGCTCTGGGGCACATGTGGGTCAGATCTATGGAGCAGGAGCTGCTGTGGGGCAGATTTGAATCAGATCTATAGGGCAGGAGCTGCTGTGGGTCAGATCTATGGAGCAGGAGCTGCTGTGGGGCACATGTGAGTTAGATCTAGAGGACAGGAGATGGTGTGGGGCAGATGTGGGTCAGATCTATGGGGCAGGATCTCCTGGGGGCTGATGTGGGTCAGATCTGTGGGGTAAAATCTGCTGTGTGGCAGATGTGGTTCAGATCTATGGGCCAGGAGCTTCTGTGGGGTGGATGTGGGTCAGATCTATGGGTCAGGAGCTGCAGTGGGGCAGATGTGGGTCAGTTCTATGGGGCAAGAGCTGCTGTGGTGCAGATGTGGGTCAGATCTATGGGGCAGGAGCTGCTGTGGGGCTGATACGGTTAAGATCTATGGTGCGGGAGATGCTATCAAGCTGATGAGGGTCAGATCTATGGGGCAGGAGCTGATGTGGGGCTGATGTTGGTCAGATCTATGAGGCAGGGGCTGCTGTGGGGCAGATGTGGGTCAGATCTATGGGGCAGGAGCTGCTGTGGGTCAGATGTGGGTCAGATCTATAGGCCAGGAGCTTCTGTGGCTGCAGTGGGTCAGTTCTATGGGGCAGGAGATGCTGTGGGTCTGATGTGGGTCAAATCAATGGGGCAGAGCTGCTCTGGGGCACATGTGGGTCAGATCTATGGAGCAGGAGCTGCTGTGGGGCTGATACGGTTAAGATCTATGGAGCGGGAGATGCTATGGGGCTGATGAGGGTCAGATCTATGGGGTAGGAGCTGATGTGGGGCTGATGTGGGTCAGATCTATAGGGCAGGAGCTGCAGTGGGGCTGATGTGGGTCAAATCAATGGGGCAGAGCTTCTCTGGGGCACATGTGGGTCAGATCTATGGAGCAGGAGCTGCTGTGGGGCAGATTTGAATCAGATCTATAGGGCAGGAGCTGCTGTGGGTCAGATCTATGGAGCAGGAGCTGCTGTGGGGCACATGTGAGTTAGATCTATGGGGCAGGAGATGGTGTGGGGCAGATTTGGGTCAGATCTATGGGGCAGGAGCTGATGTGGGGCTGATGTTGGTCAGATCTATAGGGCAGGAGCTGCAGTGGGGCTGATGTGGGTCAGATCTATAGGGCAGGAGCTGCAGTAGGGCTGATGTGGGTCAAATCAATGGGGCAGAGCTGCTCTGGGGCACATGTGGGTCAGATCTATGGAGCAGGAGCTGCTGTGGGGCAGATTTGAATCAGATCTATGGGGCAGGGGCTGCTGTGGGGCAGATGTGGGTCAGATCTATGGGGCAGGAGCAGCTGTGGGTCAGATGTGGGTCAGATCTATAGGTCAGGAGCTGCTGTGGGGCTGATGTGGGTCAGATCTATAGGGCAGGAGATGCTGTGGGGCTGATGTGGGTCAAATCAATGGGGCAGAGCTGCTCTGGGGCACATGTGGGTCAGATCTATGGAGCTGGAGCTGCTGTGGGGCAGATTTGAATCAGATCTATAGGGCAATAGCTGCTGTGGGTCAGATCTATGGAGCAGGAGCTGCTGTGGGGCACATGTGAGTTAGATCTATGGAGCAGGAGATGGTGTGGGGCAGATTTGGGTCAGATGTATGGGGCAGGAGCTGATGTGGGGCTGATGTTGGTCAGATCTATGGGGCAGGAGATGCTGTGGGGCAGATGTGGGTCAGATCTATAGGTCAGGAGCTGCTGTGGCTGCTGTGGGTCAGTTCTATGGGGCAGGAGATGCTGTGGGGCTGATGTGGGTCAAATCAATGGGGCAGAGCTGCTCTGGGGCACATGTGGGTCAGATCTATGGAGCAGGAGCTGCTGTGGGGCTGATACGGTTAAGATCTATGGAGCGGGAGATGCTATGGGGCTGATGAGGGTCAGATGCATGGGGCAGGAGCTGATGTGGGGCTGATGTTGGTCAGATCTATAGGGCAGGAGCTGCTGTGGGGCTGATGTGGGTCTGATCTATAGGGCAGGAGCTGCAGTGGGGCTGATGTGGGTCAAATCAATGGGGCAGAGCTGCTCTGGGGCACATGTGGGTCAGATCTATGGAGCAGGAGCTTCTGTGGGGCAGATTTGAATCAGATCTATCGGGCAGGGGCTGCTGTGGGGCAGATGTGGGTCAGATCTATGGGGCAGGAGCTGCTGTGGGTCAGATGTGGGTCAGATCTATAGGTCAGGAGCTGCTGTGGCTGCTGTGGGTCAGTTCTATGGGGCAGGACATGCTGTGGGGCTGATGTGGGTCAAATCAATGGGGCAGAGCTGCTCTGGGGCACATGTGGGTCAGATCTATGGAGCAGGAGCTGCTGTGGGGCAGATTTGAATCAGATCTATAGGGCAGGAGCTGCTGTGGGTCAGATCTATGGAGCAGGAGTTGCTGTGGGGCAGATTTGAATCAGATCTATAGGGCAGGAGCTGCTGTGGGTCAGATCTATGGAGCAGGAGTTGCTGTGGGGCACATGTGAGTTAGATCTAGGGGGCAGGAGATGGTGTGGGGCAGATGTGGGTCAGATCTATGGGGCAGGATCTCCTGGGGGCTGATGTGGGTCAGATCTGTGGGGTAAAATCTGCTGTGGGGCAGATGTGGTTCAGATCTATGGGGCAGGAGCTTCTGTGGGGTGGATGTGGGTCAGATCTATGGGTCAGGAGCTGCTGTGGGGCAGATGTGGGTCAGTTCTATGGGGCAAGAGCTGCTGTGGTGCAGATGTGGGTCAGATCTATGGGGCAGGAGCTGCTGTGGGGCTGATACGGTTAAGATCTATGGTGCGGGAGATGCTGTGGGGCTGATGAGGGTCAGATCTATGGGGCAGGAGCTGATGTGGGGCTGATGTTGGTCAGATCTATGGGGCAGGGGCTGCTGTGGGGCAGATGTGGGTCAGATCTATGGGGCAGGAGCTGCTGTGGGTCAGATGTGGGTCAGATCTATAGGTCAGGAGCTGCTGTGGCTGCTGTGGGTCAGTTCTATGGGGCAGGAGATGCTGTGGGGCTGATGTGGGTCAAATCAATGGAGCAGAGCTGCTCTGGGGCACATGTGGGTCAGATCTATGGAGCAGGAGCTGCTGTGGGGCTGATACGGTTAAGATCTATGGAGCGGGAGATGCTATGGGGCTGATGAGGGTCAGATCTATGGGGCAGGAGCTGATGTGGGGCTGATGTTGGTCAGATCTGTAGGGCAGGAGCTGCAGTGGGGCTGATGTGGGTCAGATCTATAGGTCAGGAGCTGCTGTGGCTGCTGTGGGTCAGTTCTATGGGGCAGGAGATGCTGTGGGGCTGATGTTGGTCAGATCTATGGGACAGGGGTTGCTGTGGGGCAGATGTGGGTCAGATCTATGGAGTAGGAGCTGCTGTGGGGCAGATTTGAATCAGATCTATAGGGCAGGAGATGCTGTGGGTCAGATGTATGGAGCAGGAGCTGCTGTGGGGCACATGTGAGTTAGATCTATGGGGCAGGAGATGGTGTGGGGCAGATGTGGGTCAGATCTAAGGGGCAGGATCTCCTGGGGGCTGATGTGGGTCAGATCTGTGGGGTAAAATCTGCTGTGGGACAGATGTGGTTCAGATCTATGGGGCAGGAGCTTCTGTGGGGTTGATGTGGGTCAGATCTATGGGTCAGGAGCTGCTGTGGGGCAGATGTGGGTTAGTTCTATGGGGCAAGAGCTGCTGTGGTGCAGATGTGGGTCAGATCTATAGGGCAGGAGCAACAGTGGGGCTGATGTGGGTCAGATCTATATGGCAGGATCTCCTGTGGGGCTGATGTGGGTCAAACCAATGGGGCAGAGCTGCTCTGTGGCACATGTGGGTCAGATCTATGGAGCAGGAGCTGCTGTGGGGCTGATACGGTTAAGATCTATGGAGCGGGAGATGCTATGGGGTTGATGAGGGTCAGATCTATGGGGCAGGAGC
This sequence comes from Coturnix japonica, assembly GCF_054131305.1. Taxonomy (NCBI): domain Eukaryota; kingdom Metazoa; phylum Chordata; class Aves; order Galliformes; family Phasianidae; genus Coturnix; species Coturnix japonica. Next base: position 591,882 of record NC_140684.1, read on the forward strand.
TGATGTGGGGCTGATGTTGGTCAGATCTATAGGGCAGGAGCTGCAGTGGGGCTGATGTGGGTCAAATCAATGGGGCAGAGCTTCTCTGGGGCACATGTGGGTCAGATCTATGGAGCAGGAGCTGCTGTGGGGCAGATTTGAATCAGATCTATAGGGCAGGAGCTGCTGTGGGTCAGATCTATGGAGCAGGAGCTGCTGTGGGGTACATGTGAGTTAGATCTATGGGGCAGGAGATGGTGTGGGGCAGATTTGGGTCAGATCTATGGGGCAGGAGCTGATGTGGGGCTGAATTTGGTCAGATCTATAGGGCAGGAGCTGCAGTGGGGCTGATGTGGGTCAGATCTATAGGGCAGGAGCTGCAGTGGGGCTGATGTGGGTCAGATCTATAGGGCAGGAGCTGCAGTGGGGCTGATGTGGGTCAAATCAATGGGGAAGAGCTGCTCTGGGGCACATGTGGGTCAGATCTATGGAGCAGGAGCTGCTGTGGGGCAGATTTGAATCAGATCTATGGGGCAGGGGCTGCTGTGGGGCAGATGTGGGTCAGATCTATGGGGCAGGAGCTGCTGTGGGTCAGATGTGGGTCAGATCTATAGGTCAGGAGCTGCTGCGGGGCTGATGTGGGTCAGATCTATAGGGCTGGATATGCTGTGGGGCTGATGTCGGTCAAATCAATGGGGCAGAGCTGCACTGGGGCACATGTTGGTCAGATCTATGGAGCAGGAGCTGCTGTGGGGCAGATTTGAATCAGATCTATGGGGCAGGAGCTGCTGTGGGTCAGATCTATGGAGCAGGAGTTGCTGTGGGGCAGATTTGAATCAGATCTATAGGGCAGGAGCTGCTGTGGGTCAGATCTATGGAGCAGGAGTTGCTGTGGGGCACATGTGAGTTAGATCTAGGGGGCAGGAGATGGTGTGGGGCAGATGTGGGTCAGATCTATGGGGCAGGATCTCCTGGGGGCTGATGTGGGTCAGATCTGTGGGGTAAAATCTGCTGTGGGGCAGATGTGGTTCAGATCTATGGGGCAGGAGCTTCTGTGGGGTGGATGTGGGTCAGATCTATGGGTCAGGAGCTGCTGTGGGGCAGATGTGGGTCAGTTCTATGGGGCAAGAGCTGCTGTGGTGCAGATGTGGGTCAGATCTATGGGGCAGGAGCTGCTGTGGGGCTGATACGGTTAAGATCTATGGTGCGGGAGATGCTGTGGGGCTGATGAGGGTCAGATCTATGGGACAGGAGCTGATGTGGGGCTGATGTTGGTCAGATCTATGGGGCAGGGGCTGCTGTGGGGCAGATGTGGTTCAGATCTATGGGGCAGGAGCTGCTGTGGGTCAGATGTGGGTCAGATCTATAGGTCAGGAGCTGCTGTGGCTGCTGTGGGTCAGTTCTATGGGGCAGGAGATGCTGTGGGGCTGATGTGGGTCAAATCAATGGAGCAGAGCTGCTCTGGGGCACATGTGGGTCAGATCTATGGAGCAGGAGCTGCTGTGGGGCTGATACGGTTAAGATCTATGGAGCGGGAGATGCTATGGGGCTGATGAGGGTCAGATCTATGGGGCAGGAGCTGATGTGGGGCTGATGTTGGTCAGATCTGTAGGGCAGGAGCTGCAGTGGGGCTGATGTGGGTCAGATCTATAGGTCAGGAGCTGCTGTGGCTGCTGTGGGTCAGTTCTATGGGGCAGGAGATGCTGTGGGGCTGATGTTGGTCAGATCTATGGGACAGGGGTTGCTGTGGGGCAGATGTGGGTCAGATCTATGGAGTAGGAGCTGCTGTGGGGCAGATTTGAATCAGATCTATAGGGCAGGAGCTGCTGTGGGTCAGATGTATGGAGCAGGAGCTGCTGTGGGGCACATGTGAGTTAGATCTATGGGGCAGGAGATGGTGTGGGGCAGATGTGGGTCAGATCTAAGGGGCAGGATCTCCTGGGGGCTGATGTGGGTCAGATCTGTGGGGTAAAATCTGCTGTGGGACAGATGTGGTTCAGATCTATGGGGCAGGAGCTTCTGTGGGGTTGATGTGGGTCAGATCTATGGGTCAGGAGCTGCTGTGGGGCAGATGTGGGTTAGTTCTATGGGGCAAGAGCTGCTGTGGTGCAGATGTGGGTCAGATCTATAGGTCAGGAGCTGCTGTGGCTGCTGTGGGTAAGTTCTATGGGGCAGGAGATGCTGTGGGGCTGATGTGGGTCAAATCAATGGGGCAGAGCTGCTCTGGGGCACATGTGGGTCAGATCTATGGAGCAGGAGCTGCTGTGGGGCAGATTTGAATCAGATCTATAGGGCAGGAGCTGCTGTGGGTCAGATCTATGGAGCAGGAGCTGCTGTGGGGCACATGTGAGTTAGATCTATGGGGCAGGAGATGGTGTGGGGCTGATGTGGGTCAGATCTTTGGGGCAGGATCTCCTGGGGGCTGATGTGGGTCAGATCTGTGGGGTAAAATCTGCTGTGGGACAGATGTGGTTCAGATCTATGGGGCAGGAGCTTCTGTGGGGTTGATGTGGGTCAGATCTATGGGTCAGGAGCTGCTGTGGGGCAGATGTGGGTTAGTTCTATGGGGCAGGAGCTGCTGTGGGTCAGATGTGGGTCAGATCTATAGGTCAGGAGCTGCTGTGGCTGCTGTGGGTCAGTTCTATGGGGCAGGAGATGCTGTGGGTCTGATGTGGGTCAAATCAATGGGGCAGAGCTGCTCTGGGGCACATGTGGGTCAGATCTATGGAGCAGGAGCTGCTGTGGGGCAGATTTGAATCAGATCTATAGGGCAGGAGCTGCTGTGGGTCAGATCTATGGAGCAGGAGCTGCTGTGGGGCACATGTGAGTTAGATATATGGGGCAGGAGATGGTGTGGGGCAGATTTGGGTCAGATGTATGGGGCAGGAGCTGATGCGGGGCTGATATTGGTCAGATCTATGGGGCAGGATCTCCTGGGGGCTGATGTGGGTCAGATCTGTGGGGTGTAATCTGCAGTGGGGCAGATGTGGTTCAGATCTACGGGGCAGGAGCTTCTGTGGGGTTGATGTGGGTCAGTTCTATGGGGCAAGAGCTGCTGTGGTGCAGATGTGGGTCAGATCTATGGGGCAGGAGCTGCTGTGGGGCTGATACGGTTAAGATCTATGGTGCGGGAGATGCTATCGGGCTGATGAGGGTCAGATCTATGGTGCGGGAGCTGATGTAGGGCTGATGTTGGTCAGATCTATGAGGCAGGGGCTGCTGTGGGGCAGATGTGGGTCAGATCTATGGGGCAGGAGCTGCTGTGGGTCAGATGTGGGTCAGATCTATATGTCAGGAGCTGCTGTGGCTGCTGTGGGTCAGTTCTATGGGGCAGGAGATGCTGTGGGGCTGATGTGGGTCAAATCAATGGGGCAGAGCTGCTCTGGGGCACATGTGGGTCAGATCTATGGAGCAGGAGCTGCTGTGGGGCTGATACGGTTAAGATCTATGGAGCGGGAGATGCTATGGGGCTGATGAGGGTCAGATCTATGGGGCAGGAGCTGATGTGGGGCTGATGTTGGTCAGATCTATAGGGCAGGAGCAACAGTGGGGCTGATGTGGGTCAGATCTATATGGCAGGATCTCCTGTGGGGCTGATGTGGGTCAAACCAATGGGGCAGAGCTGCTCTGTGGCACATGTGGGTCAGATCTATGGAGCAGGAGCTGCTGTGGGGCACATGTGAGTTAGATTTATGGGGCAGGAGATGGTGTGGGGCAGATTTGGGTCAGATCTATGGGGCAGGAGCTGCTGTGGGGCTGATACAGTTAAGATCTATGGTGCGGGAGATGCTATCGGGCTGATGAGGGTCAGATCTATGGAACAGGAGCTGATGTGGGGCTGATGTTGGTCAGATCTATGGGGCAGGGGCTGCTGTGGGGCAGATGTGGGTCAGATCTATAAGGCAGGAGCTGCTGTGGGTCAGATGTGGGTCAGATCTATAGGTCAGGAGCTGCTGTGGGGCTGATGGGGGTCAGATCTATAGGGCAGGAGCTGCTGTGGGTCAGATCTATGGAGCAGGAGCTGCTGTGGGGCACATGTGAGTTAGATCTATGGAGCAGGAGATGGTGTGGGGCAGATTTGGGTCAGATGCATGGGGCAGGAGCTGATGTGGGGCTGATGTTGGTCAGATCTATGGGGCAGGAGATGCTGTGGGGCTGATGTGGGTCAAATCAATGGGGCAGAGCTGCTCTGGGGCACATGTGGGTCAGATCTATGGAGCAGGAGCTGCTGTGGGGCAGATTTGAATCAGATCTATAGGGCAGGAGCTGCTGTGGGTCAGATCTATGGAGCAGGAGCTGCTGTGGGGCACATGTGAGTTAGATCTAGAGGACAGGAGATGGTGTGGGGCAGATGTGGGTCAGATCTATGGGGCAGGATCTCCTGGGGGCTGATGTGGGTCAGATCTGTGGGGTAAAATCTGCTGTGTGGCAGATGTGGTTCAGATCTATGGGCCAGGAGCTTCTGTGGGGTGGATGTGGGTCAGATCTATGGGTCAGGAGCTGCAGTGGGGCAGATGTGGGTCAGTTCTATGGGGCAAGAGCTGCTGTGGTGCAGATGTGGGTCAGATCTATGGGGCAGGAGCTGCTGTGGGGCTGATACGGTTAAGATCTATGGTGCGGGAGATGCTATCAAGCTGATGAGGGTCAGATCTATGGGGCAGGAGCTGATGTGGGGCTGATGTTGGTCAGATCTATGAGGCAGGGGCTGCTGTGGGGCAGATGTGGGTCAGATCTATGGGGCAGGAGCTGCTGTGGGTCAGATGTGGGTCAGATCTATAGGCCAGGAGCTTCTGTGGCTGCAGTGGGTCAGTTCTATGGGGCAGGAGATGCTGTGGGTCTGATGTGGGTCAAATCAATGGGGCAGAGCTGCTCTGGGGCACATGTGGGTCAGATCTATGGAGCAGGAGCTGCTGTGGGGCTGATACGGTTAAGATCTATGGAGCGGGAGATGCTATGGGGCTGATGAGGGTCAGATCTATGGGGTAGGAGCTGATGTGGGGCTGATGTGGGTCAGATCTATAGGGCAGGAGCTGCAGTGGGGCTGATGTGGGTCAAATCAATGGGGCAGAGCTTCTCTGGGGCACATGTGGGTCAGATCTATGGAGCAGGAGCTGCTGTGGGGCAGATTTGAATCAGATCTATAGGGCAGGAGCTGCTGTGGGTCAGATCTATGGAGCAGGAGCTGCTGTGGGGCACATGTGAGTTAGATCTATGGGGCAGGAGATGGTGTGGGGCAGATTTGGGTCAGATCTATGGGGCAGGAGCTGATGTGGGGCTGATGTTGGTCAGATCTATAGGGCAGGAGCTGCAGTGGGGCTGATGTGGGTCAGATCTATAGGGCAGGAGCTGCAGTAGGGCTGATGTGGGTCAAATCAATGGGGCAGAGCTGCTCTGGGGCACATGTGGGTCAGATCTATGGAGCAGGAGCTGCTGTGGGGCAGATTTGAATCAGATCTATGGGGCAGGGGCTGCTGTGGGGCAGATGTGGGTCAGATCTATGGGGCAGGAGCAGCTGTGGGTCAGATGTGGGTCAGATCTATAGGTCAGGAGCTGCTGTGGGGCTGATGTGGGTCAGATCTATAGGGCAGGAGATGCTGTGGGGCTGATGTGGGTCAAATCAATGGGGCAGAGCTGCTCTGGGGCACATGTGGGTCAGATCTATGGAGCTGGAGCTGCTGTGGGGCAGATTTGAATCAGATCTATAGGGCAATAGCTGCTGTGGGTCAGATCTATGGAGCAGGAGCTGCTGTGGGGCACATGTGAGTTAGATCTATGGAGCAGGAGATGGTGTGGGGCAGATTTGGGTCAGATGTATGGGGCAGGAGCTGATGTGGGGCTGATGTTGGTCAGATCTATGGGGCAGGAGATGCTGTGGGGCAGATGTGGGTCAGATCTATAGGTCAGGAGCTGCTGTGGCTGCTGTGGGTCAGTTCTATGGGGCAGGAGATGCTGTGGGGCTGATGTGGGTCAAATCAATGGGGCAGAGCTGCTCTGGGGCACATGTGGGTCAGATCTATGGAGCAGGAGCTGCTGTGGGGCTGATACGGTTAAGATCTATGGAGCGGGAGATGCTATGGGGCTGATGAGGGTCAGATGCATGGGGCAGGAGCTGATGTGGGGCTGATGTTGGTCAGATCTATAGGGCAGGAGCTGCTGTGGGGCTGATGTGGGTCTGATCTATAGGGCAGGAGCTGCAGTGGGGCTGATGTGGGTCAAATCAATGGGGCAGAGCTGCTCTGGGGCACATGTGGGTCAGATCTATGGAGCAGGAGCTTCTGTGGGGCAGATTTGAATCAGATCTATCGGGCAGGGGCTGCTGTGGGGCAGATGTGGGTCAGATCTATGGGGCAGGAGCTGCTGTGGGTCAGATGTGGGTCAGATCTATAGGTCAGGAGCTGCTGTGGCTGCTGTGGGTCAGTTCTATGGGGCAGGACATGCTGTGGGGCTGATGTGGGTCAAATCAATGGGGCAGAGCTGCTCTGGGGCACATGTGGGTCAGATCTATGGAGCAGGAGCTGCTGTGGGGCAGATTTGAATCAGATCTATAGGGCAGGAGCTGCTGTGGGTCAGATCTATGGAGCAGGAGTTGCTGTGGGGCAGATTTGAATCAGATCTATAGGGCAGGAGCTGCTGTGGGTCAGATCTATGGAGCAGGAGTTGCTGTGGGGCACATGTGAGTTAGATCTAGGGGGCAGGAGATGGTGTGGGGCAGATGTGGGTCAGATCTATGGGGCAGGATCTCCTGGGGGCTGATGTGGGTCAGATCTGTGGGGTAAAATCTGCTGTGGGGCAGATGTGGTTCAGATCTATGGGGCAGGAGCTTCTGTGGGGTGGATGTGGGTCAGATCTATGGGTCAGGAGCTGCTGTGGGGCAGATGTGGGTCAGTTCTATGGGGCAAGAGCTGCTGTGGTGCAGATGTGGGTCAGATCTATGGGGCAGGAGCTGCTGTGGGGCTGATACGGTTAAGATCTATGGTGCGGGAGATGCTGTGGGGCTGATGAGGGTCAGATCTATGGGGCAGGAGCTGATGTGGGGCTGATGTTGGTCAGATCTATGGGGCAGGGGCTGCTGTGGGGCAGATGTGGGTCAGATCTATGGGGCAGGAGCTGCTGTGGGTCAGATGTGGGTCAGATCTATAGGTCAGGAGCTGCTGTGGCTGCTGTGGGTCAGTTCTATGGGGCAGGAGATGCTGTGGGGCTGATGTGGGTCAAATCAATGGAGCAGAGCTGCTCTGGGGCACATGTGGGTCAGATCTATGGAGCAGGAGCTGCTGTGGGGCTGATACGGTTAAGATCTATGGAGCGGGAGATGCTATGGGGCTGATGAGGGTCAGATCTATGGGGCAGGAGCTGATGTGGGGCTGATGTTGGTCAGATCTGTAGGGCAGGAGCTGCAGTGGGGCTGATGTGGGTCAGATCTATAGGTCAGGAGCTGCTGTGGCTGCTGTGGGTCAGTTCTATGGGGCAGGAGATGCTGTGGGGCTGATGTTGGTCAGATCTATGGGACAGGGGTTGCTGTGGGGCAGATGTGGGTCAGATCTATGGAGTAGGAGCTGCTGTGGGGCAGATTTGAATCAGATCTATAGGGCAGGAGATGCTGTGGGTCAGATGTATGGAGCAGGAGCTGCTGTGGGGCACATGTGAGTTAGATTTATGGGGCAGGAGATGGTGTGGGGCAGATTTGGGTCAGATCTATGGGGCAGGAGCTGCTGTGGGGCTGATACAGTTAAGATCTATGGTGCGGGAGATGCTATCGGGCTGATGAGGGTCAGATCTATGGAACAGGAGCTGATGTGGGGCTGATGTTGGTCAGATCTATGGGGCAGGGGCTGCTGTGGGGCAGATGTGGGTCAGATCTATAAGGCAGGAGCTGCTGTGGGTCAGATGTGGGTCAGATCTATAGGTCAGGAGCTGCTGTGGGGCTGATGGGGGTCAGATCTATAGGGCAGGAGCTGCTGTGGGTCAGATCTATGGAGCAGGAGCTGCTGTGGGGCACATGTGAGTTAGATCTATGGAGCAGGAGATGGTGTGGGGCAGATTTGGGTCAGATGCATGGGGCAGGAGCTGATGTGGGGCTGATGTTGGTCAGATCTATGGGGCAGGAGATGCTGTGGGGCTGATGTGGGTCAAATCAATGGGGCAGAGCTGCTCTGGGGCACATGTGGGTCAGATCTATGGAGCAGGAGCTGCTGTGGGGCAGATTTGAATCAGATCTATAGGGCAGGAGCTGCTGTGGGTCAGATCTATGGAGCAGGAGCTACTGTGGGGCACATGTGAGTTAGATCTAGAGGACAGGAGATGGTGTGGGGCAGATGTGGGTCAGATCTATGGGGCAGGATTTCCTGGGGGCTGATGTGGGTCAGATCTGTGGGGTAAAATCTGCTGTGTGGCAGATGTGGTTCAGATCTATGGGCCAGGAGCTTCTGTGGGGTGGATGTGGGTCAGATCTATGGGTCAGGAGCTGCAGTGGGGCAGATGTGGGTCAGTTCTATGGGGCAAGAGCTGCTGTGGTGCAGATGTGGGTCAGATCTATGGGGCAGGAGCTGCTGTGGGGCTGATACGGTTAAGATCTATGGTGCGGGAGATGCTATCAAGCTGATGAGGGTCAGATCTATGGGGCAGGAGCTGATGTGGGGCTGATGTTGGTCAGATCTATGAGGCAGGGGCTGCTGTGGGGCAGATGTGGGTCAGATCTATGGGGCAGGAGCTGCTGTGGGTCAGATGTGGGTCAGATCTATAGGCCAGGAGCTTCTGTGGCTGCAGTGGGTCAGTTCTATGGGGCAGGAGATGCTGTGGGTCTGATGTGGGTCAAATCAATGGGGCAGAGCTGCTCTGGGGCACATGTGGGTCAGATCTATGGAGCAGGAGCTGCTGTGGGGCTGATACGGTTAAGATCTATGGAGCGGGAGATGCTATGGGGCTGATGAGGGTCAGATCTATGGGGTAGGAGCTGATGTGGGGCTGATGTGGGTCAGATCTATAGGGCAGGAGCTGCAGTGGGGCTGATGTGGGTCAAATCAATGGGGCAGAGCTTCTCTGGGGCACATGTGGGTCAGATCTATGGAGCAGGAGCTGCTGTGGGGCAGATTTGAATCAGATCTATAGGGCAGGAGCTGCTGTGGGTCAGATCTATGGAGCAGGAGCTGCTGTGGGGCACATGTGAGTTAGATCTATGGGGCAGGAGATGGTGTGGGGCAGATTTGGGTCAGATCTATGGGGCAGGAGCTGATGTGGGGCTGATGTTGGTCAGATCTATAGGGCAGGAGCTGCAGTGGGGCTGATGTGGGTCAGATCTATAGGGCAGGAGCTGCAGTAGGGCTGATGTGGGTCAAATCAATGGGGCAGAGCTGCTCTGGGGCACATGTGGGTCAGATCTATGGAGCAGGAGCTGCTGTGGGGCAGATTTGAATCAGATCTATGGGGCAGGGGCTGCTGTGGGGCAGATGTGGGTCAGATCTATGGGGCAGGAGCAGCTGTGGGTCAGATGTGGGTCAGATCTATAGGTCAGGAGCTGCTGTGGGGCTGATGTGGGTCAGATCTATAGGGCAGGAGATGCTGTGGGGCTGATGTGGGTCAAGTCAATGGGGCAGAGCTGCTCTGGGGCACATGTGGGTCAGATCTATGGAGCTGGAGCTGCTGTGGGGCAGATTTGAATCAGATCTATAGGGCAATAGCTGCTGTGGGTCAGATCTATGGAGCAGGAGCTGCTGTGGGGCAGATTTGAATCAGATCTATCGGGCAGGGGCTGCTGTGGGGCAGATGTGGGTCAGATCTATGGGGCAGGAGCTGCTGTGGGTCAGATGTGGGTCAGATCTATAGGTCAGGAGCTGCTGTGGCTGCTGTGGGTCAGTTCTATGGGGCAGGACATGCTGTGGGGATGATGTGGGTCAAATCAATGGGGCAGAGCTGCTCTGGGGTACATGTGGGTCAGATCTATGGAGCAGGAGCTGCTGTGGGGCAGATTTGAATCAGATCTATAGGGCAGGAGCTGCTGTGGGTCAGATCTATGGAGCAGGATTTGCTGTGGGGCACATGTGAGTTAGATCTAGGGGGCAGGAGATGGTGTGGGGCAGATGTGGGTCAGATCTATGGGGCAGGATCTCCTGGGGGCTGATGTGGGTCAGATCTGTGGGGTAAAATCTGCTGTGGGGCAGATGTGGTTCAGATCTATGGGGCAGGAGCTTCTGTGGGGTTGATGTGGGTCAGATCTATGGGTCAGGAGCTGCTGTGGGGCAGATGTGGGTCAGTTCTATGGGGCAAGAGCTGCTGTGGTGCAGATGTGGGTCAGATCTATGGGGCAGGAGCTGCTGTGGGGCTGATACGGTTAAGATCTATGGTGCGGGAGATGCTGTGGGGCTGATGAGGGTCAGATCTATGGGGCAGGAGCTGATGTGGGGCTGATGTTGGTCAGATCTATGGGGCAGGGGCTGCTGTGGGGCAGATGTGGGTCAGATCTATGGGGCAGGAGCTGCTGTGGGTCAGATGTGGGTCAGATCTATAGGTCAGGAGCTGCTGTGGCTGCTGTGGGTCAGTTCTATGGGGCAGGAGATGCTGTGGGGCTGATGTGGGTCAAATCAATGGAGCAGAGCTGCTCTGGGGCACATGTGGGTCAGATCTATGGAGCAGGAGCTGCTGTGGGGCTGATACGGTTAAGATCTATGGAGCGGGAGATGCTATGGGGCTGATGAGGGTCAGATCTATGGGGCAGGAGCTGATGTGGGGCTGATGTTGGTCAGATCTGTAGGGCAGGAGCTGCAGTGGGGCTGATGTGGGTCAGATCTATAGCTCAGGAGCTGCTGTGGCTGCTGTGGGTCAGTTCTATGGGGCAGGAGATGCTGTGGGGCTGATGTTGGTCAGATCTATGGGACAGGGGTTGCTGTGGGGCAGATGTGGGTCAGATCTATGGAGTAGGAGCTGCTGTGGGGCAGATTTGAATCAGATCTATAGGGCAGGAGATGCTGTGGGTCAGATGTATGGAGCAGGAGCTGCTGTGGGGCACATGTGAGTTAGATCTATGGGGCAGGAGATGGTGTGGGGCAGATGTGGGTCAGATCTAAGGGGCAGGATCTCCTGGGGGCTGATGTGGGTCAGATCTGTGGGGTAAAATCTGCTGTGGGACAGATGTGGTTCAGATCTATGGGGCAGGAGCTTCTGTGGGGTTGATGTGGGTCAGATCTATGGGTCAGGAGCTGCTGTGGGGCAGATGTGGGTTAGTTCTATGGGGCAAGAGCTGCTGTGGTGCAGATGTGGGTCAGATCTATAGGTCAGGAGCTGCTGTGGCTGCTGTGGGTAAGTTCTATGGGGCAGGAGATGCTGTGGGGCTGATGTGGGTCAAATCAATGGGGCAGAGCTGCTCTGGGGCACATGTGGGTCAGATCTATGGAGCAGGAGCTGCTGTGGGGCAGATTTGAATCAGATCTATAGGGCAGGAGCTGCTGTGGGTCAGATCTATGGAGCAGGAGCTGCTGTGGGGCACATGTGAGTTAGATCTATGGGGCAGGAGATTGTGTGGGGCAGATTTGGGTCAGATCTATGGGGCAGGAGCTGCTGTGGGGCTGATACGGTTAAGATCTATGGTGCGGGAGATGCTATCGGGCTGATGAGGGTCAGATCTTTGGGGCAGGAGCTGATGTGGGGCTGATGTTGGTCAGATCTATGGGGCAGGGGCTGCTGTGGGGCAGATGTGGGTCAGATCTATGGGGCAGGAGCTGCTGTGGGTCAGATGTGGGTCAGATCTATAGGCCAGGTTCTGCTGTGGCTGCTGTGGGTCAGTTCTATGGGGCAGGAGATGCTGTGGGTCTGATGTGGGTCAAATCAATGGGGCAGAGCTGCTCTGGGGCACATGTGGGTCAGATCTATGGAGCAGGAGCTGCTGTGGGGCTGATACGGTTAAGATCTATGGAGCGGGAGATGCTATGGGGCTGATGAGGGTCAGATCTATGGGGCAGGAGCTGATGTGGGGCTGATGTTGGTCAGATCTATAGGGCAGGAGATGCAGTGGGGCCGATGTGGGTCAGATCTATATGGCAGGATCTCCTGTGGGGCTGATGTGGGTCAAATCAATGGGGCAGAGCTGCTCTGGGGCACATGTGGGTCAGATCTATGGAGCAGGAGCTGCTGTGGGGCAGATTTGAATCAGATCTATAGGGCAGGAGCTGCTGTGGGTCAGATCTATGGAGCAGGAGCTGCTGTGGGGCACATGTGAGTTAGATCTATGGGGCAGGAGATGGTGTGGGGCTGATGTGGGTCAGATCTATGGGGCAGGATCTCCTGGGGGCTGATGTGGGTCAGATCTGTGGGGTAAAATCTGCTGTGGGACAGATGTGGTTCAGATCTATGGGGCAGGAGCTTCTGTGGGGTTGATGTGGGTCAGATCTATGGGTCAGGAGCTGCTGTGGGGCAGATGTGGGTTAGTTCTATGGGGCAAGAGCTGCTGTCGTGCAGATGTGGGTCAGATCTATAGGTCAGGAGCTGCTGTGGCTGCTGTGGGTAAGTTCTATGGGGCAGGAGATGCTGTGGGGCTGATGTGGGTCAAATCAATGGGGCAGAGCTGCTCTGGGGCACATGTGGGTCAGATCTATGGAGCAGGAGCTGCTGTGGGGCAGATTTGAATCAGATCTATAGGGCAGGAGCTGCTGTGGGTCAGATCTATGGAGCAGGAGCTGCTGTGGGGCACATGTGAGTTAGATCTATGGGGCAGGAGATGGTGTGGGGCAGATTTGGGTCAGATGTATGGGGCAGGAGCTGATGCGGGGCTGATGTTGGTCAGATCTATGGGGCAGGATCTCCTGGGGGCTGATGTGGGTCAGATCTGTGGGGTGTAATCTGCAGTGGGGCAGATGTGGTTCAGATCTACGGGGCAGGAGCTTCTGTGGGGTTGATGTGGGTCAGTTCTATGGGGCAAGAGCTGCTGTGGTGCAGATGTGGGTCAGATCTATGGGGCAGGAGCTGCTGTGGGGCTGATACGGTTAAGATCTATGGTGCGGGAGATGCTATCGGGCTGATGAGGGTCAGATCTATGGGGCAGGAGCTGCTGTGGGGCTGATGTTGGTCAGATCTATGAGGCAGGGCTGCTGTGGGGCAGATGTGGGTCAGATCTATGGGGCAGGAGCTGCTGTGGGTCAGATGTGGGTCAGATCTATAGGTCAGGAGCTGCTGTGGCTGCTGTGGGTCAGTTCTATGGGGCAGGAGATGCTGTGGGGCTGATGTGGGTCAAATCAATGGGGCAGAGCTGCTCTGGGGCACATGTGGGTCAGATCTATGGAGCAGGAGCTGCTGTGGGGCTGATACGGTTAAGATCTATGGAGCGGGAGATGCTATGGGGCTGATGAGGGTCAGATCTATGGGGCAGGAGCTGATGTGGGGCTGATGTTGGTCAGATCTATAGGGCAGGAGCAGCAGTGGGGCTGATGTGGGTCAAACCAATGGGGCAGAGCTGCTCTGTGGCACATGTGGGTCAGATCTATGGAGCAGGAGCTGCTGTGGAGCACATGTGAGTTAGATTTATGGGGCAGGAGATGGTGTGGGGCAGATTTGGGTCAGATCTATGGGGCAGGAGCTGCTGTGGGGCTGATACAGTTAAGATCTATGGTGCGGGAGATGCTATCGGGCTGATGAGGGTCAGATCTATGGAACAGGAGCTGATGTGGGGCTGATGTTGGTCAGATCTATGGGGCAGGGGCTGCTGTGGGGCAGATGTGGGTCAGATCTATAAGGCAGGAGCTGCTGTGGGTCAGATGTGGGTCAGATCTATAGGTCAGGAGCTGCTGTGGGGCTGATGGGGGTCAGATCTATAGGGCAGGACCTGCTGTGGGTCAGATCTATGGAGCAGGAGCTGCTGTGGGGCACATGTGAGTTAGATCTATGGAGCAGGAGATGGTGTGGGGCAGATTTGGGTCAGATGCATGGGGCAGGAGCTGATGTGGGGCTGATGTTGGTCAGATCTATGGGGCAGGAGATGCTGTGGGGCTGATGTGGGTCAAATCAATGGGGCAGAGCTGCTCTGGGGCACATGTGGGTCAGATCTATGGAGCAGGAGCTGCTGTGGGGCAGATTTGAATCAGATCTATAGGGCAGGAGCTGCTGTGGGTCAGATCTATGGAGCAGGAGCTGCTGTGGGGCACATGTGAGTTAGATCTAGAGGACAGGAGATGGTGTGGGGCAGATGTGGGTCAGATCTATGGGGCAGGATCTCCTGGGGGCTGATGTGGGTCAGATCTGTGGGGTAAAATCTGCTGTGTGGCAGATGTGGTTCAGATCTATGGGCCAGGAGCTTCTGTGGGGTGGATGTGGGTCAGATCTATGGGTCAGGAGCTGCAGTGGGGCAGATGTGGGTCAGTTCTATGGGGCAAGAGCTGCTGTGGTGCAGATGTGGGTCAGATCTATGGGGCAGGAGCTGCTGTGGGGCTGATACGGTTAAGATCTATGGTGCGGGAGATGCTATCAAGCTGATGAGGGTCAGATCTATGGGGCAGGAGCTGATGTGGGGCTGATGTTGGTCAGATCTATGAGGCAGGGGCTGCTGTGGGGCAGATGTGGGTCAGATCTATGGGGCAGGAGCTGCTGTGGGTCAGATGTGGGTCAGATCTATAGGCCAGGAGCTTCTGTGGCTGCAGTGGGTCAGTTCTATGGGGCAGGAGATGCTGTGGGTCTGATGTGGGTCAAATCAATGGGGCAGAGCTGCTCTGGGGCACATGTGGGTCAGATCTATGGAGCAGGAGCTGCTGTGGGGCTGATACGGTTAAGATCTATGGAGCGGGAGATGCTATGGGGCTGATGAGGGTCAGATCTATGGGGTAGGAGCTGATGTGGGGCTGATGTTGGTCAGATCTATAGGGCAGGAGCTGCAGTGGGGCTGATGTGGGTCAAATCAATGGGGCAGAGCTTCTCTGGGGCACATGTGGGTCAGATCTATGGAGCAGGAGCTGCTGTGGGGCAGATTTGAATCAGATCTATGGGGCAGGGGCTGCTGTGGGGCAGATGTGGGTCAGATCTATGGGGCAGGAGCTGCTGTGGGTCAGATGTGGGTCAGATCTATAGGTCAGGAGCTGCTGTGGGGCTGATGTGGGTCAGATCTATAGGGCAGGAGATGCTGTGGGGCTGATGTGGGTCAAGTCAGTGGGGCAGAGCTGCTCTGGGGCACATGTGGGTCAGATCTATGGAGCTGGAGCTGCTGTGGGGCAGATTTGAATCAGATCTATAGGGCAATAGCTGCTGTGGGTCAGATCTATGGAGCAGGAGCTGCTGTGGGGCACATGTGAGTTAGATCTATGGAGCAGGAGATGGTGTGGGGCAGATTTGGGTCAGATGTATGGGGCAGGAGCTGATGTGGGGCTGATGTTGGTCAGATCTATGGGGCAGGAGATGCTGTGGGGCAGATGTGGGTCAGATCTATAGGTCAGGAGCTGCTGTGGCTGCTGTGGGTCAGTTCTATGGGGCAGGAGATGCTGTGGGGCTGATGTGGGTCAAATCAATGGGGCAGAGCTGCTCTGGGGCACATGTGGGTCAGATCTATGGAGCAGGAGCTGCTGTGGGGCTGATACGGTTAAGATCTATGGAGCGGGAGATGCTATGGGGCTGATGAGGGTCAGATGCATGGGGCAGGAGCTGATGTGGGGCTGATGTTGGTCAGATCTATAGGGCAGGAGCTGCTGTGGGGCTGATGTGGGTCAGATCTATAGGGCAGGAGCTGCAGTGGGGCTGATGTGGGTCAGATCTATAGGGCAGGAGCTGCAGTGGGGCTGATGTGGGTCAGATCTATAGGGCAGGAGCTGCAGTGGGGCTGATGTGGGTCAAATCAATGGGGCAGAGCTGCTCTGGGGCACATGTGGGTCAGATCTATGGAGCAGGAGCTGCTGTGGGGCAGATTTGAATCAGATCTATGGGGCAGGGGCTGCTGTGGGGCAGATGTGGGTCAGATCTATGGGGCAGGAGCTGCTGTGGGTCAGATGTGGGTCAGATCTATAGGTCAGGAGCTGCTGTGGGGCTGATGTGGGTCAGATCTATAGGGCAGGAGATGCTGTGGGGCTGATGTGGGTCAAATCAATGGGGCAGAGCTGCTCTGGGGCACATGTGGGTCAGATCTATGGAGCAGGAGCTGCTGTGGGTCAGATCTATGGAGCAGGAGCTGCTGTGGGGCACATGTGAGTTAGATCTAGAGGGCAGGAGATGGTGTGGGGCAGATGTGGGTCAGATCTATGGGGCAGGATCTTCTGGGGGCTGATGTGGGACAGATCTGTGGGGTAAAATCTGCTGTGTGGCAGATGTGGTTCAGATCTATGGGCCAGGAGCTTCTGTGGGGTGGATGTGGGTCAGATCTATGGGTCAGGAGCTGCTGTGGGGCAGATGTGGGTCAGTTCTATGGGGCAAGAGCTGCTGTGGTGCAGATGTGGGTCAGATCTATGGGGCAGGAGCTGCTGTGGGGCTGATACGGTTAAGATCTATGGTGCGGGAGATGCTATCGGGCTGATGAGGGTCAGATCTATGGGGCAGGAGCTGATGTGGGGCTGATGTTGGTCAGATCTATGAGGCAGGGGCTGCTGTGGGGCAGATGTGGGTCAGATCTATGGGGCAGGAGCTGCTGTGGGTCAGATGTGGGTCAGATCTATAGGTCAGGAGCTGCTGTGGCTGCTGTGGGTCAGTTCTATGGGGCAGGAGATGCTGTGGGTCTGATATGCGTCAAATCAATGGGGCAGAGCTGCTCTGGGGCACATGTGGGTCAGTTCTATGGAGCAGGAGCTGCTGTGGGGCAGATTTGAATCAGATCTATAGGGCAGGAGCTGCTGTGGGTCAGATCTATGGAGCAGGAGCTGCTGTGGGGCACATGTGAGTTAGATCTATGGGGCAGGAGATGGTGTGGGGCAGATTTGGGTCAGATGCATGGGGCAGGAGCTGATGTGGGGCTGATGTTGGTCAGATCTATGGGGCAGGAGATGCTGTGGGGCTGATGTGGGTCAAATCAATGGGGCAGAGCTGCTCTGGGGCACATGTGGGTCAGATCTATGGAGCAGGAGCTGCTGTGGGGCAGATTTGAATCAGATCTATAGGGCAGGAGCTGCTGTGGGTCAGTTCTATGGGGCAAGAGCTGCTGTGGTGCAGATGTGGGTCAGATCTATGGGGCAGGAGCTGCTGTGGGGCAGATGTGGTTCAGTTCTATGGGGCAAGAGCTGCTGGGGTGCATATGTGGGTCAGATCTATGGGGCAGGAGCTGCTGTGGGTCACATGTGAGTTAGATCTATGGGGCAGGAGATGGTGTGGGGCAGATTTGGGTCAGATCTATGGGGCAGGAGCTGATGTGGGGCTGATGTTGGTCAGATCTATAGGGCAGGAGCTGCAGTGGGGCTGATGTGGGTCAGATCTATAGGGCAGGAGCTGCAGTGGGGCTGATGTGTGTCAAATCAATGGAGCAGAGCTGCTCTGGGGCACATGTGGGTCAGATCTATGGAGCAGGAGTTGCTGTGGGGCAGATTTGAATCAGATCTATGGGGCAGGGGCTGCTGTGGGGCAGATGTGGGTCAGATCTATGGGGCAGGAGCTTCTGTGGGGTGGATGTGGGTCAGATCTATGGGTCAGGAGCTGCTGTGGGGCAGATGTGGGTCAGTTCTATAGGGAAAGAGATGCTGTGGTGCAGATGTGGGTCAGATCTATGGGGCAGGAGCTGCTGTGGGGCTGATACGGTTAAGATCTATGGTGCGGGAGATGCTATCGGGCTGATGAGGGTCAGATCTATGGGGCAGGAGCTGATGTGGGGCTGATGTTGGTCAGATCAATGGGGCAGGGGCTGCTGTGGGGCAGATGTGGGTCAGATCTATGGGGCAGGAGCTGCTGTGGGTCAGATGTGGGTCAGATCTATAGGTCAGGAGCTGCTGTGGCTGCTGTGGGTCAGTTCTATGGGGCAGGAGATGCTGTGGGGCTGATGTGGGTAAAATCAATGGAGCAGAGCT
Organism: Coturnix japonica; assembly: GCF_054131305.1. Classification (NCBI taxonomy): domain Eukaryota; kingdom Metazoa; phylum Chordata; class Aves; order Galliformes; family Phasianidae; genus Coturnix; species Coturnix japonica. The sequence goes on from NC_140684.1 coordinate 609,803, forward strand.
GCTCTGGGGCACATGTGGGTCAGATCTATGGAGCAGGAGTTGCTGTGGGGCAGATTTGAATCAGATCTATGGGGCAGGGGCTGCTGTGGGGCAGATGTGGGTCAGATCTATGGGGCAGGAGCTGCTGTGGGTCAGATGTGGGTCAGATCTATAGGTCAGGAGCTGCTGTGGCTGCTGTGGGTCAGTTCTATGGGGCAGGAGATGCTGTGGGTCTGATGTGGGTCAAATCAATGGGGCAGAGCTGCTCTGGGGCACATGTGGGTCAGATCTATGGAGCAGGAGCTGCTGTGGGGCAGATTTGAATCAGATCTATAGGGCAGGAGCTGCTGTGGGTCAGATCTATGGGCAGGAGCTGCTGTGGGTCAGATGTGGGTCAGATCTATAGGTCAGGAGCTGCTGTGGCTGCTGTGGGTAAGTTCTATGGGGCAGGAGATGCTGTGGGGCTGATGTGGGTCAAATCAATGGGGCAGAGCTGCTCTGGGGCACATGTGGGTCAGATCTATGGAGCAGGAGCTGCTGTGGGGCAGATTTGAATCAGATCTATAGGGCAGGAGCTGCTGTGGGTCAGATCTATGGAGCAGGAGCTGCTGTGGGGCACATGTGAGTTAGATCTATGGGGCAGGAGATGGTGTGGGGCAGATTTGGGTCAGATGTATGGGTCAGGAGCTGCTGTGTGGCTGATGAGTTTTCAGATCTATGGGGCATGGGCTGCTGTGGGTCAGATCTACGGGACTGGAGCTGCAGTGGAGCACATGTGGGTCAGATCTATGGGGTACAAGCTGCTGTGGGGCTGATGGGGGTCATATCTATAAGGCAGGAGCTGCTGTGAAGCAGATTTGGGTCAGATCTATGGGGAAGGAGCTGCTGTGGGGCTGATGTGGGTCAGATCTATGGGGCAGGAGCTGCTGTGGGGCTGATGTGGGTCAGATCTATGGGGCAGGAGATGCTGTGGGTCAGATCTATGGGGCAGGAGCTGCTGTGGGGAACATGTGGGTCAGATCTATGGGGAAGATCTGCTGTTGGTCTGATCAATGGGGCAGGAGCAGTAGTGGGGCAGATTTGGGTAAGATCTATGGGGAAGGAGCGGCTGTGGGGCTGATGTGGGTCAGATCTATGGGGCAGGAACAGATGTGGGCCTGATGTTGGTCAGATTTATGGAGCAGGAGCTGCTGTGTTGCAGATGTGGGTCAGATCTATGTTGCAGGAGCTGCAGTGGGGCAGATGTAGGGCATATCTATGGGGCAGGAGCTGCTGTGAGGCTGATGGGTGTTAGAGCTATGGGGAGGAGCTGCTGTGGTGCAGATGTGGGTCAGAGCTATGGGGCAGGAGCTGCTGTGGGGCAGAAGTGGGTAAGATCTATGGGGTAGGAGATGGTGTGTGGCAGATGTGGGTCAGATCTATGGTGTAGGAGCTGCTGTGGGGCTGATGTGGGTCAGATCTATGGGGCAGGAGCTGATGTGGGGCTGATGTTGGTCAGATCTATAGGGCAGGAGATGCAGTGGGGCGGATGTGGGTCAGAATTATATGGCAGGATCTCCTGTGGGGCTGATGTGGGTCAAATCAATGGGGCAGAGCTGCTCTGGTGCACATGTGGGTCAGATCTATGGAGCAGGAGCTGCTGTGGGGCAGATTTGAATCAGATCTATAGGGCAGGAGCTGCTGTGGGTCAGTTCTATGGGGCAAGAGCTGCTGTGGTGCAGATGTGGGTCAGATCTATGGGGCAGGAGCTGCTGTGGGGCAGATGTGGGTCAGTTCTATGAGGCAAGAGCTGCTGGGGTGCATATGTGGGTCAGATCTATGGGGCAGGAGCTGCTGTGGGGCACATGTGAGTTAGATCTATGGGGCAGGAGCTGCTGTGGGGCTGATGTTGGTCAGATCTATAGGGCTGGAGCTGCAGTGGGGCTGATGTGGGTCAGATCTATAGGGCAGGAGATGCAGTGGGGCTGATGTGTGTCAAATCAATGGAGCAGAGCTGCTCTGGGGCACATGTGGGTCAGATCTATGGAGCAGGAGTTGCTGTGGGGCAGATTTGAATCAGATCTATGGAGCAGGGGCTGCTGTGGGGCAGATGTGGGTCAGATCTATGGGGCAGGAGCTGCTGTGGGTCAGATGTGGGTCAGATCTATAGGTCAGGAGCTGCTGTGGCTGCTGTGGGTCAGTTCTATGGGGCAGGAGATGCTGTGGGTCTGATGTGGGTCAAATCAATGGGGCAGAGCTGCTCTGGGGCACATGTGGGTCAGATCTATGGAGCAGGAGCTGCTGTGGGGCAGATTTGAATCAGATCTATAGGGCAGAGGCTGCTGTGGGTCAGATCTATGGGCAGGAGCTGCTGTGGGTCAGATGTGGGTCAGATCTATAGGTCAGGAGCTGCTGTGGCTGCTGTGGGTAAGTTCTATGGGGCAGGAGATGCTGTGGGGCTGATGTGGGTCAAATCAATGGGGCAGAGCTGCTCTGGGGCACATGTGGGTCAGATCTATGGAGCAGGAGCTGCTGTGGGGCAGATTTGAATCAGATCTATAGGGCAGGAGCTGCTGTGGGTCAGATCTATGGAGCAGGAGCTGCTGTGGGGCACATGTGAGTTAGATCTATGGGGCAGGAGATGGTGTGGGGCAGATTTGGGTCAGATGTATGGGTCAGGAGCTGCTGTGTGGCTGATGAGTTTTCAGATCTATGGGGCATGGGCTGCTGTGGGTCAGATCTACGGGACTGGAGCTGCAGTGGAGCACATGTGGGTCAGATCTATGGGGTACAAGCTGCTGTGGGGCTGATGGGGGTCATATCTATAAGGCAGGAGCTGCTGTGAGGCAGATTTGGGTCAGATCTATGGGGAAGGAGCTGCTGTGGGGCTGATGTGGGTCAGATCTATGGGGCAGGAGCTGCTGTGTGGCTGATGTGGGTCAGATCTATGGGGCAGGAGATGCTGTGGGTCAGATCTATGGGGCAGGAGCTGCTGTGGGGAACATGTGGGTCAGATCTATGGGGAAGATCTGCTGTTGGTCTGATCAATGGGGCAGGAGCAGTAGTGGGGCAGATTTGGGTAAGATCTATGGGGAAGGAGCGGCTGTGGGGCTGATGTGGGTCAGATCTATGGGGCAGGAACAGATGTGGGCCTGATGTTGGTCAGATTTATGGAGCAGGAGCTGCTGTGTTGCAGATGTGGGTCAGATCTATGTTGCAGGAGCTGCAGTGGGGCAGATGTAGGGCATATCTATGGGGCAGGAGCTGCTGTGAGGCTGATGGGTGTTAGAGCTATGGGGAGGAGCTGCTGTGGTGCAGATGTGGGTCAGAGCTATGGGGCAGGAGCTGCTGTGGGGCAGAAGTGGGTAAGATCTATGGGGTAGGAGATGGTGTGTGGCAGATGTGGGTCAGATCTATGGTGTAGGAGCTGCTGTGGGGCTGATGTGGGTCAGATCTATGGGGCAGGAGCTGCTGTGGTTAAGATCTATTTGGCAGGATCTGCTGTGGGGCAGATTTGGGTCAGATCTATGGGGCAGGAGCAGAAGTGGGGCAGATGTTGTCAGATCTATGGGTCAGATGCTGCAGTGGAGATGATGTACGTCAGATCTATGGGGCAGGAGCTGCTGTGGGGCTGCTGTGGGTCCGATCTATGGGGCAGGAGATTCTGTGGGGCAGATGTACGTCAGATCTATGGGGCAGGAGATGCTGTGGGGCAGATGTGGGTCAGATCTATGGGGCAGGAGATGCTGTGGGGCAGATGTGGGTCAGATCTATGGGGCAGGATCTGCTGTGGGGCAGATTTGAATCAGATCTATGGGGCAGGAGCTTCTGTGGGTCAGATCTATGGGCAGGAGCTGCTGTGGGGCACATGTGAGTTAGATCTATGGGGCAGGAGATGGTGTGGGGCAGATTTGGGTCAGATGTATGGGTCAGGAGCTGCTGTGTGGCTGATGAGGGTCAGATCTATGGGGCATGGGCTGCTGTGGGTCAGATCTACGGGACTGGAGCTGCAGTGGAGCACATGTGGATCAGATCTATGGGGTAGAAGCTGCTGTGGGGCTGATGGGGGTCATATCTATAAGGCAGGAGCTGCTGTGGGGCTGACGTGGGTCAGATGTATGGGGCAGGAGCTGCTGTGCGACAGATGTGGGTCAGATCTATGGGGCAGGAGCTGCTGTGGGGCATATGTGGGTCAGATCCTTGGGGCTGAAGCTGCTGTGGGTCATATCTATTGGGAAGCAGTTGCTTTACATATGATGTGTGTCAGATCTATGGGGCAGGAGCTGCTGTGGGGCTGATGTGGGTCAGATCTATGGGGCAGGAGCTGCTGTGGGGCTGCTGTGGGTCAGATCTATGGGGCAGGAGCTGCTGTGGGTCATATCTATTGGGCAGCAGCTGCTTTACATATGATGTGTGTCAGATCTATGGGGCAGGGGCTGCTGTGGGGCAGATGTGGTTCAGATCTATGGGGCAGGGGCTGCTGTGGGGCAGATGTGGGTCAGATCTATAAGGCAGGAGCTGCTGTGGCTGCTGTGGGTCAGTTCTATGGGGCAGGAGATGCTGTGGGGCTGATGTGGGTCAAATCAATGGGGCAGAGCTGCTCTGGGGCACATGTGGGTCAGATCTATGGAGCAGGAGCTGCTGTGGGGCAGATATGAATCAGAACTATAGGGCAGGAGCTGCTGTGGGTCAGATCTATGGAGCAGGAGCTGCTGTGGGGCATATGTGAGTTAGATCTATGGGGCAGGAGATGGTGTGGGGCAGATGTGGGTCAGATCTATGGGGCAGGATCTCCTGGGGGCTGATGTGGGTCAGATCTGTGGGGTAAAATCTGCTTTGGGGCAGATGTGGTTCAGATCTATGGGGCAGGAGCTGCTGTGGGGTTGATGTGGGTCAGATCTATGGGTCAGGAGCTGCTGTGGGGCAGATGTGGGTCAGTTCTATGGGGTAGGAGCTGCTGTGGGGCAGATGTGGGTCAGATCTATTGGGCAGGGGCTGCTGTGGGGCAGATGTGGGTCAGATCTATGGGGCAGGAGCTGCTGTGGGTCAGATGTGGGTCAGATCTATAGGGCAAGAGATGCTGTGGCTGCTGTGGGTCAGTTCTATGGGGCAGGAGATGCTGTGGGGCTGATGTGGGTCAAATCAATGGGGCAGAGCTGCTCTGGGGCACATGTGGGTCAGATCTATGGAGCAGGAGCTGCTGTGGGGCAGATTTGAATCAGATCTATAGGGCTGGAGCTGCTGTGGGTCAGATCTATGGGCAGGAGCTGCTGTGGGTCAGATGTGGTTCAGATCTATAGGTCAGGAGCTGCTGTGGCTGCTGTGGGTAAGTTCTATGGGGCAGGAGATGCTGTGGGGCTGATGTGGGTCAAATCAATGGGGCAGAGCTGCTCTGGGGCACATGTGGGTCAGATCTATGGAGCAGGAGCTGCTGTGGGGCAGATTTGAATCAGATCTATAGGGCAGGAGCTGCTGTGGGTCAGATCTATGGAGCAGGAGCTGCTGTGGGGCACATGTGAGTTAGATCTATGGGGCAGGAGATGGTGTGGGGCAGATTTGGGTCAGATGTATGGGTCGGGAGCTGCTGTGTGGCTGATGAGTTTTCAGATCTATGGGGCATGGGCTGCTGTGGGTCAGATCTACGGGACTGGAGCTGCAGTGGAGCACATGTGGGTCAGATCTATGGGGTACAAGCTGCTGTGGGGCTGATGGGGGTCATATCTATAAGGCAGGAGCTGCTGTGAGGCAGATTTGGGTCAGATCTATGGGGAAGGAGCTGCTGTGGGGCTGATGTGGGTCAGATCTATGGGGCAGGAGCTGCTGTGGGGCTGATGTGGGTCAGATCTATGGGGCAGGAGATGCTGTGGGTCAGATCTATGGGGCAGGAGCTGCTGTGGGGAACATGTGGGTCAGATCTATGGGGAAGATCTGCTGTTGGTCTGATCAATGGGGCAGGAGCAGTAGTGGGGCAGATTTGGGTAAGATCTATGGGGAAGGAGCGGCTGTGGGGCTGATGTGGGTCAGATCTATGGGGCAGGAACAGATGTGGGCCTGATGTTGGTCAGATTTATGGAGCAGGAGCTGCTGTGTTGCAGATGTGGGTCAGATCTATGTTGCAGGAGCTGCAGTGGGGCAGATGTAGGGCATATCTATGGGGCAGGAGCTGCTGTGAGGCTGATGGGTGTTAGAGCTATGGGGAGGAGCTGCTGTGGTGCAGATGTGGGTCAGATCTATGGGGCAGGAGCTGCTGTGGGGCAGAAGTGGGTAAGATCTATGGGGTAGGAGATGGTGTGTGGCAGATGTGGGTCAGATCTATGGTGTAGGAGCTGCTGTGGGGCTGATGTGGGTCAGATCTATGGGGCAGGAGCAGAAGTGGGGCAGATGTGGTCAGATCTATGGGTCAGATGCTGCAGTGGAGATGATGTACGTCAGATCTATGGGGCAGGAGCTGCTGTGGGGCTGCTGTGGGTCCGATCTATCGGGCTGAAGCTGCTGTGGGTCATATCTATTGGGCAGCAGCTGCTTTACATATGATGTGTGTCAGATCTATGGGGCAGGAGCTGCTGTGGGGCTGATATGGGTCAGATCTATGGGCAGGAGCGGCTGTGGGGCACATGTGAGTTAGATCTTTGGGGCAGGAGATGGTGTGGGGCAGATTTGGGTCAGATGTATGGGTCAGGAGCTGCTGTGTGGCTGATGAGGGTCAGATCTATGGGGCATGGGCTGCTGTGTGTCAGATCTACGGGACTGGAGCTGCAGTGGAGCACATGTGGATCAGATCTATGGGGTAGAAGCTGCTGTGGGGCTGATGGGGGTCATATCTATAAGGCAGGAGCTGCTGTGGGGCTGATGTGGGTCAGATCTATGGGGCAGGATCTCCTGGGGGCTGATGTGGGTCAGATCTGTGGGGTAAAATCTGCTGTGGGACAGATGTGGTTCAGATCTATGGGGCAGGAGCTTCTGTGGGGTTGATGTGGTTCAGAACTATGGGTCAGGAGCTGCTGTGGGGCAGATGTGGGTCAGTTCTATGGGGCAAGAGCTGCTGTGGTGCAGATGTGGGTCAGATCTATGGGGCAGGAGCTGCTGTGGGGCTGATACGGTTAAGATCTATGGAGCGGGAGATGCTATGGGGCTGATGAGGGTCAGATCTATGGGGCAGGAGCTGATGTGGGGCTGATGTTGTTCAGATCTATAGGGCAGGAGCTGCAGTGGGGCTGATGTGGGTCAGATCTATGGGGCAGGATCTCCTGTGGGGCTGATGTGGGTCAAATCAATGGGGCAGAGCTGCTCTGGGGCACATGTGGGTCAGATCTATGGAGCAGGAGCTGCTGTGGGGCAGATTTGAATCAGATCTATAGGGCAGGAGCTGCTGTGGGTCAGATCTATGGAGCAGGAGCTGCTGTGGGGCACATGTGAGTTAGATCTATGGGGCAGGAGATGGTGTGGGGCAGATGTGGGTCAGATCTATGGGGCAGGAGCTGCTGTGTGGCTGACGAGGGTCAGATGTATGGGGCATGGGCTGCTGTGGGTCAGATCTACGGGACTGGAGCTGCAGTGGAGCACATGTGGGTCAGATCTATGGGGTAGAAGCTGATGTGGGGCTGATACGGTTAAGATCTATGGAGCGGGAGATGCTATGGGGCTGATGAGGGTCAGATCTATGGGGCAGGAGCTGATGTGGGGCTGATGTTGGTCAGATCTATAGGGCAGGAGCTGCAGTGGGGCTGATGTGGGTCAGATCTATGGGGCAGGATCTCCTGTGGGGCTGATGTGGGTCAAATCAATGAGGCAGAGCTGCTCTGGGGCACATGTGGGTCAGATCTATGGAGCAGGAGCTGCTGTGGGGCAGATTTGAATCAGATCTATAGGGCAGGAGCTGCTGTGGGTCAGATCTATGGGCAGGAGCTGCTGTGGGGCACATGTGAGTTAGATCTATGGGGCAGGAGATGGTGTGGGGCAGATGTGGGTCAGATCTATGGGGCAGGAGCTGCTGTGTGGCTGATGAGGGTCAGATCTTTGGGGCATGGGCTACTGTGGGTCAGATCTACGGGACTGGAGCTGCAGTGGAGCACATGTGGGTCAGATCTATAGGTTAGAAGCTGCTTTGGGGCTGATGGGGGTCATATCTATAAGGCAGGAGCTGCTGTGGGGCTGACGTGGGTCAGATCTATGAGGCAGGAGCTGCTGTGGGGCAGATTTGGGTCAGATCTATGGGGCAGGAGCTGCTGTGGGGCTGATGTGGGTCAAATCAATGGGGCAGAGCTGCTCTGGGGCACATGTGGGTCAGATCTATGGAGCAGGAGCTGCTGTGGGGCAGATTTGAATCAGATCTATAGGGCAGGAGCTGCTGTGGGTCAGATCTATGGGCAGGAGCTGCTGTGGGGCACATGTGAGTTAGATCTATGGGGCAGGAGATGGTGTGGGGCAGATTTGGGTCAGATGTATGGGTCAGGAGCTGCTGTGTGGCTGATGAGGGTCAGATCTATGGGGCATGGGCTGCTGTGGGTCTGATCTACGGGACTGGAGCTGCAGTGGAGCACATGTGGGTCAGATCTATGGGGTAGAAGCTGCTGTGGGGCTGATGGGGGTCATATCTATAAGGCAGGAGCTGATGTGGGGCTGACGTGGGTCAGATCTATGACGCAGGAGCTGCTGTGGGGCAGAGTTGGGTCAGATCTATGGGGCAGGAGCTGCTGTAGGGAACATGTGGGTCAGGTCTATTGTTCAGGAGCTGCTGTGGGGCTGATGTGGGTCAGATCTAAGGTGCAGGAGCTGCTGTGGGGAACATGTTGGTCAGATCTATGGGGAAGAGCTGCTGTTGGTCTGATCAATGGGGCAGGAGCAGCAGTGGGGCAGATTTGGGTAAGATCTATAAGGCAGGAGCGGCTGTGGGGCTGATGTGGGTCAGATCTATTGTGCAGGAGATGCTGTGGGGCAGATGTATAGCATATCTATGGGGCAGGTGCTGCTGTGAGGCTGATGGGTGTTAGATCTATGGGGAGGAGCTGCTGTGGTGCAGATGTGGGTCAGAGCTATGGGGCAGGAGCTGCTGTGGGGCAAAAGTGGGTAAGATCTATGGGGTAGGAGATGGTGTGTGGCAGATGTGGGTCAGATCTATGGTGTAAGGGCTGCTGTGGGGCTGATGTGGGTCAGATCTATGGGGCAGGATCTCCTGTGCGGCTGATGTGGGTCAAATCAATGGGGCAGAGCTGCTCTCGGGCACATGTGGGTCAGATCTATGGGGCAGGAGCTGCTGTGGGGCAGATTTGAATCAGATCTATAGGGCAGGAGCTGCTGTGGGTCAGATCTATGGAGCAGGAGCTGCTGTGGGGCACATGTGAGTTAGATCTATGGGGCAGGAGATGGTGTGGGGCAGATGTGGGTCAGATCTATGGGGCAGGAGCTGCTGTGTGGCTGATGAGGGTCAGATCTATGGGGCATGGGCTGCTGTGAGTCAGATCTACGGGACTGGAGCTGCAGTGGAGCACATGTGGGTGAGATCTATAGGGTAGAAGCTGCTCTGGGGCTGATGGGGGTCATATCTATAAGGCAGGAGCTGCTGTGGGGCTGACGTGGGTCAGATCTATGAGGCAGGAGCTGCTGTGGGGCAGATTTGGGTCAGATCTATTGGGCAGGAGCTGCTGTGGGGCTGATGTGGGTCAAATCAATGGGGCAGAGCTGCTCTGGGGCACATGTGGGTCAGATCTATGGAGCAGGAGCTGCTGTGGGGCCGATTTGAATCAGATCTATAGGGCAGGAGCTGCTGTGGGTCAGATCTATGGGCAGGAGCTGCTGTGGGGCACATGTGAGTTAGATCTATGGGGCAGGAGATGGTGTGGGGCAGATTTGGGTCAGATGTATGGGTCAGGAGCTGCTGTGTGGCTGATGAGGGTCAGATCTATGGGGCATGGGCTGCTGTGGGTCAGATCTACGGGACTGGAGCTGCAGTGGAGCACATGTGGGTCAGATCTATGGGGTAGAAGCTGCTGTGGGGCTGATGGGGGTCATATCTATAAGGCAGGAGCTGCTGTGGGGCTGACGTGGGTCAGATCTATGAGGCAGGAGCTGCTGTGGGGCAGAGTTGGGTCAGATCTATGGGGCAGGAGCTGCTGTAGGGAACATGTGGGTCAGGTCTATGGTTCAGGAGCTGCTGTGGGGCTGATGTGGGTCAGATCTAAGGTGCAGGAGCTGCTGTGGGGAACATGTTGGTCAGATCTATGGGGAAGAGCTGCTGTTGGTCTGATCAATGGGGCAGGAGCAGCAGTGGGGCAGATTTGGGTAAGATCTATAAGGCAAAAGCGGCTGTGGGGCTGATGTGGGTCAGATCTATTGTGCAGGAGCTGCTGTGGGGCAGATGTATAGCATATCTATGGGGCAGGTGCTGCTGTGAGGCTGATGGGTGTTAGATCTATGGGGAGAAGCTGCTGTGGTGCAGATGTGGGTCAGAGCTATGGGGCAGGAGCTGCTGTGGGGCAAAAGTGGGTAAGATCTATGGGGTAGGAGATGGTGTGTGGCAGATGTGGGTCAGATCTATGGTGTAAGGGCTGCTGTGGGGCTGATGTGGGTCAGATCTATGGGGCAGGATCTCCTGTGCGGCTGATGTGGGTCAAATCAATGGGGCAGAGCTGCTCTGGGGCACATGTGGGTCAGATCTATGGGGCAGGAGCTGCTGTGGGGCAGATTTGAATCAGATCTATAGGGCAGGAGCTGCTGTGGGTCAGATCTATTGAGCAGGAGCTGCTGTGGGGCACATGTGCGTTAGATCTATGGGGCAGGAGATGGTGTGGGGCAGATGTGGGTCAGATCTATGGGGCAGGAGCTGCTGTGTGGCTGATGAGGGTCAGATCTATGGGGCATGGGCTGCTGTGAGTCAGATCTACGGGACTGGAGCTGCAGTGGAGCACATGTGGGTCAGATCTATGGGGTAGAAGCTGCTGTGGGGCTGATACGGTTAAGATCTATGGAGCGGGAGATGCTATGGGGCTGATGAGGGTCAGATCTATGGGGCAGGAGCTGATGTGGGGCTGATGTTGGTCAGATCTATAGGGCAGGAGCTGCAGTGGGGCTGATGTGAGTCAGATCTATGGGGCAGGATCTCCTGTGGGGCTGATGTGGGTCAAATCAAAAGGGCAGAGCTGCTCTGGGGCACATGTTGGTCAGATCTATGGAGCAGGAGCTGCTGTGGGGAAGATTTGAATCAGATCTATAGGGCAGGAGCTGCTGTGGGTCAGATCTATGGAGCAGGAGCTGCTGAGGGGCACATGTGAGTTAGATCTATGGGGCAGGAGATGGTGTGGGGCAGATTTGGGTCAGATCTATGGGGCAGGATCTCCTGGGGGCTGATTTGGATCAGATCTGTGGGGTAAAATCTGCTGTGGGGCAGATGTGGTTCAGATCTATGGGGCAGGAGCTGCTCTGGGGCAGATTTGAATCAGATCTATAGGGCAGGAGCTGCTGTGGGTAAGATCTATGGGCAGGAGCTGCTGTGGGGCACATGTGAGTTAGATCTATGGGGCAGGAGATGGTGTGGGGCAGATTTGGGTCAGATGTATGTGTCAGGAGCTGCTGTGTGGCTGATGAGAGTCAGATCTATGGGGCATGGGCTGCTGTGGGTCAGATCTACGGGACTGGAGCTGCAGTGGAGCACATGTGGGTCAGATCTATGGGGTAGAAGCTGCTGTGGGGCTGATGGGGGTCATATCTACAAGGCAGGAGCAGCTGTGGGGCTGACGTGGGTCAGATCTATGAGGCAAGAGCTGCTGTGGGGCTGATGGGGGTCATATCTATAAGGCAGGAGCTGCTGTGGGGCTGATGTGGGTAAGATCTATGAGGCAGGAGCTGCTGTGGGGCAGATTTGGGTCTGATCTATGAGGCAGGAGCTGCTGTAGGGCTGATGTGGGTCAGATCTATGGGGCAGGAGCTGCTGTGGGGCAAAAGTGGGTCAGATCTATGGGGCAGGAGCTGTTGTGGGGCTGATGGGGGTCAGATCTATGGGGCAGGAGCTGCTGTGGGGCAGATGTAGGGCATATCTATGGGGCAGGAGCTGCTGTGAGGCTGATGGGTGTTAGATCTATGGGGAGGAGCTGCTGTGGTGCAGATGTGGGTCAGAGCTATGGGGCAGGAGCTGCTGTGGGGCAGAAGTGGGTAAGATCTATGGGGTAGGAGATGGTGTGTGGCAGATGTGGGTCAGATCTATGGTGTAAGGGCTGCTGTGGGGCTGATGTGGGTCAGATCTATGGGGCAGGATCTCCTGTGCGGCTGATGTGGGTCAAATCAATGGGGCAGAGCTGCTCTCGGGCACATGTGGGTCAGATCTATGGGGCAGGAGCTGCTGTGGGGCAGATTTGAATCAGATCTATAGGGCAGGAGCTGCTGTGGGTCAGATCTATGGAGCAGGAGCTGCTGTGGGGCACATGTGAGTTAGATCTATGGGGCAGGAGATGGTGTGGGGCAGATGTGGGTCAGATCTATGGGGCAGGAGCTGCTGTGTGGCTGATGAGGGTCAGATCTATGGGGCATGGGCTGCTGTGAGTCAGATCTACGGGACTGGAGCTGCAGTGGAGCACATGTGGGTGAGATCTATAGGGTAGAAGCTGCTCTGGGGCTGATGGGGGTCATATCTATAAGGCAGGAGCTGCTGTGGGGCTGACGTGGGTCAGATCTATGAGGCAGGAGCTGCTGTGGGGCAGATTTGGGTCAGATCTATGGGGCAGGAGCTGCTGTGGGGCTGATGTGGGTCAAATCAATGGGGCAGAGCTGCTCTGGGGCACATGTGGGTCAGATCTATGGAGCAGGAGCTGCTGTGGGGCCGATTTGAATCAGATCTATAGGGCAGGAGCTGCTGTGGGTCAGATCTATGGGCAGGAGCTGCTGTGGGGCACATGTGAGTTAGATCTATGGGGCAGGAGATGGTGTGGGGCAGATTTGGGTCAGATGTATGGGTCAGGAGCTGCTGTGTGGCTGATGAGGGTCAGATCTATGGGGCATGGGCTGCTGTGGGTCAGATCTACGGGACTGGAGCTGCAGTGGAGCACATGTGGGTCAGATCTATGGGGTAGAAGCTGCTGTGGGGCTGATACGGTTAAGATCTATGGAGCGGGAGATGCTATGGGGCTGATGAGGGTCAGATCTATGGGGCAGGAGCTGATGTGGGGCTGATGTTGGTCAGATCTATAGGGCAGGAGCTGCAGTGGGGCTGATGTGAGTCAGATCTATGGGGCAGGATCTCCTGTGGGGCTGATGTGGGTCAAATCAAAAGGGCAGAGCTGCTCTGGGGCACATGTTGGTCAGATCTATGGAGCAGGAGCTGCTGTGGGGAAGATTTGAATCAGATCTATAGGGCAGGAGCTGCTGTGGGTCAGATCTATGGAGCAGGAGCTGCTGAGGGGCACATGTGAGTTAGATCTATGGGGCAGGAGATGGTGTGGGGCAGATTTGGGTCAGATCTATGGGGCAGGATCTCCTGGGGGCTGATTTGGGTCAGATCTGTGGGGTAAAATCTGCTGTGGGGCAGATGTGGTTCAGATCTATGGGGCAGGAGCTGCTCTGGGGCAGATTTGAATCAGATCTATAGGGCAGGAGCTGCTGTGGGTAAGATCTATGGGCAGGAGCTGCTGTGGGGCACATGTGAGTTAGATCTATGGGGCAGGAGATGGTGTGGGGCAGATTTGGGTCAGATGTATGTGTCAGGAGCTGCTGTGTGGCTGATGAGAGTCAGATCTATGGGGCATGGGCTGCTGTGGGTCAGATCTACGGGACTGGAGCTGCAGTGGAGCACATGTGGGTCAGATCTATGGGGTAGAAGCTGCTGTGGGGCTGATGGGGGTCATATCTACAAGGCAGGAGCAGCTGTGGGGCTGACGTGGGTCAGATCTATGAGGCAGGAGCTGCTGTGGGGCTGATGGGGGTCATATCTATAAGGCAGGAGCTGCTGTGGGGCTGATGTGGGTAAGATCTATGAGGCAGGAGCTGCTGTGGGGCAGATTTGGGTCTGATCTATGAGGCAGGAGCTGCTGTAGGGCTGATGTGGGTCAGATCTATGGGGCAGGAGCTGCTGTGGGGCACTAGTGGGTCAGATCTATGGGGCAGGAGCTGTTGTGGGGCTGATGGGGGTCAGATCTATGGGGCAGGAGCTGCTGTGGGGCAGATGTAGGGCATATCTATGGGGCAGGAGCTGCTGTGAGGCTGATGGGTGTTAGATCTATGGGGAGGAGCTGCTGTGGTGCAGATGTGGGTCAGAGCTATGGGGCAGGAGCTGCTGTGGGGCAGAAGTGGGTAAGATCTATGGGGTAGGAGATGGTGTGTGGCAGATGTGGGTCAGATCTATGGTGTAAGGGCTGCTGTGGGGCTGATGTGGGTCAGATCTATGGGGCAGGATCTCCTGTGCGGCTGATGTGGGTCAAATCAATGGGGCAGAGCTGCTCTCGGGCACATGTGGGTCAGATCTATGGGGCAGGAGCTGCTGTGGGGCAGATTTGAATCAGATCTATAGGGCAGGAGCTGCTGTGGGTCAGATCTATGGAGCAGGAGCTGCTGTGGGGCACATGTGAGTTAGATCTATGGGGCAGGAGATGGTGTGGGGCAGATGTGGGTCAGATCTATGGGGCAGGAGCTGCTGTGTGGCTGATGAGGGTCAGATCTATGGGGCATGGGCTGCTGTGAGTCAGATCTACGGGACTGGAGCTGCAGTGGAGCACATGTGGGTGAGATCTATAGGGTAGAAGCTGCTCTGGGGCTGATGGGGGTCATATCTATAAGGCAGGAGCTGCTGTGGGGCTGACGTGGGTCAGATCTATGAGGCAGGAGCTGCTGTGGGGCAGATTTGGGTCAGATCTATGGGGCAGGAGCTGCTGTGGGGCTGATGTGGGTCAAATCAATGGGGCAGAGCTGCTCTGGGGCACATGTGGGTCAGATCTATGGAGCAGGAGCTGCTGTGGGGCCGATTTGAATCAGATCTATAGGGCAGGAGCTGCTGTGGGTCAGATCTATGGGCAGGAGCTGCTGTGGGGCACATGTGAGTTAGATCTATGGGGCAGGAGATGGTGTGGGGCAGATTTGGGTCAGATGTATGGGTCAGGAGCTGCTGTGTGGCTGATGAGGGTCAGATCTATGGGGCATGGGCTGCTGTGGGTCAGATCTACGGGACTGGAGCTGCAGTGGAGCACATGTGGGTCAGATCTATGGGGTAGAAGCTGCTGTGGGGCTGATGGGGGTCATATCTATAAGGCAGGAGCTGCTGTGGGGCTGACGTGGGTCAGATCTATGAGGCAGGAGCTGCTGTGGGGCAGAGTTGGGTCAGATCTATGGGGCAGGAGCTGCTGTAGGGAACATGTGGGTCAGGTCTATGGTTCAGGAGCTGCTGTGGGGCTGATGTGGGTCAGATCTAAGGTGCAGGAGCTGCTGTGGGGAACATGTTGGTCAGATCTATGGGGAAGAGCTGCTGTTGGTCTGATCAATGGGGCAGGAGCAGCAGTGGGGCAGATTTGGGTAAGATCTATAAGGCAGGAGCGGCTGTGGGGCTGATGTGGGTCAGATCTATTGTGCAGGAGCTGCTGTGGGGCAGATGTATAGCATATCTATGGGGCAGGTGCTGCTGTGAGGCTGATGGGTGTTAGATCTATGGGGAGAAGCTGCTGTGGTGCAGATGTGGGTCAGAGCTATGGGGCAGGAGCTGCTGTGGGGCAAAAGTGGGTAAGATCTATGGGGTAGGAGATGGTGTGTGGCAGATGTGGGTCAGATCTATGGTGTAAGGGCTGCTGTGGGGCTGATGTGGGTCAGATCTATGGGGCAGGATCTCCTGTGCGGCTGATGTGGGTCAAATCAATGGGGCAGAGTTGCTCTGGGGCACATGTGGGTCAGATCTATGGGGCAGGAGCTGCTGTGGGGCAGATTTGAATCAGATCTATAGGGCAGGAGCTGCTGTGGGTCAGATCTATTGAGCAGGAGCTGCTGTGGGGCACATGTGCGTTAGATCTATGGGGCAGGAGATGGTGTGGGGCAGATGTGGGTCAGATCTATGGGGCAGGAGCTGCTGTGTGGCTGATGAGGGTCAGATCTATGGGGCATGGGCTGCTGTGAGTCAGATCTACGGGACTGGAGCTGCAGTGGAGCACATGTGGGTCAGATCTATGGGGTAGAAGCTGCTGTGGGGCTGATACGGTTAAGATCTATGGAGCGGGAGATGCTATGGGGCTGATGAGGGTCAGATCTATGGGGCAGGAGCTGATGTGGGGCTGATGTTGGTCAGATCTATAGGGCAGGAGCTGCAGTGGGGCTGATGTGAGTCAGATCTATGGGGCAGGATCTCCTGTGGGGCTGATGTGGGTCAAATCAAAAGGGCAGAGCTGCTCTGGGGCACATGTTGGTCAGATCTATGGAGCAGGAGCTGCTGTGGGGCAGATTTGAATCAGATCTATAGGGCAGGAGCTGCTGTGGGTCAGATCTATGGAGCAGGAGCTGCTGAGGGGCACATGTGAGTTAGATCTATGGGGCAGGAGATGGTGTGGGGCAGATGTGGGTCAGATCTATGGGGCAGGATCTCCTGGGGGCTGATTTGGGTCAGATCTGTGGGGTAAAATCTGCTGTGGGGCAGATGTGGTTCAGATCTATGGGGCAGGAGCTGCTCTGGGGCAGATTTGAATCAGATCTATAGGGCAGGAGCTGCTGTGGGTAAGATCTATGGGCAGGAGCTGCTGTGGGGCACATGTGAGTTAGATCTATGGGGCAGGAGATGGTGTGGGGCAGATTTGGGTCAGATGTATGTGTCAGGAGCTGCTGTGTGGCTGATGAGAGTCAGATCTATGGGGCATGGGCTGCTGTGGGTCAGATCTACGGGACTGGAGCTGCAGTGGAGCACATGTGGGTCAGATCTATGGGGTAGAAGCTGCTGTGGGGCTGATGGGGGTCATATCTACAAGGCAGGAGCAGCTGTGGGGCTGACGTGGGTCAGATCTATGAGGCAGGAGCTGCTGTGGGGCTGATGGGGGTCATATCTATAAGGCAGGAGCTGCTGTGGGGCTGATGTGGGTAAGATCTATGAGGCAGGAGCTGCTGTGGGGCAGATTTGGGTCTGATCTATGAGGCAGGAGCTGCTGTAGGGCTGATGTGGGTCAGATCTATGGGGCAGGAGCTGCTGTGGGGCACTAGTGGGTCAGATCTATGGGGCAGGAGCTGTTGTGGGGCTGATGGGGGTCAGATCTATGGGGCAGGAGCTGCTGTGGGGCAGATGTAGGGCATATCTATGGGGCAGGAGCTGCTGTGAGGCTGATGGGTGTTAGATCTATGGGGAGGAGCTGCTGTGGTGCAGATGTGGGTCAGAGCTATGGGGCAGGAGCTGCTGTGGGGCAGAAGTGGGTAAGATCTATGGGGTAGGAGATGGTGTGTGGCAGATGTGGGTCAGATCTATGGGGCAGGATCTCCTGTGGGGCTGATGTGGGTTAAATCAATGGGGCAGAGCTGCTCTGGGGCACATGTGGGTCAGATCTATGGAGCAGGAGCTGGTGTGGGGCAGATTTGAATCAGATCTATAGGGCAGGAGCTGCTGTTTGTCAGATCTATGGGCAGGAGCTGCTGTGGGGCACATGTGAGTTAGATCTATGGGGCAGGAGATGGTGTGGGGCAGATGTGGGTCAGATCTATGGGGCAGGAGCTGCTGTGTGGCTGATGAGGTTCAGATCTATGGGGCATGGGCTGCTGTGGGTCAGATCTACGGGACTGGAGCTGCAGTGGGGCACATGTGAGTCAGATCTACGGGGTAGAAGCTGCTGTGGGGCTGATGGGGGTCATATCTATAAGGCAGGAGCTGCTGTGGGGCTGACGTGGGTCAGATCTATGAGGCAGGAGCTGCTGTGGGGCTGATGTGGGTCAGATCTATGGGGCAGGAGCTGTTGTGGGGCTGATGGGGGTCAGATCTATGGGGCAGGAGCTACTGTGGGGCTGATGTTGGTCTGATCTATGGGTCAGGAGCTGCTGTGCGACAGATGTGGGTCAGATCTATGGTGTAGGAGCTGCTGTGCGACATATGTGGGTCAGATCTATGGGGCAGGATCTGCTGTGGGGCTGATGTGGGAAAGATCTATGGGGCAGGAGGCGCTGTGGGCCATATGTCGGTCCGATCTATTGGGCAGGAGCTGCTGTGGGGCGCATGTGAATCAGGTCTATGGGGCAGGAGCTGCTGTGGGTCAGATTGTCATGGTTTAATAATGTTGTAATTTTGCTATCAGTATTCCACATCATAACATCATATAAAGCATGGATAATTTTACTGAATCTGCAACTTACAGAAGAAGACTACATCTCCCAGAGAGCAACACGATGGGTCACGGGACCTGGACTCTATATTAACTCTGTCGCAGAACAGACTGACGTCTTTCAAGTTCTGGCGTTCAGGGCAGTGTGTGGGAGCCTTCAGCTGTTCGCCCAGATTCACAGTAGGCCTCGGTTACGGGACTCATTCTCTCTCCTATTTTGCTTGATTCATTAGCTCAATTTTCAATTATATTGTATTCTATTGTGTTATCCTGTATTTCGATATAGTATTTAGTAAATAAGTGTGCCTCCTTACATCGTTGCCGCTGTTTTCTTTTCTTAATTAACTTTTTCTTTTCGGCTGAGGGCCCTTCAGGGGCCCACGGCCCTTGTCACGGACGCAGGTGGATTTTTCGTTCAAACCGTGACAGATTTGGTAGCAGAGGATGGTTCCACTGTTGCAGCCACCCCCATAAGGCATTTGCCACCGTCCATGAATCAGTATAAAGATGAAGCATTGGCCACCTCTCCCGTTCAGCCACATCTAAAGCCAGCTGAACAGCCTTTACCTCTGCAAATTTGACTTGATTCTCCTTTACCTTCAGTGGCCTCTGCAACTTGTTGTGTGGGGCTCCATACAGCAGCTTTCCATCTGCGATGCTTCCCTACAATACGACATGATCCGTCTGTGAATAGGGCAAATTACTTTTCGTTTTCTGGTAGCTCATTGTATGGTGGTGCCTCTTTAGCACGTGATACCTCTTCTGTAGGTGGTGTTTCAATTTTTTTACTCTCAGGCCAGTCCATGATCACTTCTAGAATTCCAGGACGGCTGAGTTTTCCCATTCCAGCTCGTTGAGTAATTAATGAAATCCACTTACTCCAAGTGGCATCAGTAGCATGATGGGTGGAGGGAACCTGTCCTTTAAACATCCAATTTATTACTGGCAAGCGAGGTGCTAGAAGAAGCTGAACCTCTGTCCCAACTACTTCAGAAGCAGCCTGAACCCCCTCATACACGGCTAAGATCTCCTTCTTAGTCGGAGTGTAGCGCTCCTCAGACCCTTTATATGCTTGACTCCAAAATCCTAGGGGTCGGCCTCGGATCCTCACATCCTGCCCCGTCCGTACTGGCCCCAAGGCCACGGCACGGGCTATTTCTTGTTTTCTCTGCTCAAAAGTTTGCTGCTGCTCAGGACCCCATGAGAAATTCTTCTTCTTCTGTGTTACCTGATAGAGGGGGCTCACTATGTGGCTGTAGTTTGGGACATGCATTCTCCAAAAGCCCACTACTCCCAGAAAAGATTGGGTCTCTGTCTTGTCGGTGGGCGGAGACATAGCAGTGATTTTGTCAATCACATCTGCTGGGATGTGACGACGTCCATCTTGCCATTTTATACCTAAGAACTGGATTTCCTGGGCAGGCCCCTTCACCTTGCTGCGCTTAATGGCAAAACCAGCTTTCAAAAGAATTTGGATTATCTGTTTCCCTTTCTTGAAAACCTCTGCTGCTGTATGGCCCCACACTACAATATCATCAATATACTGCAAGTGCTCAGGAGCATCACCCTGTTCCAAAACAGCTTGGATCAATCCATGGCAAATTGTTGGGCTGTGCTTCCACCCCTGAGGTAAACGGTTCCAGGTGTACTGAATACCTCTCCAGGTAAAAGCAAACTGTGGCCTACATTTTGCAGCCAATGGGATGGAAAAGAAGGCATTAGCAATGTCAGTGGTGGCATACCACCTAGCTTCTTTTGACTCCAGTTCATACTGGAGTTCTAGCATGTCTGGTACAGCAGCACTTAATGGAGGTGTGACTTCATTCAGGCCACGGTAATCCACCGTCAGCCTCCATTCCCCACTGGTTTTACACACTGGCCATATGGGGCTGTTAAAAGGCGAGTGAGTTTTGCTAATCACTCCCTGATTCTCTAATTGGCGAATTAGCTTGTGAATGGGGAGCAATGAGTCCCTATTGGTGCGGTACTGCC